>NC_082713.1:52646799-53271661 GCF_030144855.1 Hypanus sabinus
CATCCCACATTCTGCAATTCCCCCCCCCAACACATCCCACATTCTGCAATCCCCCCTCCCCCAACACATCCCTTATTCTGCAATCCACCTTCCCCCAAGACATCCCTTATTCTGCAATCCCCCTTCCCCGACACATCCCACATTCTGCAATCCCCCCTTCCCCGACACATCCCACATTCTGCAATCCCCCCTTCCCCCAACACATCCCTCTTTCTGCAATTCCCCTTCCCCAACACATCCCACATTCTGCAATCCCCCTTCCCCAACACATCCCTCATTCTGCAATTCACCTTCCCCAACACATCCCTCATTCTGCAATTCCCCTTCCTAACACATCCCACATTCTGAAATCCCCCCTCCCCCAACACATCCCTTATTCTGCAATCCACCTTCCCCCAAGACATCCCTTATTCTGCAATCCCCCTTCCCCGACACATCCCACATTCTGCAATCCCCCCTTCCCCGACACATCCCACATTCTGCAATCCCCCCTTCCCCCAACACATCCCTCTTTCTGCAATTCCCCTTCCCCAACACATCCCACATTCTGCAATCCCCCTTTCCCCAACACATCCCACATTCTGCAATCCCCCTTCCCCAACACATCCCACATTCTGCAATCCCCCTTCCCCAACACATCCCTCATTCTGCAATTCACCTTCCCCAACACATCCCTCATTCTGCAATCCCCCTTCCAACACATCCCACATTCTGCAATATACCTTCCCCCAACACATCCCACATTCTGCAATCCCCCTTTCCCCAACACATCCCACATTCTGCAATCCCCCTTCCCCAACACATCCCACATTCTGCAATCCCCCTTCCCCAACACAACCCTCATTCTGCAATCCCCCTTCCCCAACACATCCCACATTCTGCAATTCTCCCTCCCCAATACATCCCACATTCTGCAATCCCCCTTCCCGCAACACATCCCACATTCTGCAATTCCCTCCCTAACACATCCCACATTCTGCAATCCCCCTTCCCCAGCACATCACACATTCTGCAATCCCCCTTCCCCAACACATCCCACATTCTGCAATTCCCCTTCCTAACACATCCCACATTCTGCAATCCCCCCTCCCCCAACACATCCCTTATTCTGCAATCCACCTTCCCCCAAGACATCCCTTATTCTGCAATCCCCCTTCCCCGACACATCCCACATTCTGCAATCCCCCCTTCCCCGACACATCCCACATTCTGCAATCCCCCCTTCCCCCAACACATCCCTCTTTCTGCAATTCCCCTTCCCCAACACATCCCACATTCTGCAATCCCCCTTTCCCCAACACATCCCACATTCTGCAATCCCCCTTCCCCAACACATCCCACATTCTGCAATCCCCCTTCCCCAACACATCCCTCATTCTGCAATTCCCCTTCCCCAACACATCCCTCATTCTGCAATTCCCCTTCCTAACACATCCCACATTCTGCAATCCCCCCTCCCCCAACACATCCCTTATTCTGCAATCCCCCTTCCCCGACACAACCCACATTCTGCAATCCCCCTTCCCCAACACATCCCACATTCTGCAATTCCCCTCCCCCAACACATCCCACATTCTGCAATCCCCACTCCCCCAACACATCCCACATTCTGCAATCCCCCTTCCAACACATCCCACATTCTGCAATACCCCTTCCCCCAACACATCCCACATTCTGCAATCCCCCTTCCAACACATCCCACATTCTGCAATACCCTTCCCCCAACACATCCTACATTCTGCAATTCCCCTTCCCCAACTCATCCCACATTCTGCAATCCCCCTTTCCCCAACACATCCCACACTCTGCAATCCCCCTTCCCCAACACATCCCACATTCTGCAATCCCCCTTCCCCAACACAACCCACATTCTGCAATCCCCCTTCCCCCAAGACATCCCTCATTCTGCAATCCGCACTCCCCAACACATCCCACATTCTGCAATCCCCCTTCCCGCAAAACATCCCACATTCTGCAATTCCCTTCCTAACACATCCCACATTCTGCAATCCCCCTTCCCCAGCACATCACACATTCTGCAATCCCCCTTCCCCAACACATCCCACATTCTGCAATTCCCCTTCCTAACACATCCCACATTCTGCAATCCCCCCTCCCCAACACATCCCTTATTCTGCAATCCACCTTCCCCAACACAACCCACATTCTGCAATCCCCCTTCCCCAAAACATCCCACATTCTGCAATCCCCCTTCCCCAACACATCACAGATTCTGCGATCCCCCTTCCCCAACACATCCCACATTCTGCAATCCCCCCTTCCAACACATCCCACATTCTGCATTGCCCCTCCCCCAACAATTCCCACAATCTACAATCCCCCTTCCCCAACACATCCCACATTCTGCAATCCCCCTTTCCCCAACACATCCCACATTCTGCAATCCCCCTTCCCCAACACATCCCACATTCTGCAATCCCCCTTCCCCAACACAACCCCAACCCTCATTCTGCAATCCCCCTTCCCCAACACATCCCACATTCTGCAATCCGCCCTCCCCAATACATCCCCACATTCTGCAATCCCCCTTCCGCAACACATCCCACATTCTGCAATTCCCTCCCTAACACATCCCACATTCTGCAATCCCCCTTCCCCAGCACATCACACATTCTGCAATCCCCCTTCCCCAACACATCCCACATTCTGCAATTCCCCTTCCTAACACATCCCACATTCTGCAATCCCCCCTCCCCCAACACATCCCTTATTCTGCAATCCCCCTTCCCCGACACATCCCACATTCTGCAATCCCCCCTTCCCCGACACATCCCACATTCTGCAATCCCCCCTTCCCCCAACACATCCCTCTTTCTGCAATTCCCCTTCCCCAACACATCCCACATTCTGCAATCCCCCTTTCCCCAACACATCCCACATTCTGCAATCCCCCTTCCCCAACACATCCCACATTCTGCAATCTCCCTTCCCCAACATATCCCTCATTCTGCAATTCACCTTCCCCAACACATCACTCATTCTGCAATTCCCCTTCCTAACACATCCCACATTCTGCAATCCCCCCTCCCCCAACACATCCCTTATTCTGCAATCCCCCTTCCCCGACACAACCCAGATTCTGCAATCCCCCTTCCCCAACACATCCCACATTCTGCAATTCCCCCCCCCCAACACATCCCACATTCTGCAATCCCCCCTCCCCCAACACATCCCTTATTCTGCAATCCACCTTCCCCCAAGACATCCCTTATTCTGCAATCCCCCTTCCCCGACACATCCCACATTCTGCAATCCCCCCTTCCCCGACACATCCCACATTCTGCAATCCCCCCTTCCCCCAACACATCCCTCTTTCTGCAATTCCCCTTCCCCAACACATCCCACATTCTGCAAACCCCCTTTCCCCAACACATCCCACATTCTGCAATCCCCCTTCCCCAACACATCCCACATTCTGCAATCCCCCTTCCCAACACATCCCTCATTCTGCAATTCACCTTCCCCAACACATCCCTCATTCTGCAATTCCCCTTCCTAACACATCCCACATTCTGCAATCCCCCCTCCCCCAACACATCCCTTATTCTGCAATCCCCCTTCCCCGACACAACCCACATTCTGCAATCCCCCTTCCCCAACACATCCCACATTCTGCAATTCCCCTCCCCCAACACATCCCACATTCTGCAATCCCCACTCCCCCAACACATCCCACATTCTGCAATCCCCCTTCCAACACATCCACATTCTGCAATACCCCTTCCCCCAACACATCCCACATTCTGCAATCCCCCTTCCAACACATCCCACATTCTGCAACACCCTTCCCCCAACACATCCTACATTCTGCAATTCCCCTTCCCCAACACATCCCACATTCTGCAATCCCCCTTTCCCCAACACATCGCACACTCTGCAATCCCCTTCCCCAACACATCCCACATTCTGCAATCCGCCCTCCCCAACACATCCCACATTCTGCAATCCCCCTTCCCGCAACACATCCCACATTCTGCAATTCCCTCCTAACACATCCCACATTCTGCAATCCCCCTTCCCCAGCACATCACACATTCTGCAATCCCCCTTCCCCAACACATCCCACATTCTGCAATTCCCCTTCCTAACACATCCCACATTCTGCAATCCCCCCTCCCCAACACATCCCTTATTCTGCAATCCACCTTCCCCAACACAACCCACATTCTGCAATCCCCCTTCCCCAACAGATCCCACATTCTGCAATCCCCCTTCCCCAACACATCACACATTCTGCGATCCCCCTTCCCCAACACATCCACATTTTGCAATCCCCCCTTCCAACACATCCCACATTCTGCATTGCCCCTCCCCCAACAATTCCCACAATCTACTATCCCCTTCCCCAACACATCCCACATTCTGCAATCCCCCTTCCCCAACACAACCCACATTCTGCAATCCCCCTTTCCCCAAGACATCCCACATTCTGCAATCCCCCTCCCCAACAATTCCCACAATCTGCAATCCCCCTTCCCCCAAGACATCCCACATTCTGCAATCCCCCTCCCCCAACAATTCCCACAATCTACAATCCCCCTTCCCCAACACATCACACATTCTGCAATGCCCCTTCCCCAACACAACCCACATTCTGCAATCCCACTTCCCCCATGAAATCCCACATTCTGCAATCCCCACTCCCCCAACACATCCCACATTCTGCAATCCCCCGTCCCAACACATCCCACATTCTGCATTCCCCCTTCCCCAACACATCCCACATTCTGCAATCCCCCTTCCAACACATCCCACATTCTGCAATACCCCTTCCCCAACACATCCCACATTCTGCAATCCCCCTTCCCCAACACATCCCACATTCTGCAATCCCCCTTCCAACTCATCCCACATTCTGCAATCCCCCTTCCCCAACACATCCCACATTCTGCAATTCCCCTTCCCAACACATCCCACATTCTGCAATCCCCCTTCCCCAACACATCCCACATTCTGCAATCCCCCTCCCCCAACACATCCCACATTCTGCAATCCCCCTTCCCCCAACACATTCCACATTCTGCAAGCCCCCGTCCCAACACATCCCACATTCTGCATTCCCCCTTCCCCAACACATCCCACATTCTGCAATCCCCCTTCCAACACATCCACATTCTGCGATCCCCCTTCCCCAACACATCCCACATTCTGCAATCCCCCTTCCCCAACACATCCCACATTCTGCAATCCCCCTTCCAACTCATCCCACATTCTGCAATCCCCCTTCCCCAACACATCCCACATTCTGCAATTCCCCTTCCCCAACACATCCCACATTCTGCAATCCCCCTTCCCCAACACATCCCACATTCTGCAATCCCCCTCCCCCAACACATCCCACATTCTGCAATCCCCCTTCCCCCAACACATTCCACATTCTGCAAGCCCCCTTCCAACACATTCCACATTCTGCAATCCCCCTTGCCCAACACATCCCACATTCTGCAATCCCCCCTTCCCCAAAACATCCCACATTCTGCGATCCCCCTCCCCCAACACATCCCACATTCTGCAATCCCCCTTCCCCAACACATCCCACATTCTGCAATCCCCCTTCCCCAACACATCCCACATTCTGCAATCCCCCTCCCCAACACATCCCACATTCTTCAATCCCCCTTTCCCCAACACATCCCACATTCTGCAATCCCCCTTCCCCAACACATCCCTCATTCTGCAATTCCCCTTCCTAACACATCCCACATTCTGCAATCCCCCCTCCCCCAACACATCCCTTATTCTGCAATCCCCCTTCCCCGACACATCCCACATTCTGCAATCCCCGCTTCCCCCAACACATCCCACATTCTGCAATCCCCCTTCCCCAACACATCCCTTATTCTGCAATTCCCCTTCCTAACACATCCCACATTCTGCAATCCCCCCTCCCCCAACACATCCCTTATTCTGCAATCCCCCTTCCCCAACACAACCCACATTCTGCAATCCCCCTTCCCCAACACATCCCACATTCTGCAATTCCCCTTCCTAACACATCCCACATTCTGCAATCCCCCTTCCCCCAACACATCCCACATTCTGCAATCCCCCTTCCCCAACACATCCCACATTCTGCAATCCCCCCTTCCCCAACACATCCCACATTCTGCAATCCCCCGTCCCCAACACATCCCACATTCTGCAATCCCCCTTCCCCAACACATCCCACATTCTGCAATCCCCCTTCCAACACATCCCACATTCTGCAATCCCCTTCCCCAACACATCCCACATTCTGCAATCCCCCTTCCCCAACACATCCCACATTCTGCAATCTCCCTTCCAACTCATCCCACATTCTGCAATCCCCCCTTCCCCAACACATCCCACATTCTGCAATTCCCCTTCCCCAACACATCCCACATTCTGCAATCCCCTTTCCCCAACACATCCCACATTCTGCAATCCCCCTCCCCCAACACATCCCACATTCTGCAATCCCCCTTCCCCCAACACATCCCACATTCTGCAATCCCCCCTTTCAACACATCCCACATTCTGCAATCCCCCTTCCCCAACACATCCAACATTCTGCAATCCCCCCTTCCCCAACACATCCCACATTCTGCGATCCTCCTCCCCGAACACATCCCACATTCGGCAATCCCCCTTCCCCAACACATCCCACATTCTGCAATCCCCTCCCCCAACACATCCCACATTCTGCAATCCCCCTTTCCCCAACACATCCCACATTCTGCTATCCCCCTTCCCCAACACATCCCTCATTCTGCAATTCCCCTTCCCCAACACATCCCTCATTCTGCAATTCCCCTCCCCCAACACATCCCACATTCTGCAATCCCCCTTTCCCCAACACATCCCACATTCTGCAATCCCCCTTCCCCAACACATCCCTCATTCTGCAATTCCCCTTCCTAACACATCCCACATTCTGCAATCCCCCCACCCCCAACACATCCCTTATTCTGCAATTCCCCTTCCCCGACACATCCCACATTCTGCAATCCCCCTTCCCCAACACATCCCTTATTCTGCAGTTCCCCTTCCTAACACATCCCACATTCTGCAATCCCCCCTCCCCCAACACATCCCTTATTCTGCAATCCCCCTTCCCCAACACAACCCACATTCTGCAATCCCCCTTCCCCAACACATCCACATTCTGCAATTCCCCTTCCTAACACATCCCACATTCTGCAATCCCCCTTCCCCCAACACATCCCACATTCTGCAATCCCCCTTTCCCCAAAACATCCCACATTCTGCAATCCCCCTTCCCCAACACATCCCACATTCTGCAATCCCCCTTCCCCAACACATCCCTCATTCTGCAATTCCCCTTCCCCAACACATCCCTCATTCTGCAATTCCCCTTCCTAACACATCCCACATTCTGCAATCCCCCCTCCCCCAACACATCCCTTATTCTGCAATCCCCCTTCCAACACATCCCACATTCTGCAATACCCCTTCCCCAACACATCCTACATTCTGCAATTCTCCTTCCCCAACACATCCCACATTCTGCAATCCCCCTTTCCCAACACATCCCACATTCTGCAATCCCCCTTCCCCAACACATCCCACATTCTGCAATCCCCCTTTCCCCAAGACATCCCACATTCTGCAATCCCCCTCCCCAACAATTCCCACAATCTGCAATCCCCCTTCCCCCAAGACATCCACATTCTGCAATCCCCCTCCCCCAACAATTCCCACAATCTACAATCCCCCTTCCCCAACACATCACACATTCTGCAATCCCCCTTCCCCAACACAACCCACATTCTGCAGTCCCCCTTCCCCCATGAAATCCCACATTCTGCAATCCCCCTTCCCCAACACATCCCACATTCTGCAATCCCCCTTCCAACACATCCCACATTCTGCAATACCCCTTCCCCAACACATCCCACATTCTGCAATCCCCCTTCCCCAACACATCCCACATTCTGCAAGCCCCCTTCCAACTCATCCCACATTCTGCAATCCCCCTTCCCCAACACATCCCACATTCTGCAATTCCCCTTCCCCAACACATCCCACATTCTGCAATCCCCCTTCCCCAACACATCCCACATTCTGCAATCCCCTCCCCCAACACATCCCACATTCTGCAATCCCCCTTCCCCCAACACATTCCACATTCTGCAAGCCCCCTTCCAACATATCCCACATTCTGCAATCCCCCTTCCGCAACACATCCCACATTCTGCAATCCCCCCTTCCCCAAAACATCCCACATTCTGCGATCCCCCTCCCCCAACACATCCCACATTCTGCAATCCCCCTTCCCCAACACATCCCACATTCTGCAATCCCCCTTCCCCAACACATCCCACATTCTGCAATCCCCCTCCCCCAACACATCCCACATTCTTCAATCCCCCTTTCCCCAACACATCCCACATTCTGCAATCCCCCTTCCCCAACACATCCCTCATTCTGCAATCCCCCTTCCCCGACACATCCCACATTCTGCAATCCCCCCTTCCCCCAACACATCCCACATTCTGCAATCCCCCTTCCCCAACACATCCCTTATTCTGCAATTCCCCTTCCTAACACATCCCACATTCTGCAATCCCCCCTCCCCCAACACATCCCTTATTCTGCAATCCCCCTTCCCCAACACAACCCACATTCTGCAATCTCCCTTCCAACTCATCCCACATTCTGCAATCCCCCTTCCCCAACACATCCCACATTCTGCAATTCCCCTTCCCCAACACATCCCACATTCTGCAATCCCCCTTTCCCAACACATCCCACATTCTGCAATCCCCCTCCCCCAACACATCCCACATTCTGCAATCCCCCTTCCCCCAACACATCCCACATTCTGCAATCCCCCCTTCCAACACATCCCACATTCTGCAATCCCCCTTCCCCAACACATCCCACATTCTGCAATCCCCCCTTCCCGAACACATCCCACATTCTGCGATCCTCCTCCCCGAACACATCCCACATTCGGCAATCCCCCTTCCCCAACACATCCCACATTCTGCAATCCCCCTTCCCCAACACATCCCACATTCTGCAATCCCCCTCCCCCAACACATCCCACATTCTGCAATCCCCCTTTCCCCAACACATCCCACTTTCTGCTATCCCCCTTCCCCAACACATCCCTCATTCTGCAATTCCCCTTCCCCAACACATCCCTCATTCTGCAATTCCCCTCCCCCAACACATCCCACATTCTGCAATCCCCCTTTCCCCAACACATCCCACATTCTGCAATCCCCCTTCCCCAACACATCCCTCATTCTGCAATTCCCCTTCCTAACACATCCCACATTCTGCAATCCCCCCACCCCCAACACATCCCTTATTCTGCAATTCCCCTTCCCCGACACATCCCACATTCTGCAATCCCCCTTCCCCAACACATCCCTTATTCTGCAGTTCCCCTTCCTAACACATCCCACATTCTGCAATCCCCCTTCCCCCAACACATCCCGTATTCTGCAATCCCCCTTCCCCAACACAACCCACATTCTGCAATCCCCCTTCCCCAACACATCCCACATTCTGCAATTCCCCTTCCTAACACATCCCACATTCTGCAATCCCCCTTCCCCCAACACATCCCACATTCTGCAATCCCCCTTTCCCCAACACATCCCACATTCTGCAATCCCCCTTCCCCAACACATCCCACATTCTGCAATCCCCCTTCCCCAACACATCCCTCATTCTGCAATTCCCCTTCCCCAACACATCCCTCATTCTGCAATTCCCCTTCCTAACACATCCCACATTCTGCAATCCCCCCTCCCCCAACACATCCCTTATTCTGCAATCCCCCTTCCCCGACACAACCCACATTCTGCAATCCCCCTTCCCCAACACATCCCACATTCTGCAATTCCCCTCCCCCAACACATCCCACATTCTGCAATCCCCACTCCCCCAACACATCCCACATTCTGCAATCCCCCTTCCAACACATCCCACATTCTGCAATACCCCTTCCCCCAACACATCCCACATTCTGCAATCCCCCTTCCAACACATCCCACATTCTGCAATACCCCTTCCCCCAACACATCCTACATTCTGCAATTCTCCTTCCCCAACACATCCCACATTCTGCAATCCCCCTTTCCCCAACACATCCCACATTCTGCAATCCCCCTTCCCCAACACATCCCACATTCTGCAATCCCCCTTTCCCCAAGACATCCCACATTCTGCAATCCCCCTCCCCAACAATTCCCACAATCTGCAATCCCCCTTCCCCCAAGACATCCCACATTCTGCAATCCCCCTCCCCCAACAATTCCCACAATCTACAATCCCCCTTCCCCCAACACATCACACATTCTGCAATCCCCCTTCCCCAACACAACCCACATTCTGCAATCCCCCTTCCCCCATGAAATCCCACATTCTGCAATCCCCACTCCCCCAACACATCCCACATTCTGCAATCCCCCGTCCCAACACATCCCACATTCTGCAATCCCCCTTCCGCAACACATCCCACATTCTGCAATCCCCCTTCCAACACATCCAACATTCTGCAATACCCCTTCCCCAACACATCCCACATTCTGCAATCCCCCTTCCCCAACACATCCCACATTCTGCAATCCCCCTTCTAACTCATCCCACATTCTGCAATCCCCCTTCCCCAACACATCCTACATTCTGCAATTCCCCTTCCCCAACACATCCCACATTCTGCAATCCCCCTTCCCGAACACATCCCACATTCTGCAATCCCCCTCCCCCAACACATCCCACATTCTGCAATCCCCCTTCTAACTCATCCCACATTCTGCAATCCCCCTTCCCCAACACATCCTACATTCTGCAATTCCCCTTCCCCAACACATCCCACATTCTGCAATCCCCCTTCCCGAACACATCCCACATTCTGCAATCCCCCTCCCCCAACACACCCCACATTCTGCAATCCCCCTTCTCCCAACACATTCCACATTCTGCAACCCCCTTCCAACACATCCCACATTCTGCAATCCCCCTTCCCCAACACATCCCAGATTCTGCAATCCCCCCTTCACCAAAACATCCCACATTCTGCGATCCCCCTCCCCCAACACATCCCACATTCTTCAATCCCCCTTCCCCAACACATCCCACATTCTGCAATCCCCCTTCCCCAACACATCCCACATTCTGCAATCTCCCTCCCCCAACACATCCCACATTCTTCAATCCCCCTTTCCCCAACACATCCCACATTCTGCAATCCCCCTTCCCCAACACATCCCTCATTCTGCAATTCCCCTTCCCCAACACATCCCTCATTCTGCAATTCCCCTTCCTAACACATCCCACATTCTGCAATCCCCCCTCCCCCAACACATCCCTTATTCTGCAATCCCCCTTCCACGACACATCCCACATTCTGCAATCCCCCCTTCCCCCAACACATCCCACATTCTGCAATCCCCCTTCCCCAACACATCCCTTATTCTGCAATTCCCCTTCCTAACACATCCCACATTCTGCAATCCCCCCTCCCCCAACACATCCCTTATTCTGCAATCCCCCTTCCCCAACACAACCCACATTCTGCAATCCCCCTTCCCCAACACATCCCACATTCTGCAATTCCCCTTCCTAACACATCCCACATTCTGCAATCCCCCTTCCCCCAACACATCCCACATTCTACAATCCCCCTTTCCCCAACACATCCCACATTCTGCAATCCCCCTTCCCCAACACATCCCACATTCTGCAATCCCCCGTCCCCAACACATCCCACATTCTGCAATCCCCCTTCCCCAACACATCCCACATTCTGCAATCCCCCTTCCAACACATCCCACATTCTGCAATCCCCCTTCCCCAACACATCCCACATTCTGCAATCCCCCTTCCCCAACATATCCCACATTCTGCAATCTCCCTTCCAACTCATCCCACATTCTGCAATCCCCCTTCCCCAACACATCCCACATTCTGCAATTCCCCTTCCCCAACACATCCCACATTCTGCAATCCCCCTTCCCCAACACATCCCACATTCTGCAATCCCCCTCCCCCAACACATCCCACATTCTGCAATCCGCCTTCCCCCAACACATCCCACATTCTGCAATCCCCCCTTCCAACACATCCCACATTCTGCAATCCCCCTTCCCCAACACATCCCACATTCTGCAATCCCCCCTTCCCCAACACATCCCACATTCTGCGATCCTCCTCCCCAAAAACATCCCACATTCGGCAATCCCCCTTCCCCAACACATCCCACATTCTGCAATCCCCCTCCCCCAACACATCCCACATTCTGCAATCCTCCTTTCCCCAACACATCCCACATTCTGCTATCCCCCTTCCCCAACACATCCCTCATTCTGCAATTCCCCTTCCCCAACACATTCCTCATTCTGCAATTCCCCTCCCCCAACACATCCCACATTCTGCAATCCCCCTTTCCCCAACACATCCCACATTCTGCAATCCCCCTTCCCCAACACATCCCTCATTCTGCAATTCCCCTTCCTAACACATCCCACATTCTGCAATCCCCCCACCCCCAACACATCCCTTATTTTGCAATCCCCCTTCCCCGACACATCCCACATTCTGCAATCCCCCCTTCCCCCAACACATCCCACATTCTGCAATCCCCCTTCCCCAACACATCCCTTATTCTGCAGTTCCCCTTCCTAACACATCCCACATTCTGCAATCCCCCCTCCCCCAACACATCCCTTATTCTGCAATCCCCCTTCCCCAACACAACCCACATTCTGCAATCCCCCTTCCCCAACACATCCCACATTCTGCAATTCCCCTTCCTAACACATCCCACATTCTGCAATCCCCCTTCCCCAACACATCCCACATTCTGCAATCCCCCTTTCCCCAACACATCCCACATTCTGCAATCCCCCTTCCCCAACACATCCCACATTCTGCAATCCCCCTTCCCCAACACATCCCTCATTCTGCAATTCCCCTTCCCCAACACATCCCTCATTCTGCAATTCCCCTTCCTAACACATCCCACATTCTGCAATCCCCCCTCCCCCAACACATCCCTTATTCTGCAATCCCCCTTCCCCGACACAACCCACATTCTGCAATCCCCCTTCCCCAACACATCCCACATTCTGCAATTCCCCTCCCCCAACACATCCCACATTCTGCAATCCCCACTCCCCCAACACATCCCACATTCTGCAATCCCCCTTCCAACACATCCCACATTCTGCAATACCCCTTCCCCCAACACATCCCACATTCTGCAATCCCCCTTCCAACACATCCCACATTCTGCAATACCCCTTCCCCCAACACATCCTACATTCTGCAATTCTCCTTCCCCAACACATCTCACATTCTGCAATCCCCCTTCCTAACACATCCCACATTCTGCAATCCCCCCTCCCCCAACACATCCCTTATTCTGCAATCCACCTTCCCCAACACAACCCACATTCTGCAATCCCCCTTCCCCAACACATCCCACATTCTGCAATCCCCCTTCCCCAACACATCACACATTCTGCGATCCCCCTTCCCCAACACATCCCACATTCTGCAATCCCCCCTTCCAACACACCCCACATTCTGCAATTCCCCTTCCTAACACATCCCACATTCTGCAATCCCCCCTCCCCCAACACATCCCTTATTCTGCAATCCACCTTCCCCAACACAACCCACATTCTGCAATCCCCCTTCCCCAACACATCCCACATTCTGCAATCCCCCTTCCCCAACACATCACACATTCTGCGATCCCCCTTCCCCAACACATCCCACATTCTGCAATCCCCCCTTCGAAAACATCCCACATTCTGCAATGCCCCTCCCCAACAATTCCCACAATCTACAATCCCCCTTCCCCAACACATCCCACATTCTGCAATCCCCCTTCCCCAACACAACCCACATTCTGCAAACCCCCTTCCCCCAAGACATCCCACATTCTGCAATCCCCCTCCCCCAACAATTCCCACAATCTGCAATCCCCCTTCCCCCAAGACATCCCACATTCTGCAATCCCCCTCCCCCAACAATTCCCACAATCTACAATCCCCCTTCCCCCAACACATCCCACATTCTGCAATCCCCCTTCCCCAACACAACCCACATTCTGCAATCCCCCTTCCCCCAAGAAATCCCACATTCTGCAATCCCCACTCCCCCAACACATCCCACATTCTGCAATCCCCCGTCCCAACACATCCCACATTCTGCAATCCCCCTTCCCCAACACATCCCACATTCTGCAATCCCCCTTCCAACACATCCCACATTCTGCAATACCCCTTCCCCAACACATCCCACATTCTGCAATCCCCCTTCCCCAACACATCCCACATTCTGCAATCCCCCTTCCAACTCATCCCACATTCTGCAATCCCCCTTCCCCAACATATCCCACATTCTGCAATTCCCCTTCCCCAACACATCCCACATTCTGCAATCCCCCTTCCCCAACACATCCCACATTCTGCAATCCCCCTCCCCCAACACATCCCACTTTCTGCAATCCCCCTTCCCCCAACACATCCCACATTCTGCAATCCCCCCATCCAACACATCCCACATTCTGCAATCCCCCTTCCCCAACACATCCCACATTCTGCAATCCCCCCTTCCCCAAAACATCCCAATTTCTGCGATCCCCCTCCCCCAACACATCCCACATTCTGCAATCCCCCTTCCACAACACATCCCACATTCTGCAATCCCCCTTCCCCAACAGATCCCACATTCTGCGATCCCCCTCCCCCAACACATCCCACATTCTTCAATCCCCCTTTCCCCAACACATCCCACATTCTGCAATCCCCCTTCCACCAACACATCCCACATTCCGCAATCCCCCCTCCCCCAACACATCCCTTATTCTGCAATCCCCCTTCCCCAACACATCCCACATTCTGCAATCCCCCTTCCCCAACACATCCCTTATTCCGCAATTCCCCTTCCTAACACATCCCACATTCTGCAATCCCCCCTCCCCCAACACATCCCTTATTCTGCAATCCCCCTTCCCCAACACAACCCACATTCTGCAATCCCCCTTCCCCAACACATCCCACATTCTGCAATTCCCCTTCCTAACACATCCCACATTCTGCAATCCCCCTTCCCCCAACACATCCCACATTCTGCAATCCCCCTTTCCCCAACACATCCCACATTCGGCAATCCCCCTTCCCCAACACATCCCACATTCTGCAATCCCCCTTCCCCAACACATCCCTCATTCTGCAATTCCCCTTCCCCAACACATCCCTCATTCTGCAATTCCCCTTCCTAACACATCCCACATTCTGCAATACCCCTCCCCCAACACATCCCTTATTCTGCAATCCCCCTTCCCCGACACATCCCACATTCTGCAATCCCCCCTTCCCCGACACATCCCACATTCAGCAATCCCCCCTTCCCCCAACACATCCCACATTCTGCAATCCCCCTTCCACCAACACATCCCACATTCTGCAATCCCCCTTCACCAACACATCCCACATTCTGCAATCCCCCTTCCCCAACACATCCCACATTCTGCAATTCCCCTTCCTAACACATCCCACATTCTGCAATCCCCCTTCCCCCAACACATCCCACATTCTGCAATCCCCCTTTCCCCAACACATCCCACATTCTGCAATCCCCCTTCCCCAACACATCCCACATTCTGCAATCCCCCGTCCCCAACACATCCCACATTCTGCAATCCCCCTTCCCCAACACATCCCACATTCTGCAATCCCCCTTCCAACACATCCCACATTCTGCAATCCCCCTTCCCCAACACATCCCACATTCTGCAATCCCCCTTCCCCAACACATCCCACATTCTGCAATCTCCCTTCCAACTCATCCCACATTCTGCAATCCCCCTTCCCCAACACATCCCACATTCTGCAATTCCCCTTCCCCAACACATCCCACATTCTGCAATCCCCCTCCCCCAACACATCCCACATTCTGCAATCTCCCTCCCCCAACACATCCCACATTCTGCAATCCCCCTTCCCCCAACACATCCCACATTCTGCAATCCCCCCTTCCAACACATCCCACATTCTGCAATCCCCCTTCCCCAACACATCCCACATTCTGCAATCCCCCCTTCCCCAACACATCCCACATTCTGCGATCCTCCTCCCCGAACACATCCCACATTCGGCAATCCCCCTTCCCCAACACATCCCACATTCTGCAATCCCCCTTCCCCAACACATCCCACATTCTGCAATCCCCCTCCCCCAACACATCCCACATTCTGCAATCCCCCTTTCCCCAACACATCCCACATTCTGCTATCCCCCTTCCCCAACACATCCCTCATTCTGCAATTCCCCTCCCCCAACACATCCCACATTCTGCAATCCCCCTTTCCCCAACACATCCCACATTCTGCAATCCCCCTTCCCCAACACATCCCTCATTCTGCAATTCCCCTTCCTAACACATCCCACATTCTGCAATCCCCCCACCCCCAACACATCCCTTATTCTGCAATCCCCCTTCCCCGACACATCCCACATTCTGCAATCCCCCCTTCCCCCAACACATCCCACATTCTGCAATCCCCCTTCCCCAACACATCCCTTATTCTGCAGTTCCCCTTCCTAACACATCCCACATTCTGCAATCCCCCCTCCCCCAACACATCCCTTATTCTGCAATCCCCCTTCCCCAACACAACCCACATTCTGCAATCCCCCTTCCCCAACACATCCCACATTCTGCAATTCCCCTTCCTAACACATCCCACATTCTGCAATCCCCCTTCCCCCAACACATCCCACATTCTGCAATCCCCCTTTCCCCAACACATCCCACATTCTGCAATCCCCCTTCCCCAACACATCCCACATTCTGCAATCCCCCTTCCCCAACACATCCCTCATTCTGCAATTCCCCTTCCCCAACACATCCCTCATTCTGCAATTCCCCTTCCTAACACATCCCACATTCTGCAATCCCCCCTCCCCCAACACATCCCTTATTCTGCAATCCCCCTTCCCCGACACAACCCACATTCTGCAATCCCCCTTCCCCAACACATCCCACATTCTGCAATTCCCCTCCCCCAACACATCCCACATTCTGCAATCCCCACTCCCCCAACACATCCCTCATTCTGCAATCCCCCTTCCAACACATCCCACATTCTGCAAAACCCCTTCCCCCAACACATCCCACATTCTGCAATCCCCCTTCCAACACATCCCACATTCTGCAATACCCCTTCCCCCAACACATCCTACATTCTGCAATTCTCCTTCCCCAACACATCTCACATTCTGCAATCCCCCTTTCCCCAACACATCCCACATTCTGCAATCCCCCTTCCCCAACACATCCCACATTCTGCAATCCCCCTTCCCCAACATAACCCACATTCTGCAATCCCCCTTCCCCCAAGACATCCCACATTCTGCAATCCGCCCTCCCCAACACTTCCCACATTCTGCAATCCCCCTTCCCGCAACACATCCCACATTCTGCAATTCCCTTCCTAACACATCCCACATTCTGCAATCCCCCTTCCCCAGCACATCACACATTCTGTAATCCCCCTTCCCCAACACATCCCACATTCTGCAATTCCCCTTCCTAACACATCCCACATTCTGCAATCCCCCCTCCCCCAACACATCCCTTATTCTGCAATCCACCTTCCCCAACACAACCCACATTCTGCAATCCCCCTTCCCCAACACATCCCACATTCTGCAATCCCCCTTCCCCAACACATCACACATTCTGCGATCCCCCTTTCCCAAAACATCCCACATTCTGCAATCCCCCCTTCCAACACATCCCACATTCTGCAATTCCCCTTCCTAACACATCCCACATTCTGCAATCCCCCCTCCCCCAACACATCCCTTATTCTGCAATCCACCTTCCCCAACACAACCCACATTCTGCAATCCCCCTTCCCCAACACATCCCACATTCTGCAATCCCCCTTCCCCAACACATCACACATTCTGCGATCCCCCTTCCCCAACACATCCCACATTCTGCAATCCCCCCTTCCAACACATCCCACATTCTGCAATGCCCCTCCCCCAACAATTCCCACAATCTACAATCCCCCTTCCCCAACACATCCCACATTCTGCAATCCCCCTTCCCCAACACAACCCACATTCTGCAATCCCCCTTCCCCCAAGACATCCCACATACTGCAATCCCCCTCCCCCAACAATTCCCACAATCTGCAATCCCCCTTCCCCCAAGACATCCCACATTCTGCAATCCCCCTCCCCCAACAATTCCCACAATCTACAATCCCCCTTCCCCCAACACATCCCACATTCTGCAATCCCCCTTCCCCAACACAACCCACATTCTGCAATCCCCCTTCCCCGAAGAAATCCCACATTCTGCAATCCCCACTCCCCCAACACATCCCACATTCTGCAATCCCCCGTCCCAACACATCCCACATTCTGCAATCCCCCTTCCCCAACACATCCCACATTCTGCAATCCCCCTTCCAACACATCCCACATTCTGCAATACCCCTTCCCCAACACATCCCACATTCTGCAATCCCCCTTCCCCAACACATCCCACATTCTGCAATCCCACTTCCAACTCATCCCACATTCTGCAATCCCCCTTCCCCAACATATCCCACATTCTGCAATTCCCCTTCCCCAACACATCCCACATTCTGCAATCCCCCTTCCCCAACACATCCCACATTCTGCAATCCCCCTCCCCCAACACATACCACTTTCTGCAATCCCCCTTCCCCCAACACATCCCACATTCTGCAATCCCCCCATCCAACACATCCCACATTCTGCAATCCCCCTTCCCCAACACATCCCACATTCTGCAATCCCCCCTTCCCCAAAACATCCCAATTTCTGCGATCCCCCTCCCCCAACACATCCCACATTCTGCAATCCCCATTCCCCAACACATCCCACATTCTGCAATCCCCCTTCCCCAACAGATCCCACATTCTGCGATCCCCCTCCCCCAACACATCCCACATTCTTCAATCCCCCTTTCCCCAACACATCCCACATTCTGCAATCCCCCTTTCCCCAACACATCCCACATTCCGCAATCCCCCCTCCCCCAACACATCCCTTATTCTGCAATCCCCCTTCCCCAACACATCCCACATTCTGCAATCCCCCTTCCCCAACACATCCCTTATTCTGCAATTCCCCTTCCTAACACATCCCACATTCTGCAATCCCCCCTCCCCCAACACATCCCTTATTCTGCAATCCCCCTTCCCCAACACAACCTACATTCTGCAATCCCCCTTCCCCAACACATCCCACATTCTGCAATTCCCCTTCCTAACACATCCCACATTCTGCAATCCCCCTTCCCCCAACACATCCCACATTCTGCAATCCCCCTTTCCCCAACACATCCCACATTCTGCAATCCCCCTTCCCCAACACATCCCACATTCTGCAATCCCCCTTCCCCAACACATCCCTCATTCTGCAATTCCCCTTCCCCAACACATCCCTCATTCTGCAATTCCCCTTCCTAACACATCCCACATTCTGCAATCCCCCGTCCCCCAACACATCCCTTTTTCTGCAATCCCCCTTCCCCGACACATCCCACATTCTGCAATCCCCCCTTCCCCAACACATCCCACATTCTGCAATCCCCCCTTCCCCCAGCACATCCCACTTTCTGCAATCCCCCTTCCCCAACACATCCCACATTCTGCAATCCCCCTTCCACCAACACATCCCACATTCTGCAATCCCCCTTCCCCAACACATCCCACATTCTGCAATCCCCCTTCCCCAACACATCCCACATTCTGCAATTCCCCTTCCTAACACATCTCAAATTCTGCAATCCCCCTTCCCCCAACACATCCTACATTCTGCAATTCCCCTTCCCCAACACATCCCACATTCTGCAATCCCCCTTTCCCCAACACATCCCACATTCTGCAATCCCCCTTCCCCAACACATCCCACATTCTGCAATCCCCGTTTCCCCAACATATCCCACATTCTGCTATCCTCCTTCCCCAACACATCCCACATTCTGCAATCCCCCTTCCCCAACACATCCCACATTCTGCAATTCCCCTTCCTAACACATCCCACATTCTGCAATCCCCCTTCCCCCAACACAACCCTCATTCTGCAATCCCCCTTCCCCAACACATCCCACATTCTGCAATTCCCCTTCCTAACACATCCCACATTCAGCAATCCCCCTTCCCCCAACACATCCCACATTCTGCAATCCCCCTTCCCCAACACATCCCACATTCTGCAATCCCCCTTTCCCCAACACATCCCACATTCTGCAATCCCCCTTCCACAACACATCCCACATTCTGCAATTCCCCTCCCCCAACACATCCCACATTCTGCAATTCCCACTCCCCCAACACATCCCACATTCTGCAATCCCCCATCCCCAACACATCCCACATTCTGCAATCCCCCTTCCAACACATCCCACATTCTGCAGTCCCCCTTTCCCCAACACATCCCACATTCTGCAATCCCCCTTCCCCAACACATACCACATTCTGCAATCCCCCTTCCCCAACACATCCCTCATTCTGCAATTCCCCTTCCCCAACACATCCCTCATTCTGCAATTCCCCTTCCTAACACATCCCACATTCTGCAATCCCCCTTCCCCATCACATCCCACATTCTGCAATCCCCCTTCCCCAACACTTCCCACATTCTGCAATTCCCCTTCCTAACACATCTCAAATTCTGCAATCCCCCTTCCCCCAACACATCCTACATTCTGCAATTCCCCTTCCCCAGCACATCCCACATTCTGCAATCCCCCTTTCCCCAACACATCCCACATTCTGCAATCCCCCTTCCCCAACACATCCCACATTCTGCAATCCCCCTTCCCCAACACATCCCACATTCTGCAATCCCCCTTTCCCCAACACATCCCACATTCTGCAATCCCCCTCCCCCAACACATCCCACATTCTGCAATCCCCCTTCCCCAACACATCCCACATTCTGCAATTCCCCTTCGTAACACATTCCACATTCTGCAATCCCCCTTCCCCAACACATCCCACATTCTGCAATCCCCCTTCCCCCAACACATCCCACATTCTGCAATCCCCCCTCCCCAACACATCCCACATTCTGCAATCCCCCCTCCCCCAACACATCCCTTATTCTGCAATCCCCCTTCCCCAACACATCCCACATTCTGCAATCCCCCCTTTCCCCAACACATCCCTCATTCTGCAATTCCCCTTCCTAACACATCCCACATTCTGCAATCCCCCCTCCCCCAACACATCCCTTATTCTGGAATCCCCCTTCCCCGACACATCCCACATTCTGCAATCCCCCCTTCCCCCCAACACATCCCTCTTTCTGCAATCCCCCTTCCCCAACACATCCCACATTCTGCAATCCCCCTTCCACCAACACATCCCACATTCTGCAATCCCCCTTCCCCAGCACATCCCACATTCTGCAATCCCCCTTCCCCAACACTTCCCACATTCTGCAATTCCCCTTCCTAACACATATCAAATTCTGCAATCCCCCTTCCCCCAACACATCCTACATTCTGCAATTCCCCTTCCCCAGCACATCCCACATTCTGCAATCCCCCTTTCCCCAACACATCCCACATTCTGCAATCCCCCTTCCCCAACACATCCCACATTCTGCAATCCCCCTTCCCCAACACATCCCACATTCTGCAATCCCCCTTTCCCCAACACATCCCACATTCTGCAATCCCCCTCCCCCAACACATCCCACATTCTGCAATCCCCCTTCCCCAACACATCCCACATTCTGCAATTCCCCTTCCTAACACATTCCACATTCTGCAATCCCCCTTCCCCAACACATCCCACATTCTGCAATCCCCCTTCCCCCAACACATCCCACATTCTGCAATCCCCCCTCCCCAACACATCCCACATTCTGCAATCCCCCCTCCCCCAACACATCCCTTATTCTGCAATGCCCCTTCCCCAACACATCCCACATTCTGCAATTCCCCTTCCTAACACATCCCACATTCTGCAATCCCCCCTCCCCCAACACATCCCTTATTCTGCAATCCCCCTTCCCCGACACATCCCACATTCTGCAATCCCCCCTTCCCCCAACACATCCCTCTTTCTGCAATCCCCCTTCCCCAACACATCCCATATTCTGCAATCCCCCTTCCACCAACACATCCCACATTCTGCAATCCCCCTTCCCCAGCATAACCCACATTCTGCAATCCCCCTTCCCCAACACTTCCCACATTCTGCAATTCCCCTTCCTAACACATATCAAATTCTGCAATCCCCCTTCCCCCAACACATCCTACATTCTGCAATTCCCCTTCCCCAGCACATCCCACATTCTGCAATCCCCCTTTCCCCAACACATCCCACATTCTGCAATCCCCCTTCCCCAACACATCCCACATTCTGCAATCCCCCTTCCCCAACACATCCCACATTCTGCAATCCCCCTTTCCCCAACACATCCCACATACTGCTATCCCCCTCCCCCAACACATCCCACATTCTGCAATCCCCCTTCCCCAACACATCCCACATTCTGCAATTCCCCTTCCTAACACATCCCACATTCTGCAATCCCCCTTCCCCAACACATCCCACATTCTGCAATCCCCCTTCCCCAACAATTCCCACAATCTGCAATCCCCCTTCCCCCAACACATCCCACATTCTGCAATCCCCCTTCCCCAACACAACCCACATTCTGCAATCCCCCTTCCCCCAGAACATCCCACATTCTGCAATCCCCACTCCCCCAACAGATCCCACATTCTGCAATCCCCCGTCCCCAACACATCCCACATTCTGCAATTCCCCTTCCCCCAAAACATCCCACATTCTGCAATCCCCCCTTCCCCAACACATCCCACATTCTGCAATCCCCCTTCCCCAACACATCCCACATTCTGCAATCCCCCTTCCAACACATCCCACATTCTGCAATCCCCCTTCCCCCAACACATCCCACATTCTGCAATTCCCCTTCCTAACACATCCCACATTCTGCAATCCCCCTCCCCCAACACATCCCACATTCTGCAATCCCCCCTCCCCAACACATCCCACATTCAGCAATCCCCCTTCCCCCAACACATCCCACATTCTGCAATCCCCCCTCCCCAACACATCCCACATTCTGCACTCCCCCCTCCCCCAACACATCCCTTATTCTGCAATGCCCCTTCCCCAACACATCCCACATTCTGCAATCCCCCCTTTCCCCAACACATCCCTCATTCTGCAATCCCCCTTCCCCAACACATCCCACATTCTGCAATCCCCCTTCCAACACATCCCACATTCTGCAATCCCCCTTCCCCAACACATCCCACATTCTGCAATCCCCCTTCCCCCAACACATCCCACATTCTGCAATCCCCCTTCCCCAACACATCCCACATTCTGCAATCCCCCTTCCCCAACACAACCCACATTCTGCAATTCCCCTTCCCCAACACATCCCTCATTCTGCAATTCCCCTTCCTAACACATCCCACATTCTGCAATCCCCCTTCCCCCAACACATCCCACATTCTGCAATCCCCCTTCCCCAACACAACCCACATTCTGCAATCCCCCTTCCCCAACACATCCCACATTCTGCAATCCCCCTTCCAACACATCCCACATTCTGCAATCCCCCTTCCCCCAACACATCCCACATTCTGCAATTCCCCTTCCTAACACATCCCACATTCTGCAATCCCCCGTCCCCCAACACATCCCACATTCAGCAATCCCCCTTCCCCCAACACATCCCACATTCTGCAATCCCCCTTCCCCAACACATCCCACATTCTGCAATCCCCCTTCCCCAACACATCCCACATTCTGCAATCCCCCTTCCCCAACACATCCCTCATTCTGCAATCCCCCTTCCCCAACACATCCCACATTCAGCAATCCCCCTTTCCCCAACACATCCCACATTCTGCAATCCCCCTTCCCCAACACATCCCACATTCTGCAATTCCCCTCCCCCAACACATCCCACATTCTGCAATCCCCCTTTCCCCAACACATCCCACATTCTGCAATCCCCCTTCCCCAACACATCCCACATTCTGCAATTCCCCTCCCCCAACACATCCCACATTCTGCAATTCCCCTCCCCCAACACATCCCACATTCTGCAATTCCCCTTCCTAACACATCCCACATTCTGCAATCCCCCTCCCCCAACACATCCCACATTCTGCAATCCCCCCTCCCCAACACATCCCACATTCAGCAATCCCCCTTCCCCCAACACATCCCACATTCTGCAATCCCCCCTCCCCAACACATCCCACATTCTGCACTCCCCCCTCCCCCAACACATCCCTTATTCTGCAATGCCCCTTCCCCAACACATCCCACATTCTGCAATCCCCCCTTTCCCCAACACATCCCTCATTCTGCAATCCCCCTTCCCCAACACATCCCACATTCTGCAATCCCCCTTCCAACACATCCCACATTCTGCAATCCCCCTTCCCCAACACATCCCACATTCTGCAATCCCCCTTCCCCCAACACATCCCACATTCTGCAATCCCCCTTCCCCAACACATCCCACATTCTGCAATCCCCCTTCCCCAACACAACCCACATTCTGCAATTCCCCTTCCCCAACACATCCCTCATTCTGCAATTCCCCTTCCTAACACATCCCACATTCTGCAATCCCCCTTCCCCCAACACATCCCACATTCTGCAATCCCCCTTCCCCAACACAACCCACATTCTGCAATCCCCCTTCCCCAACACATCCCACATTCTGCAATCCCCCTTCCAACACATCCCACATTCTGCAATCCCCCTTCCCCCAACACATCCCACATTCTGCAATTCCCCTTCCTAACACATCCCACATTCTGCAATCCCCCGTCCCCCAACACATCCCACATTCAGCAATCCCCCTTCCCCCAACACATCCCACATTCTGCAATCCCCCTTCCCCAACACATCCCACATTCTGCAATCCCCCTTCCCCAACACATCCCACATTCTGCAATCCCCCTTCCCCAACACATCCCTCATTCTGCAATCCCCCTTCCCCAACACATCCCACATTCAGCAATCCCCCTTTCCCCAACACATCCCACATTCTGCAATCCCCCTTCCCCAACACATCCCACATTCTGCAATTCCCCTCCCCCAACACATCCCACATTCTGCAATCCCCCTTTCCCCAACACATCCCACATTCTGCAATCCCCCTTCCCCAACACATCCCACATTCTGCAATTCCCCTCCCCCAACACATCCCACATTCTGCAATTCCCCTCCCCCAACACATCCCACATTCTGCAATCCCCCTTTCCCCAACACATCCCACATTCTGCAATCCCCCTTCCCCAACACAACCCACATTCTGCAATCCCCCTTCCCCAACACATCCCACATTCTGCAATTCCCCTTCCTAACACATCCCACATTCTGCAATTCCCCTCCCCCAACACATCCCACATTCTGCAATCCCCCCTTACCCAACACATCCCACATTCTGCAATCCCCCTTCCCCAACACATCCCACATTCTGCAATCCCCCTTCCCCAACACATCCCACATTCTGCATTCCCCCTTACCCCAACACATCCCACATTCTGCGATCCCCCTTCCAACACATCGCACATTCTGCAATTCCCCTTCCCCAACACATCCCTCTTTCTGTAATCCCCCCAACACATCCCACCACATCACAGTTCTTTGTTCCTCATCACACTTTTTTGTGCATCAAATAACCAAACCTTAGTGATTACACATTTTATGCACTGAGCCTGTGTTATTGTCCACTGCTGCTGTAGCCTATCCATTTCAAGGTTGTACATGTTGTGTGTTCAGAGTTGGGGGGGTTCTATTGTTGTTATGCATGTTCATTTGAGTTACTGTTGCATTCTTGTTAGCTTGAACCTGTCTGGCCATTCTTTTCTGATCTCTCTCAGTAACAAGGCGTCTTTGCCCTCAGAACTGCTGCTCACTAGAAATTTTTTTGTTTGTCACACTGTTCTCTGTAAACTCTAGAGACTGCTGTGCATGAAAATCCCAGGAGATCTTACTTTATCTTCCTCTCTTATTTATTAAATTTTGGGCTGTTACTCAAACCACCCCATTTGGCACAAGCAGTTATTCCATGATCAATGTCACTCAGATATATTTCTTCCTCATTGTGATGATTGGTCTAAACAATAATGAACTCGTGGCCATGTCTACATGTTTTTATGCATTGAGTTCCCGCCACGTGATTGGCTGATTTGACATTTGCGTTAATGAGCAAGTGAACTGGTGTACTAATAAAGCGGGCACTGAGTGTAAATGGATTAAGATTAAGGAGTGTGAAATATCTGATGCATGCTTGGGAGAAAAGTAAAGGTGCAAACTGGGACCACAGAGTAGCTGTGCAAGTGGGACACAGCACTGTGATATTGGGGGAGGGTGGTTTCATTCAGGGAATGGTGAATGAAAAGGAATGTTATGGTACTGGAAACAGTATAGTTATAAGAATATATACTATTCTCTGTAGCCACAGTGACACAAGTCACAATGACCATAGCTCGTGTTCATTTTAAGACACCCCCTCTGGGCTTTTAGGAACTTGGATTGAGAGGGAAAGTATCGAGCTCTCATGTTGCACATCAGAATCAGTCACATGAGTAGGACTGTTTTGCCTAAGGAATACTAGAAGCTAGAGTCCATTTTTAAAGCATCATGTCTGAATTTGTGTTTGAGTTATGTGGAAATTCATGAAGGATAAAAATCAATGAATTAACTGTGTTACTCAAAAGCTGGTGTGGGAGAGATGTGTTCCAATTTATTGGACACGTGCACTAGAAATGAGGAAAAGAGGTATTCTATTATATAGGCTTCCTTTGATCAATGTCCAGGAGAACGAAACAATCAGTGCTGTCAAAATATCTGATATTGAGCAATAAGAAAGAGATAATTGAGAAATGCAATTATAAGATTCTTAAGCTTTGTAAAAGTATTGGAAGTGTTCTGGTTCAGCCTGGAAATTGGGACATTAATTTATGCAACCACAAAGGTTTGAAACATAAGCTGCTGCCCTGGGAAACTACCTTAATTGTACAGCTAACATTTTAAAAACATAGTTCTTAATTTACATGTCATATATATTAATCCCATCAGAGGGATTGGTCTCATTGTGGTCAAAGGGAATTGCTTCTAATGCTGCTAAATAAACTCTTTTCAAACTGAGCATTAGGAATATGTCAGATATCTGCAAAGAGGGACATTGAATTTTAGGTTTGATTGTGAGAAATACAGGTAGATGCAAGTTCTAAATTCATCTATGTGTCTTTAAATGCATCGCAGTAAAATTGCAGTATTGCAGGGACATCAGAAATTGTTGTGTACTCTGCTTCATAGGGACATGGCTCTCTGAGTATTCTGAGTACTCTAGGCACAGCACTTTAACCCAGGACTACACTATCCAATGCATGGACTGGATGTTGCATCACGTAAAAACTGAAGCAGTGGCACTTCCTTCATAATTAACTCTTTGTTGTGCACAGATGTATCAGTCCTGTCTCAATTCTGCTCCCCTGATCTGGAACATGTGACATTCAAGTGTTGTCTATTCTATCTGCTGAGGGATTTCTCCACCATCATCTTGGTTGCAGTGTACGTTCCACCCCTGGGAAACGTCAAGCTGATACTGAAGGAGGAAGTGCGCCCTGATGTCCTCCTAATCATTGTGACAGACTTCAACCAGGCCAGCAAAAGAAGTCCCTGACCAACTACCATCAACATGTTACCTGTGGAACTGGAGGAGTCAACCCACCTGACCATGGTTATACCACCATCATGAATGCTACTGTGCCATGCTGCATCCACACTTTGGAATGTCCAATCACCTGCTGTGTTACTACTCCTGATGTTTATGTGGAATCTGAAGACCACTGCACTAGGTGAAATCTCACAGCATAAATGGCAGTGCTGCTTCGCTCCTGATGTGCTCAATGATTTTTTATGCATGCCCTGAGGGAGAATAACAGTACACTTGTGCCGATCCCCATAGCATCTGGTGACCCTGTGATCACAGTTTCAGGGGCCGATATCTGAACATTGTTCAAGAGGGTGAACTCTCGCAAAACATCAGGCCTCGATGATGTGCCTAGCCAGATAGTGAAAATCTGTGCTGGTCAACAGGCTGAATGTACAAGTGTATCTTCAACCTCTCACTGGTTCAAAATGGGATTAAGTATTCAGGTGCCAAGCAGGGCAGGGTGGACTGCTTTAATGAATAGTGACTGGTGTACAGAAATCCAGCATAATGTAGTGCTTTGTAAGCTTTGGCTAGAATTAAATCCTGCCTGAGCAAGGATCTGGATCCAGATCAGTTTGCTTATCTCTGTAACAAGCTTACGGCAGATTCCATCTCACTGGCTCTACATTCTGCTTTGGAGCACCTAGGCGTCTGCAAATCATACTGTATGTCATGCTAATGTTTATCAATTACAACTTGGTGTTCTACACCATCATCCCCTCAATATTAATCATCAAGCTTCTGAGCCTGGCACACTATACTTCCCTCTGTAACTCGAATCACAGCTTCCTCAATGGGGAGACCCAATCAGTACAGATCAGTGAAATCAGCTATTCCGGCTGACAATCTACAAAGCTACCCTCAAGGATGTGTGCTTGGTGACAGCTCTGCTCTCCCTAAGCTCATGACTGTGTGGCTAAGCACAGCTCAATCACCTTCTATAAGTCTGTGAATGACTCCAATATTGTTGGTGAAACCGCAGACAGTGACAATGAAGAGTACCAGAGTGAGACAGGACAGCTGGTAGAGTGGTATCACAACAACTTTGCACACAGTATCTGAAAGACCAAGGAAGAGGAATTCAGGAGAATATATACCCGTGCTTATTGAGGGACAAGTGCTGGAGGTTTAAGTTCCTGGGTGTCAACAGTCCTGAGGAACTGTCCTGTGCCCAATACATTGATGTAATCTCAGAGAAGGCATGCTAGTGGCTCTACTTCATCAGGATTTTCAGGAGATTTGATATGACACCAAAGGCTCCTGCAAATTTCTATAGACATACATTGGAGAGCATTCTTAGTGGTTGCATCACTACCTGTTATAGAGCCTCTAATGAACAGAATCACAGGAGACTGCCGAGGGTTGTAGGCAAAGCTGCTCCATCATGGGCACAACCCTCCCCACCATTAAGGGTACCTTCAAAAAATGGTGCCTCAAGAAGGTAGCACTAAGGACTCTCACATGCATTACTACCATCAGAGAGGAGGTACAGGAGCCGAAAGACCCACACTCAATAATTCAGTAACAACTTCTTCCTTTCTACCATTTGATTTTAAATGGTCCATAAACACTACCTCATTATTCATCCAGCATTTCATTGTATGTTTCAATGTACATGTGACAATTAATGCTAATATTTATTTAGTTTATAACTTATAATAATTGCCTCAGTTTGATACTGTACTGCTGCCACAAAACAACAAACTTCATCTCATGTAATACAGTGATAATAAACTGGATTCTGATTTTAATTTGGACTGATATAGAAAAAGAAAAAGTTATTGTGGATTTCTTACTTACTGAGACCAGAGAAACTAAATCAGATAATGGTAAATTTCAGATAAATTAAACAAATACTTTGTGTGAGCCTTCAGGGAAAGAGATATAGAAATAGGAGCTCAAAGAAATTAAATTTACTGAATAATTAGTATTGGAGAAATTAATTGGACTGAAAGCTGATAAATCCCCAGGATCTGATGATTTAGATATTTAGACTTTTGAAGGTGATTACTTTGGAAACTGTTTATATTATGATTGTCATCTTCCATAATTTCATGGATTCTGAAATAGCTCCAAATAATGGAAGGGAGAATATGTATTGTAACTATTGAAGATTAGGGGAGGGAAAGCACAAATCTATAGGACAGTTAGTCATTAGTAGCAGGGCAGTGTTATAATATGTAATTATGGGCATGGTAATTAGACACTGAATATAATAATAAGATTGGGCAGAGGCAACATAGATTTTTGAAAGGGAAATCATGTTTGGCAAAGTGCTGTATGACAGCTCCCGCAGAGCATGGAAAAAGCTTTCAATTTCAAAAAAAAATCATCTCAGGTCATTAAACTTCATAGATGATGGCATAATTGTGCAAATTATTGCCTTCACAAAACCTGAAATTGCACTGAAATTTCTCATTAAAAATTGGAGTAATACCTCCAGAAAAGCAGTCAAGAGAAAGATAATGGGGGGTTTGTATACTGGTATCCCAGGATATCTCAGCAGTGCTTGAGTCAAAGTTTCGGTCAATGGTGGCATGATAATGAAGCCCAATTAATTTAAGTGCTGTTATTGAATAATTGAAATAATGTTTAGAATGGTTGAAGAGGAACAAGCAAATGGACTGCTTTGACCTTAATGGTGTTGAGCTTCTTGAGAGTTGTTAGTGCTTCACTCATCTTAGCAACAGAGGATTTCATCATATTGCCTGTGGATGACAGAAACACCCTGGGCTGTCAGGAACTGAGTCACTCACTACGAGAGATCCAGCCTCTGATCTGCTTCTGTAGCCATGGTACTTACATGGCTGGTCAAGTTCAGTTTCTGGTCAACGGTAAACCCTGGTCTTGGCTGGTGCATGACAGCAGCTGAGAGAACGTTGGGGGGGGGGGGGGAGAGTTGGTAGTGATGCTCATATACTGGTTTCGCAGGATTGGCAGGATATGATAACAGTACCTGAGTTACCAATTGTCAAGGCTTTTAATGATATTGCAAATGAACATCAATTCTTCTCTTTTCGGCCATGATCATTGCCTAGCACTTCTGTGCACGAATGTTACTTGCCACTTACAAGACAATGACTGAATATAATCTAGTCTTGCTGAATGCAGGTATGCACTGCAGGGTCATGGACAGAATTAATCATTGTGCAATCATCAGCACTCATCTGTATTTCTAACCGTATGATAGATAGTCTTCGATGACGCATTGCGCAGAGGAATGTTCACAACGATATCCTGGAGCAGGGACGATTGACTTCCTACAAGCACAACCATGTCCCCGTGGTTGGGGAATGACTCCAAACATTTACCAGAGTGCCCAGATGCTGTCTTGATATCAAATGCAATCCCTCCCACCTCATCTCCAGAATTCACCATATTCTAACCCAGGGGTTCAAGTTCCAAATGTACATGAAGCTGCCTATTCTCTTTCATTAAGAAATCAACCGTAGACAATAAATCAGACAGGGCTGTTCTCAAAAGTGTCAATTACCGTTTTTGAATTATACATCGAATTTTGTTTGGAGTTTTTTACAGTGGGAAACTTACCGCAAAGGCTACAGCAGTAGTGCATCAGGAAATCTGGAGCACTGGACATGGAGAAAATTGAAAGACCATACAGAAACACTGAAGGAATGGCTGAGTCAGGGCCAAACACTTGAGAAATTGTCAAACACTAGTATTGCAATGTTGTGACACCTTACCAAGATAACAGCTCCGTACTGGCACCAATCTCACGATACATGCTTTGCTAGTCCTTTTGGAGTTTGTGCAAACAGGATTCTCTTAATATTTAAATAATAGTTGAAACTGCTTTACTAAGATGACAGACAGGCAGGGAACTTTGCTGCTCATTCCTGAATTCTGAGGAAAATCAATACCATATTTAGTAAGCAGGCAGCATCCTGCAGAAGGCCAAACATATTTTAGCTCTTGCTTATAAGGGAGTCCGTTTAACTTTCAGCAATGCTACTGTCACCAGCCATTTATCCATTCCCATTTGAAGAGTAAACATTAGCAGTACAACTGTGAACGTCAGATTGCAAAATAAAATTGGCCTTTGGTTTGATATTACAGGAAATCAACAAGTGCAGAAGAAAACACAGGAAGGAACTAACTAACGATCTGTAAACTGTCCCCATTTTACAGTATAATGAAGTGAGTACTGTAGTAAAAGTCTTTACTATGTAGAATCTTTGGAACATGGAAAGATGAGGGGAGATCTTACTGAGGTCATACAACATTATGAGGGGTATAGATAGGGTGAAAGCATGTGCTGTTTTTTCTCCCTTGGGATGGGTGAGACGAGAAGTAGAGGTCAGAGGCTGAGAGTGAAAGGTGAAATATTTAAGGGGAATTTGAGGGGAGCTTCTTTAGTGAAAAAATAGTGCGGGTGTGGAATGAATGAACTGCTGGTAGAAGTGGAAGATATGGGTTCAAATGTAACATTTAAGAGCAGATGGGATAGGTACAGAGATGAGAGGGATAGAGAAGGATTGGTCTGGGTGCAGATAGATGGGACTAGGCACAGGGCCAGTTTGGCATGGATTATAGTGAATGGGCCAAAGGACAACTATACAACTATAGAAGTTTTTGAGTGTATTTGTTGACATGCCAGATCTGTTCAAACTTCTAATAAAGTATAGCCGCTGTCTTACCTTCTTTATGACTACATCAATATGTTGGGACCAGGTTAGATCCTCAGAGATCTTGACACCCTGGAACTTGAAACTGCTCAACGTATCCACTTCTGATCCCTCTATGACGATTGGTGTGTGTTCTTTTGTCTTACCCTTCCTGAGGTCGACAATCAGCTCTTTTGTCTTACTGACGTTGAGTGCCAGGTTGTTGCTGCGGCACCATTCCACTAGTTGGCATATTTCACTCCAGTATGCCCTCTCGTCCACCTGAGATTCTACCAGCAATGGTTGAATTGTCAGCAAATTTGTAGATGGTACTTGAGCTATGCCTGGCCACACAGTCACGTGTATACAGAGAGTAGAGCAGTTGGCTAAGCACACACCCCTGAGGTGCGGCAGTTCTATACTGTTGTACCCTATGATCCTATGACTCTGATATCAAAGTACAAAACAATACAGGAAAGTGAAAGACTACGACTTAGTCATTTAATGTCTGTGCTACAAATAAAAAAAAGTGTAGAACTTGTTTTTTGCACTGAATCCTAAAACACAGACACAGGACCTTTACCTTACCAGGCTATCATGAGGAATCTATCCATTCTATTCCCATTTTCCAGCAGGTGCCTACTTTGGCAATGTAGGTGTTCATCCAGATACTTTTTAAAGGTTCAGTTGGAAAAATACTGGCATTTCACAATGATACCACGTGTAGTGAGTATCAGTTCTAAATCTCCACATCAGAGGACGGCCAACCATCTGTGCAGTCGTGCAACTCAAAGGGCCGGAAGGGCCTGATCCAGGCTCTGTCTCTAAACAAATTTCTTGCAAAGGGAAGGGGCCAAAGTAGCATGTGGGTTACCAAGCACCATACTTACTGTCTCTTTTACTTGCTTGTTTCTGATTGAAGCCTGAAGATCTATTAAATCTGGATAATACTGGAGTGATCACACCTAACATACAATTATTACACTCTGATACAGATTCCTCCAGCACCTGACATTCTTCATTAAGGCAAACTCTTATACAATATTCTTGGGTAATTTGAAAATTCTATCATCCTTCCTTCCTGCTACTATTACAGTGAAATGTACCATGCAACCATCTGTCCATTTACGAAACAAAGAAAAATTGTGCAGCAGAAATAAAATTTTCTCAGTGACCATAATCATTTCTCAGGCCCGATTTTACCTCAGATCTATCAATTAGCAATTTGGATGCTACAGTGCAGGATGAGGGAACTTTCACAATGGTGCCATATTCTATCTTTTAAATGTATGTATAGTATATGTATCAATAGTTATACCTATGGTTGACATTCCTCCTACTGGTTCAGGATATGCACATATACAATGTATATGCTATCCAAAAAATAATCTTGACATGATTCTTGCAGCTAATGATATGATATGATATGATTGGCAGAACAATAAGTCAACATTTTGGGCAGAGACCTTCCACCAGGACTGGAAAGTAAGTGGGGCCTTCTGGCTTCTTCCCCGTTCTTTCTAGTCCTGATGAAAACTCTTGGCCCGAAACATCGACTACTTATTCCTTTCCATGGATACTGCCTGACCTGCTGAGTTCTTGCAACATCCTGTGTGTGTGTTATTATGTACCTGTTTGTGCAGCTTCTAACTTTGCACCCTTTTGGAGTCTTTTCCTGGATGGAAAGCACAGAGGATTCCTATTTAGGGTGTAAAGTGAAATTTGTAGTAAGCTCCTGATGATGTGATTAGGACTTGACATGCACAGATAGAAGACATTGCCTCTTGGATTTGTGCAGACGCATTTTTCACTCAACAAAGAAGATTAAAATTGGCAACTGCTCAATTCCCAGCAGCCCCAAGACATCACAAACAAATTTATCTGCCCAGGATATTTTTTAGGGTAATCTGGACATGCTGGATTAGCATCACATCCTCCTACACAGTTGGGAATCAGTTGGTAGTGCTATCAAATGCAGCTGGCTTTATCGTAAGTGTTTATCAGCATTTTCACAATAAATAGTCCCATTTTCCATTTGATAAATTGCTATGTTGCTTTTGTTAAATTGTCTGCACTATCAAACAGAATGCTTTATAGATAGCAACGTAATTGGATGAAGGAATAGATTTGTCAGGATGACAGTGAAAGCGTCCAGTTGAAACCGTGTCATATAGGCAGCTGTAATACACAGAAAACTGAGAATTCATCTAGAAGTCAAGGCTCAAATCTGATAGGAAAATTCAACATTAATATTTGGGTTAATACAAAGACTAGGATTTTCTACAAAACAAGAAGGAACAAACAAGGCAGAAAATAGAGCCTATGGATGACTTTTCTGAAATTGAAGATGCTGTGCCATTGAAACATTTCTCTGAATTAGAACATGGACAGGTAGACCTCATTTTTAATTCTACTATTGCTTTATTTTGTTGGACAGACAAAGCTGGAAAAGATCATGATGCAATTGTGCATTTTTGAAACAAAATGATATAAAAAATTGAAACAGGAAATTTCTATTTGTTACAATAGACTTTTAAAATTTAAGTTGTATCTTTTTAAGACTGAAATATCAGAAAAGCTTATAAGAATAACAATTTTAGTGAGGCACAATATTACACTATTTAGTTGATGTCCAACTGTTGTTATTGTAATTGAAATCTATTTTTAATAAACTTGTTTACTTTTAACATTTCCGTAATAAGGATATCATTTTGAGCAGTATCAATTTATCTTTATTGCTATTTGAAACAAGGAGCTTTACAAAGAGTTCCGGATCTATAGTCCATTTGGTAATTATATATAGATTGCTGTGGCAAACTCATTTTCCTTTTCAGAGGGAGAAAGACCCCTGGATTATCCTGTTTTCATATCATGTATTCTAAGGACAACCAATAACGCACCAACAACCTCTCACTCAATGTCAGCAGAATTCAGATGAATTCAGGAGAAGGAAACCAGAGGTCCATGAGCCAGTCCTCATCAGGGGATCAGAGCTGGAGAAGGCAGTAACTTTAAATTCCTTGATGTTATATTTCAGAGGATCTGTCTTGGGCCCGGCACTTAAGTGCAATTATGAAGAAAGCACAGCAGTACCTCTACTTCCTTAGAAGTTTGCAAAGATTCGGCATGACATCTAAAACTTTGACAAACTTCTATAGAAGTGTGGTGAAGAGTATATTGGCTGGTTGCACCAAGGCCTGGTATGGAAACACCAATACCCTTGAACAGAAAATCCTATAAAAAATAGTCTATATTGCCCAGTTCATCATGGTAGAGCCTTCCCCATCATTGAACGGATGCGCACTGAGTGCTGTTACAGGAAAGCATGATCCCTCATCAAGGATCCCTCATCAAGGATCCCCAGCACCCAGACCGCTGATCCCTCCTCACTGCTGCCATCATGAAGAGAGGCAAAGTGGGCATCAGCATTATGGACCCTATAGAGTTTACAGAGGAGAAGAAGTTTGCTGTCCTGAGACACACTAGGGTGGATAAATCCCCAGAGCCTGATAAGGTGTTACCTTGGACCCTGTGGGAGGCAATGCAGATATTGCCAGAGTCCTAGCAGAGAAATGTAAATCATCCTTAGTGACAGGTGAGGTACTAGTGGATTGGAGGATACCCAATGTTGTTCTGCTGTTTAAGAAAGGCTTTAAAAATATATCAAGAAATTATAAACCAATGAGCATGATATCAGTGGTTAAACCTATCTTATAGAATATTTTGAGGAAGTTACTAGGAACATGGTTGAAGGCAAGGCAATGAATGTTGTCAATATGGACTTCAGCAACTCATTTGACAAGGTCCTGCTTGGTCAAGTAGGTTTGGTCATAGAGTATTCAAGATAAGGTAGTAAATTAGATTAGACATTGGCTTTGTGGGAGAAGTCAAAGAGTGGTGGTAGTAGATGGTTGTCTCTCTGACTGGAGGCCTGTGCCTAGTGGAGTGCCACAGGGATCACTGCTGGGTCTGTTTTTATTTGTCATCTATATCAAAGATCTGGATTATAATGTGGTTAAACGCATCAGCAAATTTACAGGTGACACCAAGATTGAGGGTATAGTGGACAGTGAGGAAGGCTATCATGGCTTGTAGAGGGAGCTGAATCAGCTGGAAAATGGACTGAAAGATGGCAGATGAAACTTAATGCAGACAAGTGTGAGGCATTGCACTATGGTAGGACCAGCCAGGGTAGGCCTTACTCAGTGATTAGTAGGGCACTGAGGAGTGTGGTAGAACAAAGGATGTGGGAAAGCAGGTAATAATTGATTGAAAGTGGTGTTACAGGTATATGGGGTCATAAAGAAAGCATTGGGCTTCATTACTCAAAGTATTGAGTACAGGAGATGTGATGTTACATGGAAATTGTGTAAGACCAACTTGGAGTACTACGTGCAATTTTGGTGAGCTACCTATAGGAAAGATGTAAATGAGACTGAAAGAGTACAGAGAAAATTTACAAAAATGTTGCCGTGTCTGGAGGGCCTGAGTTATAAGGAAAGATTTAATAGCTTGGACTTTAATCCTTGGAGCATAGAAGATTAAGAAGAGATTGGACAGAGGTAGAAAAAATTATGAGGGCTAACAGGGTAACAGCAAATGGGTTTTTTCCACTGAGGTTAGGTAGGGTTCATGGGTTAAGGGTGAAATGTGAAAAGTTTAGTGGGAACATGGGGGAAATTTCTTCACTCAAAAGGTTGTGAGAGTGTGGAATGAGTTGCAGGTGCAGATGGAGCACTTCAACGTTTGAAATAGCAATATTTAGAGAAGTTTGGATAGGTACACATATAGTAGGGGTATAGAGGGCAATGGAGCTGGAGTAGGCAGTTTAAATAGTTTGTCACAGACTAGATTGGCTGAAGATCCTATTGCTGTGCTGTACTTTTCTATGATTCTGTGGCTCTAATATACATCCTGTAAGCTATGAATATTGGACATAAATTCATTAGATGCACATAATGTATAATTAGGACTCGAACTACAGGCAGGTGGCAAAAGCAGTAATAAAGCAATTAAGCATAACCTGTGCAAACAGAATCAGAAAGTAGCCCACACATTAAATTGTGCCATATTTCATGTGAATATCCCAATTCACTTAAACACAGAGTAACTACAAAACAGAGAAAATGTAGGGCGGTCTCAGTGGGTCAGGTAACAACTGTGCAGGGAGAAATTTTTCCTAACAATTTGTGGTCAGGTGTGGGTGTTCGCAAAGAAAAATTAATTTGCTGCTGCCCTTTGTTGCCAAGTAACTTTGCATGAATGTCAATCGGTCATCCAAGCAGCCCGTTACATTACAGAATTCTCACACCAAGAGGAAATTAACCCCAGCTCAGTCAGCTCACACTTGCTCTGCACTCATCCCAAAGACATTTTGGTTGGGAGGTGAATTGACCATTGCATTTGCTCATGTTTTGCATGTAAATTGTAGAATCTGGCTGGTGTTGATGGGAAAGTGGGATTAGTGTATGATTAGTTTAAATGGTGCTTGATAGTAGGTGAAAACCTGGTGAACTGAAACTACTGTTTCCATGTGATACAAATTTATAAGCCTGTAAATACACAATGTGATGAAGAAAAACAACCTGAAAAAGTACAAGAGCTTATCATTTAAATGATGGGCAACAACTCTTTCAAATGAATGGTCCGTATTATATGCTCCACCTCTGACTGGTATAATCCTTGTGTATCCAGAATTACATGAGAGATCAAATTGTGGGTCCATTTAACCTGAGAAACTTTCTCAATCTTCAAGTTGTCTTGCATGTGTGAAAGCAGGTAGCTTCTGAAATTTATAAAGTCTTCACTTGCTGAAAAATTCCAAAGCATGCATTAAAATTCAACATTTTCTGTTTTCTTCTTCAAAATAAAAGAATTTAATGTGCACAAGTAATGGATATCAAAACTTTAGAGGACTAGAGCTATCTAAACTATTCTGGAGGAAGAAAACGCAATTTGGGATATATTCTAAATATTAATGAAGCTGCTTTAGTGGAGGAGATGGAAATTATTTTATGCACCAAAAAGCCAGCAAAAGCAATTCTGTGATTTAGAGCACTGAATTGTAATCCATGTCAATACAAAGGAGATGAGATATGCATCCTTATCCATCAGCTAAGACTCACAACAAGAATTACCATTACCATTACAACCAGACAAAACATACAGTTCCCATTTTTTGATAAATAACACCTCTGCTTTTTAATGCAATGCTGTGAATTAATGTAGTCTGCTTATGCACATTTTCTCTTCAGACATACTTCTCACTGAGCACTTTTGGGATAGTTAATTTTCATTTGATGGGTGCTTATTGAGGACTCCAACATTTTACCGGTGACTGACAGCAGCCTGATGGAACACAAAAATGCTGGAATATATTTTTCCATTTTTTTTCTGACAGGACACATCTAAATAATGGTCAGTGTTGCTGAAATGACTAACTGTTTTCTATTGTTGTGGTTGGATTGACATGACTTGGCTAGATGTGCAGCCTGATTGAAGCTGATGCCTTCAGCAGTGTTGCAAGGATATTGGAGGATTTAACCATTGGTCTCCCTTAGTTCTTTCTTTGCTGACAGAAGTGATGGTGTAAATCTCAAAGGAAAAATTAGATGAATCATCCAATTGGCCGATCTGGTCGAAGATGATTTCTAACATTTTAGCTTTGTCTTTTCCATGAGTGAGCTGGACCTCATTGTGGAGCTCTTCTCCCCTCAAGACTTGCCGAATTATCCACCCTGATTCATGATAGCATGTGACATGATTACAAAGTTTCATGGGTGGGATTCCTTATTTCCATCTATATAATGACATGGCATGGCAAATCACTTGTTTTCTCCTCAAATGAGCAATGGATTTGTCATTCTCAATGTGAATCAAAGAAGAGGACATTTGAATTAGGAACATTGGCCACCGTTAGAGATCCCTGTATGAAGAAGCAAAGAAAATGGAGACGAGACAGTGATTAAATTTAGATTAAAGGTAGCCTCCAACCTGATGGCATGAACATTGACTTCTCTAACTTCCGTTAATGCCCCTCCTCCCCTTCTTACCCCATCCATGACATATTTAGTTGTTTGCCTGATCTCCATCTCCCTCTGGTGCTCCCCCACCCCCCCTTTCTTTCTCCTGAGGCCTCCCATCCCATGATCCTTTCCCTTCTCCAGCTCTGTATCACTTTCGCCAATCACCTTTCCAGCTTTTAGCTTCATCCCACCCCCTCCGGTCTTCTCCTATCATTTCACATTTCCCCCTCCCCCCCACACTTTCAAATCTCTTACTATCTTTCCTTTTGATTAGTCCTGACGAAGAGTCTCGGCCTAAAACGTCGACAGCGCTTCTCACTACAGATGCTGCCTGGCCTGCTGTGTTCCACCAGCATTTTGTATGTGTTGTTGATTAAATTTAGAATCTGGTTTGCACCAACACAAACCACAAAATACAGAGCAAATGAACTCTCAAAATACATCTATACATTTAGCTCATGATTTAATGTGTTTGAAAACCTGTATAATACCTGTTCATTCCTGGATAGATAATAAAACTAGTCAACTTTTTGAGAAGTAACTCTTCATTCTACTACCTTTTTAATTGATTTTTATCAGAGACACGAGTGGTATGTCCTTCATTTTCACCAATTATCCTCATGGAGATAGTTCTCTGTCTCTAATTTGCCCAAACTCTCCGGCTGATTTCTTCATTGCTCTGATAACATTTCTAACCTAAATATTTCCCAGACACCTAGCCTGCAGACATTCACACAACTGTCCAAAGATATGGACCATGTTGATTAAATTTAGCTTGGAGCATACAGTATATCTCCCTATTCTGTCAAGCTTCAGAACAGACTATTATCTACCTTTCTCTTAGATGTTCTTCTTCTTAACAATGGTACTACCTTACTCTGCTAGCCTTAAACTCATTTCTAGGCTTCAAATAATAAGGTGGATACTATGGCATTTGTTAGTTTTGCTATGTTGCTGCCATGTCAAGATTCTCCAGGTGTTCATGTTCAGAGAGGAGTATCAATAATTATTATAAGAATATCCATTTTAGAGAAACAAGGAGAAACATGCTGCTCGAGGGCTAAGTACTTACTGATGACAAGCTCTATTGCATTGTATCATCAATCACCAACCTTGCTCATTTAAAGTAAATTTCCAACATTGCAAGGCATGAAAGAGCACAAGTCATTTGGAGGGTCCAGAGTCATTAATGAAGCTGATGTCACAATCAATCATTTTTTATGTCTAATAAAGTAATATTCTTTTAAATGAAGTCACAAGAGACTGCAGTTACTGGAATCTGGAACAAGAAACAAATGGCTGGTAGAACTCAGTGAATTGAGCAGATCAATGGAACTCAACAGATCCATGGGGGGGATGGTGAAGGAACTGCTGATGTCTTGTGTGAACACATGATGTTCCTTTTAGTGTTATCTTAATAAAACCAAGTAACATCTTTATTATGTAGAAGAAACATTGCAGCACAAGTTACACTATAAGTGGCATAATCATCTCTTCTTCAACAGACCTACCACTTCAGAGAGCTCCAAGATAAAGGTCCAATTCCATATTGAGAAAGAATTTCTGAAACAGTGACAATGCTGAGAACAGAATACAGGTTCCAATATACTTGGCTGAATTCTTTTAGCCCATGCTTGTCTTTCAGAGTCTCCTCATGTCTATAGTTACCAGGCAAAGATGCAGAGGGCTGGCAGCATTCTGTATTTCAGTCACATGGTCTCAGCAGATGCACTATCCCCATTTGGTGTGGAGAACCTCTTCCCAAATAACACTAAAGCTTTGACTGATGGTAACATTCGATCACCAGTTTTGCTGGCCGTTAGACTAGACTAATAATAGACATTTACTAATACCTAAATGTTTGTGGTAGTCATTTGGAACCATGGACATACATGTTACTGGCATGATGGGTGGTAGGAATGCTGATGCTTTATGCTAGAGTAAGTGGGAGGAAGGATGATGATGCTTGTTGCTGCTTATGTGTGGAGGGCAGGGGGCTTTGCGTTTCTTACATCCTTTTTCTCTCATTCATTCTTTTTTCCTTCTGGTTTGAGGATGTCGGCAGAGAGTAAGAATTTCAGGTTGTATATTATATACATTCTGATATTAAATGGAGCTATTGAGCTTCAGCTGGATTCAAACCAATGTCTAGTTCTCTCATATACCTGACTCTCAAATGTTGAATATATTTTATTGTAGAAAATAATACATTTAATTCAGAAAGATGTTAGGCTCCAGGCTCTATTGCATGGTTTCTATTATTTTTATACATTTACTCATTATGATAACATCACACCATTTCCCTATTGAATTTTCTGTGCCAGGTGTTCATGGCAGTACACGTACCCAAGTCAATGAGCAATAAAGGCAAGTGGAAGCTATAGTGCCTATAAAAAATATTCACCCACCCTTGGAAGTTTTCATGTTTTATTGTTTTACAACATTGAATCTAAGCGGATTTAATTTGGCTTTTTTGATAAACAGAAAAAGACTCTCATGTCAAAGTGAAAACAAGTCTCTACAAAGTGATCTAAATTAATTACAAATATAAAACACAAAATAATTGATAGCATAAGAATTCACCCCCTTCAGTATTTACCTGATGCACCTTTGGCAGCAATTACAACCTTGAGTTTATGTGGATAGGTCTCTATCAGCATTACACATTTGGGCATTGCAATTTTTTCCCTATTCTTCTTTACAAAACTACTGAAGAAGCTCTGTCAGATTGCATGGGAATTGTGAGTGAACAGCACTTTTCAAGTCCAGCCAGAAACTATCAGTTATGTTGAGGTCTGGACTCTGACTTGGCCACTCCAGGACATTAACTTTGTTGTTTTTAAACCATTCCTGTGACACTTTTGTTTTTTGTTTGTGGTCATTGTCTTTCTGGAAAACAAGTCTTCTCCCAAGTCGCAGTTCTCTTCAGACTGCATCAGGTTTTCCTCCAGGATTTCTCAATATTTTACTGCATTTATTTTACCCTCTACCTTCACAAGCCTTCCGGGGCCTGCTGCAGTGAAGTATCCCACAGCATGATACAGCTGCCACCATGTTTCACGGTAGGGATGATGTGTTTTTGATGATATACGGTGTTTGGCTTATGTTAAACATAGCATTTAGTTTGATAGCAAAAAAGTTCAATTTTGGTTTCATCAATCCATTGAACCTTCTTCATGCTGACTTCAGTCTCCCACGTGCCTTCTGACAAATTCTAGTTGACATTTCATTTGATTTTCTTTTCAACAGTGGCATTCTATTTGCCACTTTTCCATGAAGCTGAAAATGGTGAACTACTGGGCAACAGTTGTTGTCTGTGCAGTCAGTCCGATCTCAGCCTCTGAAACTTGTAACTCCTCCAGAGCTGTCAAAGGTCTCTTGGTGGCCTCCCTCACTCGTCCCCTTCTTGCATGGTCACTCAGTTTTTGAGGATGGCCTGCTCTAGATAGATTTACAGCTGTGCCATATTCTTTCCATTTCTTGATGATTGACTTACCTGCACTCCAAGGGATATTCAGTGACTTGGAAATTTTCTTGCATCCATCTCCTGATCTGTGCTTTTCAATAACCTTTTTGCAGAGCTGCTTGGAGTATTCTTTTGTCTCCAAAAACAGATCTGCATTTAACTAATTACGTGACTTCAAAAACAAATTGGTTGCACCAGGGATGATTTGGTGAGTCATATTAAAGGTGTATGCTTATTATACTTATGCAATTAATTATTTTGTTATTAATTTAGATCACTTTGTAGAGATCTGTTTTCACTTTAACATGAGAGTCTTTTTCTGTTGATCAGTGTCAAAAAAAGCCAAATTAAATCTACTGTGATTTAATTTTGTACAGCAATAAAACATGAAAACTTCCAGAGGAGGGTTAATATCTTTTACAGGCACTGTACATCCATTTTTTTCTCTTTTTTTCTTGATTAATGGGGAAAGGGCAGGAGAAGAGGGTTGAGAAGGAAACGGATCAGCCATGAAATTGCAGAATAGATTCAATTTATCGAATGGCCTAATTCTGCTCCTATGTCTTGTTGTCAGTGCATTTGTGTGCAGCAGCAGGTATAATATCCGTTATCCTCCATGCAATATTTTAACAGTAGTTATCATCATCAGCCAGGCAGTGAATCAATGATATGTGCATAATTGTCAATGCATTGGTGAAGGCATGAGCTTCTAATCATCTCATTCTCTACCTACATCATTCAGGCTCTGATGGGGACACTCCAGAAGTCTTGACAAATTCCGAGGATAAAAAATACTTGTCACTACACTGCAGGGCAGATCAAAAGGATTCCCGCCTGACTGAGAGCTGTTCACACCACAATGAATAGTGACTCACCTCCTTCAGCTGGAAGATGGCAAACACACTTAACATTCCGTGAGGAAACCTGCCATTTCATTACTATTGCTCTGAATGGAAATGTGCTACTAAATGGCAATATTTGTGAAAGGTAGCTTCCAAGCACAATTAAAATCTCCAGCCTGCTGCTGCTCTTTGGCTCGTACCTGTGGTCACCAGGTAAAATGGACTCCAAGGCATGCAGCGTTCTGAGTTTGAAGTGACTTCCTTCAAGGTCAGCTGATGAAGATGTGTAGCAGCTGTAATTGGCATTCCTCACAGGCGTGCTGTTAAATCTTGGTGGAAAATAACAGGCTGAGTAGCTTCACTAGGGGAATGGAACTGGCAAAGAGACAGGTTTAAACCCCACTGTCTGACCTATTGCTGTGGCAAGTTGTTCGTTGCTGCTGATTCTAGCATCCTGTGTCTCTGTGTGTCTGAGTGGCTGCAGGGTGTGAGGGTAGGAGAGAGAAAAGGGGCTTGTTTTGTTGTTGTTGTTTTATTTCTTGTTGTGTTCCATGTTTTTTGTGTTCTGTGTCATTGTACGGGCATTTTAGGCATGCTACGTTGGCACCAGAGTGCATGGTGCAGGCCTTCCCCGGCACATCTTTAGGTGTGTTGGTTGTTAACACAAACAACACATTTCACCAAGTGTTTTGATGTATATGTGAGGAATAAACCTGATTCTAATTCTGATTCTTTGTGCTGAAGAATTCAAAAGAAAGCTTGTTCAGTGGAAGAATATCTTCCTTGTGGCCAGGGTCTAACAACACTTCTGAGTAAGGGCAAGCATGAATGCATGTTTACCCTCTTCCCTTGCTGATCATTTCCATGAAAGCAGCAGAAAATGATTAAATCTTCACCAATATCCTCCTGTTAAATCAGTTCACAAATCAGATCAAAGTTAAACTCAATGAAAGATTATAGTGTTACTGATCCATGTGCCTCTTTTCAGTTTCTATTTTTCAAGAGCCTTTACCCAGCCAACGAATTTATTATTTCAGCACAGCTGGTGAAAGATTGCTCCTTCACAGAGGAGGCAGTAAATGGGTGTTAATGGCAACCATAACTAAATCTGGGCTCAGGGGGCCCAGCCTGCGTCTTATGCTGCCAAGGTATAAATAGCAACAGCACAGGCTAAATGAGTGGGCAACTTTGAGGGCACTTATGGGATCATAAGTACTGGGAGAGAATAACTGATTCTTGATCCAAATATCACAAGCCGCTGCAGAACACAGCCTCAAAGAATATGCTATTTATGGAATAACTTCAGTTGCATCTTCAATGCATTTTCTTGGAAGCAGTCCCATTGTCCTCATCATTTAAGTCTTCCGGGGCAGAACCGATGTGTGACCTAGTACTTCGGGGAGTTAATATTCTAGTCAGCCTTGCCTGCAGGCCTGGAAACAGTGCTCCAGTACTAGTTCTCTCCATGTGAATTCTGAGTCTTATACCACCCCATTCTGAGGTACCAGGATCTAAGATGGTCCATGGAAACCTCAAGTCCCTCCTCCTTCTTCATTGGATTCACGTGGGTTGATGATTTGAAATGGGTGTAAAGACGGAAATGCAAATGGATCATTGGAGCTTCAATTACTCTGCAGAGCAGCCATCCCATATAAACATGTGGAGTGCCCTGGTTCACATTGTAACTGCTATGCTGTAGGTATTTCATTCAGCAGCTCTGTAAGAGTGGTCTGTTCTGCTTTCAGCCTGTTTGGGTTACTGTTGAAGATAAGGGATGATGTGGAACATGTGCCATCCAATTAGAGGGGGGTTTTTCTTGGTGAGGGACAATAAGCTTCGTCTTGGGCTTTTGTTCAAGAGGAGATGAAGAGAGAAGACGCTGGGGACAACTGGTCGTAGCGTACGATCAGTAGGAGACCCGAATGTTTGAGATGGATTGTGAGTGACGCTCGGAAGTTGGTGTGAGCTTTCACGTTGACCGAGGGCCCAGCGCGTGAGTGACAGACAAGTTCAAGATGAGTTGCAGCTTGTGCACATTTGATTGTTTAATTAGAATGGGCCCTTTTCTTTTTGTTATTCTTTACTAACCCTTCAGTTAAGATTCCTTAATATAATTCCTTTAGTTGCATGCAGTGTGCTGTCTACTATTTCATGGCATTAATTTGTAACAGGGTAGCAAATGACACAGTGTCCACACAAATGGAGGTTTGCAGGGGAGGGGGGGCAAGCTCCCACCTTAATCTCACACATTTGGCCGTGCTGGAGATTGTCTTCCCTAGACTTCTGCAGCGGAGGAAACCAGAGTGATTTACATGCTTGTGCACTTTGCAGTTATGAAAGCAGCACACAAATTCACAAATTTTGCTTATGCAGTAGAACAATGAACTGCGCAGAATTCAAAATTTCTGCTCACATTTTCATCCTGTCGTGAGTTGATGCGTATTGCACATAGAACAGACCAACAGGCGCTGATCCTTGCATGCTCAAAACAGCGTGTCTGCATAGATGCCATTAAAAGCTGTTTATATTTGCAACTGGCTCAGACTGTGTCAGTCACAATGGGAAAGCTCAAAACCTGTGTTGCATGAGAATTGGCATAACCTGCATGCTTTGTGAACGCTGTGGAGACAAGATATTCATGCGCTTGGAGGTGACAGCTGCTGTACAATAGAGATGATCTGTAAGCTAGACTTGCAGATATGGCAAGTACTATATAGAATAATCATAAGTAGACTCCAGGTGCTCCTAAACATGTGTACACACTTCAGATTCAAGCCAATGAACATGAGTGCCAATGTTATATGTATGCTGAGGTCATTACTCTGCAAGCACACGTGACAGATGCACATTATTACCTACCATAAACCACACTATAACACAAGGAAATGACTATGGAAATACTGCTGATAAGGTTGCTCTGACAGCTGCTGGGACTACAAATTTCTCAGTCATAAGTCAGTAAACCAGCTAGATTTTGGGTGGCGTGTAATGCAGGCAATACCCTGCACTGCACAAAAGACAAATTCAATCACGTTGTGCACAAAAATACTGCACTACAGAATGGTATTTTTCATCTGATATATTCATATCATAACTTTGCCATTTGTATACAGGACTGCCATCCTTTTCAGTTTGGCCAATGACAGATAAGAGCAGACTTCTGCCCAGACCTCCTGAACTTGCAATGGTCAAAAGTGAAAACTTTCACAACAATTCAGCTATTATGTTATCCATATTTGATTAAAAAAACTAACATAAACTGCTGAGGTAATTGATCGACTGGGCTGTATCCAGCATTTTTTTGCAGGATTTCCTGTTCAAACGCATTGGCATGTCCAGACTAAGCTGTGCTGCAGCCAGTCGATGTACTTTCTACAACACATCTATAGAAGTCTAGGTTTTCATTAATAAAACAAAGTAAGGCATTTTAAGTTTAAGAAAACCGTAACAACACATTATTGAATTCCAAAACCCGAACACAAAGTGCATTAAAAGTCCTTTATGTACAATGTGAGACAAAGTGAACTCCAATTCAATGTCGGAGGTTGTGAATTATGTACATTGCCACCAATTACATTACCTACAAAGTTAGTCAAGGTTATAGATGGCAGGCCTAACCTTTGTAAATTCCTAAGGAAATAGAGGGGCTGTCATACTTCCTTCATAATTGCACATGTGCTGGGCCCAGGACAGATCCTCTGAAATGATAACACTGAGAAATTTAAAATTCCTGACCCTCTCCACCTCTGATCCCCCTAATGAGGACTGGCTCATGGACTTTCCTCCTCCTGAAGTCAATAATCAGCTCCTTGGTCTTGCTGACATTGAGTAAGAAGTCATGGCTGTGATACCACTCTGGCAGATTTTCAAACTTCCGCCTATATGCTGATTCGTCACCAGTTGTGAATCAGCCTACAGCAGTGCGGTCGTCAGCAAACCTGAATATGGCATTGGAGTTGTGCTCAGCCACACAGCCTTGTGGTGCACCTTTGCTGATAGAGATTGTAGAGGAATTGTTGTTGCCACTTTGAAGCAGACTGAAGTCTGTAAGTCAGAAAAATCAAGGATCCAATTTCACAGGGAGGTATTGAGACCAAGGTCCCAAGTTTAGAGGAATGATATATTGAATACCGAGCTGTAGTCATTGAAGTGCATCCTGATTTATGCATCCTTGCTATTCAGACGTTACAGGATTGCGTGAAGAGCCAGTGAGATGGCATTTGCTGTGGATCTGTTGTACTGGTTGGCAAACTGGTGTGGATCCAAGGCACTTCCTGGTCATTGGCATAACTGAAACATATGGTATCTCAGTCTGCTGAACTGAGAGGTTAAAGATCTCAGTGAACACTCCAGCTCGGGTCTTTAGTGCTCTGCCAGGTTCCCCATCCAGACTGGATGCTTTCATGGGTTCACCCTCTGAAATCACAGGATCATCGGGGGCTATGGGAGTTTGTGATGGTTCCTCCATGTTTTGATGGTCAAATAGAGCACTGAAGGCAACAAGCTCCACACACAAAATGCCGGATGATCTCAGCAGGCTAGAAAACATTTATGGAAAAGAGTAAACATTCAACATTTCAGGCTGAGACCTTCATCAGGACTCTGAGCTCATCTGGAAACAAAGCCCCATTTTTACCTATATCACCTGATTTCACTTTGTAAGAGGTGACTGAAGCCCTGCCACAGCTGTCAAGCATCATTCAGTGATTCAAGATTACTCTGAATTGTCTCTCTGCCTGTGAGATGGCTTTTCAGAGATCATACCTGAACCTCTTGTAACTTTCTTTGTCACCAGACTTCAGTTCTTTTGATCTGGCCCTCAGCAGGCTGTGTATCTCTTTGTTCATCCAGGGCTTCTGTTTGGGGCAGACTCTGTATGATTTTGTGGGGTCACACTCAGCTACAATTATTTTAATAAAGTTTATGACAACCATGGTGTATTCATTAAGATCCACAGATCCCTGAACATGGTCCAGTCCACTGACTTGAATCAATCCCATAGCCACTCCACTGCTTCCCTTACTACCTCTTTGTTGTCCCTTTCTCTGGAGCTTTGCTCATTAACTTCAATGTGAATACAGGTAAGAGAATGTCAGCCAAGTGATCAGATTTCCCAAAGTGCGGATGGGCATGGAACAGTAGCCATTCTTTATCTTAGTATAGCAGTTGTCTAGTGTGTTGGGGAGTTGGGGACCTCTGGTACTACAGGTTATATGCTGATGGTAATTGAACAGGAATTTCTTCAAACAAGACTGATTGAACTACCTAACTATGATTTGGAATGTGTTGGGGTAGATTGTTTCTTGTTTCGTGATGGCATCATGCAGTATGTCAGGTGCTTGATTACAATCAGCCAATGGTGGTATGTAAATTGCAGTCAGGATTAAGGAGGAGAACTCTCTTGGTAAATAGAATAGTTGGCATTGCTCTTTAGTTGATCAAGGTCAAGGGAACAAGAGTAGGACAAAACTGTCACATTAAAGCAATACAAAAAGATTATCATGAAATACACACCTATTGCCTTTTCCGAGTTCCTGTGTATCGAGAAACATTTGGGTCTGGTTGCCATATCTGATATACTCAGAGTTAGCCACTTCTTGGTCAAACACATAACTCAACAATTTCTCATTTCCCTCTGATACAGCAATCTTGCCCTTAGGTTCTCAATTTTGTTCTCCAGTGACTGCTTATTTGTTAACAAGATGTCGGGTAGAGCAATTGTCATCCCTCTGCGTTTCAGCCTAGCTTGGAGATCCCCCCGCCTTGCTTCCAGCCAAGGCAATGATCCTTCACCTGCTTGTTTGAGAGTTACAAAAAGTCTGCCATGTCCTTTAGAAGGTTGTGAAATCTGTAGTTCATTAAGCTAATTTGAAAGCATGTTGCTTAAAGAGAAATTGCATGCTATAGATTGCAGTGAGAATAATTCAAAAGGGGTAAATTTAGAAGTATTGTACGCAGTCTGAAGAATGTCACTATAGTTCACTGGCATCATCTTGGATAACTGAGGTAGAAGAGAGCTGACCAGACAGTCAGTAGTTTGCAAGGTAATGGGTTCCTTCCATCACTTAGACAGGACTTCTGAGTGTTCCCGATAAATACCCTCAAGGTTCTTAAAGATCCTTAGAGTGAGCATGGGCCCGAGGTTCCCAGGCATTGTTCGAGTTGTTTACCTGCAGCAAGCAAATTTTGAGTTTTTCCTTGAGTCTAAAAGATTTTCTGCTTCCTTCAATCTTGCTATAGGTAATAATGAAAATACTTATAACAAGACTAAAGGCAGCAGATTATCCTACAACATAGGACAACAAGTTTACTGAAGGTTTATCACCAATACGAAGTAAATTTACAGTGCACTTTGCTCAAAGATCCTGGCTATTTTGCTCAAATAGTGGTAGAACTCTTTACTTAATATTTTGCAAACTTTGATAAGAAGAAAATAGTGCTTTCCTTTACAGCCCCAAATAAAACCTTCACCTGCTGTGATGGATATGTAATATTAGTTCTTTTCTCCCTTTACAAAATATTTCCCCTACAGAAAGTGTCTCCGCTTTTTTTTTTTATCTTCACACAATCATGATTTTCTTTAGGTTGTGTTCACTTGCAATTTTTTTTTTTGGCATCAGATTTCTAGTAAGTGCAATGGAAGCAATTAATCAATCTTTATATTTGAAATTAAAGTTTCTTTCTGCTTGTTGCAATGCACTGTGGCATAGTAGTTCCACAAAAATATGAAGAAAACATTATTAGTGATTTATCAGCCTTGCCCACACTCACACAGAATATTTAACAGGATATGAAACTATCAATTTTTTCACAATATGTTAGAATTGTCATTCTACTGGAGGTGTTTCAATGCATTCTCTATATTGTTATTCAACAAAAGCTGTGTGAAAATTCCAACTCAGATGATTCATCCCCAACTCACTCAATTCCACTCACTCACGCAGCTCAAAATTCCAGAGTAAACCAACTCAAACAAAGGTGTCAAGGCATGGGCTTATGTGGGAGAAATAGCTCTAAGGCAGAAATCAAATTTTTGGCAGTAGCATGTGTCTTTTCAGAATTGGTTAACTGTCAATTATTGCTAAATTTTATTTTTATGTGGATGCATTAATTTTAGTGAAGTAGAAATGTAACTGGAATAAAATTGTGAATAAAATAAGTTGATTAAAAGGCAGTTATGTCTATTATTTCATTGCCCTTTATCATTTTTTCCATATATAATTAAATAAATATTTCATATTAAGTTTTGATTTTATGCCCTGAATGATCAAGGATAGCCCATTTGGTACCTACAGTTCATTGTCTGCATTAATACAGGAGCCGAATGTAAAATGATGAAGTCCTCCCCATGTAAGCAGGCACTTTATTGAATTTGAATTTAATTTCAAATCCCCTCATTCACCCTTCATCCGTAAAACTGAACTAGCCTGTTGTATTCTCTTCAAAGATGATTAAATAAGCAGATGGATCCATTCTAGCCAACCCAGTGGCAATATTTGTGAGATGACTATATGTCACCAATTTTAATTATCCCACCATTGACTGTGATTTTATCTGCCAAAGGAGTCTAAAGTCTACAATTTGCCTGGTTTTGAGAAAGACTTTTCATTTGTCCTAATACTGTATTTATTGAGGTGCAGGGCATGTTTTACAGATTAACTTTTGGTTTTGTCACCGTCTAATTCAATAGCTAAGATGATCATGTATGTATATTTTTTCAGTTTAGCATTTCGACCTGGTCTCTGGAGTAAATTACATCTCAATGATGGAACTCATTGGGAAACACCCATTGTATCTTCAAGCCTTCCATAATCTCCTCAAAAATGTGACTTACTCAGTGCAAGTCCATGCTGCTTCACTCTGAATATCCTACGATGGACTAAAAGCAATGTCTACATGCATTTGAACATAGAGTACTATTTCAAAGTGTAAATAAAAGAAGAAATTTCCAATTGCTCACGTTAAAGTAGAGAGGGTCCTCAAGCAATGATCTATCAAGATTCAATACATTAATTTAAACATAATAACTGAAGAATATTTCAACTCCTTAACAATAATGATATTTTAACACTAGCATCGCACAGATGAGTTATTCATTCTTTTAATCTTACTTCTCAGTATTTGTTCATAATGCAAGTTCAAGTTTAATTTCACTTAAATCTGCATGAATATAGCCAAATGAAACAGCACTTCTCCAGGACAAAACACTTTACCAACAGCACATAGCACAAATAGCACATATAGTTACAATTTCAGAAAATCTTACAGTCACAAAGAAACAAAAAATACAGTTGGCCCTCTTTATCGCGGGTTCCGCGTGCGCAGATTCAACCAACCGCACATCGGGAAAACCCAGAAGTTCTCTCTCCAGCACTTGCTGTTTGAGCATGTGCCGACTTTTTTTCTTGTCACTATTCCCTAAACAATACAGCGTAACAACTATTTATATGGCATTTACATTGTATTAGGTATTATAAGTAATCTAGAGATGATTTAAAGAATATGGGAGGATGTGCATAGGTTACCACAGATCGGGAATCGAAAGAAAAAAACTGGAGTTCTCTGTTGGAACCGGTACATCCAGTATTATTTAGCATCAGTTAGTCAAATGTTTGTTTTAGTATGTAGTTTATATATTATCTTTCTTTGTATATAAAACACTTAAGAAATGTATGTATTTTAGTAATTAAACCACTGTGTTGCTTAGTAATAATTGTAGCATTCATTGGGGCAGGGCCTTCATTCACATACTCCATTATTCTCACTTTATCCATTAAAATTGTTCTGATCATTGACTGACTGTAGCCTAATGCTTTTCCAATGACCGATGGCATTTCACCTTTTCCAATCACTTTATTATTTCCACTTTATTTTCAACCATGATCTTTTCCTGGAACAGAAACACTGCGGGCAGCGGATCCTGAGCCCCGCCAGGTCCTAAATTCTGCCGCACTGAGGCAGGAAAATAAGGTCCGGAGCTCCACTAGGTCCTAAAGTCCACCACACAGAGACTTGTTAAATGAGTTCTGGAGCTCCGCCGAGTGTTAAAGTCCACCGACTTGAGCATCTGCGTTTTTTAGTATCCACGGGGGGGGGGGGGGGGTCCCAGAACCAATCATCCGCCAATAAGGAGGGTCGACTGCACAGCCCAAGTCTCTGAATGGCATGACTGTAGATTTATGGTAACTTTTCCTGGTCAAACTTGTTCTTGCATCAGGTGTACACTGGAGAGCAGCACCGAGCGACCACTGGAGGGCAGCACCAAGTGAAAGCTGGAGAGCAGCCCTGAGCAAACACTGAAGGACAGCGCTGGAAGGGGTCAGCCTCCAATCCAGTATAGGTTCCAACATGCCACACAGAGGCTATCCCGCAACGTTTTGGTGTCTTGACTCCAGTTTGGCTGCAACAAGCTACCCGATGGAGTGAACCTAGTCCAGTCCACAACCAAGACAGGGCAGCTCCACAACCGCCAATGAATCTGGATTTGCAGTATTCTACATTACCAAAGTCCAGCAGTGTCTTGCAATCCAAATAAAAATGTCTAAGGCAATCAACTCACCCAATATGCTGGAGGAACTCAGCAGACCAGACAGCATCTATGGGAAAAAGTAAACAGTTAACCTTTCGGGCCGAGACCCTTCATCAGGAGTCAGTTCTCTTGGGTTACTTTGTTTTGTGGCTGCCTGAAAGGAGACAAAGCTTAGGGTTGTACAATGTATACATACTTTGATAATAAATGTATATTGAACTTTTGAACTTTGATTGCATCACTTATCCATTAACCAAAATAATAATAATAATAAAGCAGAAATTTTTCATGTTTCTATATTGACTACCAAAAATAGTATTTAAGTCTGTCCCACACTCATGGTTAATAGAAATACTTAATATGTATAAACTACACCCAATCTCTGTGAAATTCTGACAACATCTGATGAAGCGTTGGTGTACTATAATCACCCTCTCTATTAACAGCTGCCATTATCAAAATATACCGAGGCATATTTCAGGGTGAAGCTGCTAGCCCCACTATGGCTTTGCTTTGCTTTAAATCCGTTCTCTAATTTACTAAATCAGTTGAAAATAGCCTAACCTATCAAATCAGAAAACTACAAATGAACTATACATTGACACATCTTCTCCACATGGAAGACTTGAAATTATATGCTTCTTCATCAGTAAAGCTAAAGCAATTAATTCAAATAGTCAAACTGTTTTTAAAAGATATAAACATGAACTTTGGACTAGATAAGTGCAGAATATTAAGTATAAAGGTGCAATAGGGGTGATAGAATATAAAACAGAGTAGCAGGATACAATACAACTGATGCATGAATATGAAACATAAATATCTGGGATATCAACAAGCAAAGAAAATAGCTCATAGTGCAATAAAGGGACAACTTTTGACAGAATTTATGTAAGAAAATCTGCCTAACAGAATTCAACAGTAAAAATATAACAAAGGTAACAAACACTTCACCGTACCCATATTAAAGTATTCTTTTGGCATAATATTTTGGTCTGAAACCTATCTGGAAATTTTACAAAGAAAATAAAGAATGGAAATGACAAATTTTAGAATTTTAGAAAACACTATGTGAACTCGAGTGCATTTAGATTAACACTACCTAGAACAGAAGGAAGAAGAATTGAGAGCATCCAGACTGGCTGCATCACTGCCTGGTATGGGAACTGTACCTCCCTTAATTGCAGGACTCTGCAGAGAGTGGTACAGACAGCCCAGTGCATCTGTAGATGTGAACTTCCCACGATTCAGGACATTTACAAAGACAGGTGTGAAAAAAATGCTCATAGGAACATTGGGGACCCATGTCATCCCAACAACAATCTATTTCAGCTGCTACTATATGGGAAACTGTACCACAGCATAAAAGCCAAGACCATCAAGCTCTGGGACAGCTTCCTCCACCAGGCCATCAATGCTGATTTGAGCTTAATTCTATATTACACTGACTCTTCTATTTATTATAAATTACTATGATTGTACATTGCACATTTATATGGAGATGTAACGTAAAGATTGTTACTCCTCATGTATGTGAAAGATGTAAGAAATAAAGTCAATTCAATTAATATTAAGTGGAATAACAGATTAAAAAGTATACACAATGGTCAGATAAAACTTCGCAGGATATATTTTCATCAATGAAAACAGGATTCAGCACTCCGTGTGAGCATAGGCAATTCTGATAAGAAGTACACACCAATACACTTAAATGAATGTACGTACAACCCAGAAAAATGAACAAACATCATTATATAAAGAAAGCTAACCAAGGGAAGAGCATAACCCTCCATGGAAGACATTTCCATGATCTGAGCAGACTAGATATCGACAGGGAGCGTTAAATGCCTAGCTCAGAGTTGGTGACCTCTTTCCAGAATGAGGGAATCCTTGTGGCAATATCAAACCAGGAGGTTAACACAAAAATGATTAGAAATGCATAATAAAAGACTAACAAATTCAAGATGATAAATATATCAAATGCCAAGAGAAACCATAAACAATCTAGCACATTACAGGATCCTGCAGCAGTTTCACTTAATCTGATCACTTACACAGGCACAATCATGTGGCAAAGATCATTCACCAAAATCTTGATTTAAAATACTAACTCATAAAAGGCACCATACTTTACTATAAATGCAAGTTTGCTCCAGTTTTAGAGTCAGAGTCCAACAAATTATATTACAACTGATCCATTAATACAGATAGCACAATCCTTAATAACCATCCAGATACAATACAGGATAAACAAGCAAGAACAACTTATTTAATAGATATAACCATTCCAAACACACTCAATGTACAGACGTAAATAAGTGAAAAACACTAGTAATATGTTGAATTAGAAGAGGAAATTGAAAGACTATGACACATGAACATTATCCCAATAGCAATATCTACAGCTGGTACCATCTCAAAGTTACTACACAACAGCATTAAACAATTAGACCTAACAGCAATATTTATGCAAATTTTCAGAAAGCCATAGTAAAAAACACCACTGGCTAGTCTGTAAGATCCTAGCAATTGAGCAATTAGTGTGTTTTGGTGAGATCTGTGCTTTAGATTTTACCAGCTTGAGCTGAGAAAAAGTAAAAATATAACACTAATAATAACTTTATTTATATAGCACCTTTCATACACTAAGTTGCAGGCTCTAAGCGCTTTTTACATAGATTGTAGGGATAAATCAATATAGTCATAAAATATGAAACAAAATTAAAAATCATAAATAAAGACAACCATTATGTAGCATAAAATGTAACTGAATAGACCAAATTATCTAAAGGTAATGAATGTCAACAGGCATGAAATAATCCTATAAGTAGACCAAATTTACAGAAGTAGGTTTTTCGAAGTGTTTTGAGATGTTCCACAGTACTAACCAGGCATATAGCATCTCCGTCAGTAAAGTATTCCAGATTTTTGGTGCAAAAGAACAAAAGGCTGCATCACTGGTTCTTACATGCTTGGCTCTAGGGACACTAAGTAAAGCAGTATTTGTGGATCTACTGTAAGATTACAATTTGGGATGTAAGGGTATAGACACTCTAAAATGGACAGAGGAGCTAGATTATTAAAAGCCTTATATACAATTAAGAGTTTTTAAAAAATTGATCATAAAGGACATAGGCAGCCAGTGTAATGATACCAAAACCAGTGAAATGTGTTCAAATTTTCTATTTTTTGGTTAAGATTTTTACTACTGCATTTTGAACGAACTGTAGCCAATTTATATCTATATTAGACAGTCCTAAAAAGAGTGCGTTACAGTGAGAAACCTGTATCACCTTACAGTGTACCTGTACAGTATTCCTAAAATCCACAAACCCACTTGTCCAGGTCGAACCATTGTTTCAGCTTGTTCCTGCCCCACTGAACTCATATTCCGATATGGATGTCCAATCCCTATACACCTCCATCCACCAACAGGAAGACCTCAAAGCTCTCAGTTTCTTTCTGGACACCAGACCCAGCCAGTTCTCCTCCACCACCACTCTCCTCTGCCTAGCGGAACTTTTCCTCACTCTAAATAATTTCCCTTTTGGCTCTTCCCATATCCTTCAAGCCAAAGAGGTAACCATGGCTATGCATGTGGGTCCCAGCTTACCTGCCTGTTTGTCAGTTATGTGGAATAACCTTTGTTCCAAGCCTACACTGGTGACCGTCCTGCACTTTTCCTGTGCTACATTGACAACTGCATTGGTGCTGCTTTCTGCACCCATGTTGAACTCCTCAATTTTGCCTCCGACTTCCACCCTGCCCTCAAACTCACCTGGCATATTTCCAACACTTCCCTTCCCTTTCTCATTCTCACTGTCTCTGTCTCCGGAGACAGCTTATCTACTGATGTCTATTATAAACTAACGGACTCTCACAGCTACCTGGACTATACCCCGTCCCACCCTGCTACTTGTAAAAATGCCATCCCATTCTCTCAATTCCTTTGTCTCTGCTGCATCTATTCTCAGGATGAGGCTTTTCATTCTAGAATGAAGGAGATGTCCTCCTTTTTCAAAGGAAGGGGCTTTCCTTCCTCCACCATCAACGCTGCCCTCAATGGCATTTCTTCCACTTCATGCATGTCTGCTCTTACCCCCTTCTCCCGCCACCTTACCAGGGATAGAGTTCCTCTTAGCCTTACCTTCCACACCGCCAGTCTCTACGTCCAGCACATAATTCTCCATCTCCAACTCTATCCCACCACCAAACGTATCTTTCCCTTCCCCCAACTTACTGCTTTCCACTGTGATCGCTCCCTACACAACTCCCTTGTCCTTTCTTCCCTCCCTACTGATCTCCCTCCTGGCACTTATCCTTAGAAGTGGAACAAGTGCTGCACCTGCCCCTACATCTCCTCCCTCACACCATTCAGGGCCCCAAACAGTCCTTCCAGGTGAGGTGACACTTCACCTGTGAGTCTTTTGGGGTCATATACTGTGTTTGGTGCTCCTGGTGTGGCCTCCTGCGTATCAGTGAGACCCGATATAGATCCTCCACTGTCGTGATGAGGCCACACTTAGGTTGGAGGAATAATACCTTATATTTCATTTGGGTAGCCTCCAACTTGATGGTATGAGCATCAATTTCTCCAACACAGTAATGCCTCCCCTCTTCACCATTTCCCATCCCTTTCCCCCTTGCCCTTCCATCGCCTCCCTCTGGTGCTCCTTTTTTCTGTAGATTCTGCCTGGCCTGCTGAGTTCCTCCAGCATTTTGTATGTGTTGCTCGGATTTCCAGCATCTGCAGATTTTCTGTTGACAGTGAATTAACTGACTAAAACAAAATCATGTATCAATTTTTTTGCATCTTGACATGTAATAAGAAATCGAACTCTTGCAGTGTTCTTTAAATGAAAGAAGGCAGTCTTAATAATATGGTGAGTCCTGAAGAAGGGTCTCAGCCTGAAATATTGACTGTTGATTTGTTGCATTAGATGCTGCCTGACCTGCCAAGTTTCTCCAGTATTTGGTGTGCATTGCTTTGGATTTCCAGCACCTGCAGACTTCCTCGGGTTAATTAATAATATAATTAATATGTGATCTGAAATTTAGCTCGGAGTCAATAATAAAACCAAAATCCTTTACTTCTTGCTGGATTTATAAGGCAAGATGATCAAGTACCTAAGATCCACTCTTTTTTATTGCTACCAATAACAAAGTTTCTGTTTTTTCTTTATTTAGTTTAAGGAAATGTGAACTCATCAATTCTGTAATGCTGTTAAGACAACAGACCAGAGGATTTAGGGTATCAGGGTCAATAGACAATAGGTGCAAGAGTAGGCCATTTGTCCCTTTGAGCCAGCACCACCATTCAATGTGATCATGGCTGATCATCCACAATCAGTACCCCATTCCTGCCTTCTCCTCATATCCCTTGACTCTGCTATCTTTAAGAGCTCTATCTAACTGTTTCTTGAAAGCATCCAGAGAATTGGCCTCCACTGCCTTCTGAGGCAGAGCATTCCACACACAACTCTCTGGGTGAAAAAGTTTTTCCTCAACTCTGTTCTAAATGGCCTACCCCTTATTCTTAAACTGTGGCCTCTGGTTCTGGACTCCCCCAACATCGGGAACATGTTTCCTGCCTCTAGCGTGTCCAATCCCTTATTAATCTTATATGTTTCAATCAGATCCCCTCTCATCCTTCTAAGTTCCAGTGTATACAAGCCCAGTCATTCCAATCTTTCAATATTTGATAGTCCCACCATCCCGGGAATTAACCTCATGAACCTACGCTGCACTCCCTCAATAGTAAGAATGTCCTTCCTCAAATTTGGAGACCAAAACTGTACACAATACTCCAGGTGTGGTCTCACCAGGGCCCTGTACAAATGCAGAAGGACCTCTTTGCTCCTATACACAACTCCCCTTGTTATGAAGGCCAACATGCCATTAGCTTTCTTCACTGCCTGCTGTACCTGCATGCTTACTTTCAATGACTGATGAACAAGGACACCTAGATCTCGTTGTACTTCCCCTTTTCCTAACTTGACACCATCCAGATAGTAATCTGCCTCCCTGTTCTTGCCACCAAAGTGAATAACCTCACATTTATCTACATTAAACTGCAACTGCCATGCATCTCCCCGCTCACCCAACCTGTACAAGTCACCCTGCATTCTCAAAACATCCTCCTCATGTTTCACACATTCCACTTAGCTTTGTGTCATCTGCAGTTTTGCTAATATTATTTTTAATCCCTTCATCTAAATCATTAATGTATATTGTAAATAGCTGCGGTCCCAGTACCGAACCTTGTGGTAACCCACTAGTCACTGCCTGCCATTCTGAAAGGGCCTTGTTAATCCCTACTCTTTGTTTCCTGTCTACCAACCAATTTTCTATCCATGTCAGTACCCTACCCCCAATACCATGTGCTCTAATTTTGCGCACTTATCTCCTATGTGGGACCTTATCAAAGGCTTTCTGAAAGTCCATTTACACTACATCCGCTGGCTCTCCCTTGTCCATTTTCATAGTTACATCCTAAAAAAATTCCAGAAGATTAGTCAAGCATGATTTCCCTTTCGTAAATCCATGCTGACTCGGACCGATCCTGTTACTGTTATCCAAATGTGCCGTTATTTCATCTTTTATAATTGACTCCAGAATCTTCCCCACCACTGATGTCAGGCTAACTGGCCTATAATTCCCTGTTTTCTCTCTCCCTCCTTTCTTAAAAAGTGGGATAACATTAGCTACCCTCCAATCCACAGGAACTGATCCTGAATTTATAGAACATTAGAGAATGATTACCAATGCATCCACGATTTCTAGAGCCACCTCTTTAAGTACCCTGGGATACAGACCATCAGGCCCTGGGGATTTATCAGCCTTCAGTTCCATCAGTCTAGCCAACACCATTTTCTGCCTAATGTGAATTTCCTTCAGTTCCTCCATTACCCTAGGTCCTCTGGCCACTATTTCATCTGGAAGATTGTTTGTATCTTCCCTAGTGAAGTCAGATCCAAAGTACCTGTTCAACACAAGTGCCATTTCTTTGTTCCCCATAAGAAATTCACCCGTTTCTGTCTTCAAGGGCCCAACTTTGGTCTTAACCAATTTTTTTTCACTTCACATACCTAAAGAAGCTTTTACTATCCTCCTTTATATTCTTGGCTAGCTTACCTTCGTACCTCATCTTTTCTCCCTGTATTGCTTTTTTAGTTATCTTCTGTTGCTCTTTAAAAGTATCCCAATCCTCTGGCTTCCCGCTCATCCTTGCTATGTTATACTTCTCTTTTATTTTTATACTGTTCTTGACTTCCCTTGTTAGCCATGGTTGTCCCCTACTCCCCTTAGAATCTTTCTTCCTCTTTGGAATGAACTGATCCTGCACCTTCTGTATTATTCCCAGAGATACCTGCCATTGTTGTTCCACTGTCTTCCCTGCTAGAGTATCCTTCCCTCATGGCTCCATAGCCCCTTTGGTTAACTGTAACACTGACACTTCCAATTTTCCCTTCTCCCTCTCAACTTGTAGATTAAAGCTTATCATATTATGGTCACTACCTCCTAATGGCTCCTTTACCTTATCAAATCCGGTTCATTTCACAACACTAAATCCAGAATTGCCCTCTCCCTGGTAGGCTCCAGTACAAGCTGTTCTAAGAATCCATCTCAGAGGCACTCCACAAACTCCCTTTCTTGGGGTTTAGTACCAGCCTGATATTCCCAGTCTACCTGCATGTTGAAATCCCCCTTAACAACTGTAACATTACATTTGCGACATGCCAATTTTAACTCTTAATTCAACTTGCACTCTATATCCAGGCTACTATTTGGGGTTCTGTAGATAACTCCCATTAGGATCTTTTTGCCCTTACAATTTCTCAGTTCTGTCCATACTGACTCTACATCTCCTGATTCTATGTCACCCCTTGTAAGGGATTGAATTTCATTCCTCACCAACAGAGCCACCCCACCCACTCGGCCCACCTGCCTGTCCTATCGATAGGACATATACCATTGAATATTCATTTCTCAGCCCTGGTCCTCTTGCAGCCATATCTCTGTTATTCCTACAACATCATACTTGCCAATTTCCAAATGAGCCTCAAGCTCCACTTTATTTCTTATACTTCATGCATTCATATATAATGCTTTTAATCCATTACTCCCCTTGCTTCTCACATCGATCCCTATTGCACTTGGCCATACTTCCTGAGCTTTCTGCCCCATTAATTCTGTTGTCTTTCTTAACTTTTCTTATTCTCTCTTTCCCTTTAACTCCTCCCTTATATTTCCAGTTCGTCTCCTCCCCATCTCCACTTATTAGTTTAAACACACCTGTGTAGCAGTGGCAAACCTGCCTGCCAGAATGCTGGTCCCCATTCTGCTCGATGTGTTCATTCCCCAATGCTGCTTGTTGAGGTTCAACAAGGTTTATTCTTAACAAGGCAATTAAATTGTAAGTCATCAGCAGTAATAGACAATACAGTTGTTGTTATCTGCATAGCTGTGTTAATTCAGCTCGTATTTTGAAATAATCTGACCTAATGGGAGAATGTAGAGTGAGAACAAATAGGGCCAAGAATTGATCTTTGTGGCACACCAACACAACTTCATAGCTTTGGGACAAACAATCACCACACCTAGGAAATCTTATATAACAGCTTCTTCCTGTTATATAAGATTGAAACCAGCTTAAGACAGCACCAGAAAGACCTACCCGTTGACTAAGGTGGTTTATGGGAATGCTGTGATCCATGGTATCATGCTGTGCTCAAATCTAGGAGAACAAGGGTTGATATGTCACGTGTCAGCAGTAAGCCATAAGTCATTGACTACTTTAAGCAATGCAGCTTCTAAACTATGATTTGATCTAAAACCTGATTGGTACTTGTTAAGAGTAGAATTTATATTCAGGTATTCATTTAGTTGTCGAAAAACTACTTTTTCTCAAATTTTACTTAGAAAATGCAGGATGGAAATAGATCTAAAATTGTCCAGAACAGAGCATTGTAAATTATTTTTCTTAAGCAGGGGTTTAATTACTGCGGTTTTTAAGGAATCTGGAAAAATGCCAGAAGCTCATGAGCAATTAACTTTGTTGAATACACTGTTGATCAGCACATCAGAAACTTCTTTAAAGAGCCTGTGGGAATAGGAACAAGAAAACAAGTGGGCGGTTTTAGCTGAGTAATTATTTCTCAAAGTTCAGGTAAACTTTCTTTAGTAAAGGATTCTAGTTCGCAGTGTTGAGCTCGTTAAGGTTCAGCAAGGTTTATTCTTAACAAGGCAATTACTCAAATTAAGTTGTAAAACTTACTAGTTATAGTTTAGGAATTAATCTCCGTCCAAGCCCCACTCTGGTGCTTTGACCCTACTTCTCTCATCAAGTTTACTGTTGTTGAGCCATGCGCACGTATACTGCCAAATGAGACAATGTTCCTCCCGACTAAGATGCACAGCACAGTACATAGAACTCACACACATAACCCATGAAGTAAAACTACCACAAATAAATTAAAAAATAATAAGGTGCATATGTGTTACATAAAAAGTAAACAGTATGATGCTACTGGCACTTCTTTGGCTGTTCATACATGATGGGACCTGGGTGGTGGCAAGGTGTTCAGTAGTCTTATGGCCTGGGAAGAAGCTGTTTCCTATCCTAACCATTCTTCTGTCAGTGCTATGGTACCTCTTGCCTGATGGTAGGTGTCCAAAGAGATTGTTGGATGGATGGGAGGGATCGTTGACAATGCTAAGGGCCCTCCATGCACAACGCTCATGATAAATATCTCTAATGGGTGGAAAAGAGACCCTAATGATCCTCCCAGTTATCTTCACAGTCCTTTGTAGGAACTTGCAATCAGATGCCATGGAATTGCCTTGCCAGACAGTGATGTAGCTGGTCAGGATACTCTCGATGGAGCTCCTGTAAAAATTGGTTAATATTGTCGTGGGGAGGGGGGCGTGGGAACCTCACTCACCTCCATCTCCTCAGGAAGTGGAAGTGGAGAAAACACTACAGTGCTTTCTTGACCAAAGGAGTGATGTTGAGGGACCTGGTGAGATCGTCCATTACGTACACTCCAGCAACTTGGAGCTCCTAATCCCTCCACAGAGGAGTTGTGCATATGAAGTGAAGAGTGGTCACCCTGCACCTTCCTAAAATACATGATCATCTTTTTGGTTTTGTCCACATTATCTCACTTTCCTTGAGTGGACTTCCAAAGACCCCAGTTAAATTTAGAGTTATGACTTCAAATAGGATTCATCAAAGTAACAGAAATGTGGTATAAAAGACAGATTCATTAATGCTGCTGTCTTAACTCTCTGTGAAAAATCAATTTAATGACAAATGTTATGCTGCTTTTACTTATTAATTTATTTGTGCTGGATACACTTAATTTTTTGTACTCAGTTCTATTTTTTAATTCACTGGTTATCTGTTCAATAAATTGCTTTGCTGATCCCTTTAGCTGATTTAATTTATTAATTCGGTAATGTGGCATTGCTGCATTTGTTGGCTAGTTTCCCAGCATTTATGTATCTGTTGAGAAGTGGCCACTATCTCTGGCAGATCCAAACTAATATATCTAGCTCAAAGTTAAATTGTGTATAATAACGCTCCTTTGAAAATCAGTAAGTCCATTTTCTGATATTACTGTTCTTTATTTTCAAAGATGAAACCAACACATCAGCTGCACCCTGCTGTCTTCCACTTTCCTTTACCATTTTACCTCAGCTCCCTGGCTTCAAAAGAAACCACATTAAAGATGTGCATTTTAGAACCCATGTGCAAAATACAGTGGGAAGTCATTATCATATTCACCTATTAAAATAATTGTCCCAAGCAAAATGTTATATAACATATTTAAAAACACATCAGGTCTTTTAAATAAATGTCAAAATATAATTTCTGGCAGAACTAAAAGTGATATCTGAATAGTAGCTTTGAATTTTTCATTTTTACTGCATTATTCTTCATAGTTATTGATTTATTGGTTTGAATATATTGATGGAATCTAAATTTCTGCTTTCTAAGCCATGGCTCATTTACAGTTGTTATGTCATATTATTATAGATTGAATCCTTGCTTAAATAAATATTGCTACAGAATGCAAGTTGATGAAACAATGTTGAGGGAGTGTTGCTGAACATTCTTGTTGAATATTTTCCAGGCAACTACATTGTTTTTCAGCTTAAACATAAGATAGTTGTGTCTGTCTTCTCAGGTCAATAAAATACATTGGAAAGAAATAGGTCACAAATACATGTGCAGCATAAAATTGACTGCACATTGAACTGTGCTTCCGAAATTTAGTTCCATTGAAATTATTGTATACTTAGAATAGAATTTGAATTCTCAACTCACTTATTCTGCAAGTTCAAAGATGTTTCAAAATAATTGTAATTGTACTTAATTTTGCCTCAGCTCTTTTCAATGCATTGAAATATATAGATGCCATTATGTGGAATCTCATTCATCTCCCACCTCCCCCCCCCCCAACACCACCGCCGCTTTCACCCCTTCCAAAAATTCACCCTTTTTGGCATGCACAATTATATTACTAATATACCAGAGATCTGAAGATTTTAAGAATTACAGAATACGGTGCTACCAGTCTGTTTTAGAATTTATCTAGCCTAATGATAAAATGCTCACCATGAAAACAAACGTATTTCTCAGCGCATAAGATTTAAAAACCCTTTGTTTGTTTTACTAATAGATTAATTGTTCTAGAATACTAACAGCCAACTTTAATTGAAGTTTATCAGCAGATTATCATTACTGCAAACTAAGGCATTCTGATATATTGATAGTTCAACAAAGAAGAGAGCATTGAGAGTATATCCTTAGAAAAACTCCCAAATTCTCAACTCACTTTACCTGGCAGTCACCTGTTAGCTAGTTTTATAATACCAAATTATAATAAAAGTTACTTCAACTGCAAGAAAACATTTTCAAACCTGTCAGTTGCATATATTTATTGCAGACTCTTTTACATTTCACAGGTCCATCAACATGGGATCAAGCCAGACTTCCGGGACTGACTGAGTAGTGTTTATATGCTCTCCTTGTGACTACTAGAATTTTCTCCCATTTTTCTGGCTTCCTCTCACACACGTGAAAACGTGCAGCATGGTAGGTTGATTGGACACTGTTCTGTTGAGGAGGAAAGGAATCTAGGGGAAAAGAATGACAATGTGGGGAGAATGAACTAGGATTAATGTAGATTACCTGTCAATGAGTCTTTTACTGAATATACAGATTATAGATCTGTCAAGATTTGGGAAGTGTGGCTAAGTTTTAGAACTTGCTCCATTATTCTTATGCCAAGATCACTGAATCACTATTGCACAAGGGAAGATACAAAACCATAAGAATATAAAATATAGGAGCAAAATTAGACATTTGGCGCTTTGAGTCTGCTCCGCCATTTCATCATGACTGATTCATTTCCTCTCACAAACACGAAGAAATCTGCAGATGCTGGAAATTCAAGCAACACCCACAAAATGTTAGTGGAACACAGCAGGCCAGGCAACATCTATAGGAAGAAGTACAGTTGATGTTTCGGGCTGAGACCCTTTATCAGGACTAACTAAAATAAAAGATAGTAAGAGATTTGAAAGTGGGAGGGGGAGGGAGAAATCCAAAATGATAGGAGAAGACAGGAGGAGGAGGAGTTGGAAAGTTGATTGGCAAAAGGGATACACAGCTGGAAAAGGGGAGGGTCATGGGATGGGAGGCCTAGGGAGAAAGAAAGGGGGAGGGGAGCACCAGAGGGAGATGGAGAACAGACAAGGAGTGATGTGGAATTAAAATGTGTGGCCACTGGGAGATCCTGCTTTCTGTCCGCCAGAGAAAGCAGGATCTCCCAGTTGCCACACATTATAATTCCATGTCCCTTTTCCATTCTGATATGTCTATCCATGGACTCCTCTACTGTCAAGATGAAGCCACACTCAGATTGGAGGAACAACACCTTATATTCCATCTGGGTAGCCTCCAACCTGATGGCATTAACATTGATTTCTCTAACTTCCATTAATGCCCCTCCTCCCCTTCTTACCCCAGCCCCTATTAATTAATTAATTATTCCTCCCCCCCCTCTCTCTCTCTCCCTCCCTCTCTCTCTCTCTCCCCCCCCACCCTTCTCTCCTTTTTTTTCTCTCTCTGCCCCTCTCACAATCACTCCTTGTCTGTTCTCCATCTCCATTCTAAATAGACATCCCTCTATTCTGAGGCTGTATCCTCTGATTATAGACTCTCTCACCATAGGAAACATCCTCTCCACATTCACTCTGCTCAGGCCTTTCAACATTTGATACATTTCAGCGAGAATCCCTCATTCTTCTGAATTCCAATAAATACAGACGTAGAGCCATTAAGCACTTCTCATATTATAAACCTTTCTACCCTGGAATTATTTTTGTGAACCTTCTTTGAATCCTCTCCAATGTCAGCACGTCCTTCCTCAAATAAGGGGCCCAATATTGCTCAAAATACTCCAAGTGAGGCCTCATTGGTGCTTTATAAAGCCTCAACATTACATCCTTACTTTTATATTCTAGTCATCTCAAAATAAATGCTAACGTTGCCTATTAGCCTGTTTTATCATCTACCTCCAAGTACCCTGAAACTATATCCTTAACAATAGCCACCAACAACTTCCCAACCACCAAAGTCAAACTAACTATAATTTCCTTTTTTTGCCTCTCCCTTCTTGAGGAGTGGAGTGACTTTTGCAATTTTCCAGTCCTCCAGAACCATTACAGAACCTATTGATTCTTGAAAGATTATTACTAATTCCTCAACAATCTCTTCACTCACCTCTTTCAGAATCCTGGGGTGTAGAACATCTGGACCAGGTGACTTATCTACCTTCAGAACTGTTCAGTTTCCCAAACACCTTCTCCCTAGTAATGACAACTTCACACACTTCTGTAACCTGACACTCAAATGTCGGGCATACCGCTAGTGTCTTCAACCATGAAGACTGATGCAAAATACTTATTCAGTTCGTCTGCCATTTCCTTGTCCCAATTACTACCTCTTCAGCATCATTTTCCAGCAGTCCGATATCTACCTTTGCCTCTCTTTTACACTTTATATATCTGAAGAAACTTTTGGTATCCTCTTTAATATTATTGGCTAGCTTCATGTTCTAACTTTTCCTTTATGAGTTTTTTTAGTTTCCTTCTGTTGGTTTTTAAAAAGCTTCTTAATCCTCTAACCTTCCATTAATTTTTGCTTTGTTATATGCCCTCTCTTTTGCTTTTATTTTGGGGTTGCCTTTTCTTGTTAGCCACAATTGTGTCATCTTGCTATTAGAATACTTCTTCTCTGGCATGTATCTACAGTGCCAGTGGCATAAGCAAATGTAATGCTTACGCGACCGTCTGGTCTATGTCTAGGGGAAAATTCATCCACCCGCCCATTCCAACGCCAGGAACTCCAACTTGCAAGTGGGATAGTTTCTCTCCGATGGTGACAAGCTTCGGCTGACAAATGCCACTGGTCTCAATGTGTTGCCCTGTTCCTGGTACAGGACAGCCCTGAGACTCTCTTGGCTGACGTCAGTGTGCAGCACATATGGCTTCTGGGGATTGGCAAAAGCCAATACCAGGGCTTGGATCAGCACCCTTTTCAGAGATTGGAATGCCTCTTCACATTTATCATCGTATCTCGATCCAAAAGGCTCCACGGGTTCCAGTATCCTCCTGCATCTTGACCCCGGTCCCTCTTCCTTTTCTTCCCCACAGGTGGAAAGCCACACAACAGCTGAGTCAACGGGTGACACATTTTAGCGTATCCTTTCATGAATCGCCGGTAATACCCATAGTACCCCAAAAACAAGCGTAGGGTTCTCACCTTCTGGAGTCTCGGCCAGGTGTTCATGGCGTCTATCTTAGTCAGACCAGTAGCCACTCCCTCTTGTGAAATTATCTGGCCAACATAGCTGACCGATGACTTACAGAACTGGCATTTGTCCAGGGAAAGTTTCAACCTTTCCTCCTTAATCCGGCTCTCAAAGTCCCGCCCTGATCACCATGGATCTGCCTGGGGTGGCCATAATGAACAAAATACATCTCCCATAACACCTTCACCACTGTAGCTTACGTGGCTTATCTGGGAGCCTACCAAATTGCTCCCAGAATCTCCAGCCATTGCTGCTCTGCCGTCATCCCTGCTAGTGTTCCCTACTAATCAATTTTGGCCAGCTCCTCTCTCATACCTCTGTAATTCCCCTTACTCTGATACACTGACTTTAGCTTCCTCTTCTCAAATCATTGCTGCTTATCAATCAATACATGCTCTCCCTATAGTTCTATTAGCCCTTTTCTTGCCTGTAGCCCAGTATTTTCATTTCCCACAGACCCTGTCCATTCCCTCTGGTTATCTGTTTCTACCAGCATTAAAACTTGGGAGATTTACATAAGGACCATTCTTTGTTCATTTCCTCTGTGCTCCCTTTGCCTTTTCCCTTGAACATTTCCACAGTCTATTAACCATCTAGTATTGGAACAGCTTTTCTTTATTTATGATCTTCTTTAATAATCTTTTTTCCAAGAAGAGCAAGCTCAGCTTCTTCAACATAACCTTGTAACTGAAGTCCCTTATTTCTACAATCATTACCACCTGGGAAATGTACCAAGTTTGTGCCTGAATAATCTTCTCTTTATTAATCATCCATTACAAATTTAACTGCCAATCTTCTGTCAAAATGCCCAAGGTCTCTCTGATCCCTGTGAAGTCAGCTCTCCTCCAATGAAGAAGTCCACTTTGGATTGTTCCTTGGCGGTCTCCATTACCGCTTCAACCTTGAGTTGCTAAAGCTACTGTTTCTCAATTTTTTTCATCCTGATATTTGGTTCATTTGTCTTACCTCATTCCCTAACACTAGGTCCAACAATATCTCCTTTCTTGATGAGGTGAAAATGTACCGATCAAAGATTTTCTCTGGAACACATTTCAGAAGTCCCTTCCCTTGTTAAACCTATAGTCTTACATTCTCCCAGTCCACATAGGTTAAATTAAATGTCCCTACATCAGCACTCTACAGTGCTCACGCTATTTGGTGGCCTATTGGAGAATCTAGCAGAATACTTTTGCTTCTTAACTCTAATCAAGTGGTCAATTCCTTCTTCTGATTGTTTTGTCTAATTGTCTGAGAATTTGTATTTGATAACTTTATTTATTTAGGTATAAAAATTACTAAGAAGTATAAAGATTTATTCAGATTGAATTTTTTACCCATGCTTCATCAAATTCAACAACTTACTACTAGATGGTCTCCTTTATCCTTATCATTAGTTGGTCGGATTAATGCTATTAAAATGATGATTTTACCGAAATTTTTATATTTATTTCAAGCCTTACCAACTTTTATTCCTAAATCTTTCTTCGATAACATTGATTCAAAAATTTCCTCATTTGTGTGGCAAAATAAAAATCCCAGGTTAAGTAAAAGACAGTTACAGAAATCTAAAAAAGATGGTGGTTTAGCTTTACCTAACTTTAGATTTTATTATTGGGTGAATAATATTCAAAACTTAATATATTGGAAACTAGATTTGGATTCACCATTGTGCCCACAGTGGGTAAATTTAGAATGTAATGTTGCACAAGGATATTCTTTATTCTCCATTCTTGGTTCTTCTCTTCCGGTTGATTTAGTTAAACTCAATAAACAGATATCCAATCCTATTGTCAAACACACAATACAAATTTGGTTTCAGTTTCGTAAGTTTTTTACTCTGAAAAACTTTGTTCTTGATAGCCCTATCTTACTTAACTTCTTTTTTAAACCTTCTTTAACAGATCAAGCTTTTAGCATATGGAAAAGGAAAGGTATAATATGTTTTCGTGATCTCTTTTTTGAAGGTAGTTTGATGTCTTTTGACCAAATTTCCAACAAATTTAATTTACCTAAATCTAATTTTTTTAGATATTTACAAATTAGAATTTTTTAATATAAAGTTTTACCATCCTTTCCCAATTCAACTTTGATAGACTTTTCAGACATGATTTTTACCCTGAATCCTTGTCAGAAAGGATTAGTGGCTTTTATTTATAATAGGATTATGAAGATACAACCAGAAATATCAGGTAGAATTAAACAAGAGTGGGAAAAAGAACTTCAATATAATATATCAACAGAAAAATGGGAAAAAATTTTACAAATGGTTATTTCTTCTTCTATATGTGCTAAACATGCTTTAATACAATTTAAGGTCGTACATAGAGCTCATATGTCTAAAGATAAGCTTGCTCGGTTTTATTCTCATGTTAATCCTCAATGTGACAGATGTCATTCAGATGTGGCCTCATTGACCCATATGTTTTGGTCATGTCCCACTTTACATAACTATTGGAAGGACATATTTGCTACCATTTCCTCAATTTGGAATATTGATTTACAACCTCATCTTATTACTGCAATTTTTGGTATACCAAATGAGGATGGTAGTCGACTTTCCCCTTCAATTAGACGAATGATCGCCTTTGTAACATTAATGGCCAGAAGGTCTATATTACAAAAATGGAAAGAAGTAGACCCTCCTACCACATTTCAGCGGTTTTCTCAAACTATCTCTTGTCTGAGTTTAGAAAAAATTAGAAGTACTATTTTCGATTCATCAATTAAATTTGAAGAAACTTGGGGACCGTTCATTCGACACTTTCATATGAATTAATTTGGCCTCTTCCAGACCTTTTCTCTTTTTATTCTTGTTCTGGTATGGAGTTCCGGAGTTTTTGACACTATCATACTCATATAAACTGGTATTATTGCCCATGTTAGTTTAGGTTTATTTTTTTAAATATACATTTCTTCGTGCATTTTTACTTTTTTTTTCTTTTGATGACTATTTTTATTCTTTTTCATGTTCAATCAAAATAGGTTTGATTGTTTATTATAAGTTTTTTCTTTGGTTGATATTTAATAAGATATTGTTATCCTATTATAAATTTAACTTTAAATCTAATGCATTTATAACCTATTTATATTATGTAATGTTTCTCTTTATATATATCAAATTCAATAAAAAGATTGAAAAAGAAAGAAAAGAGAATTTGTATTTGCCTCTCTTGTTAAATCCTACTAATGTGGGATCTCATTGACAGCGTGTTTGGTACAGGATAACAAAATATTATTTTTTTATTCTTCCTACCAAAGTGGATAACATCAGATTTTTCCTTGCCAGACTCTATCTATCAAATATTTGTCTGTTTATATAAACAATTTGTATCCCTTTATAACCTCCTTAAAACTTGCTTTTCCACTACCTTATAAACAAGTTTGTTGATAATACTCTTGGTTCTTTTGACTAAGTTGTTACCATATATTGAAAACAGTTGAGACCTCAGCACTGATCCCTATGGCACTGAATAACTAGTCTATCAAGCTGAATATTATCCCTTTATTTCTTTCCGCTGCTTTCTAACTAGTTGGACAAATGCAATATCTTCAATGTCATCTTTTACCATGCAGGGTAATCTTTATGCAACAATATATTATGTGCATCTACTGGTTCCCCTCTAACCACCTCAACATGATATTAATCTCTACAAGTTCTGCTGCTATAAAAGTTGTAATGAATTTCAGCTGAGTTAGGAGTCTTGGGTCGGATTGTGTGGAGAGTGGTCTACAGGGAATCATTGCCTCATCTCTGTAAAGGTGCAATATTTACCACTGCTTTATCAGGTCTGTCACGCAGCTCTTTAGGATAGAGTATGTTGCAAGCTTCACAAAATTGTACGTAAGGACAATGCAGGAGGTGAGAAAGGATTATGAAAATAAGACTGCAGAAATGAGAATTGAATACAATTTATTTTGTTGTTGGGAAGCCCGTACTAGTAAACCTGTATAATTATTGTCCTCCCGTGGATAAAGTGACTGAAGATAGGAAGGGCACATGTTATTTCTCCTGCATTTCTAAATGAATGTCGTCACATGATCTCATACACCTTGGAAGCAAGTAATTTGGCCACTCCATCTACAGTACACCAAATGGGCTAACCCATGCATATTAATCCCATTTTCCAGTGCTTGGTGCATTTCCTTCTATATTTAGGTGATTAAGGGCTTGTTAAATTTCTTAAATATTAATCCACCATTCTCTCCAGAAGTACATTCCAGGTACTCTCCATTCTCTGGGTCAAAAAAATTCATGCAGGAACTTGGGTCCTTCAAGTACCCTCTAAATCTCACAACCCTTAGCTTACATCTACATTTTTTTCACCTCTAGTAAGGGACAGACTTTCCCATTTATAACCCTCCTCTTTTTGCGTATCTCAGCAGGATTGCGGTCCATCAGCCAGCCTTCATTAGGGGATTGCAGAGGGTCAATAAATTCCTTGGAGTTATCATTTTGGAGGACCTGTCCTGAGTCCAACATATAATTGCCATGACAAAGGAGGCGTGGCAGTGTGTCTACATTCTTAGAAGTTGGTGCAGATTCAGCATGTCATCTAACATTGAGAAACCTCTGTAGATGTGCAGTGGAGAGTATCCTGACTGGTTATATCATAGCCCAGAATGGAAACATCAATACCCAACAATGGAAAAGCCTACAAAAAAGTGATGGATACAGCCCTTCCTAGCAATGTGCACAGCTACAAGGAATGCTGCCACAAATAAAAGCAGCATCCATCATCAAAGACCCTCACCTTCCAGCCTCGCTACTGTATCTTCTCACTGCTGCTATCATGAAGGAGGTAAAGGAGCCTTAGGTCCCACACCTCCAGGCTCAGGAGCAGCCATTACCCTTCAACCAGCAGACTCCTGAACCAGAGTGGATAACTTGACACAACTCCACACTGAACTCATCACAAAAGACAACCCATGGATTCACCTTCAACGACTTTACTACTCATGTTGTCAGTGTTATTTATTTAGTTATTTTTTATGTACACATTATTGGTTTGTCAGTCTTTGGTTGTGTGAAAATTTTCATTGATTCTATTGTATTTCATTGTTCTCCCGTGAGTGCCTATAAAAAAATGGATTTCAGGGTAGTATATGGTGACAGACATGTGCTTTGCTAACAAGTTAGTTTGAACTTTGATGCCCCCTCTTAAGCACCTTCACTCAGGGAAACTACACAGAAACAGTCTCTCCTTCTAACTGAACTATTCGATCACCGGCAACATCCTGGTGACTCTCTGCATCCCCTCCAGCGCTACCTCAACCTTCCTGTAGCGTGATGACCAGAACTGCACAGAGTACTCCAGCTGATGTTTTATAAAACTGGAGCGCAACAACCCTGACTAATGAAGCCCAATATTCCAGATACCTTTATAGCCACATTATCTTCCTGTGTTGCCTCTTTCAAGGATCTTTGGATTTGCATGACAAGGCTTCTCTGTTCCTTATTACTCACTAAGACCATATTATTCAAGGGATATGTCAGAGCCTCATTAGTATTCCCAAAATGCATGGCCTTACAGTTATCAGAAGTAAACTCCAAATATCATTTATCAGCCAATTTCAGCAACACATCGATATCAGCCTATAGCCTCAGACAACCCACCACACTGTCAACAACTGTAATTAAAACTCTAGTGTACGTCTCCATAAATAATGAAGGAGTAATTGATACCTTAGTGGGCTTAACTACGGATAAGTTGTCACGACCTGCTTAGATTTATCCCAGCCTGCTAGGGGAGGCAAGGAATGTATTTGCTACAGTTGTAGCAGAGATTTTAAACCTCTGCCAGACTCAAATGAGATACCAGATAATTGGAGCACTAAAACGTGGTCCCACTTGTTATGCGGAAGCAGATTCGCAAATTTGCTAAGTGGGACAGAAGATGCTGATTGTGAGTAAGCATGTTAACTATTTATTAACAAACAGAGAAACACTCAGCCAAGCCTCTAAGTTAAATAATTACTTACCCAAGCCCCCTAAGTTACAAAACTATGACACTAAGCATTCAATAGCACTTCTAATTCAAACAGGTACTTTGTTAAGACCCTCCAGGTTACACGACTACAACACTAAACATTCAACGAGCAGCTACTTGTCCAAGTGTGCACACAGGCCCTCCTTTCTGCAGCACACTTTCCAATGGTCCTTTAGCGCTGGTTGCAACCCAGCCTGAAGGCAAACCCCTCGCAACAAGAGACCGAGGTCCCTGCCGGCATACTTTTATACCCATGGGATTCGTGGAACCTAAAGCCAGTGCTATGGTGTAAAAGCCAGCCAATGAGAGACAGCTACTGCACCTTTCAAACAGGCTAACCAGTGACCAGCATGAGGGAAATGGCTTTGAACTGGCAATTCCACTCCTTAAAGGACTCAACAATGTGATGCTGGGCCCTCAGTCTAGTACCAAACCCAACAATTGCCCTATTAACCATATAACCATATAAACAATTAACAATTACAGCCAGGAAACAGGCCATCTCGGCCATTCTAGTCCATGCCAAACGCTTACTATCACCTAGTCCCACCGACCTGCACTCAGCTCATAACCCTCCATTCCTTTCCTGTCCATATACCTATCCAATTTTACTTTAAATGACAATTAAAGTAAGCCTCTACAACCTGCCTCTACCACTTCTACTGGAAGCTCATTCCATACAGCTACTACTCTCTGAGTAAAGAAATTCCCCCTCGTGTTACCCTTAAACTTTTGCCCCCTAACTCTCAGTTCATGTCCTCTTGTTTGAATCTTCCCTACTCTCAATGGAAAAAGCCTATTAACATCAACTCTATCTATCCCCCTCATAATTTTAAATACCTCTATCAAGTCCCCCCTCAACCTTCTATGATCCAAAGAATTAAGACCTAACTTGTTCAACCTTTCCCTGTAACTTAGGTTCTAAAACCCAGGTAACATTCTAGTAAATCTATACTCTCTTTATTTTGTTGACATCTTTCCTATAATTCAGTGACCAGAATTGTATACAATACTCCAAATTTGGTCTTATCAATTCCTTGTACAATTTTATCATTACATCCCAACTCCTGTACTCAATGCTCTGATTTATAAAGGCCAGCATATCAAAAGCTTTCTTCACCATCTTATCCACATGAGATTCCACCTTCAGGGAACTATGCACCATTATTCCTAGATCACTCTGTTCTACTGCATTCTTCAATGCCCTACCATTTACCATGTATGTCCTATTTTGATTAGTCCCACCAAAATGTGGCACCTCACACTTATCAGCATTAAACTCCATCTGCCATCTTTCAGCCCACTCTTCTAACTGGCCTAAATCTCTCTGCAAGCTTTGAAAATCTACTTCATTATCCGCAACGCCATCTATCTTAGTATCATCTGCATACTTACTAATCCAATTTACCACCCTATCATCCAGATCATTAATGTATATGACAAACAACATTGGACCCAGTACAGATCCCTGAGGCACACCACTAGTCACTGGCCTCCAACCTGACAAACAGTTATCCACCACTACTCTCTGGCATCTCCCATCCAGCCACTGTTGAATCCATTTTACTGCTTCAATATTAATACCTAAAGATTGAACCTTCCTAACTAACCTTCTGTGCAGAACCTTGCCAAAGGTGTTACTGAAGTCCATATAGACAACATCACTGCTTTACGCTCGTCAAGTTTCCTAGTAACCTCTTCAAAAAAATCCAATAAGATTTGTCAAACATGACCTTCCACGCACAAATCCATGTTGACTGTTCCTAATCAGACCCTGTCTATCCAGTTAATTATATATACCATCTCTAAGAATACTTTCCATTAATTTACCTACCACTGACATCAAACTGACTGGCCTATAATTGCTAGATTTACTCTTAGAACCCTTTTTAAACAATGGAACAACATGAGCAATATGCCAATCCTCCGGCACCATCCCCGTTTCTAATGACATTTGAAATATTTCTGTCAGAGCCCCTGCTAGCTCTTCACTAATTTCCCTCAAAGTCCTAGGGAATATTCTGTCAGGACCCAGAGATTTATTCACTTTTATATTCCTTAAAAGCGCCAGCACTTCCTCCTCTTTAATTGTCAAAGTTTCCATAACTTCCCTACTTGTTTTCTTTACCTTACACAATTCGATATCCTTCTCAGTAGTGAATAACAAAGAAAATAAATTGTTCACAATCTCCCCACATCTCTTTTGGCTCCACATATAGCTGTCCACTTTGATTCTCTAAGGGACAAATTTTATCCTTCACTATCCTTTTGCTATTAATATAACTAGAAACCCTTTGGATTTATTTTCACCTTACTTGCCAAAGCAACCTTGTATCTTCTTTTAGCTTTTCTAATTTCTTTCTTAAGTTTCTTTTTACATTCTTTATATTCATGAAGCACCTCATTTACTCCATGCTGCCTATATTTATTGTAGATCTCTCTCTTTTTCCGAACAAAATTTCCAATATCCCTTGAAAACCATGGCTCTCTCAAACTTTTGACCTTTCCTTTCAACCTAACAGGAACATAAAGATTCTGTACCCTCAAAATTTCACCTTTAAATGACCACCATTTCTCTATTACATCCTTCCCATAAAACAAGTTGTCCCAATCCAATCCTTCTAAATCCTTTCACATCTCCTCAAAGTTAGCCTTTCTCCAATCAAAACTCTCAACCCTGGGTCCAGTCCTATCCTTCTCCATAATTATATTGAAACTAATGGCACTGTGATCACTGGACCCGAAGTGCTCCCCAACATATACCTCTGTCACCTGAACTATCTCATTCCCTAACAGGAGATCCAACACTGCCCCTTCTCTAGTTGGTACCTCTATGTATTGCTGCAATAAACTATCCTGCACATATTTTACAAACTTCAAACCATCCAGCCCTTTTACAGTATGGGCTTCCCAGTCTATGTGTGGAAAATGAAAACCTCCCACAATCACAACCCTGTGCTTGCTACAAATATCGGCTATCTCCTTGCAAATTTGCTCCTCCAATTCTCGCTCTCCATTAGGTGGTCTTAATAGATCCCTATATGTGTTACTGCACCTTTCCCATTCCTCAATTCCACGCAAATAGTCTCCCTAGATGAGCCCTCTAATCTATCCTGCCAAAGCACCGTTGTAATATTTTCTCTGATAAGCAATGCAACACCTCCCCCTCTTGTCACTCCGATTCTATCACACCTGAAGCAATGAAATCCAGGAATATTTAGTTGCCAATCATACCCCTCCTGCAACCATGTTTCACTAATAGTTACGACATCATATTTCTAGGTATCAATCCATGCTCTAAGCTCATCCACCTTTCTTACAATGCTCCTAGCATTAAAATAAATGCATTTAAGAAATTCTCCACCTCTTCCTCTCTGTTTATCTCTAACGGTGCAAACAACTTTACTATCTTCTTTTTCTTCCTTCTCCTATACATCTGTTCCTACACTCTGGTTCCCCTTCCCCCTTGTATCTAGTTTAAATCCACTGGAGCCTCTCTAGCAAACCTACCCGCAAGAATACTTGTCCCCCTCCAGTTCTGATGTAAACTGTCCTGCCGGAACAGGTCCCACCTTCCCTGGAAAATTGCCCAATTATCTATAAATCTGAAGCCCTCCCTCCTGCACCACGTCTTCAGCCACGTGTTGATCTGCACAATCTTACTATTTCTAAACCTACCTGCACGTGGCACGGGTAGCAATCCTGAGATTGCTATCTTGGAGGTCCTGTCCTTTAACTTGGCACCTAACTCCCTAAACTCACCTTTCAGGACCTCCTCACTCTTCCTACCCACGTCATTGGTCCCTACATGGACCACGACATCCAGCTGCTCACCCTCCCTCTTGAGAATACTAAGAATTTGATCTGAGATATCACAGACCCTGGCACCAGGGAGGCAACAGACCATCTGGGATTCTCGATCTCTTCCACAGAACCTCCTATCTGTCCCCCTAACTATTGAATTCACTAACACTACTGCTCTCCTCTTTTCTCTCCTTCTCTTCTGAGCTGAGGGTCCAGTCTCGGTGCCAGAGATGCAACCACTGCAACTTGTCCCTGGTAGGTCATCCCCACCAACAGTATCCAACGCGGTATACTTATTGTTGATGGGAACGGCCACAGGGGTGCTCTGCTCATTCTGTCACCCAGCCACCTGTCTCCTGACTCTTAGGGGTGACTATCTCCCGGTAACTCCTGTTTATTTCTGCCTCTCCTTCCCAAATGATCAAAGTTCATCCAGCTCCAGCTCCCGTTCCCTAACAGGGTTTGTCAGGAGCTGCTGCTGGATGCACCTTTCGCAGGTGTAGTCATCAGGGACAGCTGTGCTCACCCTGACTTCCCACATTCTACAAATGGAGCACTTAACTACCCTAACTGCTGCCTCCATTACCTACACCTAAGCTAATTAGATTAATTAAAGGAGCTTACCCAGCCTTACCTCACTTGGAATGAAGCTCGTCGTCAGCCTCTGCTCGCTTTTTAAACTCTCCCACTGATCTCAGAGGCCGACTTTCACACGCTTGCGCAGTCGTGCCCCGTTCAAACCTCACCTCTGCCTGTTCTCCCCGAAGCCTGATTGAGTCAAAGCCGTCCCACTCTGCCTCAGTCCATTCTGATGATGACTCCTGTATATGGTGGTCTTTTTTTTAAACCTTTGGCGCGCTATGTCACATGCCTGTGCAGTCTAGCCTCTTTTCCCCGATTAGTTAAAAAAATGGCTTCTCTCCAAGATGCCTTTACTTCTTCCCTCTTCACCTCTTGCTTCGATTTAAAGCAAACTACATATACATATATGTAGTATATATTTATATTTAGTATTTATAGTAGTATATGTAGTAATTATATGTATTTATACATATATAACTACATAGAAAATGCAAAACTATAACATCCAGTACTATAAGCCCAATTGTGCTTAACCAGAGTACTCCACCAACCTCCCTGCACCCCAGAAAGCCACTAGCTTAACCCCTGAGTGTAACAGCCATGGAAATGGTCCCACCCATTCTTAATCTAATTCACTGAATGTCGGATGTGATCAGCCAGGTGAATGATGTTCCCCGACTCATCAGGAATATAGATAATAACACAAATACCACCTTTCTCTGTGAGGAGGTCATCTATGGCCATCCAATTCTGCAAAGCAACCCTTTGAATAGCCAGAATTTCGGCCATACTCAGATCAGTGCATCCTCTGTGTGTTCAAACTCCATGGTTACCTTGTTAGCCAGCATTTCCATCAGAGAGTTCATACATATCAGATCCCTAGACAGACTGACCGAACCATACTGGGAAAGACTATTATCCAAAACGTTTCTGCCTCTATGGTTATTGGAGCTGCATATCCAGTAAGTGCCAGTGTTCACCATCACTGCACCATTCAGCACAAACACAGTCATCTCAGGGTACTACTCCTGCTCACAGTCACTGTGTTCCACTAGCTGGTTGGACCTGTGCTTATCATACTACCTGCACCAACATTCCTTTCCCTTCCTTGACACCTGGGGAATCACTTTCAGCATCAGGACTTTTGGATTAAACAAGTCAAAAGTAGAGAAATACCACCTTTGAAGCACTCACTCCACCGCAGGTCTCTGAGGCCCAGGTTCTTTAAGACCATTACGACTGTGCAAGGTTGGCTGGAGTAGACTATCCCCTCCCTGCTTCCCCTGAAACAGAATACCAAAGTCAATGGAGTTGGACAATTTTCCCCAACAGTCTTTTACCTTATTATTGAAGTGGATTGGTATTATTGGTATTTTTTCCATGTTGGGGGTTCATACAAATTCAACAATCCGATATGTTGGTCCTCTTTGCGTATTCATAAGCCATCCACAGGAACATGTTATAGTACCTCCCACCACAAGTCAGTGTTATCATCAGCAACCTCCACTTTGCTACTCTGCAGCGTAGGGAGAAACACTTACTTCCTTCTGGTTTATCTTAGGTACTTAGACATGTCATTCCTGGTTTCCCAGGTAACAATACCCCCTGTGAAATCCCCAGCCCACGCCCCACAATCTCCCCCTGCCTCAGAAGCCCCTGTGATTGCTGTGCCTAAACCTTCCCCAGTTCCTCCTCCACCTCCTCTAATTCCGGGGGGTACGACACTGCTATATGCCGGGACATCAAGGACCCACCTGGACTCACCGGCCAGGAGTTCTGCTGGTCCACTGCTTGCTGCAACACACCCAGCCACCCGTGAAAAGTGTGCCTAATCTGTTGCTTCAACAACACATCCATGCATTCGATCAGCTCCGCCACCTGAGGGAAGTATGGGAGGTGAAGCTCCCATGAAAAGTTAATTTCTGAGGCCTAATTCTCAACCTTTGCTCCCACAAAATGTGAACCATTGTCTAATTGAATCTTCCAGGGGATCCCATATATGAATGACAATTGCTGTAACCTTTCATTGTATTTTCCTTGTCAGCATGGTCACATAGCACCACCATTAGGTCTCTGGAATACGTGTTGATCATGGTCAGCAAACTCTGCTTTGTAGCTTGTTGAGGCAGAGATCCAATCTATCTGCCAAACCTGACCAGATGTATCCCAAAGGATTCTCCAGCCATCATCTGGGCTTAACTTGTCGGCATGTTGGACAGCTTACGGTTGCAGTTTTGGCTGTCGTAGGTTAATGCCGCTCCTTGAGCATCCACGCATTTCCTTATACCATACATCCCTAAGTGCCTACTCTTATGGTGTGCCCAGACATCCAGGCAACCACAGTCCTCTTCCTCAGAAGACACCCAAGGCCACCCTGATCTGCACTGCTCCATATACAGTAGTATTATGCCTGGTCTCCTCAGTGTCCCAACAGATGTGGGCATCTATATGATAGATCGTAATCTGCCACTGGCGTGCATCACCCCAGATATCTTCCAACAGGGGCGTCCCTAGAAAGGTCTACATGCACCTCCTACACTTCCAATCCATTGGCCACGGCCCTGGAGTCTGTATAAATTCTAATAGGCCTGATTGCCTCTCAGAGGGGCAGAGTCATGTCACCAACTGAGCCAGTTGGCTGGATCCCCCTCTCCCTCCTGCATAGTGACTTTGCTCGTCGCAGGGTGGAGAGCAGTGACCTTCTACCACTGCTGGCCGCCCCGCCCCGCTGGAGCCATCGGTGAACCTGATTCAAACAAGATTCAAATCTGCTGATGCTGGAAATCCAAGCAACACACACAAAAAACACAAAATGCTGGAGGAACTCAGCAGGCCAGGCAGCATCTATGGGAAAGAGTACTGTCGACATTTTGGGCTGAGACCCTTCCTGCCAAACACAGTCCCCCGAACCCCCTAGACTCTCTATTGTAGCCCAGGGACCCCACCATCTCTCAGAGTTACATGTAATGATGGAATGCTCGGCATCAATATCCACCTGTGCCTTACGTCACCACACATTCCCTTTCCCCCAATGCACCAGGATGGGTTTGTAAGACTTCGAGCCCCCTGCCATGCATATCCATTGGGAAACCAAACACCAACCTGATCTCCAGATGAGGAATCCAGCTTAGAAGATCCAGGGAGGGGTTAGGAGAAGTCTCCATCCTCTAACAATTCTCTTCCCCAACTTCTCTTGCAGTGTTGCCTCCATGTTGCATGGAATGTGGGAGTGGGCACCCCATTGACCTGCTCCTTTGGGTCCTCTGTCCTATGCAACACTGAAGCATCTCCTTATCAGTACATAGGATCCCCCACTCCCCATCTGCTTATCCAACTTCCAGATTCAACTACACATACCTTCCCCCACGTACTCCAATCATTCTTGCAATGGAGTGGCTGCATTTACAACACCCCTGATTGCCTGTCCCATGAAAGGAAGCGCCGCCACTTTTAAGTGGGAAGCTGCTGCCTTTAGTAAGTACTCTAGCATGGCCAGGGTTAGTTCAGAATCCTCTGGAGGGCTATCACCATCACTGTAAAAACCTATAATTAGACCCCACTCCTTCCTCCAAGGTGCTGTACCTTACCACGGGCTCTAAATCCCATTCAAGAAGAGAGGGGTGCCTGACCTTGAAATGCCCCTGCTACCCTCATGGGAAACAGGCGGCATCCTCAAGGCATTATTGACCATGTTTTGGGATGACAGCCCCCATAGTGTGCCCATTTCTCTACTAGATTCCTCACACTAGTACCCACCCCGCCTTATCCCATATTGTCAATGTCCACATTACCAGAGGCTCTCTCAGCTTCTGATTGCACATATCCCCCATCCTGCCAGTTCCTTGGTGTAGAACTCCCTGAGGGGCCATGGCCGAAGCCCACATGCTGGGTATGGGAGTGCATGATCACTGGTCTGCCCTGTAGTGTCTCAGGTGCATGGGGGGAGGGTGGCCAATTGGAGGTAGATTCATAGGATCTGCTCTACTCTCTCTTCCCCATCTTCATTGTCCAGCCAGATATCTCCATCCACAAGGTGGCACCATCTACTTAAGGGATCAGGGCTTGCACCTCAATGCGATCCAGATGCCAGTTAGCCCATTGGACAACCTCTAGTTACTGCACCTCTAGTAGCCGACAAGCTATCTCTCCACTTTGTCTTCCAGCTCTTTAGCACGATCTGTTTCCACCGGGCAGCTCTCCCCATGGTGGAACAGAGCTGGTTGAGCACCTCCACTTCATTCTTTAGACCCACCATCTCCTGCTCTTTCTGTGTGATCGGCTCGTGCTGATGCCTTACAATGGTTGCCAAAGGCACTCCTTTGGGTCCCCTTCTTGTCTGGGAACCCTACCTTGTTTAACACGGATACAATGTGGTGTCCAATTTTTACCCATGAGAGTCCAACTTGTCTGACCAATCCACTGGCATGCCATGGAGTGAGAGTATATCAGTGAGCTGCCAAATCCAGCACTGTTGTCAGTCCACTCTGAAACTCAGCACTCTCCACCTAAGGGGTACTCTCGCTTGCCCTTACCGTTGAACATCTTAAACTTCAGTTGTGCTCATTGAATCCTGCCGACTATGTAATGTATTATGCAGAAGCATATTCGTAGATTTGATAAGCGGGATAGAATTTATTGATTAGGAGTAAGCACATTAACTATTTATTTACAAGCAAACAGTGAAACACTCAACCAAGCATCTATGACAAACAAGTACTTATCAAAGCCACCGAAGTTACAAAACTACAACACTAAATATTCAATAACACTTCTAATTCAAACAGGTACTTCATTAAGACCCCCAGTTACACCACTGCAACACTAAACATTCAACAAATAGGTACATGTCCAAACGTGTGCACGGGCCCTCGGTCCTTCAGCCCTGGTTGTGACCCAGTCTGAAGGGGAGCCGCTGATGAAAACAGCTCTTGTACCACTGGGGTAGCTAATGCTGTGGCTTGAGAGCTAGCCAATGGGAGAGAGCAGCTGTATCCTTTGAATGGGCCAATCAGCAACCGGCACGGAGTAAGTGGCTTTCAACCGGCAGGTAAGTCGAACCTTTATGTCAGACATTTTTTTGAAAATGAAGGTAGAAGGGAAAAAGCCTGGTAATCACAGACCTGTGAGCCCTACCTTGTTAGCAGGGAGGTTGTTAAAAAATACTAAGGGACGGGGTTAATATTCTCTTCAAAAGGCAAGGATTAATCAGAAATTGTCAGTATGATGTTGTCATCGGCAAATCTTGTTGAAACAACCTGACTGAAATGTTGATGAGATAATTAAGTATTTTGATGAGGGCAGGAGGGTTTACATGAAGCTCTGTACAGACTTTGACTATCCACTGGGAGATTGTTCTGAAAGATTCGCAGCCTTCCTGTCTGTAATGGACTTGGAATTAGATATATATGTAGGAGGTATGATTGATAGTTCGCAGATGATAGGAAGATCGGTGGAATTATTGGCTGTGTACAGGATAGTCTTTGGCTACAGGGTGATGTTGAAGTGTTCGTGAAATGGGCTGTGTAATATGAGATGGAAATGGGAGAACTAATGAGGTGAGGGCTTATGCCATGATCTCTGATATATCTTCAATAACTGGGCCCCTGCAGTGCTCCTTTCTCCTATTATGATTGCTAACATAATTTAATTTCAGTTGTTTCAGTGTTGTAATGTCAAAACGCAGACCATTTTCTCCACAGTTATTTCTCATGTCACAATATGTTAATGACCTGATAATTATTTTCAGTGATATTAATTAGAGTTTAGCCAAGACACTTGGGATAACTCTCCAGTCTTCATCTGTGGCCATTGAATGTATGTTCATGGTCTTCTGCTATTCTAGTCCTTCCACGTCAAGGTTCGATGTGTTGTGTGTTCTTCTACACACCACTGTTGTAATGTGTGGTTATTTGACTTACTGCTGCCTTCCTGTCAGCTTGAACTAGTCTGACCTTTCTCTTCTGACCTCTCTCATCAACAAGTTGTTTTCACCCACAGAAACACCACTCACTGGATGTTTTCTTTTTCACACAATTCTCTGTGAACTCTAGAGTCTGCTGTGCATGAAAGTCACAGGAAATCAGCAGTTTCTGAGATACCCACATCACCCCACAATCACAATCGTCAGCAGCAATCACTACACGGTCAAAGTCACTTACATAACATTTATTCCCCATTCTGATGTGTGACCTGAACAACAACTGAACACTTTGACCACACTTTTGGGATTTGATGCATTGAATTGCCACTACATCATTGACTGATTAGATATTTGTTTTAACGAGTAGGTGTGCAGGTCTATCTAATAAAGTGGCCACTGAGTGTATACCAGCTTGAATTTACCACTGGTCCATGTGCTTTAACAAGGAAGCTACAGATTGGTTACAAAATTATCTCAGGTTTATGAATGATTTAAGAAAGAAATATTTATACAGCCCTACAGTACAGAAACAGAAACAGGCTCTCCAGTCACAGGGTTTCCCACATTCCCATCCACTTGCCCTCAAATTTCTAACACTCACTTATACATGAGAGGCAATTTACTGCTAATTAATCTGCCTAATAATCCACATATATTAGATATAATAAGGTGATGCCCGGCCCTTTATCCATTCTGATGTTGCATGGGTTAATGCTATCATCAACAACAATCTGTAAGGTCATAATACACTAGATTCAAGCTCACACAAGTACACCCATTTTGGAGATTATAGAGATTAATAAGAATGACAGATGTTGAATAAGGTCCAATGACGATCTTTCAGGATCTGCTTCAGAGATACCCTTCAGCCACCTCGGCAGGTAATAACATTGCTCACTTATTCACCAAGTCATAAAATTAGATAATTAAATGTAATATATCATGTCTGAGTCACACTGTTGATCTGATTCATAACATTTCTAGATAAAGAGAACACTTCTGCTATATTTTAAATTTTGAAACACTGCATGCAGTAAGACTTAAGATATCGATGCCTCACAGCTTCAAAATGTAGGTGTTTGGCATTGACTGTAGAGCAAATGGTTTCCATTCAGGAAATGTATCTCTGGTTGGAAACTATATAGCAGTGTCAGTATGTGCTACTCAGCCTCCAAAATTCAATTTCATTGGCTTCAAAAGAATTAGTTTCAAAAGTAGAGTACAAGATGCTGACACCACTATATGGTGTGCTATGTGCAATGTGTGCTCAGGATTTCCAAGCAAATGCACTTAATCTTTGAACAAAAGCGTAAATTCAACAGCACCAACAACTCTTATGTTTCTAGATATAAGTGACAATAAAGGGTTAATTTCTGATAAATTGTGAATATATTTGAGCTGTGGGTTCATATCCACAAAATGAATCCTCTCTGTTATTTTATCTAAGTTCCTTACAAATGAAGGAAGAACTTAATTCTTTATTCTCGGTTGCAATTAGATCCAACTTTCAGACTATTATTTATGTGTGTTCAAATCACAAACAGGACAAAATCTGTAGCAGTTGCTGGAAATCCAAGCCACACATGCAAAATGCTGAAAGCACTCAATAGGCCAGGCAGCATCCATGGAAAAAAGTACAGTCAACTTTTCGGGTCAAAACCATTTGATCCTGCCAAAGGATCTCAGCCCGAAACATTGACTGTACTTTTTTTCCATCGATACTGTCTGGCCTGCGGAGTTCTACCAGCATTTCATGTGTGTCGCCTTTATTTATGTGTGTTAGTTTTTTTTCAGTAACCTACTCAGCATTCACAAAGTTTTGTGTTCTGTTGTGCAAGGCAGCAGAAGTCCGAATCTAGTAAAATCTCAATTTAATTAAATATGATAAAATCTCAAGATATTCCAACATATAGATATGTGATAAATATCTCTGTGGCTGTTTTCCACAGTAACATGTATACCATTTTAGGGATGGATGACCTAGCACAGGAAAGCAAATTTAAAAGACCATCTAGGGTCATGATCTCTGGATTGCTACCCATGCCATGTGCTGGGGAAGATAGAAACAGGAAGTTATTGCAAATTAACAAATGGAAGGAGAACTCAGATTTTTGGATCATTTTACTCTCTTCCAGGGAAGGTGGGACCTGTACATTTGGAACGGTTTGCACCTGAACTGGAAGATGACAATATTCTTGTGGGAAGGCTTGCTAGTGGTACACTTGTAGGGTTAAGCTGGAGTTGCAGGGGGATAGGAACCAGAATGCCAGGGCAACAAGTAAAGTAGATGTTAAGCTTTCATACAAAGACAGGAACTGAAAAGTTGAGAATGGTGAGTCTATGGTACTGAGTTGCTCCTACTTCAAGGCAAGCAGTACTGTAGGGAATAGATCAACATGTGGAATTATAATATTGTAGCCATGGTTGCAGGAGGGGCATGACTGGCATCTGTGCTTTCATTGCTTTAGACATGATGGGGGGGGAGGCATTAAAGGGGGAGAGGTGGCATTGATTGTTAGCAAGAACATCATTGTATTGCTCAGACAGAACAGACTGGAAGTCTTGTCTACTGAGCCCTTATGGGTGAAACTAAGGATCAAAAAAGGGATGAGCACATTAATAGGAATATACTATAGACCTTCCAATTAGCAGCAGGACTTGGAAGAGCAAATTTGTGGGGAGGTCGCAGACTGCTACAAGAAACATAAGGTTGTGATAGTAGGTCATTTCAACTTTCCACATATTGGGAAAGTTGAACTTCCATACTGTGGAAGGACTGGATGGGATACAGCTTGACAAATGTGTTCAATATATAGATGTCTCAACTAAAGGGAGTGTGATAATAGGTCTTCTATTGGAGAATAAGACAGGGTAGGCAGCAGAAGCTTGTGTAAGGGAGCACTTTGGATTTAATGGTCATAGTGCCATTAGTTTCATGATAATTATGGAAACAACTCACGGTCATTGAGTTAAAATTCTGAATTGGAGAAAGATCAATTTTGATGGTATCAGAAAGGATCTAGCAAGTGAGATTGGGACAGATTGTTTTCTGGCAAAGGTGTTCTTGGTGAGTGGGAGGCCTTCAAAGGAGAAATATTGAGAGCACAGTGTTTGTATGTTCCTGTTTGAATAAAAGGCAAGACCAACATACTCATGGAACCTTGATTTTTGATGGTTATTGATGCCCTAATTAATAATAAGAAGGAGCTGCATCAGAAGTATGGGCAGCGAGGAATAAGTGAGTACAAAACTGCAACAGAACACTTAAGAAGGAAATCAGGAGGGCTAAAAAAAAGGCAGGAGTTGTTCTGGCGGGCAAGGTGAAAGAGAATCCTAAGGGCTTTTACATATATGTTAAGAGCAAAAGGATAGCAAAGGACAATATTGGTCAACTTAAAGATTAGTGTGATCACCTATGCATGGACCTTAAAGAGTTGGGGGAGATCTTAAAATATTTTTTTGGCATCTGCATTTACCCTGGAGATGGACACAGAGGCTATAGAACAGAGGCAAAACATGGCCATGTTCCATACCTGGATTATAGAAGAGGAGGTTCTTGTTGTTTTGAGGTAGGTAAGGTGGATAGATCCCCAGGCCCTAACAAGGCCTTCCTTCGGACCTTATGGGAGGCTAGTGCAGAGATTGCAGGCGCTCTGGCAGAACATTTATGATGTCCTTAGCCACAAGTGAGGTGCCAGAGGATCGAAGCTAATATCTAATATCCCATTGTTCAAGAAAAGCTCTAAGAATAAGACAGGACATTATAATTTAGTGAGCCTAATGTCAGTGATGGGTACGTTATTGAAAGGTATTCTAAAGGATAGGATACATCAGTATTTGGATACACGGGGCCTGATTTGGGATAGTTCACATGGCTAGTGTATGGTAGGTTGAATCTAACCAATCATATAGAGTTTCCAAGGAGGTTACCCAAAGAAAAAGCAGTGGATGTTGTCTACTTGCACTTTAGCCAGGCTTTTGACAAAGTTTTGCATTGGATGCTGATCCAGAAAGATTAGTCGCTTGAGGTAGTAAATGGATTCAACATTGGCTTCATGTGAGAAGCCCGAGAGTGGTAGGAGATTATTGCCTCTCTGATTGGAGGCCTGTGACTAGCGGTGTGCTGCAAGGATTGGTGTTGGGTCCATCTTTGTTTGTCATATATATTAATGACTTGGATGATAATGTAGTAAACTGGGTCAGCAAATTTGTGTATGACACCAAGATTGTTGGTGCAGTGAATACTGAGGGAGACTATCAAAGCTTGTACTTTGGATCTGAAGTAGCTAGAAAAATGGCAAATGGAATTAAAATCAGACAAGTGTGAGGTGCTGCACTTTGAGAGAACAAATCAGGATAAGACTTACACAGTGAATGGCAGGCCACAGAGAAGTACAGTAGGACAAAGGAATTTGGGAGTAAAGATCCAGTATTCCTTGAAAGTGGTGCCACAGGTTGATAGGGTTGTAAAAGGTTGATTTTGGCATACAAGTCCTCATAAGAAAGCATATGGAGTTCAGGAGTTGGGGTGTTATTTTGAAGTTGCTGGTGAGGCCAAATTGGGAGTATTATATGCGGTTCTTGTCACCTACCTACAGGAAAGGTATCGGTAAGACTGAAAGAGTACAGAGAAATTTTAGAAGGATGTTGCTGGAATTGAGGACCTGTGTTTATAGGGAAAGCTTGAATACATAAGAGCTTTATCCCCTGGGTAGGGGAGATTTGATAGAGGCATACAAAATTATGAGAGGTATGGATAGGTTAAATGAAAGCAGGCTTCTTTACTGAGGTTGAGTGAGATTGGAACTAGAGGTCATAAGCTAAGGGTGAAAGGTGAAATATTGAAGGGGAAAGAAGGGAGCTTCTTCTCTCAGAGGGTGGTGCGAATGTTGTATGAGCTGTTAGTGGAAGTGATGAATATGGGTTTGATTGCAACAGTTAAGTGGAGTGCTGATAGGTACATTAATATAGAGAGCTATAGTCCAGCTGCAGTTCAATGGGGCTCGGACTAGGTAGAATAACAGTTTGGCGTGGACTAGATGGGCTGAAGGGCCTGTTTTTGTGTCTTTATGAATTTGTGTGAATGCATAGCCATACATGTGTATCTAAAAGTACGTTCCTATGTGTCTATGCAAATGTTTTTGCAAAATATGACTGCATGCCTGTATGTACTTATGAGTGACTGTATGCACTAACAATAGAAAATAAATGCCCAGTGTTGTACTGTTTAACAAAAAAAAATGAAGTTAACTTATGAACTATTGTGAAAACACATGGATGTGCATTGGGTTTTATTCAACATGATTTGCTTATCCTAAATATTAATTGTGGAAGAAGACAATGAACATGGGCTTAAAATAACACTGCATTCATTTGCAGCTTTGTTTCAGAGACTGTGAATGCTAGCCAATTCCGTCCTGTATGGTGTTGAATCCAATTGTCTATGCTTTCAACATTGTCTTTAAAAGAGATTTCAAACGAAATATAGTTGCAGGTGAAATGCCATTATCACAGAAGCTGTGGAGCTACTTTTTGAACTGATTATTTAGCACCAAGTTCAAGATTAATTATCGGTGCAATTTCAATATCGTACCTCAAGCCTACAAAAGTCTACTCTCAGCATGTGCTGAAACCACTGTTGTTTACCTTTAAACACTGAAATTAGAGTACTCTTGTTATTGTTGAATATAGAGTGAACAGCTGTTACAATTAAGAGCGGGGCTGGAAATCAAAAGTAAAAAACTCACTGATTAAAATCAAAGGGTCTGTGAAAGGAGGACATATTTGGAAAATTTGTGTGGCAAATGAAGAGTCACAGGATTGTTGTAACATGTTAAGTTGCAGCCAATGATTTGTCCAATGCATAATATCACTTCTGATTCCTTGGTCTAGTGTTTACTTCCTCGAGTTTTCCAAAGAAATCCAATTATTATTGCCTACTTCACAGTTAGTCATCCCTTTTCTGTTGACCCAACAGTGGACCTTGCAAAAAGCAATTTGGACATTATTTGAAAATTTATAAAATATAAGTTGAATTAGACATAATATCAGAAGTACAGCAATCTGTAACTCCACCTCCACCATGTTGTTACATTATTGGTAAAACCTTTACTTTTCCCTCTAATGAATGTCAGAAATTGACAAATTATATCTCCTCAGGACTTGAATTTTAATTCTAATTCTTAAATTCTAATTCACCATATCTAGTATTTTTCCAATTATGAGATATTAAATGAACAACAAAGAAAACACTGGGTTAGTACTTTTTCTTGAAGATGATAATATAGTTGTTTATTGGTCTCTATGAACTGGCATTATGAAATAAAATGTGTAATGGGTAACACATGACAATGCCCATAATCAATGTGTAATACATGACACTGTAGGTACTGCCCAGCACAATGAACATTCTCAGAAATACTTTTCCAGTTTATCAAGTAGACCACAAGTCCATGTTGGAGATACAGGTGGAGAGCATCTAAAATTGATGTGATGGCTGTCTTTCAGAAGGAGTCTGAAATATTAATAAGCACAGTATGTCACTCATTCAGAGGAAATTATTAAGTGCCTGGAAGGACACTGTGCAATGTGCAATGGACCATTTTCCACAAGACCTTGCATACTGCTTGCAATAGAACAGACCTCGCACAATGGCCATACTCAAAGATATTTTCCCCATTTTCTCAAGTGGACCATAGGTCCACATCATTCTGGAAGCACAGGAAAGAAGTTTCTAAGGGTTGATGTGATGGTTGTCTTTTAGGAGGGACCTGGGACTTTGAGGATGGCTAAGTTTATGTTGACATGGTTGGATTAAATGATAGATTTGTACTGTTGCTAAAATTTAAATGTTCGCTTATTTTCTTTCTTTTATAAGTGAAAAGGAAAGTAATTTTGCTCAGCAAAGTAAAGCTAAGGGAGTATATTTTCTTTTCCATTGGTGAAAAAATACTCTCAGTTGTGAATTATACTGCTGAGAAAGGAAAAAAAAACAGTGACTGAAGTTGAAAATCTAGGTGGAGTAGAGAAGATCAGTAAAGAGAATCAGTGTGGTGGGAGAGAGAAAATCACAGACTATGAGAGAGAGAAGATCACAGAGGAATTGGTCAATTCATTGGCTGAGAGTATTCTGCGGGGAGATGACTGGATGGTCGGATCTACTGGGGAAATAATCAGAACCAGCCAGTCAGGAAGAAAAACAGCAGGAAGGATTGTGCTCAGCAAGTACACTGGGTATGGTAATGAGGAGTGATCCTTACAAAAACAGTGGAAGATGTGAGCCTCACCTTCTCTGGTAGGTGTTAGACCCCTGTACCCAAAATGGCCTTGTACATACAATTAATATTGTGTGTTTGGCACAGGATTTGACATCTCAGCCCTGAAATATTCTCAGGTATTTGCATCATATGCAGAAAAAAACTAATACAAAAACGCAAAACTGATTAAAACTCTCAATGTGCTCCAATATACTTAATAGTCCGTCTTGGGTTAAATGTATTGTGTTGCACAAGAAAAACATTATGACACTCCAATAGATCTTTCTACCTTCAGAGAAGAAAGAAATCTTACCTTCTGGATTGCTTTTGTTTGAAACTGCTTAATTTTGAGGAGAAAGCAAATTGTTGAGCTCACTTGCAGATGTATTCAGAGACTTGAGCGCTTTTCTGGACCAGCAAAATCACTAACTTTGGCAGCAGCCTGAAGGAATCTCACACAAATAAAAAAATCATGAACACTGGCATTAATCTTGAATTGCTTTTTGAGAGGTTCCATCAATATCATACTGGACTTATGACAGGAGAACACATTAAGTATGTCGATGTTTGGACTTGCTTGGTGTATACTTATGTATCCTCAGCTCAGTGGCTTTCCAAAATTAGAACCACAACTAAGACAGATTCCTTTTCTTCATAAGGGTTCTATTTAAAAACAAATGCTAATGTTATGTTTGCTCTCCAGCTGTTTTTCTTATCAACACTATATTAAGTGACAGTGAAGGATTTCATTAATTTGGATAATTTAAATGCTGCTGATTTATCCTGGGTTGTTGGACTCACTCCACAGTCTTAAACTCCAGGACATGCTTTCTGTCTATGTGTGATTCCCTTGAGAGTGAAAATACCAAACCTGTCCTCAGGCTTTTGAGAAATATTGAGGCTTTCAACCCAAAATTAAAGCGAAGTTTTAAAAGAGGCAAAAATAAAATACAATGAATTACAATAGTCTGTTGAGTGATCATTTGAAAATCCTGATGGCTTACCAGATAATATTTGTTGTGCTCCCTTTTAACTTGCTGGATCCCTTCCCAATGCTCTCTTCTGTCTCACCAGGGCCTTCTTCCTGCATTTCTTTCTGACTCACTGGAGTCTCAGTTCCCATATTCCCATTCAACTCACCTTATATGCAGTCTGGGTAGTCTCCAACCTGATGGCATGAACATCGATTTCTTGAACTTCCTGTAATGGCCTTTCCCCGCCTTCCCCTTCCCCATCTCCCCCTTCCCCTTCCCCATCCCCTTCCCCAACCCCTTCCCCCCTTCCCCATCCCCTTCCCCATCCCCTTCCCCTTTCCAATCCCCCTTCCCCATCCTCCTTCCCCAATCCCCCCTTCCCCATCTCCCCCTTCCCCATCCCCTTCCCCTTCCCAATCCCTCTTCCCCTTCCCCTTCCCCATCCCCCTTCCCCATCCCCTTCCCCTTCCCAATCCCCCTTCCCCTTCCCCATCCTTCCCCATCCCCCTTCCCCATCCCCATCTCCCCTTCCCCCTTCCCCATCCCCTTCCCCTACCTCCTTTTTCCTCTCTCACCTTATTTCCTTGCCTGCCCATCATCTCCCTCTTGTGCTCCTACCCCCCCTTTTCTTTCTTCCACAGCCTTCTGTCCTCTCCTAACAGACTCCCCCTTCTCCAGCCCTGTACCTCTTTCACCAATCAACTTCCCAGCTCTTCACTTCACCCTCCCCCTTGGTTTCACCTATCACCTTGTGTTTCTCTCTCTCTTCCCCCACCTTTTAAATCTAATCCACATCTTTTTTTTCTCCAGTTCTTCATTTGTTTCCATAGATGCTGCCTGGCCTGCTGATTTCCTTCAGCATTTTGCATGTGTTGCTTGGATTTCCAGCATCTCCAGATTTTCTCTTGTGTGTAACTCCCCAAGGCCTCCCTTTTAAACTTACCATGTTCATTGAGATGTTATTGCAATACTGTGTTACATTGAAAAAACAGTGAGTTAAAATTGGTTGGACTATTAAGAAAATAACATCCAAAATTTCAGAAATGTAATTATCCAACATCACCTTGAGCATGCCTGATTATTAGGTTTTACTCTAGTAACAATAAAGAACTGTCCAAATTATTGAACACAGAACTGACTCAGTAAACCCTGTATCCAATTGAGAACAGATTAATATTTCATTTGATGTATTGGCTATTGATTTGACATGCCAAGAATCAGCAGTGCAACAAATCCCATCTTCAAAACAAAATGCTCACTGAAAATTAACAGGATGGAATGTTTCCAGCTGAAAGTAATTTGAATGGAAAGCAGATCAGTTTGAAATTAGAAAAAGGTCCAACATAAAATCTCCGGGGTGTTTCTTACTATTCTCAAAGTGTAAATACAATTATCTTTGTTAAATTAAGAAGTGGCAACATAACTTGGGTGAGTCACTTCAAAAACAAAACTAATAAATTAATTATTAATCTCATTGTGCTTGTATCATAAAACATTTGTTGCATTAGTACATTCAATAAAATTTAATTAATTGTTATTCTTGGAAAGGTATCATTATCATGACAAGATACCCACTTTAATGAAAAAAGATAGATTCTTTCAGATCAATAATTCAAGATTAATTAAATAAGGATGAGCAGGCTGTCAGCAATCCTGGTACTAGGTCATTACATAGAGAAAATGAATATTAAGCTAGGAAACTGGACAGTGTGAAATGAGTTCAGAAAGTGCTGGATGTCCTTAGCATGTCCTATGGAGGAAAACAAAGTTAACACTCCAGTTGATTACTTTTCCAGCCTGACCTGAATAACTAGTATTTTGTTTTTAGCTCAGATTTGCTGAATCTGCAGTCTTTTGCTTTTGAAGACTGGGTATGCTTTGCTTAGCAGTGTATCTTTTTAGTCTTTGAACTCTGAAATCAAACTTTTCAGTCGTGATTTAAAATTTTTCCTCTTTTCTCTTCAGGAGATTATGATATGCTCTGGTAGGAGGTGGACAGATCTCATTGGGCACACTGCTACATAGGAACTAACAATTGTCTGCATATGGATTGATAAGAAATAATTCTCATTCATAAGAAACAATGATTTGCTGTTCCTGAAGAAGAGCGTTGACGCTGCATTTGATTGGCCTGTATCTGGGAGCCACCAAAAGGAAAGAGAGTTGCAAAACGGGTAGAATTGCTAACTCATAGCTCCGGAGAGTGACATCAGTGCTGTTTCCTTCAGGTTTGCATTTTCTCTCTGCGATGTTATGGGTTTCCATGGGGTTTCTCCCATAATCCCAAAATGTTTGCGTTTCTAGGATAATTGGCAATGTGACTTACATTGTAGATGAGTGGTATGATTTGTATGTTTGTGGGGAGAGGGTAATATGAGGGGGAAAACATGTAAGGACAGGATTGGTGTAATATTAGGGATTTGATGGGCTGAAGGACTTATTTCTATGTTGTGTTAAGGTGGAAAGTTTAAATTTTATTTCTAAAAAGTATTATACCCAGTTATAATAATTAAAGTTATATAATCATAATAAACCTTGTCTTAATAATCAAAAAAGCACAAACTACCAGGCTCAAGCTTCTATCCTGCAGTCATAAGACTATTGAATGATTTTCTAGTATGTAGTAGTTCAATCACTCCAGTCGACTATGATGTTCTCCTAATGGTTGTCTGCTAGTCAGTTTTCATGTAGCCGTAGAAGTCAACCAGAATTCACATACTAGAGGCTTCTAGACCTCAGAATCATGCCCCCTTTGCCACTTTCCGATAGCTATGAGAATTAATTTAGGACATTAGGGTGGATTGCCTTAATGGTGAACACCTGTGCATGACTTTGTTTAACGTAGAGAGGCTGATGCATGGGCAGTGACCACACAGTTTGTGACTGCTTGTGGTCAGGGTCCAGTGGCATGGAATGCAAGACAACTGAGGACCCTTTACTTCTGCAGTTTTCCTCTGCCGTTGTGAAGTGTCAACATCTTCCACCAGTTCCATTGTTCAGGTCTAGGTTGGATTGCTCTTCGTCTGGAACCCCTCCTTGACCTTCCTGCTATGCTGTCCCTATCAGGAACTAAATGCCAGGTGGCTAAGTTCCAGATGACATCACTCTCAAGATCTCAGGAACTCACAAGCCTCTTCACCATGACCAAATGATAATCATCAGAGAAGCCTCTAGTCTGATAGGATTGACACAGTAAGATTGACCTCACAATCCGTTTTGTTGCAGCTTTGCACTTTATTGTCCGCTCGCAGTGCACTTTCTCTGTGACTGTAACACTTTATTCTGCATTCTGTTATTGTTTTACCTTAGTGCACTATTGTAATGAAGTGATTTATGTGAATGGAATGCAAAGCAAAGTTTTGATGACATATCAGATCTCGTATGTCAAGCCCAGGATAGTTCTTCTAAGATGTTGATACCCAGGAAGTTGCTCAGCCTTTCCATTGCTCCCTTCAATGAGGACTGGTCTGTGTTCCCCTGCCTTCTACTTCCTAAAGTCCACAGTCAATTCCTTGTTCTTGCTGATACTGAGTGCAAGGTTAATAGTGCAACACTATCCAATCTGCCAATCTACCTCATTCTGGTATGCCTCCTCATCACCATCTGATATTCTACTAACAACAGTGGTGTAATGGGCACATTTAGAGTTAATAATAAGTTCAGTTTCACCCTATCAATTAAAATAAATGTTTCTGTTCTAGAAAAGAAAATGCAGGCTGAGATGAGATAAGGACTTTAATCTTATCTTTTCTGAAAGCTTCCTAGTTGTGATCACATCCATTTTACATCACTTTGCCTTGCTTTTGGTTCCCAATCCCTTTTCCAGCAACTCCCGTCTCTTGTTTTTCATCTTCTGTGCCATAAGGTCTTTCCTTTTCTTCCCTTCACCACATTTATATTTTCCCTCCTCTCCTCTCCTCCCTTCCTTTCTCTTATCTCTCACAATATTTTTCTTCCTGTTTCTGGAGCTAATTATTACCTACTCTAGTCCCTGGTTTGGTCTGAATTCTGCAGCTGGTCTCCAAAGATAACCTCTCAAAGAAAAGCAAGTCCTCTATTATCAGCTTGGACAGGTATATATTTCAAATCAAGAAGGTGATTGCAAATTTAATGGCGAGATTAGACTGGTCTTGGCTATACCTCCTCCAATTTTTCACAAACTTCAGAGTTGATCATTAACCCTCCATGCCCAATTGCTGAGAACAGTTTTGGAATCTGCAGAATAACCCGTTTGTTATTTGCTGTTCCATGTGGACAACTCCTCAGTGACATTCTTTCTTACCTCCTTCATTTAGAGATTTTGAAGCAGATCCTTATTTGGATCAGGTAGTGCACCACAGATAAACATTGAACCTGCAATCATTTTGCAAACATGCATTTTCTCAATTTAACTATTAAGCATCAGTAGATCCAAACCTCCAGGCAACAATATAAGTTTTGATAGTAGTTGGTGATAAAATACAGTATACCTAGGCTGACTTCCATTTGCTAACAAGGAAGTGTATATCCAGTTCACTAGAGAGAGAGAGAGGCAGCATGCCCCACTGAAAATTACCCAGATTCGTTTTAATGTAACCTGAGTTATTTTTTTACTAAAATCATTAGTGCAGAAACATTACAGCATTTAACATCCTATACTAGAGAAAGAATAGAATATTACTGAAAATCACAGTAATTTAGAAAGGAGATAAATGTCCAGTTAATTGATTTTTCATCAGTGTGATATACTTGTTAATGTCTGATCATTGGAAAAAGAACTGGATTACCTGCATCTGCACCTGAGCCAGTGGGAGATCAGAGACTGTTACACATTTGTCCTGACTGAAATGTGGCTTCAAGATACTGTTCCAGATTCAGCCAAACAACTAGAGGCTTAATCTCCTTTAGGGCGGACAGAAATGCTGCGACCATCACAAGGTCAGTATGTCTACATCAATAAGAACTGGTAGGTGAATGCCTCAGTAGTAATAGCCCACTGCTCACCGCAGACAGAGTTTTAAATGGTGAAGTGCAGCTCAATCTATCTACCAAGGGTAACACAAAGTACACTGCAGATGTTGTGGTCAAATCAACATGCACAAACAAGCTGGATGAACTCAGCAGGTCAGGCAGCATCCATTGAAATGAGCAGTCAACGTTTCGGGCCGAGACCCTTCTTCAGGACTCACTACCGAGAGAGTTCACTGACATTGTGATTATTGCTGTTTATATTCCCTGCTCCACTCCCCCTCAGCACCCTCCACCCCATGCTAGAGCTGGGGAAGTGTTGAAGGTACTCTGCAGACAAACTGCAACCTGGAAGCTACTCAACCCGATGGCATCTTCATCGTTGTTGATGACTTCAATCATGCCCACTTAAAACCATCCTGTCGAAGTTTGACCAGCATGTCTACTTTGCAACCAGAATAGAGAATATATTAGACCCAGTTTATAGCAACATTTGTCAGCCTGTAGGGGTAGCCCTCCCTCACCTTAGATACTCAGACCACTTATCCATTTTGCTAATCCCCGCATACAGATCATTGGTTAAACGAGTCAAACCAGTTCACAGGAAGATCAGGACCAGGCCAGAAGGTACCACCTCAGTGCTGCAGGACTGCTTTGAAATAATGGACTGTGAGGTCTGTTTCAAAAGCATAGACTGGAGCATTTTCAGGGAGGTGGCTACCTACGATCATCAAGTCAACATTGATGAATATGCTGGATCGGTAACTGGCTGCATTGGAAAGTGCACTGAGAATGTTAATGATTAAACACTACACTGCCAAGGCAAGCCAGAAACCATGGCTTCTTTAACCCCTCTTTCAAACCACCTGTCCTCCCTGTCCAAAATGTGCAGATTGCTATTGTCAAGGGAGAGTCCCTCGTCCTTTAAGTGTAGATATACAGCCGAGTCTTGACCTGACCTGACCTTTGTCAAACTGGAAAGCTGAACAGAGGGGCTGGGGTACAACACCAGTTATCAGCTGTTTACAATGCAGTCCTAACATGTCTCCACAACAGTTCATACCTCCATTCATGCAAAGCTAAGACTAATAACCCTTACTTGACCTCTATGACTCCTAATGACACTCATGTAATTGCTATACCTTTAGGCAACTCAGAGATTATAAACTGGAAAATTACCCACTATGGATTAGAACTGAAGAAGCCTCTTGGATGAGTGAAAATGTCTTCCAGAAAACACAGCAAGTCCAGTTGCTTGAGTTACTAGTGCTTGATATACAATGACCTGGATGACTTAGAACCTTCATAGACATATCAATCAATATCTGCATCAAGTCAGGCTTCCATCACCTGGAGTGTTTTGGAGAAATTCCAAATCTGAGTGAATCAAAAACTCTGCCTTCATGGGGAGCAACCTCATATATGGGGGAATCCATCTGTCAGGCATGGAGCTGAATGCAGAAACATGAGGAAACAGCATATAATGAATGAACGAATCCAGTAACCTCAGCCATATTGCCTCATTCACCGACAGCACTTCCTTTACAACTAACCTACTCCATGAGCCTGTAGGGTTGGTCGGTACCACCTGAGGAGAATAATGCTCATAGTGATTTTTGGCAAGGTGTACATCTCTAGAGTCAGAAAATATGTGATAGTGTTGCACCAGTGGTAGCTTTATGTGTGCTATCATGCATTTTATAACTCTACCGTAAAATAAGCATTTCTGAAAAGTGCCCAATATAAAGTACAACATATATATTCAACCTAGTGGTATTTTGTCATCAGTGATCCCTCAACATTGAAATTTTTCACAATGATAGCTGAGTTCAAGCACTTTTCATCAAATGTTGTTATAAAATTCTACATTGAAAACTATGTCATTGGTGGCACTTGCAGTACAGTGCCCAATTTCAGAAGAGTGCATCATTTTTAGAAAAATATCTAGTTTTTTGTTTATTTTGGAAAAGTCAATAAAAACCCTAAGACACATATAATCATACAGATTTGTAGAGATTTTTTTCAGGAATTCAAACAAGTAATCGTTTTTTTATATGTTCCATATTAACATCAGAACAGCAGAAAATGTTACCCTTCCCCCCAAAAAGCAAAAAATCTCATTTGAGTTTTCCAGAGTTTTATCAATGTCATGATACTTTCCATATTGTTGTATCAAATCAAAACAATCTTAAGCTTTTGTCACAGCATATAGAATTACTGTACAATAACTCAAATGTGGAGTTCCACATGGCCAGAACCTAGGCCCTGTTTGGTTGTAAAATGAATATATTTAATCAAAGATGCTTTCTATACTTTGTTTTCCATACTTTCATAACCTATTAATAATCATAATAATTTTCCAAGTCTTCCCCATCTTCCACATCTTCATCTGAAGTTTCGACACTCTCTGAGGTGGATGCCTGGTTCTCACAGTCTGCCGGTCTCCACATGTCAGTACACCTGAGGCCATTTGCAACACTCATACATCTTGGGAGTGAACATTTTTTTGGACAGTTTCAGGCCAGTAGATCCAGGATGGCATCGGGTGCTGGCTGACCTTCCATCCAGTGCACCACCAACTGTTCAGCTTCCCCTTCTCTCTCCATCTTCCATCCTCTGCCAACCTGGCTTGGTACTTGTGGGTCCTTCTCCAAATATCTTCTCCATATACCAGCCTGGTAGTTGGCTCACTGTGCATGATTTGTTAAGCAGTCCTTGCATGGTGGGAGTTGATGACTTACAATTTCACCTTTTTTGGCATAAAAAAGGTGATACCTGAGTTCATTGACCTCAGTGGTCGATGCTTTTAGGGCATACAGGAGACATGTAAATGGCTCTAGTTTGTCCATCAGTTCTGGGGAGAGGTCCCATTCCTGACCCAACTCTAAGAATGTGAGCTGAGTTTCCCTGTTGCTGGTCAGAAGTTTTAGGGTGCTTGTCTTCCCTTTGCCTGCAAAAGCTCCTACAGTATCACATCCTGTAAATGCGTGCAACCCGATGAGAACCTACAAACCTCTATGCCAACAGTGACAGCAACCTTCCTGATGTCTACAAGGATGGGTTCTAGTGCCACACCTCTGGAACAATAGGGCCTCAATCTTGTCACAAAATGCTGAAGACATGATAAAGACATCCGTATCTTCCAAGCAGATCACTACAGATTGGTATCCCTCTCTTGTGGCATGGGCAGCATGGAGAAGTAGGCAGCCATCTGCTTCTTCTTGTTGACATGGAAGAGCTGACACCTCCTCACTGTCTTGAGATGTGATTCTGTAACACTTGCCATTCACATATGCATACAGAATCTTCTGTAGCTTTGCTCTGTACTCCGTCTTCCTCCATTCGTGGACTATGAAGCTAATGAGACTATTTTTGTTACTGACTTTGGTCAGGAAACTCCTCCACTGCCTCACCATCTGTGTGCCTGTGATACCTTGCAACTCATGACCAGTCTCTTCACCCCATAGAGATCTTTCACTATTCTTGATAGAGTTCTCCTTGTATGTGGCGAACATAACATCTATTCTGCTACTCTGAGCCATACCCAGAACTGTTGTGGCAATATCACTGAAAGTAACTTGATCACCTTTCACTCTTTGGACCAAGTTCATTCCATCAACCACTGTAGCAGATTCCTGTAAGTTGCTCTTCTACAGCTACATTTTTCTGCAAGGTTGTGGCTAAAGTAGCTTTATTTGCCTTTCTCAGCAATCCTTCCAGTGTGGACAGGGCCCAGGGCAATGGTCCAAGGGGATGAGAAAGGATATCCTCCATTTGTAGACTGCGCCCTCTGCCATCACTATGATGCATCCAAACAAAGACCTGTCTGCTTTCAAGATGATCGCCCTCTCATTTGATTTCACTTCTCTCTTCTTACACATATCACTGAATGCTTTCAGCCTGTTGTTTTTCAATGGGTCATGGAATTTAGTTGCTGGTGGGTCTTCCTTTAGTCTCTCATCCTTGAAGGTTGCAAAACATTGCTTACTAATCTCATATGCCTTCATCAGGTCAGAGGCAATGTCCTTGGGGGCTGCCTTTGCCGTAGAGATGCTAATGAGGTTCTGCTTCTCTGAAAATGGGTTGACCCATTCATGTATGAGACTAACCACTGCTGAAGCTGCTTCCTCATCTTTCTGGATCCTTGGCCGCTGTACCTCCGCATGACAAAGCTCTGATCTGTTGCCTTGCATCATCTCCCTTAACTGTCCCAGGGATGCACTGCGGTGCTCAGTTATTGTGTAGTAACGCTCGATAGCTCCAGCATTCAGGCTGAACTGTGATGTGCCTCCAGGAGTCTGTGTGTCTTTGTTCACTGTGGCTTCAATAGCCTGGCCCACAGGGATCTGCCCAAAGGGGCTGTTACTTGACAGCTGCACTGAGAATTGGCCTGTCCTGAAGATCTCATACACAGAAGGATTCTTTTCTGGGAGGTTCATCATCTGAGCGAAGTAAGGGGACAGGTACCTGGCATAATTCATCTTATCATAGGCAAAGCACCATGGGGTCATGGTTCTTATAGCATGGAGGTTACCATGCAAGCTACCACTGCTACAATGCTATCACATATTTTCTATCACTAGGGGTGTATACCTTGCTGAAAATCATTATAAGAATTATTCACCCAAGATGGTACCAGTGGCCCAAATTTGGGGTCGTGGCTCACAGACTAACCATCACATTGTTCTTATGCCTACAGTACAAAAGTGAAAATATCAAGTGATTTGCATTTTAATCCAATCTTATTAATACAATTGATATTTCAATAACATTTGAATAATCTTGAATTATATATTAGATTAATCATCCTTGTTCATTTAAATAATTAATTACTGGATATATGTACAGTATAAATATGTGAATTACATACGTCATCATGGAATGATATGTGGAAGAAATAAATGGATGGACTATTATTTAGATGGGGAGAGAATTCAAAATGCAGAGATGCAAAGGGACTTGGGATTCCTTGCGCAAGATACCCTAAAGTTTAACCTCCAGGTTGAGTCGGCGGTGAAGATGTTGAATGCAATGTTGCCATTCATTTCTAGAGGTGACACTCACAGGTGAAGTGTCGCCTCACCTGGAAGGACTGTCTGGGGCCCTGAATGGTGGTGAGGGAGGAAGTGTAAGGGCAGGTGTAGCACTTGTTCCATTTACAAGGATAAGTGCCGGGAGGGACATCTGTGGGGACGAATGGACAAGGACTCTTCACCTGTGAGTCGGCTGGTGTGATGTACTGCGTCCGGTGCTCCCCGTGCGGCCTTCTGTATATTGGGGAGACCCGCCGCAGACTGAGAGACCGTTTTGCTGAACACCCACGTTCTGTCCACCAGAGAAAGCAGGATCTCCCAGTGGCCACACATTTTAATTCCACGTCCCATTCCCATTCTGATATGTCTATCCATGGCCTCCTCTACTGTCAAGATGAGGCCACACTCAAGTTGGAGGAACAACACCTTATATTCCGTCTGGGTAGCCTCCAACCTGATGGCATTAACATTGATTTCTCTAACTTCCGTTAATGCCCCTCCTCCCCTTACCCCATCCTTTGTTTATTTATTTATTATTATTTTTTTCCTTTTTTCTTCTTTTTTCTCTCTCTGTCCCTCTCACAATCACTCCTTGCCTGCTCTCCATCTCCCTCTGGTGCTCCCCTCCCCCTTTCTTTCTCCTTAGGCCCCCCGTCCTATGATCCTCTCCCTTCTCCAGCTCTGTATCCCTTTTGCCAATCAACTTTCCAGCTCTTAGCTTCACCCCTCCCCTTCCTGACTTCTCCTATCATTTCAGATCTCCCTCTCCCATTCCCAATTTCAAATCTCTTACTATCTCTTCTTTCAGTTAGTCCTGATGAAGGGTCTCAGCCCGAAACGTTGACTATACTTCTTCCTATAGATGCTGCCTGGCCTGCTGCATTCCACCAGCATTATGTGTGTGTTGCTTGAATTTCCAGCATCTGCAGATTTCCTCGTGTTTGCCTTTAAACTCAATGTACTCAGCAAAATTGGTACTTGTTTCTCATTGGCTATTTCATTTGTTTTAAGATATTCACAAACAAGAGAAAACCTGCAGATGCTAGAAATCCAAGCAACGTACACAAAATGCTGAAGGAACTCAGTAGGCCAGACAGCATCTATTGAAAAAAAGTACAATCGACATTTCGGGCCAAGAGCTGTTGTCTATCCTGCCGAAGAGTTTCCCCCTGAAATGTCGACCGTACTTCTTCCCATAGCCACTGCCTGGCCTGCTGAGTTTCTCCAGCATTTTGTGTATGTTGTTTTAAGGTATTGTTGAATTAGATCAGTACATATATTCCAGTTATTTTTTGTGTAATTAAACATATCAGTTTTTCTGATGTAGCCAGCCATTTCAGCTCTTTTTGTAATGATTATTATTGTTACGTGCCCGTGGGTATCTTGTACTTGTCACGTGACAGTGGTGTTGAAGCTATACTGGACTAAAGGTAATGGTCTTGTGATGGTGGAATGACATCTTTTTCCTGCCAGTAGAGATCATGTGACAGTTTTTTTTAGAGAGTATAAAAGGAGGACCCCTCCCTGTGAGGAGGGGCAGTTCATGGCTGGATTTGCCATTTTGACTCCATGCCCCTGCGTGGTCCAATATTATGACACAGTTTGGTTGAAAGGTGGAGTTTTATTTAATGCCTAAAGTTTAAAAGGTCATTGCCAGCAGTTTCTTTATAACACTGCCAGTTAAAAATCAGTGGAGAGTGAAGATCGGATTTCGGGAGCTAAAAGATCACGGAAAGTCAAATTCAACGGTGAAACAGGTTTGACATTTGTTTGATCCTCATTCGGAAGGAATTCGTTGGCTGTCCCCATGGTAACCCCTGTGAATAGCAGAAAAGGTTGGGTATAGTTTTGTAAAGGAAAGGTAAGTGCCTTTAAGCCGTTTCATTTTCATCTTCGTAAATTCTCTGGGAAAAGTATAGTTTGACTGGGAACCGCAACAACACGACATGAAAGAGAATTTAAATCATCTAAAAAGTCTCTCCTTTAATGGACTGTAAGCATTTTGAACTTTTGGCAGTACTACTTTGAAGAACTGTTTTTTCAACATTGCTTTAAGAACTGTTTTTGCTTTATTCCTTTAAGAACTGTTTAAGCTGCTGCACAGCAGCTGATTTCCGGTCACGTTAGTGGTTTGTTTACTTTTGGGGGTTTGTTTTTCAGTGTTTAATAAATGTTTTATTTGTTATAAAACACCCTGCCTCACTTATATATTTATTGTTGCTGAATCCGTAACTTTATCAACCAGTAAATACTTTATAAATCAGTGAATGCTTCCATTTTCCGACTTTATAAAAGTAACTCTATTGTGTCTTCCCTTCCAAATAGCAAGTGCTTGACTGCTTTTATTTTTACCCTGAATGTCTCTGCACATGCTGGGCTGCGTTTTTCACTCATTGTACATTTTTAAGTTCAACTGTCTCGCTAAGCTTTAACAGCTTGATAGTTGTCTTGGGTTCATTTTAAAAATACCATGCCACCACATTTTGTTTCGTAACTTCAGGACATTAAACAAATTCAAATAAAGATAGAAAAGTCCAGGAATGCAGGTCTAACTTCGTATTTTACTTTAATTGAGGCACACATGTATCACATGGTAGAATGATGGCATATGCAATTCATGTAGTTATACATATAACTTGTAATGAAGTATTTAAAGGAACAATAATGCCTACTCAGATATATATATATATATATATATATAAGATCACTCAAATATTACTGAAATATCAAATACACAACAGTAATCATTACAATTTGCATGCAGAGGTTAACTAATTACCCTTGTAGTACTGCTCCCTTGTACTTTTGCTGGCCGCTGTGCTATGAGGAAGTGCTCCTCAGTGAATACAGCCTTTCTGGCCAAGGGAGGAAACAGCTAGTGACCTTGGTGGGTGACTTCCCTCAGCTCTGGGCCTTGTAGAATGCAGACTCTTCGATTTCTTCCTGAACCACAGTAATGTGGGATGGTAGGCAACAGCAATGGACTGCAGTCTGCTGACGGTGGGGGCAGGGATACTCTCATCTTCATAAAAGGCAGTTAGTTGGCCAATGTTTCAAGGAGCCATGGCCATTTTCCCAGACCACTCCCTCAGCATATCATAGTGATCTGTTGGAAAACAGTTTAATAGATTCCTGTCATGCTTGGACATCTTGAACAGTGGTATTCATCATCATGACTGCAGTGATATAGTTTGCAATTAAAGACAAACCTTGCATTATGAGGAGAAAGGCTGCGTTAAAAAAGAAAATGACGCCACACCTCCTTCAAATGTGTTTAGAAATGTGAGTTGAAAAACAATAAGTTTTGTGCTTATTTATCTAATTTCTTTTCCACATGATTTCATTGGGAATGAATTTTATTCCATATCTCAAAGTTTTGGGAAGAGTTTTTGTGACTTCTGTAAGCGTGAGTTTCAGTTACCAAAACAGTCATAACATGCATGGGAATCACATTTTGCTAGATCTGATGGTGTTGTTGTTAAAGCTGTAACTCTGGTGTCAAATATTGCATTGAGCTTGGTTATGCCTGTAACTTGGATCCTTGGAGCACTGTTTTGTTTAACTATATTCATACATTAGGTAAAGTTGAATGGCAATTATACTTGAACTTCAACATATAAGGAGAGAATGAATAGGCTGGAACTTTATTCTTGGAGCATAGGAAAACAAGGGGTGATCATACAGAGGTATAGAAAATCATGAGGAGCCTGGATAAGGTGGATGGTCACGGTCTGTTCCCCAGGGTAAAGAATTAAAGGACATAGACTTAAGGTGTAAGATTCATGGGGAACAGAAGGGAAAGCTTTTTACACAAAGAGTGGTAGGAATATGAACAAGCTACCAGAGGAAGCTGTAGAGACAGGTATAATAACAGTGTTTGAAAGACATTTAAATAGAGGCATGATAGTAAAGTTTCAGAGGGTTAGGAGCCAAATGCAGGCAAATGGACAAACTCAGATAGACAGCTTTGTCAGCATGAGCGAATTGGGACAAAGGGCCCTTTTCCATACTGTATAACTCAATGATTCTATGATAAATCCAGCATTCTTCTGAGGCAGTTCTTCACTGCCAAGGAGGACTTGCAGCAAGGAGAGATTTAGGTAGCATCTGTTAAGCAGCTCTATAACTTTCTGCTTTATTCCTATGATGATTTCTAATATATCTTACTTAATATCATGCTGACTTTAACTTTCTTGGCTAACCAGAGCAACACCACATTCTCATTATGCATTTTATTACTTGTTAGTGTATATCACTGAAAGTTTTGTTCTTTGTGTTAATATTTGCCGTTGTTTATCTACCGCCATATCTTTTGTTTGCATTTCCATGTGTTCTTAATTCATCTAATTTTCTTTGTGTGCTTTGATGTGATATCTTTAAGTCTAAATTTACAGTCTTTTCCCAGTGAAACTCTTAATATTACTAATGACCTGCAATTAGTAAACTCCCTGGAAGCAAACTACAATAGCCCTGGAAGACAGCCATGGAGATTGCAATGTGAGATTGCTCAGCACCCGTTGCTCCACTGCAGGTAGTATTCCAGCTTCCTGGTACCCATTAATTAACATGATTGCAGTGTGCAGCCAGTTATTCATGGTGTTCAGTAGCAGAGGCCCTTAGTATGGGGCTCAGAAACTGTGAAATGCTGAAAACATCAACCCTCTACCACTTAACAACTGTGGAAAATGTCCATGACATTATCCCGCATTGTTACCAACTAATACTCAAGTAAAGAACTTTTCCCTGACAAAAAAACAAGATGGATATGACCTCTACAATTGACCTTTCCTTCTCTCCTCTTCCTCCCTCTTCCAGAAGTGTATCTTGCTTTCTTCCCCTCAATCATCAATCTTTTATTTCCAGGGGATTGCCTACTGGTGCACCCATCTTGTGTGGAAATGTAGACAGGATGAAGTCCTTCAGCATTTGGCACATTATTCCATGTTGTTTCTACTAACGATAATGAGCAAGCCCTTTACCATTTTGACAGAAAGCCTGCAAGAATCAATCAACAACTGGATTGCAAATAATTAAAATTCCTTTCATAATGAACCGGTTAGCTGTGGCAAGCATTTTCTCTACTCCTAAATGTATGTTCACTCTTGATTTATTAAGATAAGCCATTTGTTGAAACATTGAAATGAACATATAGAAGAACAAGCATTTTGACAGTATTATAGAATGATTGACATTATGACATAATGCCTCCTTCTTGCAAATGGAAGTTATGCGAGCCTTTATGAGGATTATGGGCTTCAACATGATGTCCCTCTCTGCTTGCCTCTCATTTGGGCTGTTGCAAATAGCTGAGAAGCAACATAATGCTGCCAAGAAGCTTTTAAAATTGCATTTGAGGTCACCTCCTGGGCCTTATGGTATTGCAACTAGTGTGACACCCAATGCAATCTGACCAGGGAGAGCTGGCAAGTCCTACCAACATGTTGTTGGATTGAACTATACAATTAGATCAGAAACATGAGAATCCAACAGTGTGGCAAATGCAAAACGTTAACAATGAATAGTGTTGCTTACTAATTCAGCATGAATTTACCAGATATCCCCAAAATAAGGAACTGATGCAATATTTTGTACAAATCTGAACAAGAAAGCAGCTCAAGACTTCATTTTGCATGCTTGTTTGTCAGTCCTCATGCTCCTTTTAATACTGCTGCCCCTTTAACTTTATTTCATTGACATGTCCCAGGTACCTCAGGTAATCTATGTGGCTCTGGTTAAATTTAAGATGCTATTAAGGTCACTCAACAAGCAATTAAAGGATTTAAAATAAACAAGCCAAGGCTTGACAAAAACTGCCCTGGCTTAAATGATATTTGGAGTCTGTACTAAGAGCTTTCTTGGGTAGGGTATTTCCAAATTTCTTCCTGGAAAGTGCAAATATATCCTCATCTCAGAGTATTTCTGTTGGTTCATATTTCTCTAGCAACAAGAAATAACATCTCATTTTCCACCCACTAAGTCTTAAATGTTTCAATGAGTTCTTTTCTCGTACATCTAAACTCCAGAGAGCTTCAGTTCAATCCCTTTAGCCAGTAACTGACTTTCCCTTCTTGTTCTATTATGATCATGATTTCTTTTCTGTTTGGAACCAAATTATCTCATCTTCAAAAGGAATTAACTTGATTCTAAACAGAATACAAACTGCTGAAAAAAGCTCAACAGGTCAAGCTCAACAGACCATTTTGGTGCAGGACCTCGACCAGAAACGTTGATCATTGCTTTGCCTCCACAGGTGGTGCTTGAACCGATGAGTTCTCCCAGAAGTTTGTTTTTCCCCCAAATTCCGGCATCTGCAGACAATACTATTCCATTGGACTTGGTTTTAACTTCCTGTTTACACACCAGACACGTTACAATCCCAACAGTTTCTGCCACCTAGCCTGGAGAGTAATTATTGTTAATTGCCAAGCAAGTGATGCATTTAGATTTAAGATGTCACTGAAGATACTGCTACTTCCAGGAGCTACTCAGTCTCAGCAGTATGTTCATCACAGCGAGTGTGATTCCATTACTCCCAATCCAGATGGATATAGATTATAACCTATTTACACATCAATGACGGCTCATCTTATTTTCACTGTTAGGTTTTTATAACTGGACATTATTTCTCATGTCCTTCTCCAGATTATACAAAATCTTTCTTTGAAGTTTCTTAAAGAAGAGTATTAAAGCTTTTGCATTACAGTACATTGTGATAACATAGAAATTATTAAATTATTTTTGTAACAATCTGGCTCAAGGGTGTATTTCAGATTCCGATTCAGTTTATTGTCATTTAGAAACCACAAATGCAATGAAATTAAAAAATGAGACAACGTTCACAAAAGAATGATGTCACAAAAGCACACGATAAAACAGACTACACCAGAAAATCCACATAACATTTGGCAATCCCCAATCCAGAGTCCGGAGAGGCTGTTGTGTGTTAATATTTGTATTTGAATACAGTATTATCATGTTTGTGGAACACAGCAAAGTGCACATAATTCTTTTTTGGGAATAGCTTCTCATCTGTTTGTCTCCAGTCTCAAAAGAGGTATTTGCAATAAGACACTCAAAAGGAAACAAAATGTTTTTGGTCCTTAAAATATAAAGCAGAGTACGTCAAGCACTGATGTTTGTGCACTGGCAATCAAAGATGCACCTGACCCCTTAATTTCTTCTTCAATCATTCACTTTGGCATCAAGTAGCCAGTGAATAAATGGTAATGAGTCATTCAGCTTGGAAAGTTGTTCAGGTATGTTCAATTTTCATCACCTCTGATCTCATATTTTGTCATTGCTTTGGATTAGCTTCAGCAAAAGTCCTTCTTGTAATTTTCATGCGTGGAGGCATCTGATAAGGGCAGAGGCAGGTTTGGCTGTGGGGTGCTTTACAATTCAGCATGCTCAGGCTCCACAAGCTCAGTTTGCCATCTGGGAATTATTTGCTTTCTACTTTGAGTTAGTGCACTCACATATGTGATGGGGAAGTACTTGAAAATAAACAAGCAACCATTTTTATTTGATCATCAAAATGAACAGTAAATATTACAAATTCTACTAGCAACCAATTTAATTTCTCAAGTGCTATAACTGGAGAGTGCAAATCAACGTATTGGCTTTTTGAAGATTAGTGCTGGATAAAACATGATACTAAAGTCAAAAGACAACAAGATTCATTTATGATTAATAAATGCTTCAGCATAGAAAATTATGAATTACCTTGTGTACTTACTCTGCAATTAATAGTTAATTTGGGCAGGTGGGGCTCATCAGCCTTGGACGGCAGCCTGCCTAGAAGAAGGAGAACTCTGATTTCAAATCTCTGCTGCCTTGTGGTCATACTCATCCATGGGAAAGGCTTCAGAAGTAAACCATGAGGAAGAAACCCAGAGCCAGGGTACCTAAGGCAGTTTGATGTTGCTTACAACTTCACTCTGGCAACCTCTGTGATGACCCTGGTACCAAGCTGTATCGGTGCTTGCCCTTCCCTTGGACTACATCAGTGATGTAGAGATGGGGAACGCGCTGCATTGGCAACAGCCGGTTCTTCAAATCTTCCCACCCAGGCTTGCGCTCTGGAGAGGACACAGTCCACTAGAGGCAAAAGCCCATGATCCCCTGGGATCAACGGCTGCCTACTACCACTACCAATAGTTAAACATGGTATGGTAGTGTAGAGGTTGGCATAGTGCTATTACAGCACCAGTGAACCAGGTTCATTTCCCATTGCTGTATGCAAGAAGTCTGTATGTTCTCTCCATGGCTACACGGGTTTCCTCCAGGTGCTTTAGTTTTCTCCTATATTCCAAACATGCATGGGCTTGTATGTCACATGGGGGTAATTGTGTGGCTCCGGTTTCTTGGGCCAGAAGGGTCAAATAGTGTGCTGTATCTCAAAATTAAAAAAAATAAAACATTTTATATTTCAACAAGTTAAATTGACCCATTTGAGTCAATTTAACAAGTTTTACTCTGTAATATATACAGTCAGTGGCTACTATAGTAGGTGCACCTGTACACCAGCTCATTAATGCAATTATATAATCAGCCAATCAAGTGGCAGCAACTTATTCCAAAAAAGAATGCAGACATGGTCAAGAGGGTTAGTTGTTGTCAGGCTAAACATGAGGATAGAGAAGAAATCTGATCTTAGTGATGTTGACTGTGGAATGATAGTTAGTGTCTGATGGTGGTATGAGTATCTCAGAAACTGTTGATCTCCTGAGTTTACAGAGAATAGTGCAAAAAAGAACCAAAAAAAAATATTGAGCGAATGGCAGTTCTGTGGACAAAAATGCCTTGTTAATGCGCTCAGAAGAGAATGGCCAGACTGATTCGAGCTGACAGGAAGGTGACAGTAACTTAAGTAACCATGTGTTACAATAGTGATGTGTAAAATAATATTTCTAAATGCACAACCTTGAAGTGGATCGGCAGTGGATACAGCAGCAGAAGACTGCAGACGTACACTCAATAGGTACGGGAGGTATCTAATAATTTGGCCATTGAGTGTATGTTAGAAAATGGAAAGAATGAAGATTGTGGAATTGCTTACAACAATAAAGACTACTTAAAGCTGCAAAATAGTTATTAACATTCACTGAGGTCACTAAACATGCTGATATGCATTGCAGTGACCAGAGATGGAATGAATTATTTATTGGCTCTTGCTGTAAAAGCTCCCAGTAGATTCTGCAAATCATTATCATTGTGACCCGTGAAGTCAGCACCGGTATCAGGATGCAGCCCAGTTGTGGATTTTCCTAATTAGGGCACGTGGAAGGGCGAGGTACTCTGTAGGTTCAATATTAACAGCAGGAGACAACCACAAACAGTTGGTGGGCACTCTGCTTCCTTGCTAAAAGTTTCTAGGGAAAATGCAAAGTGTTTTATTATAATTTATAAGAGGCTGAAAATTTAAATTTCTTCCTAAAATTCTAAAATTAAATTTACTTGTTTCTATGAACATTGAAACAAATTTTGCTGACTGGGTTATAGCAGCAAAGTGAAAAATTTACAATAATTTTACAATAATTGCTGTCAAATGAATTGGATTCTAACATCCCATTATTCCAACAGTAATGGTAATGACAGCCTATTGGTTTGAAATATATAAAATTAAATATAAACTCATATTGTTACGTATCCCGTAACTGGATAACTTACCAGCAAAGATGGAGAGGTCTGTTGAAGTCTGTTGTCACTATTTTCAAACGTTTTTATTTATAAAGGGACACAAAAGTAGGGTTAATACATACATTCAGATAGTGCACATCGTCAACATTCAATCTAAAGCGCGGGTATAGTAATAATCATCATTAAGAAGTGAGCTCTGCTGGTGTCTAGGGGTTAATAGATTGTCCGTTGGAAATATAAAAGTCACTCTGAAAGTCTGCAGGCCTCAGCCCTTTGAAAATCGCTGGGTTTTGCGTGGGGCGACCAAGAGAGAGATTGGGGGGGGGGGGGGGGGAGAAGAGAAAGAACTTGCCGAGTCTTGATGAATCTTCCTTGAAATCGGAGGAGCGTTGGTTTCCTCTCCCCGATGTTAGTTAAAAGCGGTTTCCTGTGATTCCAGCCACAGATTCCAATCCCGGAATCTAACGCATGTGGCTTCCTTCAGAATGGCTTCCTGCTGCTGCAGGATCACTCTCTCGTGTCTTCTGGGTGCGTCTGAGGGGCTGTCCCCCTGAGACTCTCCTTTATACTTCCTCACGGGGTCGCAGGTGTCAATCAGGTTGGGATGATGCAATCTCTCTCTCAACCAGCCCACCTTGCCCGAGGGCTTTTCACGTGGTCTCCATGAGACAATAGTTGCTGGCATCTTATTCTGTATCCCTGGTGGGACATGCAATTTTTCACATTTCTCTCTCTCTCACTTCCTGGGTCTACTGACCCCCCCCTCAACGGCTGCTCTTGCGATTCTCACAAAGGAGGGGGCTGGGATCATAACACCTCCCCTCTTAAAAAAAACGTTTTACCAGCGGTTAAAACGGAGTGGTCCACAGTCTTACAGGAGTTTTGGATCTAACACAATACACAAGTTTTTCTTTTCACAAAATACTACCGTTATACATTCAAGTCAGTATCTAATAGTTAACGATTAGTGTCCCTTTCTTTCATATCTTAACATTGCGAACTGTACATCAGACTTCAATTCAATAACCACTTACTTAATTTTTTTTTCTAAGCCAACAAAACTAAGGAGGTGTGATCTTAGTTTAGGTGCATTTACAAAAGTTTACGCGACTACTAATCGTTTCAGTCGTTTAACTTAACCGGCAGGTCTCCAAAAGGGCTGTCTTTATTATTCACAGGCTTTGGCGCAAACCCGTTCAACCTGCCTGGCTGTCTAACAATGGCATCTCTATTAACTGTCGCCTCTTTTTCGGCGAGCCCCCCCGTGGGGAACTTGAGTAATTTTTCGTGGTGAACTCCTGCCAGCCTCGTTCATCGGGGTTATTTTTGCAACACCATGCCCCAAACTTAGACCCTTTTCACCCAATTCTTCGATTTTACCCAGGTGGCTGGCCCTTTTATCAGTCCCCTTCAGGCTATTGGTGTTTGATTCGAACTCTTCGCTCAAGTAGCCTGTCGAAGGCAGCCTTTTCACACCCCCTCCTGGCATAACAATAGAGTGGGGGAGCCCCGCTATTCCCCGGCTCACTCTGTGAGCGATCTGCCAGGTTTAAGATTTCTTCCTTCGATTTGGAAACTACAGGCTTTTTGTTTCCTTCGCTAACAATCCTCACCCCCCCCATTCTTAAATTCTGCATTAACCTTGAACACTCCTTCGAGTACAGACGCCGGGGAGCTCACACTTTCCCCGGTTACCAAGGTTAACCCTTTTCCCACTGAACCGAGTCCATCTGACCCACAAGGACGGCCGCCCCGTTCCACTGGGTCAGATACCTCAGACTTCTTCTGAGCTCCGTTACTAGGTTCAGCACCTCGGGCATCCCCATCTCGGACACACTCAAACGGGACATTGGCCTCTTCCAGGCTTTCAACACCCGTACCTTTTTCAAATTCTAACCTCCCCCGATCCTCCCAGTTACTCTGGGCAGCTCCCACCCGGGGAAGGCACAACCCTGCGAGCTGAAACAACCTCCTCGGCCCTTTCAGCAGACCCCTTCAAGGCAAGGGTATCCTTTCCATCTAGGACTGCCCTCCTCTCATTATCGGGAACACCTTTAGAACTCACAAGTTCTTCAAACAACTCTGCCAAACCAGACAGATCATCCATGTCCAACTCTGGACCTTTTAACAGCTTTATCTGTTTCTCATCTTTATTTCCTACCTTTAGGACCTTTCTCTTAGCTAAAGGCAGATCTATCTCCTCTCCCTTACCCCCTTTCACTTTACTACTCTTCGTCTTACCACCCTCTAAACCCACATGGCACAGGGTCAGCAAAGACGTCTCGGCCAAATCAAAACTGGCCAGATTTAAACTGCTCTCGTTCACAGCTCTCTCTCTCGACAGGCTGCGAGTGACCGCGCCGGCGAGATGGTCCTTGGGCGCTAGGGGCGGGGCCACCACACTCGCCGGTCGCCAGGTCGGCAGCATGGCTGACCAAACCTTACCCCCTGCTAAGTCATTTCCCAGCAGGATGTCCACGTCATCTCTCGGGAATTCTGAGGGGACCCCTATTTCAACTGATCCATACACCAGCTCACAATCCAGAATGACCTTATATAAGGGCACCATTTCTATCCGTTTATTTATTCCTTCCACCTTTACCATGCCCATTTCCTGACCAAATTCTAGTACCTTACGGCTAACCAGGGATAATTCAGAGCCCGTATCCCTCCAGATTCATACGGAAACTGGTGTGTCTCCCTCTGTCACAGACAACTCCCAGAGCCTTCTCGTACTCTGTCTACCCTGGGCTCTCTGGTCGATTTGCTGATTACCACGGCGCACCCGATAGGGACTGTGGCTTTCCCTCTTCCTATCTCCTTCCTCGGAGCAAAGCATCGAGATGCAATGTGCCCCTCCTTTCCACAATTAAAACAGGTCAAACCCGGAACCCTCTGGCCATCTTGCTTTTCCCCCTCAACCTTACCGCTAGCTCCCGGTGGGACCTCTGCCTCACTTGTCGGACTTTCTCGATCATTCCCACGGTCTCTCTGGGGACCTTTATTCGAGGGAGTCTTTGTCTTGTGGGTTAGGGCATATTCGTCCGCCAACCTGGCAAATTCTGAAATGGACTTATCCGGCTTCTCATTCAAATACACCCGGATCTCCTCCGGAACACAACTTTTGAATTCCTCAATCAAAAATAACTCCCTGAGATGCCCATAATCCTCACCCACTCTTTCTGCGGTGCACCAATGGTCCAAGAGCATCCCCTTCTCATGGGCTAGCTCGGTATATGTTTGATTCCTTTCCTTAAATTTCTAAACTTTTGTCTATAGGCCTCAGGTACCAATTCGTAAGTCCGGAGAATTACCTTTTTTACTTCGTCATAATTCTCCGCTTCTCCCTCCTCCAGGGACAAGGCTGCATAAGCTCGTTGGGCCTTCCCCTTTAACACACTTTGTAACAATGCCACCCACTGCTCTTTTGGCCACTTCTGATTTACTGCCACCTTTTCAAACAGCAAGAAATAGCTATTGACATCTGTCTCCTCGAACGGGGGCACCAATCTCAACTCCCTACTAACATTAAACCGCTCTGCTTGGTCTAACCCTTGATCTCTTCATTCGTTCTTCATCTTCTCAATTTCCCGGTCATGTTGCATCTGTTTCTCTTTCTCGGCCGGTTCCTTTTCTTTCTCGGCCCGTTCCCTCTCTTTCTCTTCTGCTTCTAGCTTCTTTAGGTTAATTTCATGCTGCCTTTGCCTTTCCCTTTCTCTCTCTCTCTCTCTCAGCCGCTTCCAGCTCTTTTAACTTAATTTCACATTCCAACTTCAATTTCTCCACCTCTAACTGAACCGTCCCACTTGATGGTATCTCTTCAGGGATATCTCCCAATACCTCAGCTTCAAACACCTTCTTCCCAATGTAATACTGGGTTATGGCCCTTCGTACCTCCCGCTTTTTCATGGATGACCTCACTTCTGTGAGGTTCAACCCCTTCGCCAAATTTAACAAGTCTGATTTGGTGGCCACCTCTAGCGCCCCCACCGTCGGGTTTTCCATAAATTCCCCACGTCCATCTTTGCTGGTTTCCCGTCTGGCAACCCGCGTAACTAGATTCAAGTTTTTTGATTTACAAGCCCGATTCACTGGCCTCCCAATTTGGTGTCAAATCCCGGGCGAGAAACCCAATTGTTACGTATCCCGTAACTGGATAACTTACCAGCAAAGATAGAGAGGTCTGTTGAAGTCTGTTGTCACTATTTTCAAACGTTTTTATTTATAAAGGGACACAAAAGTAGGGTTAATACATACATTCAGATAGTGCACATCGTCAACATTCAATCTAAAGCGCGGGTATAGTAATAATCATCATTAAGAAGTGAGCTCTGCTGGTGTCTAGGGGTTAATAGATTGTCCGTTGGAAATATAAAAGTCACTCTGAAAGTCTGCAGGCCTCAGCCCTTTGAAAATCGCTGGGTTTTGCGTGGGGCGACCAAGAGAGAGATTGGGGGGGGGGGGGGGGGGAGAAGAGAAAGAACTTGCCGAGTCTTGATGAATCTTCCTTGAAATCGGAGGAGCGTTGGTTTCCTCTCCCCGATGTTAGTTAAAAGCGGTTTCCTGTGATTCCAGCCACAGATTCCAATCCCGGAATCTAACGCATGTGGCTTCCTTCAGAATGGCTTCCTGCTGCTGCAGGATCACTCTCTCGTGTCTCCTGGGTGCGTCTGAGGGGGCTGTCCCCCTGAGACTCTCCTTTATACTTCCTCACGGGGTCGCAGGTGTCAATCAGGTTGGGATGATGCAATCTCTCTCTCAACCAGCCCACCTTGCCCGAGGGCTTTTCACGTGGTCTCCATGAGACAATAGTTGCTGGCATCTTATTCTGTATCCCTGGTGGGACGTGCAATTTTTCACGTTTCTCTCTCTCTCACTTCCTGGGTCTACTGACCCCCCTCTCAACAGGTGCTCTTGCGATTCTCACAAAGGAGGAGGCTGGGATCATAACAATATTAAAGTGCAACAATAATTCCCTTTGACAAAGCGATCAACAGGAATCCAGAATGTCTGCTTCTTAAACAATCCAATTAACAAATCTGTATTAACCTTGTTACCTCACGTAAAATGATCCCCCACTCTCCATTTCTATGCCTGTAAAATGAATTTACAGGGGGAAGTTCTGCCTACAGTAAGCTTGTCTGTTAGTAAATTGGTTTATTATTGTCACATGTACTGAGGTACAGTGAAAAACCAGTCTTGCACACCATTCACACAGATCACTTCTTACAGCAGTGCATTGAGTGCAAAATAAATCATTATAGTTCCAGTCAAACTAACGTGCAGGCAGACATTATGTGAGGGTTATTACAAGATAGATCGTGAGGTCAAAAGACAGTCTCACACTACTAGGGTTCTATTCAATAGTCTGATAACAATGGAATCAATGCTGTCCTTGAGCCTGGTGGTACAATCTTTTGAGCATCGGTATCTTCTGCACAGTGGGAAGTTGGAGAAAAGAGAATGTCCAGGATAGGTGGAGATTTTGATTATTCTGACTGTTTCACTCAGGTAGCAAGAAGTGTAGACAGAGTCCACAGAGGGAAATGAATTTTTGTGATGTACTGAGCTGTGTTTACAACTCTCTGCAGTTTTTTGCGATCATGGACAGAGCAGTTTCAATACCAATGTCATTATCACTCTCACTGCATATTGTTCAATTGTCATATGCTTCATAGGCTGAAAATCCCGGCCCTTTTCTGGGGTCAAGCATACTTCATCAGCTGACTGACAAGTCCTTATACTTCTGCAGGCCGGAGCCATTTTGAGTGCAAAGTTCAAAGTTCAAAATACATTTATTATCAAAAGTACTTATATGTCAACATTTAGAGCCCGAAATTCATTTCCTTTCAGGCATACTTAGCAAATATAATTATCCATAATAGAATCAGTGAAAGACTGCACGAACAGGGCAGGCAACCAGTGTGTAAAAGACAACAAACTGTGCAAGTACAAAAAGAAAGCAAAAACAAAACTATTGAAAATAAATAAATATCGAGAACACGAGATGATGAAACCCAGGAGCCTGATGGCTGAGGGGCAATAGCTGCTCCTGAACTTGGTGGTGTGACTCCTGAGACTACTGTACCTCCTTCCTCATGGCAGAAGTAAGAAGAAAGTATGTTCTTGGTGGAGGGGGTCCCTGATGATGTATACTGCCTCAATGCTCCATACAGATGTGTTCAGTGGCTGGAAGTGCTTTATCCACTACTTTTTAAAGGATTTTCCATTCAAGAGCATTGGCGATCCATACCTGGTGGTGATGCAATCAGTTAATATATTCTCCACCACACATCTACAGAAGTTAGTCAAGGCTATAAATGCCATGCCAAATTATCACAGACTCCTAAGGAAGTTGAGGCGCTGCCATGCTTTCTTCATAATTGCACATGTGCTGGGCTCAGGACAGATCTGATAACATCAATCAGGTCAATGACCAACAGGTCAAGGCGGCGCCTGTATACAATGCTCCTTCAGTCAATGTCTTCTGGATAGACCTTGAAATCATATGTTTCACTTCTTTTATGTCTTTTACATTTGTTTATCGTCTTGAATGCGATTCTGGAACTCCAGGAGTCTGTGATTTGCTGTTTGGAAATCCTTTGGGTGTTCTTGTCTGAGAGGATTCCAGGAGGCAACGGCAGTGTGAGTGAACCTCATGGCAGGCAGGCTGCAGGATCGTGTGTGAGCTGATGTTTGACTCCATTTCGCTGATCAAAGCAACAAAGGAGATTCAAACATTGAAGCAAGTGCAGAGGGTGAGTGTCTGCTGCCTGTCTTTTGATCATTCCATACCAGAGTGGGGAGAGCTTGCTGTTGTGCCCGAAGGGTGTTGTCCAGGTTGTCTGCCCTTTGGATGTGAACTTGGACTATGGAGTGTTTTTTCAGTCTTTTCAGAGTTTTTTTATATTCTATTTATTGCCCAATCTTTCTAATTTTTTTCTGTGGGAGGAGGGATTTGGTGAGGGATTTGGGGGTTGATGTGCCTGTTCTGTTTCTGTATATTTGTGTGGGAGGAGGGATTTGGGGGTTGATGTGCCTGTGCCGTTTCTGTTCATTTTTCTGTGTGGGGAGGGGGATTTGGAGGCTGTAGGTCATGCTGCCTTTTTTTTATTTCTTGATTTTGTGGCTACCTGGAGGAGAATTTCAGAGTTGTATACTTTGATAATGTGGTTTATTAAAGAATGCTGAAAATATCATATCGAGATAGGGTAATAATGAGACAGTACTCCAACGTGCCCATACAAAAAGATCTTTAATGAGAACATTAAATGAGAGGAAGCGTAATTTCCTGGGCCATATCTCAGAAAGGGAGAAATAGAATGCCTTACATTACAAGGCCGTATGCCTGGGAAACGAGGAAGCGGAAGGCAAAGAAGAAAATATATGGACACTGTGAACTAACAGATCTAAATGTGTGAAATATCATTGATGCTGCGAGGGATCGGTCGATGTGGAGAGCCATGATCGCCCAAGCGTGTAACACGCAAAGCACATGAAGAAGAAGAAAATACTTTGATAATAAGCGAACCTTTGAAACCTTTGATTTTAAAGTTGCTGGCCCTCTCCACCTCTGATCCCCCCCAATGAGGAGTCTCATGGAACTCCGGTTTCCACCTCCTGAAGTCAATAATCAGCCCCTTGTTCCTGTCAACACTGAGCCAGGGGTCATTGTAAGAGTAGCGGGGATTCTATCTCATGGGAGCACTGGACATCCTGAGTAAACAGCATCTCATTACAGTTTAGCTTTTTATCCATCATTTTTTAAATTAATTTGTCTTACAACAGAAACTAATTTTGCATTTTTTGAAGGGCACACTGCAGGCATAATCTGTGAATTTGTTGGAAATCAATAAATTGGCTTTTTTTTCTTGTGGTTTAGGAAAAAAGTAAGAGCTCAGTTTCAAGTTTTATATCAAGTTTTACAGAAAATGATAAAAACCAAATATTTGATTCCTTTTCATGTGAGCAGAAATAAGCTTACAAACCACAGATTCAGAACAAAATCTACCACTATTCTTTGATGAGTAGGCAATGTTTCACCTTGACTCTTCCAGCCTGCAAAACTGGAAAAGGTAGCCTCTGCCATCAAGAGATGGATGGATTTAATAAATGTCAGCTTTGGCTCCTCCTTCAGCTTTTTGCGTTGACAGCTGACTCTCTGAGCTATCAATCAAAGCTGTCATTTTGAATGTGAAACATGTTTGATTGACACAGAAGCTGGGGCAGTCGTGTTGCTTATCTAGACATGGTATCTCAATGGAAGGTAGTTTTGGATTAGAACCGTGAACATCCCCAGGTTTTGTTAGATAACGTTCAATGTGTTAAATAATCTAGGATGTGAAAATTCACAGTATATTGTGCGCTGCAAAGAGATACAGCTAGTAAAGGTAATGGCTCACAGCTCTGGTAAACTAGATTCAAATCCTGACCTCAGCTGCTGTCTTTGTGGAATTTGCATGTTCTGCCCGTGACCATGCAGATCTCCTAGATATTTCATTTTCTTTCACTATCCCTAGGATGTAAGTTTTGTTGTTTAATTGGGCGCAGTAAATTGCTCCCAGTGTGTAAATGAGTGGTACTGTCTGGGAGGAGTGAAGGACATGTGGGGCAATGAAATTGAATGAACGTAGGATTCGTATAAATGGGTGCTTGATGTTGGTGCAGGTTCAGTGGCCCAAAGGGCTTAGTTCCATACTCATTGACTCGAGAGCTCTCTGACAATAATGCTGTAAGAAAACAATATTTAGTATTTTTATAGTGCTCTCCATGTGTCAGGGCATTTCACAGGAGTTCTCTCAAACCAGGTGTGCTAGGTTGGCCTCACAAAAAGAAGATAGGGTTGATATTAAAAGCCTGGTCAAAGAGCATGTTGAAGGGAAAAGGAAATGCAGCAAACTTGAAAGGTTCAAGAAAGGATTTAGAAAAGAAAGTTCCAGGACTCAGGGATTAGGTAGCTGATGACCTCAGTGCTGATGGTGAAGTGATTAAAATAAAGAATCCAAAAAAAAAAAAAAAAAAAAGAGAGACTAAACCAAGCACAAGGGTATTTTGGAAGCATTCAGGAGACTAAAGAGACAGGAAGATACAATGCTATTCAATGATAAAAGGAACAAAGATGAGAGTTTTAAAATTAAGCTATTGCCTACCCAGCAACTAATTCAGACCAATAAACACAAGGGTGATGAGTGAACCCAATTTGTGTGACATTGGAGTGTTTGGGATTACCTGAAAAGTATAAAGAGAGGCTGGTTTTAAGTGCCATGTATAGCTAGGCCTGCTTTACTAATGATGTCAAAAACATATAAGTTGAGGGAAGGAATTAAGTCAGGTGATTTTGATTGGTGAAATTAGGTAGTTATAGCGATGGTCCAAATTTCATTTTGTGGTTCAATATGAGAGCATGGCATTGAGTGATGTATTCTGCCTCAGGCAGTTAACATGGAGAGGGATGAAGTGGAAGGCTGGAATGAGTTTGTACCAGGACTATCTTCAGTTTCTCCTTTCAATCCAATATTCAATTTCAGGAAAACTTTTGCTTATCCAGTGCTGTATTTAAAATTTTCCCCATGAATTAAAAAAAAACTTGTCTATGTCTTAAGGAATTAAAATTAGAAATAGTAACGATCTAAACTATGAACATATAACAAGACTAAACTGGTAAATCAAATACAAAAGGAGATGGTGGAAGAGGAACATTGAAGTAATATTTGAAGGATAATAATAAGATTAACAATAGCTTATTTATAGAGAACTTTTCATTCAAATGATGTAGTTCAAAGTGCTTTACAATGGGATAAAGTGCAAACATGAAGAAACAAAGACAAAAAAGGTGTTAGTTTAAAGCAAGCTTAAATAAATTGGTTTTGAGCTGGCCTTTATGAGTCAACTGAGTTTGCATCCCTTATAGTTTTAGGTATTGATTTCCACAGTTTAGGGGCGTACTTCAAGAAAGCTGACCTGCCAATTATTCTTTGAATTAAGAGACTGCTGGAAGAATACCTGAGAGCTCAAGCAGGATTATAAAACAAAAGGGATGACATTTCCCATCGTATTCTGCAGCTGTAACATATAGTTATGAGCACAGCAGTGCACCTACCCATTTCCAGTCAGTTCTCAGCCCGGGATTCTATAAATTATTTATATTATCACAGTGGCATGCCTGGCAGGAGAGAAACTACTGCTCTGTCTAAAATCCTGAGGATGAGCTTATGAACAGCATAGTTATAAGTAGATAAGGAAGAACTGTGCAATCTGTCAGAGAAAACTATTCGGTCTTACATTATCTGTGAAATGACAGGAAAAACCTTGTAGCCCTATTACTGTTTGGGGTCATTGTTTTATGGTTTTACATTTAAATTTTCATCGTAATAATTCATTCAATATGAATTCTTGAAGTTTGGTTTGCATAAGTATTTCAATTGAGATTAATGATATTTCATGTTAGAATAATTCTAATTTCTGCCACAAAATTTACTGTTTTACATTTTACCCAATAAATTTAGCCTGAGCAAGAAACAATGGAAACTTGCTACATTCTGCTGATTTCCTTGACAAGGGTATGTTTGATTGTAACAACTCTTTTTCTAAATGGCCAATTTTGGAATATATCAGAACTAGAAAAGACTCAAAGGATACTTCTCTGGAAATGACAATGATTAAATTTATATTGCAGTGTTTAGCCTACCCCGATCGCCCACCTTTCAGTCACCCTGAGGCCATCTGTGGGACACCCACCCATATGGCTGGCAGTTTCCTAGGCTTACCATTCAGCAAATGAAGCACATTGAAACTGAGGTAAAAGTTATGTGGTTGAATTTGTCTTCTACTCACCATTCATCCTGTTTTTGTGTAAAGATCGACTGAGGTTTTAAAGAGATTAATCTCCCTCTGAAAACTGGCTTATTATGGTTTAATAAAGGACAAAGGAATTCACACGTTACAATAATAACAGATAATATATGGCACTCAATTCTGTTTCATAACAATTCATCATATTACTGTGAAGCCTATTGCTTTATAATTATATGAGAAAAGTCAGCTGGGTGAGCAGATCTGCTCCTGTTGGATCATTTCACTTATCTGTATGTTGAAGGCATTTATTGTTACGTTGATACTAAAGAATACAGAACTTCACAGCAGTCATATGCATGTTCCAGGTGCCATACCTCATGGTATCCCCTGTAAATTATATCTTTAGTTTTGTGTGCTGCCTGGGTGTCTTCCGCATGAGTAATATAGCTAATGTGTGAATGGTAACTGCTGCATACGTTTATTTAATGATTTAGAGGGCAATAGGGAGATGCAGATTGTGCACAGTGTTCTGATGCAGCAGGCTTTCCTTAGGCTGTGCATCAAGCGGAATAAATAGAATGGCTGTTAGCACTTTCTTAAATTCAGAAATGAAGCTAAAGGTAGTTTTTGGATTTAGTTGGAAACTGGGAGAAAAATCAGCAGTTTGTTATTGAGAAGATCAAAGACTTTAGCAGGCAAGGTCAACAAGATCAAGATTACAATTAGATGTAATGCTTGATTCCTGAAGCATGTGCAATATATTTGTTGCAATGTCAGGTTAATACCATTTACTGTGTGTGACAGAACAGGTTGGCGATGCTAATTCTCCAGCTAACCTGGTGATGCACCATCAATAACTCACACTGAGACGTAGGCGAGATATCGGCTTTTATTGACTGGAAGAAGGAACCAGGAGTGAGTGTCTATCATACAAGGTCCTGGAGACTGAGGCCGATCTTCAGGCCGCAGGTCTCCTTTACACAGGGGCCTGTGGGAGGAGCCACAGGAGCAGTCAGCAGGGGCGTGTCCCGACAGGCATAGTTCACCACACCTGGCCCCTTTGCCTGGTTAGTTACTCCTTCTCGTTCTGTCCCTAGTTTAGTTGCCCCAGTAGTTCGCACACTTTTCCCTCCCATTCTGCAGTTCTTGGGAGTTCACCATTTAAACACCCCAACAGTAAAACTATTATTAGTTTGGCTAATCAAAACAATCCCTTCAGTTAATTTGCTCTACTAGTTTATACCTCATAAAAATAAGGATTCTAGACATAGGCACTCCAAACAGTTTAATTTATTTTCACTCACACTGTTAGATCGTTTGTAGACAGCAGAATGGCCCCAAAAGACCCAAGGGACAGATTGAGGTGTCTTAAAATAATGCCTGAGTTAGTGGGAGCTGGCGCACTACACCTTGGCTTTGCTGAGAGGTGTGAGGTGTGAAGGTTGGATTTGATGGCTGGTGAATAGTTATATTGGAAAGTTAATGACAAAGTGTGTCATGGAGAAAGCCTCTGTATATTTATAAATTTTTGTACGTTTGTTTTCATTTGTCTATTTGTAAATATTTTCTTTTCTCTTCACAAGTTTTGGACAGCTTTTGCCTTTTATCCGCTCCTGGTGCTAAATAAAACCCCTTGCACTAATGTGCTGTTGTGGCTTACCATCTGTTTTTCTTCCAACTGCTGACCCTCGTCAGGCATGCTTACCCACATCCGATAGTGAGGTATGATACTGTAGCTTCTCTCATGAGGTCATGATCATATATGCTCCAAGACATGACCATATATGCTTTACTAAATAAGCTGATCAGGATCTGATGACATCTAAAGGGACAACTTCAGTTTTAATTAGTGGCTTCATCATTTTAATGTCAGAAAATGGTAGAAGTGTTCCAAAGAGGCAATTACCTCTGAAGGCTAGTAGAAGCAAAATTGCCCCTCCAGATTTCAGCAGAACAGTTTAAACCTTCATTGCAATAAGCTCACTGACTTTCTGATCACAATGTACGATGACAGGGCACGGCGCTGGCAGCCACATATTTAGTGGCACGTAACTGCAATGTGCAACCAGAAATTTCAGCTTTGACCTGCCTCCCAGCAGCTTCACTCGAGGAATTGATCTGGGAATTAGGGATATTAGCATTTTGTTGACTTCTTCCAGTTAAAATCAGGCCTTCTCCTTTGAATGAGAGTATCAGAGCTATTCAGCATAGAAACATGTCTTATGGTCTTATCGGCCCTTAAGCCCAACTCATCTAAGCCAACCTAATGGTCTGCCTGAACAAGTCCCATTTGCCTGCACTTGCCCCATATTCCTCTAAACTTCTCCTATCCATGTATCTGTTTTAAATGTCTTTTAAACATTGTAATATACCTGGCCTCCATGTTTTCCTCTGGCAGCTCATTCCATATGCCTACCGCCCCTCAGGTCCCTTTCAAATCTTTCCCCTCTCACCTTAAATCTGTGTCCTCTAGTTTTAGACCCCCCCCCCCCCAAATGGGAAAAAGACTACCATTCTCTTTACCTATGCCTATCATGAGTTTATATACCTCTGTAAGATCAACCATCAGGGTATAACGTCCCAGCCTATCCAGCCTCGATAACTTAAGCTCTGCTGTACTTGGAACATCCTTGTGAAACCTTTCTGCATCCTTTCTAGATTAATGACATCTTTCCTTCAGTTGGGCAACCAGAAATGCACACAATACCGTGTGTAGTCCTATCACCAACCTATACATCTGTAACATAATGTCCCAGCTCCTGTGCTCAGTGCCCTAAGCAATGAAGGTGAGTGTGCCAAATACCTTCTTTGCAACCCTGACTACTTTTGTTTGCACTTTCAGAGAACCACTCAATCTCCATTTTACAACAGTCTAGGACCCTAGCATTAACTTATTTTTATTCAGATACTGTACTGTATGGTAAAAAGCCCTTCTGGCCCAAGGTTCCTTTGTAACCAATGAACCTATTAGGCACATGTGAGGAAACTGGAGCACCTGGAGGAAACCCATGTAATCGTGGAGAGAACATACAGACAATGGCAGAATTGAACCTGGGCTATAACACTGTTATACTAAGCACTGCGCTATTGTGCCACTCAAATGAGACAAGCTTAAACGGGAATCTTGACTGGGATGGATAGGTTGGACTGAAAGACATGTTTCTGAGCTCTAAGGTTCTATGACTCCAGGATTTTACAGGTACACAGTTCCCTGAAAGTGGCAACAATGAAGAAAGTGCTTGGCATGCTTGCCTTCATTGGGCTGGGCATGAGTTGGGAAATAATGCTACAAAGGTACTAGTCTATGATGAGATCAGACTTGGAGTATTATGTGTAGTTCTAGTGGACCATTAAGAGGACAGATGTCATCAAGCTGGAAAATGTACAGAAAGGTTTATTAAGATGTTATCAGAGGGCTTGTGTCATAAGGAAAGGATGGATAGGCTCAGACTTAATTCCCTGAAACTGAGGATGTTGAGGGTTGATCTTACAGAGGACTCTAGATAAGGTGTAGATTCCTGTGCAAGTAGTTCCTCAGTTTAACTTAGCAATGCAGTTTGTCAAATAAAATTGTATTTGCCATTCTTTAGCCCACTTCCCAAGTTGATTTGAATCCTATTGCAATCTTAGGTAACTCTCTTTACTCTCCAATTGTCGTGCAGATTTACTATTGCCAGTACTGAAGGGCTTGACTTATAAAGAGAGATTGGTTAGGCCAGCCTGTCCCACAGACAAAGGGAAGAGCTGTTGTAGTATTGCTGAGACCAGGTGGCAACTTCCTCTTGCAAAGATCATTACTCCAGACCATCAGAAAATTATCGCCAACAGCATCACTAATCTCATCAATTCTGGACAACACACATCCTCTGTGACCAAACATAGTTACCTTACCCTGCATTTCTTGTCTCTACCTCCTACCCAAGATCTACAAGCCTGACTGTCCTGGTAGGTCCATTGTCTTTTCCTGCCACACTGAACTCATGTCCACACACCTCGACTCCATTCTATCCACCTTCCCACCTACATCCATGACATCTCACATACACCTCAACAACTTTCAATTGCCTGTCATTAACCATCTAATCTTCACCATGTGTCCATCCCTATACACTTCTACTCCTCCATCAAGAAGACCTTACAACTCTCCACTTCTTTCTCAACCAAAGACTCTAACAGTTCCCCTCCTCGATCTGGCAGAACTGGTCCTCATCCTCAACAGTTTCTCCTTTGGCTCCTCCCACTTTCTCCAGACTCAAGGGGTAGCCATGGGCACCTGCATGGGCCCCAGCTATGCCTAGCATTTCTTTGGCATGTTCCAAGCCCTCCCAGGTAATGCTCCCCAATTGTTCCTGCACTATATTGATGACTGCATTGGTGCTGCGTCATGCACCCATGCTGAGCTCAGCAGTTTCATCAACTTTGCCTCCAACTTCCACCCTACCCTTGAATTCACTTGATCCACCTCTGACACCTCCATCCCGTTTCTCAATCTCTCCATTGCAATCTCCGAAGAAAAACTGTCTATGACATCTTTTATAAACCTACCCATTCCCATGGCCACCTTCACTATACCTCTTCCCACCCTGTCTCCTGCTAAAAATGCTATTCTCCTCTCTCAGTTCCTTTGTCTCTGCCACATCTGTTCCAAGAATGAGGCTTTCCTTTCCAGGACATATGAACATTCTCCTTCTTCCAAGAATGGGATTTCCCTTCCTCCACCATTGATGCTGTTCTTACCCGCATCTCCACCATTTCCCTGACATCCTTGCTCATCCCATCATAACAGAGATAGAGTTCCTCTTGTCCTTACCTACCACCCCATGAGCCTCCACATCCGACAACTCATTCTCTGCAACTTCTGTCATCTTCAATGGCATCCCACCACCAAACATATCTTTACCTTCCCCTACCCAATCTCTGCTTTCCATAGGGATTGCTCCCTCTGTGACTCCCTTGTCCATTCTTGCCTGCTAGCATATGACCCTGCAAGTGACAGAAATTATACACCTGCCTATTTCCTCCTCCTTCACCTCCATTCAGGACCCCAGCAGACCCTCCAGGTGAGGCAGCACTTCACATGTGAATTTGCAAAAGTCTTCTATATTGTATGGTTTTATTTTAGCATTTAATACCGTATTTATTGATTGATTTGAACATTTTTTCCCTTATAAGAATTTTCAGACCGCATTCTTTCAACAACTGCTGCCAAAATTGTGGAGCAAACTCAGAGGACGTAGAATTAATTCAGAGTCCAGCAGAAATTTTTAAATTAAATTGTATGAATACAGCCGTATACTACAGATATCATTCTTTATTCAAGTATTAGAAGTGTAATTTCAGACTTTGTAATGACTGGAAACTGAAGGGCAAGTTCAGTATTCTTGCACTGTCAATAAATCCTTGTTAATAGAAAGGTAGAACTGAAGCTTGGAATTAAAGTGCAGCAGATCAGAATAGGTTGTTTTTTGTATTTTGTTTTTGCGTGTCTAAATCTGCTGGGGCTTTTTCTTATTTATTTAGATTGCACCAATTAAGTGTAGAAAGTTCGGTTGAATTCTTGTTATGTGTGATCTCAGGAAAGGTTTTGTACTGATATTAGATCATTTTCTATTCGCTAGTTGCAAATGGTCCAGCTCAGTTGCTGCTATGGTAGAAATGATGTCAGTAGATCTTGATCCAATCACATTTCTAGATAATACTTTCCAAATCCTGTTTTCTAGCTGCTATTTTCTTTTCATTAAATATGTCTTTCTGGAACTCACCAGTATCTTACACAAGTACAGCTCATGTTTCTGATTATCAGGGCAATGGGGGTAGGGGTGTGAATATTTTTGGAGTGTTTATATGCTCATTAAGGAAAATAAGTCCCATATCTTTACTGATTAAAAAAAGGAAGAGAAATATCTTAACAACTGAGCCATGAGACACACACAATGATGTAAAAAATTGCACAATTTACATTGGACAAAGAAAATGCTGAGGCAGTCCTGATGAAGGGTTCTAACTCAGAATGTCAACAATTCCTTTCCCGTGGGTCCCTATAGATCCTTTTTGACCGGCTCAATTCCTCTAACAGATCATTTGATGCTGAGGTTGTCTTCCTGGTACACACTAACCTTCATATACATCGAGCTACACACATTATACAACGAGCCAACCCTCTATACATCAAGCTAGCTGAGTTAGTAACAATACAGTAGAGGAGGATTTATTGGAGGGTGTAGAGATTGGCTTTTTGGAATTGCCTGTCAAGGGCAAGTCATCCTAGGCAGGTTTATCTGTGGCTAATAAGAGAAATTAGAAAATCAGGTATTGGACACTCCTTTGTAAAATGGACCTAAAATATTTATTCAAAACTGATGATGCTGCAAATCTAAAATAAGAACAAAATTCCAGAAATATGCATCAGATTAGACCACATCATAGAAAAAAGAAACAAACTCAACGATCCTTCATCAGAACTGAAAAAGTGATCATAGAGACTGTAAGGCTGCAGTGAGGTTGGGGGAGAGAGAAAAATGTCTCTGTTGGGGTAAAACCATGGTGATAAGCTGTAAACAAAGTTAACTGCTTAGTGCGTGAATAGGGTTCATTGATTCATGAGGAGTACTCGATAAGCTGATGGAGTCATTGTGGATGGAGAGGTAAAGGTAGTAACGAGGCTGGAAGGTGATAACTGGAGATAACAGGGATTCATATAAGAAAGAAAGATGATAAATGCAACCACGCAAGGGATGGAAGTTGAGCGATGAATCGTGGGGGTAAGGGATCCAGCAGAAGGAGTTTGAGGGTGGCGGGCAAGTAGAGCAGCTGTTCCTTCTTGGAGGAAAAGAAGTTGCGTTGCCATCAAAAACGTTGATGGCAATAGTAGAGGGGAAGCAATAGTTCAGTAAAGAAAGCTGACAGGTGAGCTCAATGCCCTTTATTCATGCTTTGAAAGGGAGAGTAAAACTACACCTATGTGAATCTCTGTAGTATCTGATGACCCTCTGATCTCTGTCCTAGAGGCTGACGTCAACACATCTTTCAAGACAGTGAACCCTCACAAGGCGTCATTGTCTGATGGTGTACAAGATAGGGCACTGAAAACCTCTGCCAACCAACTAGCAAGAGTATTCAAGGACATCTCAAATCTCTCACTGCTGCTGTCCGAGGTGCCTATCAGCTTTGAAAAAGTGACGATCATACTAGTGCCCAAGAAGAGCAGAGTGAGCTGCCTCAATGACTATTGACTCAGATCAACTGTGATGAAGTGTTTTGAGAAGTTGGTCATGGCTAGAATCAACCCCTGCTGAAGGAAGGACATGGTCATGCTGCAGATTGCCTATCAACACAATAGGTCTACAGCAAATGGAACCTCACTGGCTCTCCACTCAGCCTTGGGTCACCTGGACAATAGCAATAGCTACAGCAGTCTGCTGTTTAACAATTGTGGTTCAGCATTCAACACAATCATACCTCCAGTTCTAATCAATAAACTCCAAAACCAGGGCTCTGTGCCTCTTTCTGCAAATGGATCCTTGACTTCCTCACTGGGAGACCACAGTCAGTGAAGATTTGAAATAACATCTCTTTCTCACTGACAATCAACACTGGTGCAGCTCAAGGATATGTGCTTAGCTCTACTCTCTCTGTGCCCATGACTGTGTGGCTGGGCACAGCTCAAACACCATCTATTAATTTGCTGATGACACAACTATTGTTGGCAGAACTTCAGATGGTGATGAACAGGCGTACAGGAATGAGATAGATCAGCTGGTTGAATGATGTTGCAATTGTACCCTTGCACTCAACGTTAGTAAGACCAAGGAACTGATTGTGGACTTCAGGAAGGGGCAGTCGAGGGAACACATTCAAGTCCTCATTGAGGGACTACAGTGGAAAGGATGAACGTTTTCAAGTTCTTTAGTGTTAACACCTCTGAAGATCTATCCTGGGCCCAGCATATTGATGTAATTACCAATGAAGGCACAACAGCTTTATATTTCATTTGAAGTTTGAGGAGACCTGGTATGTCACCAAACACTCTTGCAAATTTCTATAGATGTACTGTGGAGAAAATTCTAACTGGTTGTATCACAGTCTGGTATGGAAGACCACAGCATCTTAAAAAGCTGTAGAAAGTTGCAAACTCAACTAGCTCCATCATGGGCACCAGCTTCCCCAGCATCGAGGACATCTTCCGCAGGCGATGCCTCAAAAATGCGACATCCATCTTCAAGAGCCCCCATCACACAATGCATTGAGGTAGAATAATGTAAAGCAATAACAATGCAGAATAAATTGTAAAAGCTACTGAAAGAACAGAGTGTAGTAAAATGATGAAGTGCAAGATCAGAATTTTTATATCCTCAGTCACCAAACTCATTTTGAATATTGGATTAACATCAATATATTCAATGGGTTAGAATATGACCTATCAGAGTACTTTGAGGCTATGCTGTTGTTAGGTTCATTCTTTTATTGAAATAATAATAACCAATCAGGAACAGCAATACCAGAGAAGTCACTATCAATCTCACACCATATGCTTTCTTCACTGCTCCTAATGCAAATTCAATAAGAAAATCTCAGCTAGTGTTTTAAAATGAAAATTAATTAAGTATATGTTTAGCCAATTTAACATTTCTTCCCTTAATGTGCCTTCCAAGGGAAGAACAAAATAATAGTTATTAATGATCTTGTTTCCAATAACACAGTGCAATTTCAACCCAGCTGCTCAATATGATATAAATTTTGTACAAATGATGTAGGGTTATTTCCATTATAGCATTGCTTGCTCCATCTGCAAGATCAAAATTGGTGTAATGAAAACAATGTATATCTTAAATGGAGTTTGATGAAACAATGATGTGTGAAGTATGTCAGAGTTCATATTTCTCTTGTTCAGATGGAATAATGATCACTTAAATTACTCTCAGTCCTCATCTTAACATTTATCACTCTGCACATAGTGATATACTGCTTTAAAATACTTCTAAATTTAACACTCCATGACCAAAGCCATTTGAAATAAGGTCAAAAACTTCAGGAGCAGGTAATTGCACCATCTCATTCTGTATTTATCATTGACTTGATTTGGCACTTCACATGCTTTTGCATTTCTAATACATTTGGGCATGTTGCATGCACACTGATATTGTGGAAGCAGTGGATGGGGAGAAGACATTGTCTGTATATTGTTACTAAATCAATTCCCAGTCAATTTTCTACAAGAAACACTTGGGCCTTCTGTGAGCTGAGGTCTCCACCTCCCCCAACCACTCTGAAAACTACTATAGGACTGCAAAATATTCCTTCTGTTCCAACTTGACTATCAGTTGATTTCTTAGATTATGTAGCTGGCTGATGGGCTGATGTTTGGCAGGTTCTGGAAACAATTTACTGAGAGATAATATTTCAATTTCTCAGTCTGTTGAGAACAGTGGGGTTTGATATTAATCCTACATAGAAAAGTCATTTTTTTAGAATCAGTGAACTGAGTATAAGTTGAGAACAGAAGCAGCTAAATCACAAAAATATGACAGTAATGGAAACACTGATTGTAGAATTATCATTTGAATTTCCATTCTAATAGTCTTCATTATCCACAATTACACAAGTCTGAGAGGTGAACATTACCACTGTGATAAAATACAGAGCTTTGTGTAGATGGATGAAGTAGTAATAACTGATAGCATTCATTACTTGCTTTGGGTACAAGATCTCACATTTAAAGCAGTTTTTATACCCATTGGAAGCTACCAGCCAGTAGTACATTATTCAAGCTCTGTAAATATAGATTCTTTCAGATTTTGACAGTATGGCTAGTCATTTCACATATTATAGACCATGATCTTCTATACCTGCTCCCTGATTAATCAGATCAATATTTACCAACTACAAAATTCCAGTTGACAAATCCCAACAGCCCTCTTTATGAATCCTGAATAACATGCATTTTTCTTATCACACTCAGTTTTGTCCATATAAATTTTCCATATTAGTATCAACATACATCAACAGCAGCATCATTCAGAAACCTACAGTTCTGCCAAATTGCTTAGAGCTCAATTTTCACATAGCTGAGTGTTTTTCGATCTTCAGAGGTCTCACCTTGCATGGATATCAAAATCTCGCAAGCATGCAAATTCACCCTTCAAAGTGTAACCTTCTCAACATTTCAAAGTGGTTGTTGAAGAACTGCAAACTCCCACAAGATACTCTGCTGTAGCAACTTCTAAATCATTTCATAGTGTATAGTTGACAGGAATAGCACACGGTTCCACTGCAGAACAGAAACCTGATAAAAGCAACAATAATTGTTTTTTTCTGGTGTATCTAACTTTCCAAACTGGAAATTTCTTCTTAGAGTACAAAATTGATATCAAAAGTGTTGAATTCATCAAGCTGGACATAATAAAGGCAAGGTATTTATGAAAATCAGCCTAGGAATATTACTACAACATAAAATACTCTAGCAGAGACCATAACTTTGTTTTAGTTAAATAATGGAGAGTGAGACATATTGGAGAGGATGGGTCAGTTTGGTTTACTCTAACAGAGAGCTGTTCCATATGCAATGAGATGTATATCCTTCTTTGATATTCTGTAGTTTCTGGTAATAAATAATCAGAAGTTTCCTCAGCATCTACATAAAAATGTGTAGAAATGGGATGGTACAATGAATGAAGATGATCCTACTGCTGTTCATTTCCATCCAAGACCAACATTGAAATTTACTTCTTTTTGCTAACCAAAACGGAAATAGTATCTGTGCTGTGTTAGTCCAAATCCTTCAGACCTGCGTCATACTGCTGGGTTGAAACCAGGCTCCATTCAGAACCACAACTAGAAACAAATATGGCCCCAGATGCAGATGGCCAATATGGTTGTGACAGCAATGTCTTCCCCTGATTTTTCAACTCAAGAACTGAAGTTATTAGAATCATCTACAAAATGTGAACATTGCAAAGCTTCAGGAAGTGTAAGGGTTATGTTTCCATTTAGGAGGTAGTTGAACTCTTATTATCAGGTATTTGTTTGGACACAGACTATCGACCGAAGAACACAACAGTACAGCATAGGCCCTTCGGTCTACATCGTTATGCGTGTGGCCAAGTGGTTAAGGTGTTCATCTAGTGATCTGAAGGTCACTAGTCCGAGCCTTGACTGAGGCTGTGTGTTGTGTCCTTGAGCAAGGCACTTAATCACACATTGCTCTGCGACGACACTGGTGCCAAGCTGTATGGGTCCTAATGCCCTTCCCTTGGACAACATTGGTGGCGTGCAGAGGGGAGATTTGCAGCTTGGGCAACTTCTGGTCTTCCATAAAAAAAACCTTGCCCAGGCTTGCGCCCTGGAAACTTTCCAAGGTGCAAATCCATGGTCTATCAAGACTAATCAAGACTACATGTGCCAACCTCTTAATCTACTCTAACCCTTCCCTCCTAAAAAACCCTCCATTTATCCATCATCCCTGTGCCTATCTAAAAGTTTCTTAAATGCCCAATTATAGTTATCTCTACTACCATCCCCGGCAGGGCATTCCACAAATTTACCAATCTCCGTGTAAAGAACTTACCTCTGACATCCCTCCAATTGCCTTATAATTATTCCCTGTGACTTCTTCCCTGGGAAAAGTCTTTGGTTATCCACTTGATCTTATCACATTTGTAGTCAGATACGGAGTGATATGAACGTGGTTCAGGCAGATAGCGGAATATGGGGGTGGTGTAGGAGACTCAGCCATCACCATTATACAAGATTTCAAGATACTGCTACCATTTAGATGAGAATAGAGGCTACAGGCAAGGTGGTAAAATGATTAGTTTGCCTTGGCCCTTCAGGTCTTTCAATATATAAAATGACAAGTATTATAAAAGTGACAGGAAACACCATTGTCTCAAGGATGGATATCTGTGGTGAACTACATATACCTGTCTGGACACGTTGGCTGCTCCTGTAGCTCCTCCCACAGACCCCGGTATAAAGGCGATTGGAGACACAGCCCCGGCCTCAGTCTCCAGGATGTAGTGTGGTGGTCACTTGCTGCTTGTTCTTTCTTCCAGCCAATTAAAGCCTACCTTAACCCACGTCTCAGAGTTATTGATGGTGCATCAATATCCTTCTTTGCAGCAGCTATCAGGAAACCCAAGTACAATTTTTGCCTACATGGTGACAGGAGTAAAGTCATCTCCTTGGGCCACAGGAAAATATGGAGAGAAGAAGAGGTTATTCAATTGTTTAGGTGCTTTCAAGAGCCAGTCACTTGGACAGAATTAAAAATTATATTTTCCAAAGGCATATTCATAGCTAGGGTTCAGGCAGCAACCTAGAACTAAGGATGATATGTTTCCACTCCCATTCTTTGTGATTTGAGATGACTAATGAGACCTTTGTGGGATTTGAAGACTATGCTACAGGTGCCTGACAGGAGAGGGCTAGTAGGGTAGGTGTGGTGCAGCCCTTTTCATTTAACACACCCGGTAATAATGTTGATCCTCTAGTCTATTTGTTTAAATTCCATGCATCTTTTATCTCATCCACATTGGTAGTAGCTACCTTGGTAAAATCCATGAAGACACAAGTACTTGCAAATGCTAGAATCTGGAGCAAGAACAAATGGGTAGAGGTCCTCAACATGTCAAGCAGCAACCATGGAGGCAAAATGATGGTTGAAATTTTGGTTTGAGGTCCTGCACCAGATTTGAGAGTATAGAGATCAATCCCTTCCATTTACTGACAATATTCCACCTATGTTCTCAGTCCTGATGCAGGGTCTTGATCCGAAATGTTGACCAAACCTTTGCCTCCACAGATGATGCCTGATCTGCTGAGTTTCTCTGGAAGTTTGTTTTTGATTTGCACAACCTGATCGATTTTCAATATTCAAATGACAGAGGGCAGTCTTGATAGAGCTTTTAGACTGCAGCACCTAAAGACGATGAAGTATAAAATCCAGAGGGACAGCATTTCATTGTTAAAAGGGAAGCTGGCGTAACAGAACAATTAACTCATTTACTTGATATCATAGAGTGAGAAGGGACAGAAACGCAGACTTTCTTAGACTGAAAATTCGCAACTTCTTCTACAAGAGAAATCCCAAGGGTCAGTAGTGCTCCTACAAAACCAACAGCAATGTAAGAATCAACATCCCACTTTGACCGAAGCAATGCCAATGATGGTAGATGAAGAAGAAATGAACTCTTGTCGAAGTGAAATATGACTGAAAGTGCTCCAAATTTTTCCAGCATTTTGTGTGGAATTCATTGCATTTGGGCCGGACCCAGGACTTGCCATACTTCCTGAAAAGTACAAAAGGAGTTTAATTTCTACCTGTTGTATCAGTGATACTATGATGTGTGATAGCCTGATTTTAATGTTCGTGGTCCTGTTATCAGAATACCACAGGTATACTCTAAGAGCAGATACATGCTCAGGCTGTGCACTGCAAAGAAGCTGGAGCATGCCCCTGCCCTGCCAACTGCTGCAGCAGAAATCCAGATGGAGTAAGGCTGCTACAAATCATGCCTCTGCTGATATCTCCCCAGCACTAAATAATTGTGCAGTTTGGTGCAGACGGGCCGTGGAGTGAGGACTGGTATTAGGTGGGCTGAGACAAACGGTGCAGCCTTTGAGTGCTGAGATAAGCAGCTCATGCCTTTTCCTGGGTGGCACGAAGAGAGTTAGCCACAGTGTGGGCTGGCATTAACTTCTTCTTGTGTTGATGGATCCTAAAATTTACCCTCATCACTTCCTGTTCGGTGTTAAAGAAATATTGCTCCTTATCTCTCTATTCAGCTGCATATTGATGAAGGAAGAGCAGTAGATGTAGTGTATATGGATTTCAGCAAGGCATTTGATAAAGTACCCCATGCAAGGCTTATTGAGAAAGTAAGGAGGCAAGGGATCCAAGGGGACATTGCTTTGTGGAAAGAGTTTCATTTCTACCTGAGCTGTATCAGTGATACCATGATGAACTGGTTTGCCCACAGAAGGCAAAGAGTTGTTCTGCATGGAGGTCGGTCAACAGTGGTGTGCCTCAGGGATCTGTTCTGGCATCCCTAATCTTTGTGATTTTTATAAATGACCTGATTGAGGAAGTGGAGGGATCGGTTAGGAAGTTTGCTGAAGACACAAAGGTTAGGGGTGTTGCGGATAGTGTGGAGGGCTGTCAGAGGTTACAGGACATTGATAGGTTGCAAAACTGGGCTGAGAAGTGGCAGACAGAGTTCAACCCAGGTAAGTGTGTAGAGGTTCATTTTGGTAGGTCAAATGTGATGGCAGAATATAGTATTAATGGAAAGCCTCTTGGCAGTGTGGAGGATCAGAGGGATCCTGGGGCCCAATCCATAGAACGCTCAAAGCAGCTGCGCAGGTTGACTCTGTGGTTAAGAAGGTGTACAGTGTATTGGTCTTCATCAATTGTGGAATTGAATTTAGGAGCCAAGAGGTAATGTTGCAGCTACATAGGACCCCGGTCAGACCCCACTTGGAGTACTGTGCTCAGTTCTGGACACTTCACTACAGGAAGGATGTGGAAGCCATAGAAAAGGTGCAGAGGAGATTTATAAGGATGTTGCCTGGATTGGGGAGCATGCCTTATGAGCATAGGTTGAGTGAACTCAGCCTTTTCTCCTTGGAGCGACAGAGGATGAGAAGTGACCTGATAGAGGTATATAAGATGAGAGGCATTGATCATGTGGATAATCAGAAGCTTTTTCCCAGGGCTGAAATGGCTGCCACAAGAGGATACAGGTTTAAGGTGCTGGGGAGGAGATACAGAGATGTCAGGGGTAAGTTTTTTTACTCAGAGAGTGGTGAGTGTGTGGAATGGGCTACTGGCAACAGTGGTGGAGGCAGATACGATAGGGTCTTTTAAGAGACTTTTGGATAGGTACACGGAGCTTAGAAAAGTAGAGGGGTATAGGTAAGCCTAGTAACTTCTAAGGTAGGGACATGTTCGGCACAACTTTGTGGACCGAAAGGTCTGTGTTGTTCTGTAGGTTTTCTATGTTTCTATGCATATCTATCCCAGAGATACCTCCATGGTAACAAGGTCAATGGTGGTCTCTGGACTTGCCACGCCACCCATCACAGGCAGTCATTCTACACCAAACCCTGGTGAAATTCGTTGCTAGGCTGTGCCAGGTTCTAAGTGCAGGACACTGTTAGTTACACACGGCCAGATATATAATGCTATAAACACCTATGTCAGTGCTAATTCCAATTCTGGGTGCCAAACAAGTACAAAAGTGCAGCACATTTTTTTTTGGTGGTGAACTCTAGATTACTGTGTCCCTCTGCTGTGGGTGCGTATTTGTGTGGAACCATCATCAGCGCAGTCTGGTGCATGAGAACAATTAGCTATTAATGTTTTACCCTTTTCAAATAACCAGGATGGCATGAAAGTGAAGTGTCACAGCTGCTTCCTGGAAAAGCTGCGAAGACCATGTGCACATCTCCCCATATAAAAGGAAAGTGGTTTTGGGAGCCATCTACGAATGTTGGTGCACAGTGTCATCAATCATTTATGTAGTCCAGATTTTGCTCTAGGCTATTCATTTGACCACTTCCATCAAACAGAGGTGGGGATCCATTGTATTACCTCACTGCTTATAAATAAATGGAGCTTTGAGTGAAAGAGAAACAGATGGGGTAACTTTTCCCAAAAGTTAACATAGATATGATGGACCAAATATCTTCCTACTGTGACTCTACTGTATGAAAACTTAGTGTGAATTATTGCTTAGTTGCAGATTGCTAAATACCATTTTATCATCTTCACCTTTTCATTTTCTGTATCTGTGGTTATATATTCACTCCTCTTCCCTGTCTGTCAGCTACCAACTGCACTCTTACAGAGTGCTGAAAAAGCAGGAGCATGATAATTGATGATGTTTGTCACTTGACAACCTAATTTAATAGTGCTTTTGAGACATTTTGATACTAGATTAAAATTTGTTTATAAATTGCTAGGACCCAGACACGCTGAACACCATTTTATGAAGACAACAGTTGACAAAAACTAGAATTAAAAGTTGAATCCCAAGCTCAAAGAGGAGACCAGATTAGTTACATTCCAATGACTGATTTACATTCATACAAGCAATATGCGAAATGTACTGGAAAGTGCATCTATTTATCGAGAACTTATATTTTCATGCAATATTTTCTTTGATCTTGTAACAGACTTACTATTAACATAAAGAACATACCCTTTGAAGTACATTTGAAACATTTAAAGAAAATCTGGCTAAGTACATGCAGTGGCCACTTTATTAGATACACTTATACAGCTGCTCATACATGCAAATATCCAATCGCCCAGTGATATGGCAGCAACTCAGTGCATAAGAGTGATGTCACACGACATTTTATATATGCTGATGACTTATGCATCACTGATATTAACACCGTGGAGAAAACACTTTCTGAGGCCTGGGAGGGACTAACATCCTACTATGAAGAAAACCACCTCCATGTAAACCCATCAGAGATGCAAGTTTGTGCATTCCACCTCAGGAACCGTGAAGCCAAACGACAGCTTAAAGTGACCTGGTGTGGAGCACCACTGACGCATTGCGGGCAACATATCTACTTAAGAGTCACCCTTGACAGATGCCTCACTTTCAAGAGCCACATCAATAAGACAAAGGTAAAAGTGAGCGCACGAAACAACATCCTGAATAAGCTCACTAACACAAAATGGGGAGCAAGCTCAAAAACATTGCGAGCCAGTGCACTTGCTCTTTGCTATTCCACTGCTGAATACGCCTGCCCTGCATGGGAAAGATCTATTCATGCTAAGAAGATAGAAGCCATTCTGAATGCAAGCTGCCGACTTATCACAGGTTGTTTAAAACCAACAATCACCAGCAACCTATATATCCTGGTGGGTATCGCTCCTGCGATATAAGAAGAACGGTAGCCAGCAAGAAACAATGACTCCGTCAAAACATAAGATGACAGGCCCTCTCTACATGGTCATACACCTATACCCAGCTGCCTAAAGTCAAGAAAGAGCTTCACGAACAGTGTTGTTCCCTTACAATCAACCCCATCTGAAGCCTGCATCGCCTTGTGGAAAGACCGGCTCGTCAGTCTCAAACCACCCCCATGATGGAAATTCTACCAGATGAAAGCCTTCCCCCAGGAGCTAATTGCAACTGGACAACCTGGAAGTGCCTTAACAGACTTAGAACTGATGTAGGTCGTTCAAAGGTGTCACTAAGCAAATGGGGATATACAACCAGCCCGACAACTTGTGAATGTGGAAATGAGCCACAAACTTTGCAACATCTCCTGCAATGCACATCACTAGAGGAACCCTGTGCTGTTGCAGATCCTGCCGAATTCAACAACAAGGCAGGATCTGCTAGGCCATGTATCGACTGTCCGTGGACACAATCAGAAGAAGTGCATAAGAGCATGCAGACATTGTCAAGAGGTTCAGTTGTTGTTCAGACCACACATAAGAATGGGGAAGAAGTGGGACCCAAGTGACTTTGACCATGGAATAGTTATTGGTGCAAGATGGGCTGGTTTGAGCATCTCAAAAACCACTGATCTTCTGGGATTTTCATGCACAACAGTCTCTAGAGTTACAGAGAATGGTGGGAAGAACAGACAAACATCCAGTGAATGACAGTTCTGTGGGCAAAAACATCTTGTTAATGAGAGAGGTAAGAACTGGCCAAACTGGTTCAAGCTGACAGGAAGATGACACTAACTCGAACAGCCACACATTACAGCAGTGGTTTGTAGAAGAGCATCTCTGAACGCTTATCATGTCAGACCTTGAGGAACATGAGCTATAGCAGCAGAAGAGTGCAAACATACAACAACCATTTTATTAGGTACAGTAAGTACCTAATAAATTGGTTATTGAGTGTCTATTGTCTAGAAATTCCAGTGCATTTACAGATGAGGTTAGAAATAATTGACCAAAGTTAGAGGGGCCACAGTAGAACTGTCAATCTGGCAGGTAATTAAGAATTGGAGACTTTCATCCTTAGGAGTTCCAGCAGAGATTTTTGTGAGTTTAGAACATTAGTGGAAGCCTTATGAATTCAGATTAGTCTTTAAGTCAGCAACCGGAATCATTACTTTTGATTATGTCTTCACAGATCCCAGCTAACTTTCTGAGAATTTCCATCATTTTTGTTTTTTATTTGGATCAGGGTCCCGGTAATTGGAGTATTAAGCATTACAGGATCAAATGAGTTTGGCTACATTGGGAGAAATTGGAATGCTTGGGCCTTGGTGGTCAGTGGATAAGAACAGATAGGTAAACTGCTAAGGAATGCTTAGGAGCCTTGAAGGCTTAGAAATAAGTAAGGGATTTACTGAATCCAAAATATGCCATGTATAAAAACTAATTGTCCTAGGATCTTCTAATACTGGAAAAATGAGGTATAAAAGTCCCTCTTAAACTGTACGTTTGTATGTTTGGGGGGGGGGTGGGGGTTAGCATTTCTAGTGAAGGGGCTTGCTGTGTCCATTATAGTACAGCTCACTCACCTTTGGTCCCCACTGGACATTCAGCTCCCACCTTAGACTCCTAGTTGCTGTTTGCATTCAACAGTGGCCACACCCCAGTACACTGCTTCAACGGGCGGTCTAAACCAGGTGAGAGTAGCCGGCAGTGTCATACCCCGGTGAGAGAGGGATGTTTCTGTCCGAGCATGTGGAGTCAGCAGATGAGATCTGCAGTGAGATATGACAGCCAGAATGGCGGTACTGCAATGTTCCTTGGAGAGCAAAGGGTATACAAGGCACAGAATATGTCATAATCATCCACTGCAACCGAGGAAGGCCCCAGTTTGTGACAGTTGTTTGTACCCAGACTTTTGAGGAGGAGAAAGTGTAACTGCCCCAGTGCAACAGCTTTTTCCAATTTAAAAAAGTCTCCTGCACAGGTTTCCTGCCATTGTCAGTCACAATGGACAACCAACAACCAAAACTAAGATCATATAAGTCCCCTATGATGTGGACCCTTGGAGATATCAATGAAGTCTGTGAAGAGGAGCATTGGATCTGGGCAGCTAACTATTATCAATCAAATCTCATCACAGCAAGATGATTACACTTCCAAGAAAGGATCTGTATTCAATGGAAGCAATGTGCAGAGCAGGTCGAGTGTGTAGAGTAGTGAACAGTAATCCAGCAGTGAATGCAGGGTTGCTGTGTCTGGCCCTTTGAATAAAGTTGTCTCCAGACCTTCAGCACAACTAAAAGTTGGCTTTTCAGTGAATTAACAGTGGCTGTTGTCTGTCAGAAAAATATGACTGAAAATCTCCAATGAAGACAAATTTATAGCTGATGTTCCACTATTGACGTAATTCGTGCTATTTTTATTGCTGCAACACCATTTTGTTTTTCTACTGCACAGATGAATTTCTAGTTCAAGACTCAGATCACACCCATTTGTTGTCATGTTATCTTAGAAACTCATCACGTTGAACCATTGACAATGAGGTTTCTGAGATTAATGATGCAAACACAGTTCTTTCCTTACCTTTAGCTCCCACTTCCACTGTGCTTAGCCAAAACTGTCTTTCTAAAGTCAAAGTCAAAGTAAATCTATTATCAAAATTTGTTTATGTCAATATATATTTCCTTGAGATTCATTTCTTGCAGGCATTTACAGAAAAATAAAGAAATACAACAGAATTTATGGAAAAACTATACATAAAGATTGAGAAACAACTAATGTGCAAAAAGTTAGAAAAATAATACTGAGAACATGAGCTGTAGAGCCCGTAAAAGTGAGCTTAGGTTTGTGGAGTCTGTTCATTGTTGAGGCGAGTGGAATTGTATATACTGTCTGATATTTGTCAGGTAATAACTGTTCTTTAACCTGATGGTGTAGGATCTAAAGCTTAGGTACTCCCTTACTGATGGTAGTACCAAAAAGAGAGCAAGGCCAGTATGATGGAGGTCCTTGATGATGAATATTGCTTTATTATGGCAGCGCTCCTTGTAACTGTGCTCAACAATGGGCAAGGCTTTGCCTGTGATGGACTGGACTCTATTCACCATTTTTCCATTCCTTGGCATTGTTTTCTTTTCATACCAGGCCATGATGCAACCAGTCAGGATACTCTCCACTGTGCATCTATAGAAGTCTGTCAAAGGTTTAGAACATATGCCAAATCCATGCAAACTTCTAAAAAGGTAGCGGTGCTGTCATGCCTCATTGGCGACGGCACAGATACTCTGATATGGTAATACTAAGGTAATTAAATTTGCTGAACCACTCCACCTCTGATTCCCTGATGAGGACAGGCCTGTGGACCTCTGGTTTCTTCCTCCTGTAGCTGATAAGCATCTCTTTGGTTTTGCTGATGTTGAGTGAGAAGTTGTTGTCATGGTATGAGACGGTGTACTTGGACGAGTACTGAAGACCTGCATTAACCAACTACCTGGAGTAGCTACTTGTACAAACAAGCTGGAGGAACTGAGCAGATCGAGTAGCATCTGTGGAAATGAGCAGTCAATATTTCGGGCCAAGACCCTTCGTCAGGACTGAAGAAGGAGGGGGCAGGGGCCCTATAAAGAAGGTTGGGGGGTGGGTGGGACAAAGAAGGCTGGTAGGTGCCAGGTGAAAAACCAGTCATAGGAAAGATCAAGGGAGGGGAAGCAGGGAGGGGATAGGCAGGAAAAGTGAAGAAGGAATGTAAGGGATCATGAGAGAGGTGATAGGCAGCTGGAAGAAGAGGCAGAGTGAAAGTGGGATGGTGGAAGGGAGAGGGAGGGAATTCCCAGAAGTTGGAGAATTCGATGTTCATACAAAGGGGCTGGAGACTACCCAGACCATATATGAGGTGTTGCTCCTCCAACCTGAGTTTGGCCTCATCGTGGCAATAGAGGCCATGTATGGATATATCCGAATGGGAATGTGAAGTAGAATTGAAATGGGTGGCAACCAGGAGGTCCTGTCTGTTGTGGCAGATGTAGCAGAGGTGCTCGACGAAGCGGTCCCCCAATCTGGGTCAGATCTCGCCGATGTAGAGGAGGCCGCACCGGGAGCACCAGATGCAATAGATGTCCACAACAGACTCACAAGTGAAGTGTTGCCTCACTTGGAAGGACTGCTTGGGGCCCTGAATGGTGGTAAGAGAGGAGGTTTAGGGACAGGTGTAGCACTTACGCTTGCAGGGATAAGTACAAGGTGGGAGATCTGGGGGGGAGGGATGTGTGGACCAGGCAGTTGCAGAGGGAGCAATCCCTGCAAAAAACAGAGAGGGGTAGAGAGGGAAAGATGTGCTTAGTGGTGAGGTCCTATTGAAGGTGGCGGAAGTTGCAGAGGAAAATGTGCTGGATCTGGAGGCTGGAATATTTACTGATATCTTCAACTTCTTGCTTCAGCATTCCGAGGTACTTGCTTAAAGAAAGCTTCAATCATGTCAGTGTCCAAGAAGGACATGGCAACCTGCCTCAAGGACTATTGTCCAGTAGCACTTACATCCACCATTTTTGAGATTTTTGAGAGGTTGGTCATAAATCATAACAACTCCTGCCTGAAGGGTGACTTGGATCTGCTTAAATTTGTTTACCCATCACAAAAGGTCAGCAGCAGATGTCACTTCATGGCTTTTCAGTCAGCTCAGAAACTTCTGGACAATAAAGATACATTCATCAGGATGTTCTTAATTGACTTTAACTCAGCATTCAAGACTATCATCTCTCAAAGCTAATCAACAAGCTTCAAGATTTAGGCCTCAAAACTTCACTGTGCAACTGGATCCTTGATTTTCTCACTGCAGACCCCAGTTAATTACGGATTGGCAGATCCACCTTAAGAATGCATGCTTCACACCCTGCTCTACTCATTAATACTTATGACTGTGTAGCTAATAACAGTTTCAATGCTTTATATAGGTTTGCTGATGCTACCACTGTCATTGGCCAAAATAATGATGGTGATGGATCGGCATACAGAAGAGAGATTGAAAATCTGCTTGAGTGCTGGCATAACAACTGCTCTGTCGACGTCTGGACCAGGTGCTTTCCATTAGTTCTGTCTCCTGAAGGATACTCTCATGTTGGCCTCAGAGACTGAAATCACACAGGTGCCAGTGTCTGTGAAGGTGCCTCCATGTTCTGTTGGTCAAAGCAAGCATGAAAGTCGCTGATCATCAACAGTCAGTATTAAAGACTGCATTCATTCTCTTCAATTGCATTTCTACAGACCTGGGCAAAATTTAGGTAAATACCACTATTGATTCAATGCTACAAAAGCAGAGCAACATACACCTTCATTCACATAAAGAATTAGAAGCGTTTTTATAATGTTGCTTAGGACAAATTTTGTAAATGCTTATACATCACCTCCCACTTATAAGTCAATCATCTTCTACAATGCAAAGTTAGTAAAGCCTTCCTTGGTGAGACAACATTTATGAGCAGAAGAAATGAGAGTGGCGTCTCTTTAAATATTTAAACCTGTGTTTAATATTCTAGTGAGAGATTCGTCAAAATGGGATGGATTTTCAGAAGCAGTGGAAGTGCATCCTAATTGACATAAGTACAATCAGCTCTGGAACCATGCGCTGTGGTAACTTATACTTAGCTCTGTACATTCCTAGCATCAGAGAACAAAACAATAAATGCAAAGGTCTCATTTCTTAGTTCCCAAAAGGAATAAAACTGAAAATAAAACTAGATGCATGTTTTCTCTCAGGATGTTATATTTCACTTCAGACCCAAATGAAAATCTACCTATTAAATTGGATAGAGATCATTCATACATGTGAATTTTAAATACATTATCATCAGACCAAAACTAATCTCTGCCCTGGGGTGCTTTGCAAGCTAGGTCTATAGGGAGAGTTAAAGAGGAAGTAGATGCATTTTTGAAAGAGCAGGAAATTAACAGCTATGGGAAACAGGCACAGATGATGAGTTGAAGAGAATTTGAAGCCTGAGACAAATCAGCTTTCATTATATTGAATAGTGAGACAGGTTGATGGACCTATTGGCCCACACCTTCTCCTGGTTTTTGCTTTTTTTATGTTCTTAAGTTCTCAAGAGCTGTTTATGTACATCATAGAAAGCAAGTAAGGTCATCTGAGATATTTTTAAATCAAAAAACAAGTCAAGACCATTAAGAACATTGAGATATAGGAACCTTTGACTTAGTCAAGTTCAAATTCAAGTTCAAGTTCAATTTCAGTCTTTTGTCATTCAGCCGAGCACATGTATATCACCGAACAAAACAACGTTCTTCCAGACTAAGGCGCACAACACAGTACATATAACGCCCACACATAACAAAGTAATATTAGCACAAATAAAATTACAAATAATAAAGTGCATTCACAACACAGGTTAAAAAGTAAACAGTAAAATGTTACTGGCGCTACATACGCAATGAGATCTGAGGAGATGGGAGGGAGTTCAGTAGTCTTACAGCCTGGGGAAAGAAGCTGCTTCTCATCCTAAAAGTTCCTGTCCTATTGCTATAGTGCCTGATGGTAGGGGATCAAAGAGATTGTTGGATGGATGGAAGGGATCATTGACAATGTTAAGGGCCGTGCGTATGCAGCACTCCTGATAAATATTTCTAATTGGGTAGAAGAGTGACTCCTTTGCTTGCATCTTCAGAAACAGCTCTATTTCTACCTTTAATATCTTTATTTTGCCCTTTCAGGGTTCTTTTGAAGACCCTGACCTGGAGTTACACACAGGCTTCAGTTCTTTGTGGGAATGGGACCCGTTCTTGGGGTTCCACAACTGGTTACTATTTGACATGCCTAGGAGTTTCGGTGGTGTTCGAAAGCCCAAGATCTTGGGGCTCTGGAGACGGGGGGATCGAGGGTCGGTGTCATGGCAGGAGACACGTGTGTTGTCAGGGAGGCCGGAAAATCTTTCACTGTGGGCCCAAAGACACGAGGTCTTTGAGATCTTCGGAAACAGAGCTAGGAAAAAGTGACAATATGGACTTTTAAGATTAGAAACCAGTGGGTTGTTGTTATGTCTCCCACTCACTGTGAAAATGGGGGACACCTCCCTCTCCCTTGCCAGAGAGAGAGAGAGAGAGAACCTGTGGGTTGTTGAATTTCAGATGAAATGCAAGGACTTTGGGGTAAGTTTGGTCTGTGTCCTTGCTATTGCTTAGAATACACTTGGGCTCAGTGACAGTACCGATATGCTCTATTTTTGCTGGTGGGGAGAGGGAGGATTGTTGCTGCTTATGCGCAGGAGAGGGAAATTGTGGGGGACTTTGGGGTTCTCATGATCAACTGTCGTTCATTCTTTTGGGAGCTTCTCTGTTTTCATGGATGTTTGCAAAGGAAAGCATTCAGGATGTATATTGTATACATTTCCTCGACATTAAATTTGACTTTTGAACCTTTAAAGAGAGATTCTGATGATAATATGCTGTATATTAGAAATTTGTTCTTCTTTGTATAATGCTTGGATTCACCCACTAATATCTCTCTCTGAATTGTTAAAATAAAACCTGTTCTGATTGCACTAAAAGGATTAGTGTTCAAATTATGATTTTAATTCATATTTATGAACTGGATTCAACAGCTCAGTGAAGACCATGAAATTAGCAAATGTTAAATTAAGAAGAGCACTTAAGTCTTATTGGAATTGGCAAAGATTTTTGAAGTTATAATTTGCCTCTCCTTTCAGTTATTTCCACTAAGGCAAAATAATTTATTTTGTTCGCGTAGATCATTTCTTACTAAATTTCCCTTGCTGTCTGGGTCAAACCAAGGTCAACCATGAAATGACGGAAACAAAAATGATCACTGGAAATATTCAGTTTTACAGCAAAAACAATTGTTGTTCCAAGTAAATTTATTATTAAAGTGTCATGGAGTCGGAGAGAGGGATTGTCCATAACGCTCTGTACCTTCTGTAGCATCCTTCTCTCAGATACAACCACCAGGGAATCCAGTTCCACCCCCAGAACTGTACCAGCCTTCTTGAATAGCATATTCACAAGGCCAATAGTGTTTTCTACAACACTTCTGGTACTTGCTCACCTTTAATATTAACCTGTAAGTGCATACTGGTGTGTATGAACCAGTATGCAGAGCCAGGAGGTAGAGGGAAGGCCTTACCCCTGGATTCAACCATTTGGGTGGTGCAAGGTAGGGTTGTGTGTGTGTGTGGTTTCATTGCACATGGTTATTGCACATCTGTATTTTGCACGATTATTTTTAATGCACATTTTGTATCTTTCTGTACCTCAACACCTACATTTTTTATTTTAAAGTATATTTTTCTGACTGGGCAACTTTGCAACAATAGTTTTCTTCAGGATATATCTTATCTCATATTCCAAAGCCAGTGTTATTCCAGACATATCCTGCAGTGCTAGCCAACCTGGTGGAGAAGCTTTATCCTTGGGTGTGACATACTGCACCAGCAGAGACAGTGACACGCGCGCAAGGAAAAACAGCATGTTGACCAAGAAGCTGAATGCCATGAAGAACAGCAGAAGCAAGAGGGGAAGAAGCTGACTACCAGGGGGATTTCCCAGCACAGTATTCACACTAAGCTCAGAAAGCAGGCAGAATATCTCACCGAGCAATACTCCTGCATCAGAGCTCCAGGGACCTGAGCCCATCCTCATCTTCAGTTCTGTCTGTAAAGAGTTTGTACGTTCTCCTTGTGAATGCATTTCTCTTGACATCCCAAACTTCGGTGGTTGGTGGGTTAATTATTTACTATAAATTGTCTCTCGTGCAGAGGGAGGTAGGAGAATCAGAGGGGTATTAATGGGCATCTGAGATGGAGTTTGTTTTTTGTTGTTTTCTTCCTTTTCGCACCTTTGTGGCACAACAGGCAGCAACCTTGCCATTTCTTTAGCATTTGTCTGATTTTATGAGGCCTGGTTGCTAGCTTGATGCTCAACCCTGCATGGATGGAAAGTGTGCAAGGAGCCAGCCGGATTCGAACCCAGGACCACCATTACTGGCACAATGGGCAAAAGGATTCCATCTATGTCTTAAGGAAAAGAGGATGTAAGAGTTTCTTTGTGTCAAGGCATTTCTTATAGGAAGCCTACAAAATTATTGGCCTCAAAGTAAACCAAGTTACCCCTCCACAACAAAGCATATGGCTAATCAGTCAGGTTAGGTTAGACAACACTTAATAATTATTCACATTCTCCTTCCCAGCATCACCGGCACTGATCATAATATAATACTAAATGATTTCCTGACTCAGCCCAGTCGAAGGAATTTATTTGAGTTGAAGGTCTTTAATTAGTGGTGGTTCCACAGGGATCTGTGCTGGGACCTTTTCTGTTTGTGATGTAAATAAATGGCCTGAATGAAAATGTAGATGGGTGAGTTAGTAAGTTTGCAGATGATACCAAGATTGGTGAAGTTATGGATACTGTAGGGGACTGGCACAGAATACCACACAACATAGATCAACTGCAGATGAACCCAGATGAATGTGAGGTGCTGCACCTTGGTAAGGCAAAAACAGGAGAACAGTACACTGTTAAGGGCAAGACCATTAACACTGTTGCTGAGCAGAGAGATCTTGGGGTACAAGTTCATAGCTCCATGAAAGTAGCTACACAAGTCAATATGGTGGTTTAGAAGGCTTATGAAATGATTGAGTTTATTAATCGAGGCATTGAGTTCAAAAGTCAAAATGTTTCGTTGCAACTTCATAAAACTCTGATTAGACCACATCAGGAGTATTGTCTACAGTATTTTTTATTTACTTTTTTTAATTCAATTTTTAAGATAGTTACATAGAATGAATAGAATAATAGAATAATGTGTAATATCAGCCCTCCCCCTCCCCTTAACCCTTCCCCCCCTAACATCCCTGTCTGAAAAAAGAGAGAAAAAAAAAGAAAAAAAGGAAGAAAGAAGAAAGAAAGACTGCCTGGATATCAGAAGATCCCCACATGCTCCATGGAATTCAAAATAGCTTTAATATATGTATTTCTTTCTTTTCCCCAGATGGCTAATAACTTTATCTTCGGAGGACTTGTATATTTAATCCTATCTTTTGTAAGTAAGAATGCCAAATTTTCAAAAATATGTCATATTTATTTCTTAAATTGTAAGTAATTTTTTCAAGCGGAATGCAGCTAAAAATTTCATTATTCCAACGGTCCATACATAAGTATGAATCCGATTTCCAAGTGACTGCAATAGCTTTTTTGGCTACTTCCAATGCAATTGTCTACAGTATTGATCGCCCCACTATAAGAAGGATGTTGAGGCTTTGGAGAGGTTTCAAGGGCATTAGCTGTCACGAGAGGCTGGAGAAACTTGGGTTGTTTTCCTTGGAGCGGTATAGGCTGAGTGGAGATCTGGTGGTTTATAAGGTTATGAGATGAAGTATCTATTTCCCAGGGTATAAATGTCTAATACCAGAGGGCATGCATTGAGGGGTTAAGTTCAAAGGAGATATGAAGGGTAAATTATTTACCCAGAGAGTGGTGGGTGCCTGGTATGGTCGTAGAGGCAAATACATTAGAGGCTTTTAAGAGTCTTTTGGATAGGCACATGAAGATGAGAAAGATGGAGGGATATGGACATTGTGTAAATAGGAGGGATTAATTTTTGGGGGAGGGGCGTTTGATTTACTTTTGAGCTGGTTAAGCACAACATTGTGGGCTGAAGGGCCTATTCCTGTACTGTACTGTTCTATGTTCAATGTTCTATATTCCAATTACTAAATTAGTCTGCAACTATTATCTTTACCAACGTGCAACTCACCCTGACATTTCTTTTTGTACGAATATGAAAATTATTCTTATATTGCTTCGCTTCTTGGAGCTCACACAGCTGGGGGATTCACCTGTAGCCATCTCATGCCAGGTTTTTTTTTTATTTTGATCCCAGCATGTTCCTGGCCTCTCCTTCCTGGTATTTATCTCACTGATGGGAATGCCACGACTCTTTCATGACCTCTCAGCATCTCCACCTCTTCCCTGTAGCCTCCTATTCATCCATGGCAGCCAATGTCTATGGGCTGTGCGACAGATGCATTGGCATAAGCACAAAATAAAATGGCAGACCAGCACATCAAAAACAGACAAAACTGAATTCTCTGGTATTAATGGCTCTGATTTTCTCCAACTTTCATCCACTGTTCCATGAGAAATAACAATTTCAGTTGCCATATTACAAATTTTCTTTGCAACTTGGTTATTGTAGATCCAACCGAGATTTATTTCAACTCATTTGTAGTAAAGTATATAATGTTTGCACTGATATACGTAGACGATTGTCACTCTTCTCCAAGCTGGTAGAGGCAAAGTGCTTTTGTGGGCACATCATTTGCAGTCACCAATCTTCATAAGGGCTGCTTACAGTTATATGTTCTCAGCAAGTCTGAAAAAAATAAATAACCTTCCCAAAGCTCAAAATCCAGCCTCCGCCCTTTTGATTTATATAACTAGATAACATCTTCCCTGCGTTATATATTGGATGTAGCATGACTTAAATATTGCATAGGAAAGTCAGTGATAAACATTGACTCATTACTCAAAAAAGCTACAGTCTCATTCATTGTGGTATTTAATATTCCTGGTTATTTTTCTCTTTACTCCTCTATTCCTAATGGAACTTCACAGAAAAACATCTAATATATATGCGAAGTTCATGACCTTAGTATTAAATTTGTCTGTGTGGCTGTATCCTGCTTTCAAATGATGGCTTTTGAATTATGGATTGAAATTTAAGTGGGGGAGCTTACTGGGAATGTCTACCTCACACTTCAACATGGATTTTCTGGCAATCTTATTCAGTGCTGAAAATTCACATTTATGAGGAAGGGATGCTTCAAGATTTACGACAGATAATTTTTACATTTGTTTTTTACAACTATACATAGATTACAAAATGTTCAGTGAGACTAGACAAAGAAGAACGTCTATTGCCAAATAGGATGAGCAAAATTCCCAATATGTAACATATGAAAATTAAATTCCCAAACCATTCATTTTTCATACATATACTTTTTATGAAAATGTAATTCTGGGCATTTCTCAGTTTATTGTGCATTTTGTACAAATGCCATAAAATCAATTTTATTACCTTCTGCTCCTCTGGGTTTAATTTCACAATGGTATAATTGAGGGAAATTAGTTATCACTATAGAGAGAGTCATTATAATGAGAAAAGGACATGAATCAATGGATGTAGAACAAAAAAATGCTAAAAGGTCCTATGTTTCCTTGATCATTTATGCTGTTAATTTGCTTTATGCTCCAACTATATGTGATTCTGAGTGAGAAAATAGAAGTTATACCTTTATGTTTTGTCACAGATTGCATAAATAGTGCAAGTTCTAACGGTACAGCAATATCTCTTTCAGTAACACCTTTTCCGTTGCATGCTTAATATACTTCCTTACTTCATTAGTCATCTCCCATAATTCTCTTCATTATGTGTTTCGCCTACAGTACTGTGCAAAAGTCTTAGGCAGATACTCTATATCGAGCTACGGTGCCAAAGACATTTGCACAGTACTGTATTTGTCAACGTGGAGTGGAAAGCAAGTTTGTACATTCTGTGGGAGCAAAGGATGTTGGGAATGGCAAGGGTGGAGTGCCGTGGGAGGGGTGTGAAGCAGAGGTGGTGTGCTGGGTCTGCAGGGGGGAAGTGGGGGAGTTGGGAGTGGAGGGGGTGGCATGGGTTCACACTCACCCAGTCCTGATACACCAGGGAAGGCCATTTGATTCTACACAATTGGTTTATTAATCATTACAAAATGTCTGTCTAATGCTCCCCACTCCCTCCCCTCTCCTTTCCCTTTTTCTCATCCACAATTCCCCTCCCCCTGCACCTTTCCCATGCTCAGTCGTCAGTAAAGATCCATATCAGAATCAGCTTTATCATCACTCATATATGTCACGAAACTTGTCTTTTCTTTTACAATAGCAGTACAGTACAATACAGAAAATAACTGCAGTACTGTGCAAAAGTCTTAGGCACCCCAGGTATATATATACATGAACCTTTGACTTTTGTACTGTAATTCACAATGGAGAATTTTTCTCCTCCTACTTAGACTTATTTGCATCTCCTACTTCACAAGCATTTGTGAACTGAATTGCCCGCATTGTGACTTTGCATTAATTGTTAAAGTGAACCAGACGCTACAGTAGTGCCTCTCTCTCCATAATGCAGCATGATCTGGTGGGAATTTCCTGCATTCTCTTTATTAAATATTTCCACTATCTGTAGCTCTTCTTTTTGTAGTAATGATGCTGTTTTTTTCCCAGTGCCACTGCTCAATAAACAAAATCCCCATTCTCCTGTGTGAGTCCTTGATCTTTGGTTCAATTCTCTGATACATTCTACCCGGAGTGCATGCCTCAAGCAAGAATCCTGAGATTTTGTACAGCTTAACTTTGGGACTAGCTCCTTAAGCTTTCAGCATGTTTTCATGAGAATGAAATTAGGAATGAAATTCATTACCTGATTTGAATGAACAAAATTAAATAACAGTAATTCTATGAAAAGTTGCACCAGAAACATGCTTTCTCCTCAAACAGAAGTAAAATAGTGGCTTAGATTTGCATTTCATACACTATGCAGGATTTCAAATTTCTGATGAGTCTGATAGTTGCATAATTTTTTGGAGCTGCTTTGTTTTACAGTTCCATGAGTTTTATTTTGATTCAGGCAATGATGACTCATATATTAAATGGACCCTGAACCTTTGGCACAGCAAGAAATTACCAGATCAAAGAAAATACTTCAAATGCATTGTCCCTTGGTAATATGTAAAAAGCTCACCTACTCTACTTGAGAGAATAGTGAAATTAGATTTGGAATTGTTTTATTACTGTCTCTTATATCGAGATACAATGGAAAGCTTTCCTTGCATACTGCAGCAGAGTCACTGACAGCAGTTAAGTAATGTGCAGATGAGCAGTTAACCCAGGCAACCTGTTCATATTCTATACCTTCACAGTATGGACTGGGTCAACTTTGACCCGGCCCAAGAATCCCTTCATAATAAGTGCTGAATTTTGAACCAGAGATCTATTTAGAATGTATAAATAGCCTATCTGACATTAATAAATGGATGATTAATTCTTAATTAATGTTTTAGAGATCTAAAATCCATTTCAATAGATACGGGTCAAATTTGACCCGGAACAGCCTCAATGTACAAAAATTTGTAGTACCTGTACAAAAAAATATAAAATTTAAAATTATTTTCATTTTTGTGCATTTGGGTCACTTTAGGAAAAGTCATCAAATTTAGGGTAAAAAATGGCATTTAGGGTGTTTTTACTGCCGTCAAATGTCAAAACAGGTCAAATTTGACCCGAACAGTATGTAAGGGTTGAATCGCCTAGGCATAGAAAGCAAGTAGCCAAGTGCTGGAAGGTGGAATTAATATTGATGAGTTGTCTGGCTGGTGCACATGTGATAATCTGTTTTCATATCTTATGATTTATTGACTATATCTCATAACTTCTCAAGATGGAGTGAAGGAATCTGGGATGGCAGCAAGTAGCCCAGGTTTCTTCCACAGGACCACGTAAACACACAAATAAGTGTGGCAGGAGGAGTGATCCACTTCCCCTTGTACTCACATGAAACTCCTTTGTGCATCAGAGTCTGTGCTGGCCAGCTTAGCCACTGCAGCCACCTCAGAACTCACAGTACTGCATTCAACAACATCATCCTCTCAAATTAAGAACATAGAACATAGAACAGTACAGGCCCTTCAGCCCACAATGTTGTGCTGACCCTCAAACTCTGCCTCCCATATAACCCCCTACCTTAAATTCCTCCATATACCTGTCTAGTAGTCTCTTAAACTTCACTAGTGTACCTGCCTCCACCACTGACTCAGGCAGTGCATTTTCCATGCATCAACCACTCTCCGAGTAAAAAACCTTCTTCTAATATCCCCCTTGAACTTCCCTCCCATTACCTTAAAACCATGTCCTCTTGTACTGAGCAGTGGGACCCTGGGGAAGAGGCGCTGGCTGTCCACTCTATCTATTCCTCTTAATATCTTGTATAACTCTATCATGTCTCCTCTCATCCTCCTTCTCTCCAAAGAGAAAAGCCCTAGCTCCCTTAATCTCTGATCATAATCCATACTCTCTAAACCAGGCAGCATCCTGGTAAATCTCCTCTGTATCCTTTCCAATGCTTCCACATCCTACCTATACTGAGGTGACCAGCACTGGGCACAGTACTCCAAATGTGGCCTAACTAGATTTTTATAGAGCTGCATCATTGCATCGCATCTCTTTAATTTAATTAGTAAGCTCCTAGACCTAGGCCTCAATACCTCCGTGTGCAACTGGATCCTCAATTTCTTCACTTGCAGACCCCAGTCAGTTCAAATTGGCAACAACATCTCCTCCACGATCTCCATCAGCACAGGTGCACCACAGGGCTGTGTGCTTAGCCCCTCGCTCTACTCACTTTACACCTACAACTGTGAGGCTAAGCACAGCTTCAATGCCATATTCCATTTTGCTGCGACTCCACTGTCATAGGTTGAATCAAAGGTGGTGATGAATCGGCATATAGCAGGGAGATTGAAAATCTCCCAGAGTGGTACCATAACAGCAACCTCTTACTCAATGTCAGCAAGACCAAGGAGCTGAGTTTTGACTTCATGAGAAGGAAGCCAGAGGTTCAATGAGCCAGTCCTCAGAGGTGAAGAGCGTCAGCAAAATTCCTCGATGTTATTAATTCAGAGGACCTGTCCTAGGCCCATCACTTAAGTGCAATCACAAGGAAAACACGGCAGCACCGCTGCTTCCTTAGAAGTTTGGAAAGATTGGGCATGATATATAAAACTTGGACAAACTTCCGTAGATGTGTAGTGGAGAGTATATTGTCGGGCTGCATCACAGCCTGGAACAGAAACCCAATGCCCCTGAACAGAAAATCCTATTAAAAGTAATAGACATGGGGCAGTCCACCCTGGGTTAAGCCCTCCCCACCAGTGAGCACAAAATTTTGTTGCAGGAAAGCAGCATCCACCATTAGTGACCCCCAGCACCTAGGACATGCTCTCACCTCACTGAAGATGGTACAGGAGCCTCCGGACTCCTACTACCAGGTTCAAGAACAGTTATTGCACCATAACTCTCAGGGTCTTGAAACAAAGTGGGAAACTTCACTCACCCCATCATTGAAATTTTGCCACAACTTATGGACTCACTTTCAAGGACTCTTCTAATGTTCTTCATATTTATTGATTGATTGATTGAGTGATTAATTAATTAATTAATTACTTAATTATTCTTTCTTTTTGTATTTTCATCTTGTTATCTTTTGTGCAGTGGTTGAATGCCCAAGTTGGTGTGGTCTTTCATTGATCCTCTTATGATTATTATTATTCTATTATGGATTTATTGAGTATGCCCACAAGAAAATGAATCTCAGGCTTGTATATGGTGACAAATATGTAATTTGATAATAAATTTACTTTGAACTTTGGAAGCAAATCAGCTTCAAATCTGTGATGGTGAATAAGAAAATGGGGCAGTGAATTGCCATTCCATACTAAATGCGCATTTGAAGAAAAAATACACAGGTACTGGATACTTGTAATAACCAGCATTACTAGTTTAATAACCCATATTGATAAAAGGGAAGGCTTGGTTTGAAAATAAGTAAATAAATACCAGAATTTGGGCATCACTGTCAATATCTCCATTTATAATCGCTTGGTTTGGAGTCATGTATAGGTGAAGTAGTGCAATGTTGCCAGATTTCCTACCCTGAAGGACATAGTGAACTAAGTTTTCCCTAAATCCCAGAAATTTTGCAGATGTTGTAAATCCTGAGTAACATGCACAAAATGCTGGAGTTACTCAGCATGTTAGACAATATCTATGGAGAGGAATAAACAGTCAGGACTGGAAAGGAAAAGGGCAGAAGACAAAACAAAAAGGTAATGGGAAGGGAAATGTACAAGCTGGCAGCTAATAGTTGAAACCAGATGAAAGGGAATGCGGTGTACAAAGGCTGTAATAAATCTAGTCAAGAAGAAAAGAAAAGCTTATAAAAGGTTCAGAGAGCTAGGTAACGTTAGAGATCTAGAAGATCATAAGGCTAATAAGAAGGAGCTTAAGAGGGAAATTAGGAGAGCCAGAAGGGGCCATGAGAAGGCCTTGGCCGGCAGAATTAAGGAAAACCCCAAGGCATTCTACAAGCATGTGAAGAGCAAGAGGATAAGATGTGAAAGAATAGGACCTATCAAGTGTGACAGTGGGGAAGTGTGTATGGAACCGGAGGAAATTGCAGAGGTACTTAATGAATACTTTACTTCAATATTCACTATGGAAAAGGATCTTGCTGATTGTAGTGATGTCTTGCAGCTGACTGAAAAGCTAGATATTAATAAAGAGGATGATATGGAGCTTTTGGAAAGCATCAAGTTGGATAAGTGACTGGGACCGGATGAGATGTACACCAGGCTACTATGGGAAGCAAGGGAGGAGATTGCTGAGCCTCTGGCAATGATCTTTGCATCATCAATGTGTTTAGTTACATCCTCAAAAAATTCAATCAGGCTCGTAAGGCACGACCTGCCCTTCATCAATCTCCAGAGCTGATGAGGTTGGTGATGGTGCAGGACTCTGTTTATTCCCCTCCATTATGCCGCCTAACTTGCTGAGTTCCTCCAGCATTTTGTGTATTCTACTTCCTTTGTCAATCCAGTCATTTCAATTCCACACCTACTTGACTTTAAAATCCCTAGATGGCTTGGTAGAATTTGAATTCAGGTTTCTACATCAATAATTCAAGATGTCCAATAAGAAACTTTTCACATTTATCTGCAAGATGTACAGAAAGTGACCCTCTTTGCTTTGATTATTGGTTTAATGGAAGAAGCATTTACACTCTTTATTCCTGCATTTGCTTTCAACAGATAGTGTGACTCTTGTATGGTGTTACAATTGAACAGCTGTTTAATCCGAAATCATCTTTTGTTGAGATGTAAAGCTGTCTCTTTGTTGAAAGTTAAAGATCCATGTACTGTTTCAAAGAACAGGGAAATTAATTCTTGAGTCCCAGTCAATATTTTATCTCTTGACTGAGAATAACAGACAGGACCATTTGTTGCTATCATTTTCCTGTTTGTGGAAGCTTGCAAATCAGACAATATTCTGCATTTCAAAAAGTCCCTCACAGCTTATAAAGCAATTTGGGAGGCCTTGAGGTTCAAAAATGAGCTTTTCAAGTATTAAACTTTTAAAATTTATGGAGCCCAACCTATAACATCATTGTTTCACATTTTTATAGCATCATGCAATTGAAAATTGACCTTACATAGAGTATGTAGGATATGTAAATCTGTGTGAATTATTTGTGAAGATGAATTTCGCATGAAGCATTATGTGCAAGGGCACTTCATAGAGAACCCTTGAGTACTTTACATACAAGCTCCTCATTGGTCCAAGCTCCGCATCTGTCACGTGCATTACTCTACAATGAACTTCGCTGGAGCTTGGAACCCATTGAGTACCCATTAACTACAAAGTGAAATGAAATGATGACTTTTTCCAGATTGTTTAACAACATTCCGGAAATTTGACCACAAACTTCTGATTGCCATCCAACCTGTGATCTTCCTTTCGGAGCACCAGAGGGAAATTCAACCAACCTGTTGTGAGAATAATCATTCTTGTGAGCTTCAAAAGGCAGTTAGATCTTCACAGCTCAGCACTAGGCCAAATCTTAATCAGAACCAGAATCAAATCTATTATCACTGACATACTGTATATTATGAAATTCATTGTTTGCAGTAGCAGTAAAATGCAATGCATAAATTATAATGACATATTATAATTTTATTTGTAATAAATTTATAATTTATAATAAGACATTTTATAAATAGATAGAGAGAGAGAAAAGAGAGCCAAAATACTGAGGTAGTGTTCATGGACCATTCAGAAATCTGATGGTGGAGGGGAGAAGCTGTTCCTAAAATGTTGAGTTTGTAATGGAAGAGGGCACTTGCAACACAACTGTTTTGTTCCTTCAAGGACTAAGACCCAACAGCTGGTCTTTCTGGCACACAACCTTCATCCCAGGCTCATGGCACACCTATGTTGGTCATCAGCTCAATTCTGGTCTGTGATACATGAGACTTGAGTCTAGAAGATTCTTGAATCTGGAGTGACAGCTATTCTGGTGGGGGATCTCAACTGAGTATGCAGAATCTGTGATGGGAAGGATCCTGATACAAGATTTTGACATGACCATTCCTGTCCCTAAAAATGTTGCTTGACCGGCTGAGTTCCTCTAGCAGAATGTTTGCTGCTTAGTCTGTGATGATTGGTCCATTGTTGATGTACATTCAACAATGTAAATAAGCAACACCCCTTCCAGTGTCATCACAGTCTCCCATGGCTCAGGTACCACTGAGGTTACCTGCAGTGACACTATGATGGTGAAGTTTTGAATATCAAAACTGGTATTGCAGGTATCCTGTATCCACAAAATGTTGCACTAATTCTGCACACTCAGTAAATCAAGGAATGTTTACACTGGTTTAAATTCACATTTCTTTGGATAGCAGAGTACTTCTGGGCAAGATTGAAATTTGAGAATACTTACAACCAGTTGTTCTACATTATTACAGGAAAAAACATGGAATTACAGAATTGAAGAAGAGACATGTAAGCCAATGGGAAAGTTACAGCACAAAAGGTTTCTGTAAAGATGATACCAGCAGTTTCTTTATTAATAAGAATCTTAACCACAGGATTAGTTATTGACCTTTAACTGAAAGTCATCAACTCGAAGGAAGTATGCCCATGATCAATTCTACAGTTTTCTTTCATTGAAAGGAACCTATTATCTGGTATGATGTGAATAATACAATGGTCTAATTCAATTGCTGTCTCTACAAACATGATCCCTTGAGGTACACTTATTTTGGTCACATATATGGATGTGTTTGTTCAGATGTTGGATATATCACTCTTTTTAAAGCACGTAATGTTGATTTTGTATTTCCTTCCATATTGAAACAGATCATCTGGCTCATGAAGTCTGCACTATCTCTTAGAACAATTCAACAATCTCATTCTCCCACTAATTTCTCTATTATATATTTTCTCGCAAAAGCACAGCAGCTAACCCTCAGCTATTTTCCTGTTACCCACTTATGCTAGGAGTAATGACAGCAGTCAATTACCAGTAAAGTGAATTTGGGATGCGTGAAGAAGCTGGATTATCAGAGGAGATCAAGGAGGTGATGTGCTAACTGCACTCAGATACCATCCTATGTCGGGATTAAGCCTGGGTCGCAGGAGCTGCGGGTTAACAACACTACCTGCCGACCATTGTGCTGTTCACTCTTCCTGCAAAGTATAATGACATTTGCTTTTGAAGGTTACAATAGTTAGGCCCATGAGCATGCACTGAAATGGAGCTGCAAAGTTTCTCATGGGGCTGCTTTTGTTTGTCAATCTAAGATGAATTTTGCTGTTAAAGGCACACTCCACGTAGCAACCAGAAGGCAGCAACACACACAGTAGCTGCAATGGGGGAGTGGGATGCCATAGGAAAGAAGTAGAGAGTTGTGATATTTAATGTCAGAGTCCTGGCATTCACACCAGTGAGGTAAACATTGGAGGAACTGGAGAGCAGCTGTGAAGGAAATAAGAAAAGCCTAGCAGGAGGTGGATACAGGCATTTCTTACCCCACTGAAGGACACAATGAAAATATAACTTCCATGTCCTCACAAAAAATATCCGAGTGAACTGCACACTAGTGAAAACAGTTGTAATAAATCACCTAATCTGGTCTCCTCATATTAATTGAGTGTCCACTTAAATAGCAAATGAAATCAACTAATGCAATGTACTTCTGAGATCTTGCATGAGGGTTCCACATTACAACTTTGAACTCCAATTTATGTCAAAAAGGCAAAAATGTGTTTTGCATGAATTGTATGTGTCTGACCCTGGGAGAGGTTAGATGTGCTTGTGTGTATTATGCATGGAATTGCCCAAATCAACTTGCAATGGACATGATTGCACATCAAAATAATAGCTTAGGTGAACTTATTGTGAGTTAACTTGATTATGTGAACTTTTGGCAATGTACACTGATAATTATTGGAAGAATGTAGCCTGACTTATGAAATTGTCATCGCGAGGCATGTACCAAGAACAAGTGAACAAAATTTCACAGAGTTACTCATATTATCATTTATGTACTGGTCAGACATTGTATGAAAGTATATATGAAGATTTGATGATTTGCTTTACTTACACTGTAAAATGTGCACTGCAATCACATTGTAAAATTATTCCAAACTTGAGCTACTTACTTATTGTAACTTCAGTTTTCAACCATCTCTAACCATGCTATTGTTTGTCTTAGTCCAGCACCATGAAGCACAATTCTTAAGTGCCTGGCAAAAAAATCACTCTAGCATGCATCATTTAAAGCTGACCTCAGAAGAGGGTATCTTTCATATTATTTCATATTTCCTTGCCAGCTCTCAGAGTGTTCTCATTAATCCCATTCTCTCACGAGTTCCCGAGGTGAAAACACCTTTTTGTCATATGCAACTGCTGTCTCAGTTACGGACACTTAGATATTGGTTTAAAGGGAGGATCTTCATGTGGTGAGTCACTAGGCATAATGCAAGTGGAAAGGGCAGGAGGAAAGAGTTTCTCAGAGGGCAAGTTCATGCAGGTGTTCTGCTTTTGGATGGAAAGGTAATGGAGTGACCTATGGAGGAAGAATAATGAGTAAGCATTGTGAAATGCTTGATGCTGTTGCAAGACCGTTAACGTATGTTTACAAAATGAAACAAAACAAAAGCAAAATGCCACAGAGGGTGCAGATTATACTCATAACTTTCCTCTGTTCCCTTTGCAGCATCATGATGTCTTTGACATATAGTAATGTAGTGGACAGAACCACACTCAAGCTGTGTAGCAATGAGGAAGGATTGGATAAGCAAGGAAAGGTTGCTTTCATAGGAACACATGAACAGTTGAGGCAAAGGGGAGACTTAATTGAGGTGAATAAATTAAAATGGAATGACACCATGGCAGTACTGCCAGAAAAGGGTGTAGAAGTGCTGACTTGTTCAAGAGCTTGGCAGCAGTGGAGAAGAAGCTATTCTTAAATCTGGATGTAAAAGGACAGGTAAGGATATGCAAGAGAAGGCAGTAATTGAATTCAGGATAGTGATTGATTAATATCTCATGTTGTTTATTTACAGTTTTATGAATAAATATGTTTGGCAGTGTTATTGAGCTTTTATTTTCTAACTGTACCTGAAGACTGTGGAGGCTGGTTACAGAAGTAAGGCAAATGGAAACTGTAGGCGAATGCGGGATTGGTATTGTGCTTACTAATAGTGCAATCCGATATTCTGAAATGTGTTGTTTGAATTGTCTCCACCCTCTCCTCCTCCTCCTCCTCGTTCACTGCTGATAAGACACAAGTCTACATGGTCACAAAACTGGATGGAGTTTTTTTCCAGTGACGACATTGTCGAGAATGGCAGCTTAAGTCACCAGCTCCTCCGGAAAAACGCGTATTAAGCCCCGTTAACCCGTCAAATATAATATTTTTGGAAAAATATTTGAACTGAAAAGAGGGGCAAGAATGGGGAGAAGAAATGGAAATACAAAAAGCGAGACTGCGGAGCCTTGTGTCCGAGAGGAGTGCAGCGAGCGGCTCTCCGACCCGACCGCGTGCGAGCGAGGCGGCTGCTGGGCCTCGTTCAGACGAAGCAGCGAATATCTTCGAAATCCTGAAAGAGATAAGGGAGTTCCGGAAAGAAATAGAGCAGCAGCTCCGTGATATTAAAGCAGAGCTCGTCAGCGTTAATCAAAAAATAGCAGTGGCAGAGACTCGCATTGAGAAGGTGGAAGATAGCATTCAAAATGTGGAATGGATACTGAGTAAGACAATAAAAACAATACATCACCAAGAAAGTAAACTGCTTGACCTGGAGGGAAGATCATGGCGGAAAAATATCAGAATCTACAACGTTCCCGAAGGAGCGGAGGGGTCGTCTAGGATGGAGTTTGTCGGAAAGTTACTGCGGGACGCGTTGGATCTTCCCCCGGCTATGAAGATGGAAGTCGAAAGAGCCCACTGCTCGTTAGTCCCAAAACCTACCCAGGATAGAAAGTCGCGCTCAATAATAATCAAATTCCTTCAGTACAGCAACAAGGCAGAGATTCTACAAAGGGTCTGGGGTAAGAAGAGAGTGCTTTTAGAGGATAAATTAATATATTTCGACCAACATTACCTCCCCCCGTGGTCCTCCAGAAACACAAAGAATACTCCAAAGTAAAGCGAGTATTAAAGCAAAATAAGATTAGATTTCAAACTCTGTACCCTGCTAAACTTTGAGTGTTTTATAACAACGGGACGCGGTTGTATCAGACAGTGGAAGAGGCGACTACAGACATGAAGGCCAGAGGGTTACCTGTCAGCATGACCAAAACGAAGGAAAGCCTGGCTGAGGAATTGTCCCGCTCGGCTTGGGAAATAGTGCGAGAAACGAGAAGGCAGGAGACGGGAGGAGGCTGAGAGAAACATCAGGAAGACACTGGGAGTTTCCCAAAGGCAGTCCTCACCCCCTTCAGAAGAGCCATAAAGTTTGGCTAACTTTAAAAATGTTGAGAAGCTAAACAGAAGCAAAAGTAGACGGTGATATACCTATCTCGAGAAATACTTATTGTAATGTGGATTTTATATTACTTAGTTGTTATTCTTTATTCACTCACTTATTCCTTTTTCCCCACCAAAATGAATATATGTGTGCATATATGTGTATGTGTGTAATGTGTGTGTGTATATATATATGTATGTATATATAGGAGGAGTACACAGGGAGATCTTTTCTGTATAATGGATTTGTTCACTGACTTTTATGAATACTGCAATGAGGGCCCTCAACTCACAAGTAGGAGGGGTTATCCCCCACAGCTAGACATTTCCTCTAGCTCAACGCAGGGTCAACTACTAGTGACCTCAGCCTTGGAATCACACATTCATTGCCATTTTTGTTATTATTAGAGTTTCTTGGTTCTTATTTGTTCAGGGAGTAGATCGATTAAGTCTTATTCTAATTTCAATGATACATTGACAGATAAATACAGATGGCTAAGGATAAGGTAAAATTCATTCCCTTTAATGTAAATGGGCTATTAAATCTAATCAAATATAAGAGAATTTTATCCAAAATGAAAAAAGAACAAGCCCATGTAGTATATTTACAGGAAACTCATCTAAGTGATAATGAGCATAAAAAACTAAAGAGAATGGGCTTCACTAATCTGTTTTTCTCCTCATATAAATCAGGACATAGGAGAGGAGTTGCTATTCTTATCTTAAGTAAGCTAAATTTTGAAAAAATATTCAAAATGGGAGATAACGAAGGCAGATATATTCTGGTAAGGGGGAATATAGACGGCAATTCAGTTATTCTATTGAATATATATGCACCCCCAGGAAGTGATATTGTTTTTTTTCAGAAAATTACTGATATTATGGTAACGGAAACAGAACGTCTCCTGATATGTCAGGGAGACTTAAACTTACAACTACAACCAAACTTAGACTCTTCCAATAGAAAAACCTATGGAACAAAATCTTTACATAAGAAAGTTAATACACTTTTTGAGGATGTTGGTCTAATTGATATATGGAGGGACCTTTTCCCCGACAGAAGGGATTACACTCATTATTCTGCTCCACATTCTGTATATACAAGAATAGACTATTTCATAACATTTGGAAAAGACAAAGACAAAATAAACACCTGTGGAATTGGGACAATAGATGTAAGTGACCATGCACCTATATATTTAACTGTTGATTTTGACCTACAACCAAAAAATACTATTTGGAAACTAAATTCAAGTCTACTCAATGATCCATACTTTAAGGAACAAATTAAAAAAGAAATTGGTCTCTACATAGAATTTAATGATAGTGGAGAGGTTGCACTTCCCATTTTATGGGATACTCTGAAGGCTGTCTTAAGAGGGAAAATTATAGCGATATCTTCATATAAGAAAAAAATAAGGAATTATACATTAGAGGAATTACAAAATAGGCTGAAGGAACTAGAGAAAAAAAAACAAATTGAATTTGGCACAGGATACATTAGGAATTAAACGAATTAGGAATAAAATAAATAATTTGGCTACGCAAGAAATCAGGAAAAACTTAATGTTTCTGAAACAGAGACATTATGAAAGTGGATCGAAATCTATGAAAATACTGGAGTGGAAACTGAAAAAAAAGATAGCAGAAAATACAATTCATAGAATTAGGGACCCAAGAACAAAAATGATAAAAAATAAGCTAAGTGAAATTCAAGAAGCTTTTAAAGTGTTTTTACAAAATGCTGTATTCCAAAATTCCAGGGGGAAGCATAACCCAAATTGACACCTTCTTGAATTCTCTAGAGTTACCCACTTTAAGCGAAGAACAAAATAGAAGGATGACTGCTGACATAACTGAAGTTGAATTAAAAGCTGCAATTAGTAGGCTTAAATTAAGCAAGTCACCAGGATCAGATGGGTATATGGCAGAGTGGTACAAAGAATTTAAAAATGAGTTAATACCTGTTTTACTCCCCACACTGAACTGGGCTCTAAAAAAGGCACAAATGCCACCCAGTTGGAAGGAAGCGATAATCTCAGCTACTCTGAAAGAATGCAAGGATAAAATGGAATGTGGGTCATTTAGACCAATATCCGTTCTTAACATAGATTATAGGTTATTTACCTCCATAATGGCCAAACGATTAGAGGAGTTTCTACCCATACTGATACGTAATGATCAGACGTGTTTTATACGACAACACCAGACTCAGGACAATATACGAAGGACACTTCACATTATGGATCATATACAAAAAAATAAAATCGAAGCAATAGTGATAAGTGTGGATGCTGAAAAAGCATTTGATTCAGTTAATTGGAATTTTCTTTACAAAGTTTTACATAGATTTGGTTTCCAAGACACAATTATTAAAACTATACAGACATTATATGACAATCCTACTGCTAGGATTAAAATCAATGGATGTTTATCACATAGTCTTACCCTAGAAAAGGGCACGAGACAGGGTTGTGCATGGTCACCACTACTCTTCGCATTTTATCTGGAACCATTAGCTCAATACATCAGACAAAATGAAGATATCAGGGGAATTACTATTAAAGGGACAGAGCATAAATTGGTTTGTTATGCGGATGACATTTTGATCTATCTCGGGCAACCAACATACTCTTTACCCAAATTGATGCAATCCTTTGAACAATATGGTCAATTATCAGGTTACAAGATCAACATAGATAAAACCCAATTACTTTCATATTACTATAGCCCACCAAGAGAAATTGAAAGTCAATACCCCTGGGCATGGAACAAAGATTCTTTCAAATATTTGGGCATCATTATGCCAGAAGATTTGGCAAAATTATCAGAATGTAATTATCAGCCTTTATATAAAAAAATTAAGGAAGATGTGTCAAGATGGAGCCTGATTCCTTTTTTCAGTCTCAGTTCAAGGATTGAGTCTATTAAATTGAATATACTGCCCAGAAGGTTAAATCTCTTTCAGACCCTACCAATAGAGATTAATCAAAATCAATTCAATGAATGGAATAAGATGTTATCAAGGTATATTTGGCAGGGTAAAAGGCCTAGAGTTCATCTCAAAACTTTGCAATTAGCAAAGGAAAAGGGGGGATGGGGCTTGCCTTCTCACAGATTATTATTTTGCAGCACAGTTGAGAGCTGTGATATGTTGGTGCAACCCATCATATGACGCTCAATGGAAAAACATTGAGGAGCGGGTACTTCCCATCCCCATACAAGCAATTTTGGCAGATAACAACCTGCAAAGGTACATAAATACTATTGATAACCCATGGGTGAAATTGACTCTTAAAATACGGAAAACTATTATGAAAGAATATAATCTAGAGGGAGATAATGCAATTCTTAAATGGTGTGCATATGACTCTGATTTTACACCAAATAAATTGGATGCTAGATTTAAGGACTGGACAGCTAAAGGAATAACAGTTCTTTGCAACATAATGAAAGAAGGAACACCATTCAGTTTTGAAATGCTTAAAGAGAAACACATTAGAAAAACAAGATTTTTATCGGTATTTACAGATGCGACAATATGTTAATAAGATGCTTAAAAATGTAACCAAGGCAAATACATGCTTGATAGAGCTCTTTAGAAAAGCATATAATTCAGATAATGGTAGTAGAATCATTTCAAGCATGTATAAGGGATTGTCAAATCATAAAATACATTCGACTTCATACATTAAAACAAAATGTGAGAAGGAAGGAGGGATAATTATAACTGAGGAAGAATGGACAACAGTATGGAGATATCAATGGAAGTGTACCAATTCACAGAAATGGAGGGAGTTTGGAGTTTGAAAAACTTGATAAGATATTTTATTACTCCCTCTCAGAAATCCCATTATGATAGTAACCTCCCTGTTTGCTGGAGAAATTGTGGAAATCAAAATGCAAATCATTATCATATTTTTTGGGACTGCCCTGTTATCAAAAACTGTTGGAGGAGGATACACAATGCCCTACAAGACATCTTTAAATGTGAAATACCCTTGGAGAGTAAGACCATATATTTTGGAGATATACCTCAAGAATGGTTGAAAAGAGATAAATATTTAATGAATATACTGTTGGTGGCTGGTAAAAAGACTCTTACTAGGAAATTGTTATCACAGGAGAGCCCAACTTTAAATAAATGGATGGAAATTACAATGGACATTTACAAAATGGAGAATATAACAGCATCTGTTAATCATAAGCTGGAACAATTTGATTTTTACTGGGAAAAATAGTTTAACTACGTAATGCCTCATAGGCCTGATTTTATTCTCACAAATCAATGAATCTGTTGTAAAAAAAAAGATCACTCCCTACTTGCACATAGTTCTTTCCTTTTGCTTGTTTTTTCTTTCCACTCTTTTCTATAAGTGTATACCCCAGATAAATACTTTGTGAAGATTTTGTGATATATATGATTATATGATATATATGTACAATGTCTGAAATACATCTTATGCAAATGTTTGTTTGATGAACTTCAATAAAAGAAAATAAATTACAAAAAACAAAACTGGGTCGAGGCAATGAACCTGCAGACCTCTTCCACTGAACCATGCAAAGCTTCTGAGGTCCAAGCATCAGAAGTATTTGAAGAGATTATTGTTGTAGCAAGGTACTAGTTATGGGTGGAAACATACCTTTCATTAATAGGCTTAAACATTGAAGTAACAACCCATAAGCTAAGACTTAGAGCCCTTGTTGTCAAGCATCCACAATTGCTTTCAAATGGTTGCCTGAATATATGAACTGGAGTTGAATAAAATTTTATAACAGCTTTCTTTGTACCAGTGAATCAAAGCTGCACTGGTTATTATCACTCGCTGTACATTCATTTCCATTTCATATATTCCTCACTTCACCTGGGCAAAATGAGTTTGATTAATGGCACTCTACTGCATCAGGAAGACCACTATCTCAGCAAAGCTACACCATGGAGCAGTCTCCTGATCTTGAACTGAAGCCTGATTTCCTGGAGTGAAGAACAGCTATGGCTATCTGGCTTTTCCTTGTGGTAGTGTCTTCCCACTATAACTACCAATGCACTCATATCACATGCTTAGTATGAAGGGCATCAACACCTGCAGAATACAAGTAGTACTACAACAAACATTCCTGTCTTAACTCATAAGGTTCTAGGCTTGTAACAATTGTACTGTAAATATGTATTGTGTAACTGAAGAATAAAAAAGCCTTATCATCACATAAATCTGAACTCAACATTGTGAGTTCAGTTTTCATGAGTCAATCACAGTTAGAAATGAACAATAAAAACTTCTTTTAAAAACAACAACCTATAAGTAACCTATTCTGACAGTTTTGGGTAATCTTTAATATTTACTTGGCAACTGAATCCATTCTTTGATAGACGACTGTTGTAGATAATGTTATTTTGTAAAACTATTTGACTTCAGTATATGGATGCCAATAAATACTACAGCGAGCAAGGTGCATGCACTTCAGAATGCTTATCTGCAATGTCTCACACTGAACAATTTAGCTAAAATCTAAATCAGTGTTATTTCCGTTTGAGAACTAACCTCAAAGTGGGAATGTACAGAAAATTGCTGAGCAACAGACTGACAATTTACGTATGCTCAATCCACACCAAAAACCAGAACAACTACACAAATGTATCATCTTCATGTAGTAACATGGCCCAAGGCATTTCATTGGAAAGATGCTGAGTCATATGAGGGGATATATTACAGCAGATGAATAATCTCAGAGTGATAGAATTTTTAAAAAATATCCTCATTAAAGAGAAGGAAGCAGAAAAGTTTTGCATATTTACTTTAACAATAATGGCATTGTGATCAATAGATAGAAAGTGTTCCCCTACACAAACTTCTGTCGCCTGCCCGGTCTCATTCCCTAGTAGCAGTTCCAGTATCATATACTCTCTCATTGTACTGATTAAGGAAACTTTCTTGAACACATTTGACAAACTCTATTCCATCTAGTCCTTTTACAGTATGGGAGCCTCAGTCACTATGTAGAAAGTTAAAATCACCTAGTATAACAACCTTATGTTTCTTGCAACAGTCAGCAATCTCTTTACAGATTTGTTCCTCTAAATGCCTCAGACTGCTGGCTGGTCTGCAATATATCCCTATTAATGTGATCATAGCTTTCCTGTTTCTCAGTTCCACCCATAATGCCTTCCTAGACGAGTTCTCCAGTCTGTCCTGATGGAACACTGCTGTGACATTTTCCCTGACTAGTAACACCAGCCATCCCTCTTTAATCCCTTTCACTCTAATATGTCTAAAACAATGGAATCCTAGAATATTGAGCTGCCAGTTCTGCTCCTCCTGCAACCAAGTCTCACTAATGTCTACAATATCATATTTACTGCTCATCAGCTCTTCCTAACATACTTCTTGCAATGAAATATATGCAACTCAGGACACTAGTCACAGCATGCTTAACCCTTTAGAGTGCTGACTTTGTCTGTGATCATAACAACATCTGTCTCCACAGCCTCTCCACTAACTGTTCTGGCACCCAGCAAATCTACCCCATTAGCAAACTTTCCTGCTCCCGGTGCGGCATTCTATATATTGGTGAGACCCGATGCAGACTGGGAGACCGTTTCGCTGAACACCTATGCTCGGTCTGCCAGAGAAAGCCGGATCTCCCAGTGACCACACATTTTCATTCCACGTCCCATTCCCATTCTGATATGTCTATCCACGGCCTCCTCTACCGTCAAGATGAAGCCACACCCAGGATGGAGGAACAACACCTTATATTCTGTCTGGGTAGCCTCTAACCTGATGGCACGAACATTGATGTCTCTAACTTCCATTAATGTCCTCTTCCCTTTCTTACCCCATCCCTTATTTATTTATTTATCAATCTATTTGTATGTTTATTTATTTATCTATCTATTTGTTTGTTCATTCCTTCCTTCCTTTTTTCTTCTTGTCTCTCTCTTTTTTTTTCCTCTCTGTCCCTCTCACAATCACTCCTTGCCTACTCTCCATCTCCCTCTGGTGTTACCCTCCCCCTTTCTTTCTCCCCAGGCCTCCTGTCCCATGACCCTCCCCCTTCTCCAGCTGTGTATCCCTTTGCCAAATAACTTTCCAGATCTTAGCTTCATTCTTCCTCCTCCTGTCTTCTCCTATCATTTCTGATCTCTCCCCTCCACTTTCAAATATCTTATTATCCCTTCTTTCAGTTAGTCCTGATGTTACATCGACTGTACTTCTCCTTTGTGTGTGTTGCTTGAATTTCCAGCATCTGCAGACTTCCTCCTGTTTACTTTATTTTGTTCTTGCTAATCAAACTCACTGCCGAATGGTCACTGATCAAAACTTCAAAAACTGCCATGTGTCACTGCCTTTAATTGTCAATCAGCAAATCTGAATGAGTTATGTCCGCTCAGGCTTCTGATCTTGTTACAAGGGGGTGTTGGGAGCAGACCCAAGAGCAGGACACAGACACAGAGGTACTATAAACAGAACAGTATTTATTGATAGCTACTAGGAAGGCCAGGGAGCGAGGATTAAATGTCTACATGGACGTAAACATTAGATAACAAACTGATAAAACCTGGACTAGGACTTGAACTAGAAACCTGGACTCGGACTCCACTTGGACTCAGACCCTGGATTCGGACATGGAACTTGAATCTTGACTTGGATTCGGAACTTGGACCACGAGCTTGGACTTCGACTATGAAAAGATAGAATACCCAACTCGAAGTAGCGGCAAACGGCCAGAACCACCTGGCTGAAAAGGACTTGGACAACAAGACAAAGCCACACAACGACAGTCCATACATATCTTTGCTTGGAGTGGCAGCAAACAGCCGGCAACTCAGCTGGACACGAAAATGACTGAGATCGCTAAGCACCCACAGGCACCGAAGCAACCAGAGTCCATGATTCACAGCAGTCCCAGGATGAGCATAACCACAGTTGCTACTGTGAGATGACTGGCTTCCAGTGACGAGCTTCTGGTGACAGTCCAGCATCGAATAGCTGTCCCTGAATCGCTTTTAAGTTCAAAATGAGGATCAGGTGCCTCAATCAAGGTGCCCAACAGAACACGGGCACAAAGAAGTAACTGGAATGAGGAATCCACGGACCGGACCGTGACAGATCTCTCCATTAGTCCTTTGGCCAAAGCTCCAATGTACTGCCGTGAGTTGCTGAAATATCTCATCAAGCTTGAATTAATTTCTGGAACATTTGATCCCATAAGAGCAACTTCTAACATTTAATGCTCTTATGTGCTTGACAACAACATATCAATTGATCTGTAGTTAAGATAGTTACTAGTATGCACCGCAGCTTTTCTGACACCAACAGAGCAGCATGAATTAGTAAACTATTGACAGGAAAAGAATAACTTAAGAGCTCAGAGTTTGAGAATGTGTGTAAAAATTTGCCTTGTGCATTAAACACTAAATAGACTAATTTGTTACTCTCTGCTTCCAAAATTCAACATCATTGCCATCAACGGATGTAAAGTTGGAAAAACAGTTTATATATAACTATTGTATACAAAATATAAAATTGCTTATTTATTTGTATACAGTATTTCATTTGATTTATTTTTACTGTATTTACATATATTAATACTATTTAGCCTTAAAATTCAAAATTTCAACATGAACCATTATTTTTTAAAAAGGTGAAGGAGATGACACAGAGCTGGGAACTTGCTTCAGGGTTTATGCATCACAGTCTAGTGATGTAATGTTCTTGACCAACTCTCATGCAGATTGCTAATCTCCATTCCTCATGGATGCCAGATAGCTGAGAATATGCTGGAGTTCGTATACAGTACTGTGCATAGCCTAGCCTGAAGAAGGCTTCCATTTAATGTCACTTAATTCTCTATGTCAAAAGGATAGTACAATTTGTCTGCTGTGTTCTGAAAACTTCAATGGCATTTCATCAGGTTCAATATAACATTTATGACCCTATAACTAGTAGAAAGTTTTGACATTTGCATGAGAATTCTGAATGCTTAAACCTTGGATAAATGAAAATTTACTTCTGTTTAGTACATACATCAAAAATGAGTCTCTGTTCTTTTTATATAGTTTTATTCTGTGTTCCCAATTTATGCAAATGAATTTCAAATATCTAATGCAATTAATTTTATGCTTAGTAGGATACAAATGATAACAGCGCACAATGTATAAGCCTCAATCACTCTTGACTAGATGGGTTTCATCAAACTTTCAGGGGAGTTATGAAATTTATATTCTCAATCTGTTTTATTCAAATATATATTAGATCTTATTTATCATAATTAATCACAGTATCTAACCATTAGTGACTACAGACTTAAATTAACTTCCCTGTATTTCTGTCCTTCTCTGTTTCGCTCCTTGTTAATCCAAATTAGAACATTTCACTTCCAACAGACTTGTAACCATCTCTCTTTTGGCCTTGAAGTATATTTTAGTTTCATTAGGGCTCTGTAAATCTCCTCGGGAAATTTTTCCACATTAAGGGCAACTAAAGGCATCAGTATGCAAGTTATGTTATTGCATTTATTACACCATTTGAGCCATTCAGGAGCATTAAAAAAAACCAAAATCTTTCATAATGAACTGAGCACCATAAAACATATATTTATATTCTGTCATGAAGTGGCGAGAATGTTATTTTACCAGTTATAGAAAGAGTAGCATAGCAAACTGACCTTGTGGATACTTATTGAAGGTGAAGAGTTGAAAAAATGAAGAGGCTGGAAATCAGAAATATAGCCAGAAAATCCTGAAAAAACTCATGAGATTGGACAGCCTCTGTGTAATGAGATCTCCAGGGCAGTGTTTCGTGCCAAGGAGCATCTGGCTCCTAGGTTTTTAGAACACTTGAATTGGTTCATTGTTGTTTAATAAGAATTGTTAATCCTTTAGAATTCCTTGTGTTTTTCTCAAATGACGTGCTCTTTGTCATGTGGTCTCCTTTTGCTTTCTGTTTTAACCTTGTTATGTTTATTTTAATAGGCTTGGGGGTTCAGTGTTAATTGTATTGCTTAAACGGGTGCTTGATTAGCAGTAATAGTGGAATCCTAGTTTGGAGAACGTTACTTCTCAAGGTGTTGCTTGGCTGAGCCACAAATTTTCTTCAGAATTATTATGAATGAACTCTTGTCACTGTCTACATCAGAGTCTATCTTTGCTCCACGCAGTTATAGAAGGATCCCAGCAAGTAATGGACCAAATGTAGGTTGAACAGTGGAGTTTTGACATCGGTTAGCTTTAGGTGAGAATGTCATCTATTCTCAAGTCCATGTTCTGAGTTCCTCAAGTTTACATTCCAAGTGTCTCTAGTCTATGTTCTGGGTTTCTCAAGTCCATGCTCTGAGCTTCTCTAGTCTACATTTCGAGTTTCTCTGGTCTCCTTTCCAAGTTTTTCAAGTTGTAAGTACCTGACTTCCTAGCTTCAGGGTCCTGTGACTCAGGTCTCCATACAATTGAGTGTTTCAAGCAAGCTTATTGATAAAGTTTATTTGATTCAACAAATCAGCAATCACATAGTGTAAATTATGGAAGAACTTGCTCTTTCCTGATGTTATGCCTTACAAATAATGTTTGAAAGGACACTATCATGATTAATTGAAATAAGTTTACATGCCAGCATCTGGGATGGACTAACCTTTTACAACACATAATTCCTGTCTGTCTGTTCTGTTGAGTGATGCTAATGTTCCAGTGTAAAAGTGTGTCCTGAAACAGTAAATAGAGTTGGCAACCCTGACAAGCCATGCTCCAAATTCTGATCCCTGGCTGAAGTGGGCAATACACAAGTAAAGTAACCCTATCAAGAGTAAGCTACGTACATTTAACCCCTTGATGAAAATCATGGTACAGCCTGTGAAAATTGAACATTCAGATAACAAATGAAACAGATCTATAGAGAGCCAGCTAGCACAGTGATAAGAAGTGCCTGTCTATGCTATCTCAATCTGTTGAATTGAGCGTACAGACTTCTGTATCCTAATTGCCTCTGGAGAATAGTTCTCAGGAAACCTAGGTTTCAAGTTTCATGGTTTAAGGACTCAAGTTTCCAGATCTCAAGACTATCTCTGGGTCTAAGCATCCTGGTCTAAATATTCAAGTCTCTCAAGGTTCTCATGGCCCACAAGGTTCTCAAGGCTCTCAAGGTCAACAAGATTGTCTAGGCTCTCAAAGTTTTCTGGTTTATCAAGGCTGTCTAGGCTCTCAAGTCCCTCTGCCTTTCAGGGTCCCCATAACTCTCATGTTGTCCCTGGATCTCGAGTTTTCAGTTCTCTCTAAACCATTAGGTGCCAACCATAGGGAGGGGGGTTCTGTAAGGACTTCTTTCAGCTTGTGTGCGGCGCTGGACCTGAGGTTTATAGAGCACCTGAATTGGTAAATTGTTGTTTAATGAGTGCCATTAATCGTTTAGAGTTCTTTGTGTTTTACCTGAATGCTCCGTGTAATGCGATCTCCTGGTACTTTCAGTTTAACCTTGTTCAGTTCATTTTGGTAGGTTCAGGGATTCTGTGATAACTGTATTATTTAAGTGGGTGCCTGGTTAATGCTAATTGCAGGGTCCTAGTCTGGAGAGTGTTACTTCTCCCAATGTCACATGGCCGAGCCACTGATGTTCTTTTGGAATTATTATGGATAAGCTCTTGTTACCGTCTCTACATTGGAGTCTGTCTTTCTCCACACTCGGGTTCGATACTGGCTCATCATCACAGCCTTGTGATGAGAAAAACAAAGTTAACATTGCAAGGCAATGATCATTTCTCACAAACAGAAGGTGTCAAAAAAGGTTTTAAGTAGCAGAGAGGAGGAAAGGTAAAGAAAACAAAAAGAAAGTTTGTGATAGGGAGGTGACCAAGTCTGCCAACGTGACACTATTGCTGTTGGCACTACCTAAAGGGGCAGGTTGTATATCTGAGTAAGACACCAATGACAGTGGGCAATAACTCAAGCAGGCGTTAGCACTTTGTTCTCCAAAATCCCTTCTTCCAGGAAATGTGATCACAATAAGAGACAGCTGAATTGGAATGGATGTCATACCAGTATTAAACATTACTGTGGTCTTCTAATGGTCTATCATTATGGCAGAACATTAAAGAATTAATTTGTAGTTAGTGAGCTGCTCTATCAGTGAGCTGTTTATCAATGCCCACTTCCAGGGCTGCTGCAGTGGCAGCAGATGCCTGAGCCCTGTTTACCTTCTTTTTGGGGCTGAAGAAGAATTTGATGAACTCTCCTTTTCCAGAGAAACTGGGGTGAGTATTCCAGTCTCCAGCAAACTGTGAGAATCAATGTAATCATCAGCTGCAGCCCAGAATGAACACTGAGACTGAGGCTCCTGAAACTGTGAAGATGAGAGAGAGGGTGACCTTGACTTTGACTGTGAGTTCAATACGAGCAGCTGTGCAAGCTTGCATTTGAGATTTTATGACCTTATCCATATTGATGAAGACCACATTGTGGAAGTGCACCCTCCAGATATTATTTCTCTGAGAAGAGTTTATAAGAGTGTATTTCCTTGTGAATCCTGGGAGGCTAGTGTTTTTGGAGCTGAGCCCATGTGATTTTATCCCCTGGGAGATATCTGTTGCATACTCATGTCCTCTGTTCACGAGCTGTTGTAGACCTAGATAAGTGTTCCTTGCAAGCAAAGTGGCTTCCACACTGGGAACAATCAGTCTAAGTAGTATGCTGTATAACTCATTATCATACCATATATCACAGTTTGATTAAGAATGTTAGTTTTTGGTCCTTTAAATATCAGTTTTGAAACATAATTTCTGCAAAAGCTGATTTCTCTGCTGACAATTGATTTATTTTGTCCTCATAGGTTGAAATGAAAAGGCTCAAGCATAATCTAATAAAGTCATTTTATAAATTACATATTTTGTCCTTTCAAAGTACAGCTTTTTTAGTGATATAATGAAATACATTTGCATGTAATCTGTACTGTAGGAAATTGCTGGTTGTGAGTAGTGAGGTCCAAAGTATAACAACTAGGTAATTTGTGGCACAATTTAGGGCTGATAATTTTTTTTTGGAGAGTACCTCTTCTCTTAACTCAAAATAGAATATACAGTATAATGTTTACTTAAGTGGATGTGTGTGGAGAATTTAATGTCCCATTACTAGCTGTTTCAGTGTTGGTGTACTCCATCGGAAAGTCTCCCTGGATCTTGCACTCAAGTATTTATAATGACAGTGAATTCACAAGCACTAGCACAATCCAGAAATAAGATATGAACCACTTTTGAAGACAGAAATTTGAAGTGAAATTATCAAATTTTTACAATATACTGTATATTCACAAATCTGGGGATTTTATCCCTACTCTCACTTCTTTTTAATCAAATGAAGGTTTCATGGCAAACTGTCAAATAATATAGAGTAAGCTAATTATCTCTGTTTTGTGAGTGCTTAAGTGTTACAGCAGACATCAAAACCGCTGCTAAGATTCCTCCCAATCATTACTCAGAGAAATGTGTCACACACCGACAAAAGACTCAAGATTCAACATTCAAGGTTGTTTAATGTCAGTTCTAGTACACGGGTAAGGAGAATGAAATAATTATTACACCAGATCCAATGCAGAACCAAACAAAAATAGGATAAAGAACACAATAATTAAAAAAACTACAGACTATATAAATACGTAGATATCCTAAGTACATAAGGTGATGCTAGGTACAAAAGTATCTGTACATAGGTGACTCTGTCAGGAAATGATAAAATAGTGGTGATGTAGTTTAGTGGGTGGAGGTGTTCATCAGCCTTACTGCTTGGGAAAAGTAACTGTGATGATCTGCCTTATGTTAAAATTCATTCTGTGGAAGGATATTTTCAAGATGCAGTGCTACAATCATCATTCAAATGATTCTTAATGCAGGAATATGCACTTCCAGTGACATTCTCACACAGCAAATAATATTTAGAAACAAAGCTCCTTTGCAAACACTGAACCTTAGGAAAGAAATTTGCATTCCTGTTCTGTAAGTCCACGAATAACCTACTTTAAAGTACCTGCTGAGATCATTCATGAGGTTCAATGAGCCTGCTGAGCACAGGGAAGTATAAATGCCAGCATGTCACACTGAGTTCCAGTTTTTCATTCCAGCATGAATTTTGCTGTTATATTACCTTAAAGCCCTGACAACAAATACATTGCCCAGGTATGGTGTATGTGGTTCAGCAGCTCCTTTGTGCTGAGTTAAATGATCTGAGATAACCTGCTAGAACTGGCATTACAATTGTTGCAATTATTCCTGAAATACAAAAATCAGGGCTTTTAGTTCTGTCCATCATCACTAAATCTTTCTGTAAATTGCACTTTTGCAAACATTGGTTATGGAATCAAGCAAGGCAATGATGTTATCTATGGTTACACAGCTGATGATTACCAATGGGTAAACATTAACCTAACCTAATGGTTAGGAAACCACAGGACTCAGGTTAAATCTTATGTATGTTATTTATAAAATCTGAAACAGTATTCCAGTCACATACCGGCAATTTTAACTTAATTATTCTGAACTATGGCACAGGATGAATGTTTGTTAATTATTCATTGTTGCTTTCAGTTCAGCTTGTCTGGAATTCTACTGAGTTTACTAAGAGAGATAAAGCTTTTTAACAACTTGCCCTGATTAAAATAGAAAATTACCTTTTTGAGCAATCTTTGCAATAATATATTGTTGCTTTTAATTCATGAAACATGATTATGATTGGAAAATAACTTAATGCACTATATGAGTTCACTAATGTTCCTCCTGCAAAAGAAATAGCTGAGCAGAATTCATTTCTTTTTGTTGATTGTTTTAACTACCCTGTATTTATTTATTATGTTTAATACTCCTAAATTTAAAGCTGCTTGCATATCTTACAATAATTGCAGTAAGATATTGCTGAAGATTATTAGGTTCAAACAGACATTGTAACATCATGTCTCAGATGACAAATAGTATCCAAAATTACCTGTGAGGTCCTGGGTACTTACAGAAACAACCTGAAAACAGCTCATCTTATGCTAACACGAGGAAATCTGCAGATGCTGGAAATTCAAGCAACACACACAAAACGCTGGTGGAACACAGCAGGCCAGGCAGCATCTATAGGGAGAAGCGCTGTTGACGTTTCCTGACGAAGGGTCTCGGCCCAAAACGTCAACAGTGCTTCTCCCTATAGATGCTACCTGGCCTGCTGTGTTCCACCAGCATTTCATGTGTGCTGCATCTTATGTTAATCTCAAATGAATAAATTTAAATTAATTTTGATATTTAGTTGAGGCATATTAAATATATAATACTATTTCTGGATGATACATAATGAAGTATTTTCTCAAAAATATATTGAAAGTCTCAGAGGTCAAAATCATTTTGTTCAAACAGGCCTCTGAAGGCTACTTTGATTCAAATGTTTGAAACTGTTCCCCATTTGCAGTGCCTTCAATAGGAGGTTTTAAGTCTAGTTCATTATCATGTGACAAGGCATGGTGAGATATAGTATCTAGCAGCATCACAGGCAGATAAATAGAGACAACAAAACAGAACATACATTATACATAAAATTATCCCATGTTGTGTCAAACAACAGTGCAGTAGCAAGACCTTAGTGCAAAGAAAAGAGAGCCAGCTTTGAATACAAGTCCATGGTGATGTAAGAGATGGTCTATGGTGTTCCATTAAAGAAATAAGGTTAATATTGTGCAGATAGGATCAAGAAACTGATGGTTGCAGGAAAATAGCTATTCCACAACTTGGTGGAGTGGGACTAAGCTTTTGTATGAGGGGTGATTGATAAGTTTGTGGTCTAAGGTAGGAGTCAATTTTAGAAAACCTAACACATTTAATTTTCAACATAGTCCCCCCCTCACATTTACATACTTAGTCGAGCGGTCATGGAGCATACGGATTCTTTCTTTGTAGAAGTCGGCATCTTGGACCTCCAGAAAGTGTCCACAGCAGGGGTGATTGATAAGTTCATGGCCTAAGGTAGAAGGATATGAGGTATACAGCTCTCGTTACATGCACATGCAGGCCAACTCTTTGAGTGATTATGCAAAAAGTTTGAAGTTAATAACTTAGCTCCTTCTACCTTAGGCCATGAACATATCAATCACCCCTCGTACATCTTGCTTAGCAAGAAGGCGGCAAGGCCCAGCTGGTGAGTTTTGCTGTTAATAGACACAGAGGAGTTAGGCTTTGTGTAACAGCCTTACAAATATTTTATAGGTGGAAAAAACTTGAGTGTCATTGATGCATTGTAAAAGTAAGAGAATGTATTGAATTTATGATACAATGAACATAGACAATGACTCTAGATCCTGACTCAGAATTTCCTCCAGTAACTTCTTTATTACTGATGGCAGGCTGACCGGCCTGTAGTTCCTGGCTTTTTCTTGCTACACTGTTTGAACAATAAAATTACACTAGACACCTTCAAGTCTTCAGGACCTTCACTAGTGGCTATAGATAAAGCAAATATCTCCACAAGGACCTCTACAGTTTCTTCTCTAGCCTCTCACAAAGTCTGAAGATGCACTCAGTGAGGCACAGGGGATTTATCCACCTCAATGCACTGCAAGGCCACAAATACCTCCTGCCAGGCAATATAAATGTCCTCCAAAAAGTTTCCACTTATTTCCCTTATCTCTGAAGCAACCATAATTTTCTCCTCAGTGAACATCAAGGAGAAATATTTGTTAAGAACTGCACTCATCTCTTATGGCTCAAGATATGGGCATCCTTGCTGATCACTAATGGGACTTACTCTTTCCCTATCTACCTTTTACTCTTAATATAATTGTAGAATGTCTTCATGGTTTCTTTGCTCTTACCTGTCAAATCCATCTCATATCCTCTCTTGATTTCTGATCTCTTGATTTCCCTTTTAAGGGTATTCTTGGTATTTTATAGTCATCAAGAGATGCACTCAACCCCAACCTCCTAAACCTAAGAAAATGCTTCCTTCTCTTTCTTGAACACTGCCTCAACATTTCTTGTCAGCCAAGGTTCTCTAAATTTGCCAGGTTTACCCTTCACCCTAACATGAATATGTTGCCCCTTGACTCTTGGTATCACCCGTGATCATATTTACCCGTTCCATCTCCCCTCTGATTATTTACCCCTTATTCCTCATTGGGATAAGCTAATGCAATGCAAACTAGAAATCAAGGAGTTGGGCCTGGGTAATTCATGAAGCAGCCTTGGGTTATATAACCTTTAACAGAATAACAGAATTATTGATATTTGCAACATATTATAGGAATTAATAGGGATCAGCAAGCAGGAAGACTTTATCTTTCAAGAAATCCATATATCCCCTTAATACCCTCTGAAAGCTATAAATATTTACATAAAATGCTTCAACATGCTCACACCAATTACAAGTAAATTATTTATTTGACAAACTATTTCATAAATTATTCAAAGATTTAATACAACAGAGCAAGTTCAATCCACCAATGTAGTTGAAAACATTTAGGCTCCATTTTTTTTAAAATGCTTAAGTTGTCTAATATGGCCAGATCAACATATTTCTCAGAATACACTTCTCAGAATATGGCCATATTAGACAACTTAGCCAGAATAAAACAAATTAAAAAGAGGCACTACCATTTATCTGTAATTAACAAAGAATGAATAACTAAAAATAATGTAAGTACATGGTTTTCTCCTGCCAAGATCAGCACACGTAGTGATTATTTGCTTTCAATTACCACAGAATATTTCCTCAAAATTAATGATGCAATGTTATACTAACACATGAGCAGGAAACTTCTGATTTGGAAACCATTGAACAAATCATTAGGAACAAATCTCTACTCTTTCTAAGCAATTATACAGTAATCATATCTGAAGAAATCTTTCCTCCTTGTAAGACAATTCTGTGACCAACACTATCTTGTGGTTTTGGTTTTGACAGACCCACCAGTAATAAGAAAGGATTAGAAGCTGCATGACACACGGTAGTACAGCTTTCAGCTGAATTGTCACCCCACTGATCCATAGACGTCTGATGCAATAATTGGCCAATTATGTCAATGATTTTACATATTAAATGTACAGTCACCAGATCATCATCCCATTTAATTGAGCTTAATTTTGCAATTCACGCTGACATTAATGTTTTTCACAATTTTTTGCCATTGCTTGCTTATTTTGTGGAAATACATACAACATATTTATACTGATGATGTAAATGCCTCAAGCATTGGATGCTTAATAATAAAATCTTGTATTGCTGTGTTTGAAAAATCAACCATTGACTCAATAACTTGCCTCTTATTATAAAACTTGCCTTCAGGCACCTCCAAACTTTTAAAATATCCATCAGACTCTATCAACACTCACGCTCTGGATTCATGTTTGAAGAATGGAGTAATATTCAAGAATATTACACACTAGAACGTTAAAAATCACTGATCATTTCTTGCTGTTTCCTTGTTAACTCTTGCTTTGCCAGGATTTAGCAAATGATGAACCTGAACCATAGGCTTAGTCAAACGGTAACCTATCCTGGGATCACATGTATCTGCACACATATTCCTAGAAACTGAAATGTAATTGAAGCGTAAGAGGAGTTGTGGTTCCTTTTATATATCAGCTCAATATTATACTATACATGATTTTGACAGTGTATATTCCTTTCTTTGTTTGTACTTCTATTGAAGTATGTATTTGATATAACTTCTCCTTTGATTTGTATTTATCCTTTTTTTAAATCATTAAAAAGATTGAAAATGAAGCGTAATTGGGTGATGTATTTACCCATAATGTTAATTGAAGGACCCTCAAAAACACAATAAATTAGTAAAGTTTTCTCTTTTTAATCTTAAAGGTAGCTTATACATCATTTTCTTTTCTAAAAACTTTGTATGCTTCCCATGGTGTAATTGCCATGTGATTTCCACACTGATCACTGGGAAGCTTTCAGGCCTTAAAGTGCACATTCCAGAGTAGCCACTGTAATGTGGCATGAGGTTGATATGATATTGGTTTGTCATTGTCACATGTAGCAAAATACAGTGAAAAGCTCGCCTTGCTTGCAGTTCATACCGGTCAAATCATTACACAGTGCATTGATGTAGAACAAGGGAAACCAATAACAGAATGCAGACTAAAATGTAAATGCTGCCGAGGATGGACAGTGCAGGTAAGCAATGAAGTACAAGACCAAAGCAAGGTAGGTTATGAAGTCAAGAGTCAATCTAATCATACAAGAACTCTGTTCAGGGATTTGTTAATAGCAGGAAAGATACTTGTAGTACAATGGTTTGGCACGTACAGTATGCATCACAAGGAAATACTGCACAAGTACTGTTTAATGTATAAACTGAAAATGGTGGTGAACCTATGTGCACTTCTTCTCCCTACAAAGTCCCTGCCCATGGGGCTTATTATAATGATTAACTGTCCATCCCATTTCTTATCCATTGCAAGATTTACTTGGAATTGTCTGAGGTAAAGACAGCTAACATTATGAAAGATTTTGATAAAAGGGATTAAGAGGACATTTCTCCATTGCATATATCTAAAACTAGAATGCAGAAATTTAGAATGAAGGTTTACCCATTTAAGATGGGTATGTGGAGGAATTTCTCTTTGGACTCTTTGTAATACTCTACCTGAGTGAGGAGTGGAGGATGGAATCCTTCAATAAAATCGAGGTGGAAATACACAGATATTTGAAGGCTGGTGAACACCAAGAAACTGCAGCCACTGGCCTATCCTCTTCCCACAGTGGCTAGAGACCATTCACTTGCCACCTTGTTCCATGACAGGTTACTACTGAGCTCAAATTCCCCTAATCCGCCACACCCTTCCCCTTGGTAAATAGTCATATAAAGTACTCATTAAGGAACTCACCCACATCCTCTGCATCCCATTTTATACTCGAGTGGTCCTACTCTCTTCCTAGTCATCATCTTGCTCTTGAGATATGTATAGAATGTTTTGGGATTCTCTTTAATCCCACTTGCCAAGGACCCCTCTTGGCATTCCCAATTCCCTTTTTGAGTTCTTTTCTGGCTTTCTAATAATCCTCCAGGTCTCTGTTTGATTCTAACTTCCTAAGCTTTACATATTTTTCCTTTTTCTTCTTGACTAAGTTCATCACCTCCCCTGACATCCAAGATGATCTTACCTTGCCATCCTTCTCCTTCCTTCTGGCTGGAACATATCTTGTCCTGTACTCTGTGCATTCAGTCTTTAAACAACCTCTACATGTCAGATGTGGACTTGCCCAGAAACATGTGTGCCCAATTATCTCTCCATAGTCCCTGCCTAACACTCCCAAGCTTTGCCCTGCTCCGGTTTAATATATTCCCACAAGGTTCGTGCTTATCCTTATCTATAGCTATCTTAAAACTTAAGGAGTTGTGGTCACTGTTGCCTAACTGCCAACCCCACAGAAAGGTAGCTCACCTGGCCAGGCTCATTACCTAACACCAGATCTAGTATAGCTCCTCCTCGTGTTGGACAATCTACATGTTGATTTAGAAGCCTTCCTGGATGAACCCTAACAAATTCTGTCCCATCTAAACCATTTGCATTAAAAAAGGTTCCAGTTTATATCAGGGAAGTTGAAGCCCCCCAATTTTACAACAGCAGTGTTGTTTTTATGCCTTCCCTTAATCTGCCTGCATATCTGTTCCACAGTGTCCCAGAAACTATAGGGCGAACTCTGGTACAATCCCATTAAAGTGATTACATCCTTCCTATTTTTGAGTTCTATACATATAGACTCAGTGGATGAGCCTTCTACCATGTCCCTTCTGAGTCCCTGATTCCAGATGAGCTCAATGTCTTCAATGCTTGCTTAGACCACCAAATGTGGAGGAACCAGCACAAACTCCCGTGGCTCCCAACGATTCTGTGATTTCAGTTTCTGAAGCAACATGCAAGCAGCTTTCAGGAGGGTGAAGCCTTGAAAAGCACCCAGCCCAGATGGAGGTATCTGACCAGTTACTAAAGACGTGTGCTGGTCAACTGGATGCATTGTTCACTGAGATCTTTAACCTCTCGCTTTGGCATTCTGAGGTACCCATATGCTTCAAGCGGACTCCACTTATACTATCAGCTAAGAAGAATGTGCTAACCTGCCTCAGTGACTATCATCCAATAACACTTACATCCAGATTGCTGAAGTGTTTTGAGAGGTTGTTGATGAAACATATCAACTCTTGCCTGAGAAGCGACTTGGACCCACTCCAATTTGCCTACTGGACAAAATGTCCACAGCAGGTGCCATCTCATTGGCTCTTTGCTCAGCTCTGGAATATCTGGACAGCAAAGATACATATGTCAGGATGCTCTTTATCGACTACAGGTCAATATCTAATACTACCCTTCCCTCAAAACTAATCAATAAGCTTCAAGACCTTGGCCTCAATACCTCGTTGTGCAATCAGATCCTTGATTTCTTCAGTTGCATACTCCATTCAGTTCTGATTACTATCCAACATGTCTTCCACAATATCCATCAGCATGGGTGCACCTCAAGGCCATATTTAAGTTTTCTGATGACACTACTGTTGTTAGGCAAATCAAAGGTGGTAACAAATCAGCATATAGGAGGGAGATTAGAAATCTGGCTGAATGGTGCCACAACAACAACCTCTTACTCAATCTCAGCAAGACCTTTTTTTTTAGGCATCCATTATTCTCAAGAGACCATGGATATGTGCCTTGGAAAGTTTCCAGGGCGCAGGCCTGGGCAGGATTGTATGGGAGACCAGCAGTTGCCCATGCTGCAAGTCTCCCCTCTCTACACCACTGATGTTATCCAAGGGAAGGGCAAGGGCCGATACAGCTTGGCACCGGTGTCGTCACAGAGCAATGTGTGGTTAAGTGCCTTCCTCAAGGACATAACACGCTGCCTTAGCTGAGGATTGAACTAGCAACCTTCAGATCACTAGACCAACACCAAGACCAAGGAGTTGATTATTGACATTAGCAGGGTGAAACCAGAGGACAATGAGCCAGTTCTCATCGGAGAATCAGAGGTGGAGAGGGTCAGCAATTTTAAATTCCTCAGTGCTATCATTTTGGAGAATCTGTTCTGGGCCCAGCAGTGAAAGCAATTACAAAGAAAACCTGGCAGTGCCTCTACTTCCTTAGCAGTTTGTGAAAATCCTGCATGTCATTCTAAAACTTTCACAAACATCTGTAGATGTGTCGTGGAGAGTATATTGACTGGTTGCATCATAGACTAGTATGTAAACAGCCAATGCCTTTAAATGGAAAATCCTACAAAAAGTAGTGGACAGCCCAGTCTATCACAGGTAAAGCCACCCGACAACTGAGGACATCTACACAAAGCACTGTCACAGGAAAACAGCATCCATCATCAAGGACACCACAACCCAGGTCAAAAATTCAAAGAAAACACCCAAAGTGAAAAAAGAAGAAATTGTGTAAATCGCAAAAAAGGAATGAATAACAGATAGAGTATTAAACATCAAACCGTAGGGTACTTGAGACAGTTTAGGGTGTTCAGTGTGGATCCATTCACTTCAATTTAGCCCTGTGTCATTTGTTGACTGTAGGCCACAGGGCCAGTCTGTGTGAAGTGCCCCGATCAAAATCGCACAAAATAGTAATGGAGAAAGGTGTAACTAGAAATCAGAAACACATATAACATGTACTGTAAAGTACTCTAATAATGAGTGTAATCCACAAACCACATTGATCAAACCTTGCCCAAGACCTAAGACTCCTGTACCTTCCTTGGCAGCAATGAGCAAGAGGGAGATAAAGACAAGCCAAACATAGGCAAATGGCGCTGAGCACACATTAGCCTTCTGCTCTCATCCTCATCGAGTTAAATCTTGTTCAATGCTTTAATTGGTGAGATCAGGAAGTAAAGGAGCCAATCACAGTTTCGCACAGCACCATTAGGCTGCATACTCTGTTCTCACCCTTGCTCTCAACCATGCTGAATTCTCTCAGAGACAGCAAAAGCACCAGATCACTCAGTTGGCCTAAAATCACCTTATCAAAATGTTAATTACAGGCTCCTATTGCAAACAGATTAGTAATATAAGCATATATTAAAAGAAGGAGAGGAGAAATTAGTTTTGTGAACTGTTTGCAGGACGCCACCGGTAGCTGTGTTGGTCACTAGCACAACATTTTCTTCTCGCTACTGCTTTCAAGAAGAAGGTAGCATTAGGACTTACACCACCAAGCCAAGGAACAGTTTAACCATCAGGCTCTTGATCCAAAGGGAATAACTTCGCTCAACTTCACTCACCTCATCATTGAAATGCTCCCACAGCCCATGGACTCACTGTCAAGGACTTTTCATCTCATTGTCTCAATTTTCACTTTGAACTTTGCTTTGATTAGTAGTGGAACTTCCTCACCTCTTTTACTCTCTCTCTATCTTTCTTAAAACATTGAAACCCTGGAACATTAAGCATCCATTCCTGCCCCTCTCTCAACTAACTCTCTGTAATGTTCGCAATGTAATAGTTCCATGTACTGATCCATGCTCTAATTTCAGCACATTTACCCATAATACTTTAATTATTAAAATACATGCACTTCAAACTATCCATCCTATCATATCTATCACTTTGCTCCAGATTGCTTATACTGGCTCTAACATCTACATTCCTTTGCATTTCTCAAATTTCTAACCCGATGCTCTGGTTCCCATTTTCCTACCAGACTGCTGAGGAACTTGGCATTCCGGATGGGTTTTGTAAAACTTGGATGTAGCAATTTCATTTTACACAATTTTACCCTTGATATGTTTGAGTTTTCCATCCTTGAACATGGCCGTGGCATCATCCAGCATCTTTCTTAATTTGCTTTCAATTGACTCTATTGCAAGGGATGGAACTCCCATCAAACTGTAGCTGTCACAGCCAATCATGACCTCACAATGCTATTTTTACCAAGTATATGCCCAATGTGGCTTATTGGTTGTTATATTTTACTGTTACAAATGTCAATCCCACAGGAGTTATCTTTTCTCCAATATAAATTCTTAGTTGGATATCTGCAGGCTTAAATTCAGTAAATTTGAAATGGCGTTCAAACTTGTTTGTGGAATGACTGAAACAACCTAGCCTGGGTCCAATTCCATTTTAATTAATTTGCCATTCACTTCTGGTGTAAGCCATATCTCTTGTTTGCTTATCATTCATTTTCACATTGTAAATTTCTTGGCTATCCAGTCCTGTTTTACTCTCCTTATTCGATTTTTCATCAACCGCATGCAGATCAGTGCTCTTTTTGAAACTGCAACTTGACTTTTAATCTTTTTCTCTTCCCTATTTGGTCCATTAATTTTTGTCTGCCTGACATGCTCTTTGTATTTGTCCTACTTTGTTGCATTTTCTGAAGTTTTGTCTTTAAACCTGCATTGGTCTGGTGTATGTGAGCCCCTGCCACAATGGTAACACAATTTGTTCAGCCACTCAGGTTTTTGGTTAGACATTGCAATTTTGTTTACACTCACTTTTATTCCTGACTGCAACTCAATTGCATCTCTGGCTGTTGTTTCCACTCACACAGCAATTTTCACTGCTCTTTTAAATGTGAGTTGTGCTTTAGTTAGGGTCCAGTTTTGAATGGTTTCTTGAAAGATTTCACAATCTAAACAATCTGTCAGTGCATCATTAGATAAGAACAGTTACTACTCCCTCAACCATCAGGGTCTTGAATAAAAGGGATAACAATACTCACTTTCCCACCATTTAAATGTTCTTACAATGAATGATCTCACTTGAAGGGCTCTTTATTTCATTTTCTCATGTTCTCATTATTTATTGCTGTTTATTTCTAAATGCATTTGCACAGTTTATTGTCTTATGCACTCTGTTTGATCTTTCATTGATCCTGTTCTAGTTACTATTCCACAAATTTACTGAGTATGCCCATAAGAAAATGAGTTTTAGGGTTGTATATGGTGATATATATGTACTTAGATAATAAAATTTACTTTGAACTTTGAAATTCACCACTGAACTGACAATACTCAGATAATTTATTCAATTCAGCCAAGTAAGATGGAATCCCCTTCTTTTTGATTCTGGTATGGCATTCTGCAATCAACAATGCTTTTGGTTCCTGTACTGCATTCACAATATTAGCCAAGTTCATTTGAGCTAGCTTGGCTGAAGCAGTTAAACTTCTAAGCAAACTGTATACTTTGCCACACTAAATACTCAGTAACACTGGCACTCATTTATCATTAGCTGTTTGCTTTAAAGTAATGCTCAACTCATTCAGAATACATCTTCTAGTTATCTGTTGTGCAATCAAACTTGTCTATCTTTCCGATGTGGCCAGGCATTCCTACTTTTTATTTAACTGTTATTATTATTATCATCACCTGGTACTCACTGTTTATGAGCTTGTGAATTTCATCCATTTTCAACCTTTTGTTTAAGCTCAAATGTCTTTCTCCTCTTCCAAATAAACAGGCAGGCAGTCATCTTAGGTTCATTTAGAAATTCTTATTCAAGCAATATATTTATAATTTTAGTCAAAAATTACTGAAATTGTAAATACACAACAGAAATCTTCACAATAAGACCATAAGACATAGGAACAAAATTAGGCCATTCAGCTCACCATGTCTGCTCTGCCTTTCTATAATCTTTGCTCTCTTACAATCCCATTGATTTCTTTCCTGTGGATAGGTAACCAGGACTGAACACAATACTCCAAATTAATCTTCACCAGTGTCTTATACAGTTTGAACTTAACATCCCAACTCCTGTGCTCCAATGCAGTGAAGATCTACCTTAATACGGTTTGGAGAAAATTAGAGGCTTCTTACTTTATTCTAAGAGATTAAGGATTAATGTGGTAAGTAGCCGGAGATGATTGTTGTAAAATGCAAATTTTGTACATTTCAACACGTCTGTAACAATGTTACTCCAAAGCAGCCAGGTGGCAAAAAGTATATCAACAGGACAACGCTGCTTATTCACATTCGCTTAGAGGAAACTATACTTGTCTGCCTATCATGCTACTGGCCAATTTAAAATGTGAAGCTTATTCAGTGAGAAACCATGGGAGCCATTACATTATACTTGAATACCTTGCATCCAAAATATATCAAAACTATCTATGAGGTAATTTATGAACCACTACTATTGAATCTTCTGTAACCAGCATGATTCAAAAAACACTTAAAATCCAAGAAACCAAATATTTAACTTTGAAAGTCAATTTTAGGAATTTCAGATTCTATGTTAATTATTGTTTTTCAGCAAGCAAGGATGAAAGTGAACAAATATTTTTCAATACCCTTCGCACCAGAGAAACACAAGCAAGTGATGTAGTCCTCAAAACTGTGAGTTAATTTATCATTGTTTTGGAGATGACAAGTACATAGCTTACATCAGATAGAAAATAAGCATCTATATCTGTGAGAATGTAAGATTAGTCGTTTTAGAAATAAAGAAAACATTGCAAACCTACAGCACAATACAGGCCCTTCGGCCCACAAAGTTGTGTCGAACATGCTCTTACCTTAGAAATTACTAGGCTTATCTACAGCCCTCTATTTTACTAAGCTCCATGTACCTATCTAAAAGTGTATTAAAAGACCCACTCTCTGAGTAAAAAACTTAACCCTGACATCTCCTCTGAACCTACTCCCCTGCACCTTAAACCTGTGTCCTCTTGTGGCAACCATTTCAGCCCTGGGAAAAAGCCTCTGACTATCCACACGATCAATGCCTCTCATCATCTTATGCACCTCTACCAGGTCGCCTCTCATCCATGGTCGCTACAAGGAGAAAAGGCCGAGTTCACTCAACCTATTCTCATAAGGCATGCTCCCCAATCCAGGCAACATCCTTGTAATTCTGCTCTGAACTTTTCTATGGCTTCCACATCCTTCTTGTAGTGAGGCGACTAGAACCAAGCACAGTACTCCAAGTGGGGTCTGACCAGGGTCCTATATAACTGTAACTCTACCTCTCGGCTCCTAAATTCAATTCCACGATCAATGAAGGCCAATACACTGTATGCCTTCTTAACCACAGAGTCAACCTGCACATCTGCTTTGAGCGCCCTATGGACTCGGACCCCAAGATCCCTCTGATCTTCCACACTGCCAAGAGTCTTACCATTAATACTATATTCTGCCATCATATTTGACCTACCAAAATGAACCACTTCACCTTTACCTTGGTTGATCTCCATCTGCCACTTCTCAGCCCAGTTTTGATTCCTATCAATGTCCCGTTGTAACCTCTTGGGTCCCAGAACAGATCCCTGAGGCACACCACTGGTGACCGACCTCCATGCAGAATATGACTCATCTACAACCACTCTTTGCCTTCTGTGGGCAAACCGGTTCTGGATCCACAAAACAATGTCCCCTTGGATTCCCATGCCTCCTTACTTTCTCAATAAACCTTGCATGGGGTACCTTATCAAATGCCTTGCTGAAATCCATATACACTACATCTACTGCTCTTCCTTCATCAAAGTGTTTAGTCACATTCTCAAAAAATTCATCAGGCTCTTAAGCCATGCTGACTATTCCTAATCATATTATACCTCTCAAAATGTTCATAAATCCTGGCTCTTGGGATCTTTTCCTTCAACTTACCAACCACTGGAGTTAGACTCACTGGTCTATAATTTCCTGGGCTATCTCTACTCCCTTTCTTGAATAAAGGAACAACATTCTCAACCCTCCAATCCTCGGGAACCTCTCCCATCCCCATTGATGATGCAAAGATCATCACCAGAGGCTCAGCAATATCTTCCACTCACCTCCCACAATAGCCTGGGGTACATCTCATCCAGTCCCGATGACTTATCCAACTTGATGCTTTCCAAAAGCTCCAGCACATCCTCTTTCTTAATATCTACATGCTCAAACTTTTCAGTATGCTGAAAGTCATCACTACAATCACCAAGATACTTTTCCATAGTGAATACTGAAGTAAAATATTCATTAAGTACCTCTGCTATTTCCTTTGGTTCCATCCACACTTTCCCACTGTCACACTTGATAGGTCCTATTCTTTCACGTCTTATCCTCTTGCTCTTCACATACTTGTAGAATGCCTTGGGGTTTTCCTTAATCCTGCCCACCAAGGCCTTCTCATGGCCCCTTCTGGCTCTCCTAATTTCCTTCTTAAGTTCCTTCCTATTAGCCTTATAATCATCTAGATCTCTAATATTACCTAGCTCTCTGAAACTTTTCTTTTCTTCTTGACTAGATTTATTACAGCCTTAGTACACCACGGCTCCTGCTCCCTGCCACAACTTCCCTGTGTCATTGGAACGTACCCATACAGAACTCCACACAAATATCTGCTGAATATTCATCACATTTCTTCCATACTTATCCCTTGTTTCCAATTAAAGCTTCCAATTTCCTGCCTGATACCATCATAATTCTCCTTACTCCAATTAAACGCTTTTCTAACTTGTCTGTTCCTATCTCTCTCCAATGCTATTGTAAAGGAGATAGAATTATGATCACTATTTCCAAAATCCTCTCCCATTGAGAAATCTGACACTTAACCAGATTCATTTCCCAATGCCAAGTCAAGCACAGCCTCTCCTCTTGTAAGCTTATCAACATACTGTGTCAAGAAACCTTCCTGAACACACCTAACAACTCCACCCCATCTAAACAAGGAAGTTAGATATGGCCCTTGTGGCTAAAGGGATCAGGGGGTATGGAGAGAAAGCAGGTACAGGGTTCTGAGTTGGATGATCAGCCATGATCATACTGAATGGCGGTGCAGGCTCAAAGGGCCGAATAGCCTACTCCTGCACCTATTTTCTATGTTTCTATACCTCTTTTCGAGGGAGATGCTAATCGATATTTGGGAAATTAAAATCTCCCATCACGACATCTCTGTTATTATTACACCTTTCCAGGATCTGTTTCCCTATGCTCCTTGATATCCCTGTTACTATTGAGTGGCCTATAAAAACACCCAGTAAAGTTTTTGACCCCTTCCTGTTCCTAACCTTCAGCCACAGAGACGCCATAGAAAATCCCTCCATGTCGTCCATCTTCCCTGCAGCCGTGACACTATCTCTGATCAATAGTGCCATGCCCTCACCTCTTTTGCCTCCCTCCCTGTCCTTTCTGCATCACCTAAAACCCAGCAATTGAAGTAACAATTCCCATCCCTGAGCCATCAGGGAAGTCTCTGTAATGGCCACCACATCATATCTCCAAGTACTGATCCACACTCTAAGCTCATCTGCTTTGTTCACAATACTCCTTGCGTTAAAATAGACACATCTCAAAACTTCAGTCTGAGCACGTCCCTTCTCTATCACCTGCCTATCCTCACTCTTGCACTGTCTACAAGCTTTCTCTATTTGTGAGTCAACCTCCTCTTTCCCAGTCTCTTCAGTTCAGTTCCCACCCCTCAACAATTCTAGTTTAAACTCTCCCCAGTAGCCTTAGCAAACCTCCCTGCCAGGATATTGGTCCCCTTGGGATTCAAGTGCAACCCGTCCTTTTTGTACAGGTCACACCTGCCCCAAAAGAGGTCCCAATGATCCAGAAATCCGAATCCCTGCCCCCTGCTCCAATTCCTCAGCCTGCATATATCCTCCACCTCATTCTATTCCTATTCTCTCTGTTGTGTGGCACAGGCAGTAATCCTGAAATTACTACCTCTGCAGTCCTGCTTCTCATCTTCTTCCTAACTCCCTGTAGTCTTTTTTCAGGACCTCTTCCCTTTTCTTATCTATGTTGTTGGTACCAATATGTACCACGAACTCTGGCTGTTCTCTCTCCTACTACAGGATATCTTGGACGAGATCTGAAATATCCCGGACCCTGGCACCTGGGAGGCAAACTACCATCCGAGTTTTTTCCTGTGACCACAGAATCGCCTATCTGACCCCCTAACTAGAGTCCTCTGTGACTATTGCCTTCCTTTTATCTTCCCTGTTCTTCTGAGCTACAGGGCCAGACTCTGTGCCAGAGGCATGGCCACTGCCATTTGCCCCAAGTAGGCTGACCCCCCCCCCCCAACAATACTCAAACAGGAGTACTTATTGTCAAAGGGTACAGCCACAGGAGTACTCTCTAATACTTGACTCTTCCCCTTCCCCCTCCTGACTGACCCACCTGTCTGTCTCCCACGGCTCGGGTGTGACCACCTGCCTATAACTCTTCTCTACCGCCTCCCCGCTCTCTCTGACCTGCACCTCAAGCTCCAGTTCCCTAACCCGGTCCCTGAGGAGCTGTAGCTCGACACATCGGGTGCAGATATGGCCGTCCGGGAGGCTGGGAGATTCCAGGACCCCCCACATCTGACACCAAGCACAGAAAACTTGCCTCACACACATACTACCTCCATTCCACATTTAACGCAGTTAAACCTACCTCACTGCATCCCATTACCACCTAAGCCCATTGAGCCAAAGCCCTATCACTCTGCTGCCCACTCTGACACTGCCTGCTGGATACGGCGGCCTTCTTTTTAAACCTTACGCGCACTACTGGCTGACGTCACGCACCTGCGCAGTCTTGCCTCTCTGTTACCCCGAGTAGTAAAGAACTCACTTTGCTCCGAAAAATCAGCCATTCACTCACAGCCTTCTTGCTTTGAATCCTTTTAGGCCTTGTAGAGTTGTTTAATGAATAAAAATTGCATGAATTTGTGAAAAATGCATTTAATGTAGTTAGCCATATTATTCTTCTCATAAATCCTCATCAGATTTTTCAGAGTATGATACTTGGATAAACAACTGAAAGCCTGATCATTGTTCTACCGACCAATCTTTTTACCTGTCACTGTCATGATCAATCATTCACAATGTTGGCTGAAGATTATACCTCCAATGCTGTAATTATGTTTGAATAATTTTCCATAATTAATCCCAATTTTTTCTCTTTGAATCTTGCAATTTCTCCATTTTCCTCTCTTCCCTTCTGCTTTTCTTTTCCCCAGTATCATTGTTCACTCATATTTTTCCCCACTCTGCCCAGAGGTAACGTGTTGTCTCTGACCAGTGTCTCTCTGACACCTGCCTGCCTTGTTCTATACTTCTTTCTGAGGCTTTCCATCCATTTAAAATTCAATTTTATTTTTCACATGGAGAAAGCAATTTCTTTTCACTCACTTGGTAATTTTTTTCATGGTTGGGTGTTAGCAATCACTCACAGGAATAAAATATTGAGTTGCATTGTGTTTGATTTGGCCTGCAGTCCAGATTCTCCCTCATCCGATTCTCCGATTATCCTTCCCTAGTCTATCCCCATCAATGCTAACCTGATATATCCAAGAGAGCCCAATCATCCCTGGAATTGGGAAGAAAGGCGGAGTGACCTGAACTCATACAACATGCTATAGAAGACCGTTCCCCAGAGCAGTCTAAAAGCCTTGGGCAGAAAATACGGCCAAACCTGCCTCCTGCTGAAATCTTTCTAAGAGTTATTAAATGTTTCTAATACAGGTATATTTAAAACTATTAATACTGATTTAAATAATTAGAAAATTAAAACAGATGTTTAACATTCATTGCAAAAAATATGATGTACCTTACCACTTACTTTGCAATCTCTGAACTGCGGTTCAAATTCTAACCGATACAACTGGTTATAGATTGGTTAACATAGAGTTTTCATCTGAATATTAGGAAATAACTGCCTTCAAAAATCATTTTTTTTATTTTTAGAAAATTCCAAGGAACGCTACTGGCATATACTGTAGATTTGCTTAATTCATCTCTCTTTTGCTCTGCACCCAAACCTTCTAAGATCTTATCAGGTATCCCCTTCTTCAAGATCATTTTCAGACCACCGCAATACAACTCCCCTCCAAATCCCTTCACTGCCATGCTTCTTCCTTTGTGTTCTAAACTTTGCTCTTTCATTAGACCTGTTTACTCCAACCCTGGCTAATTCCTTATGCTGATCATTTGCATTTGACACCACTTCCTCTCCCTTATTCTTGGAACCCCTTACACAGTTCACTGCTGCTCTCTCTCTCTCTCTCTCAACGAGCCATCTCTCATTCCAATTCTATTTTTGCTTCCCATTTGGTCTACTGAACTTCCACTTTCACTATTCATCCACCTCCAACACAATTTTGTTTGCTCTCTCAATTCTGGTCAAGAATATTGGTGGACTACATATTTGGGTGAGACTGAGGACTTCAATTGTTATTTAACAAAAAAAAATCAGGTGAAATTTTATATTGGGATAGGTACATTTATTAGGCATCTAATTTAGGGCAGGACAAGTGAAGTGAATTAGGTTCAGTATTGACCTTTACTGCTGTCTGTATTGAATCTGCCCAATCCTTTTGTGACTTAACTCTGGCTTCCTACCACATTATAAAGGTATGAATAATGGAGAGAAAGTAGTTAATGGGAATTTAGGCTGGAAAAGTGGAATTAATATTAATGGTCACTTGATGGTTAGTATGGAATTGCTGGGGCAAAGGGCCTGTTTCCATGCTATTAGATTTGTCATGGAAAAGAATGAAATATAAAAGAAAATTTTAAGGAACAGTTTTGGATAATTGTATGAACTTCGGAAATTTTGAAGTGAAATAAGCCACTTTCATAGAGGAATTGGCATTATAAGTATGAGAGAGCTTGAAAATTGTGCTCAAAAAATGTGAATATATTGCAAAATCTTGAAGTCAAATGAAAGAAGCAGCTATAATGTGCATTTTAATACATAATTCACACTTTCATACCTGATGGATATTATTGCAATAGCAGTGCAATCGAATCTATTAAAAAATTGTCTTTAATGTTGACAAAAGATGTTCATTTAAGTTAAACAATTCCCTGATTTAATTTCCCACAGGACTATAGCTTAACAGTTATTGGTTTTTATTATTAGCGTTTTGCAAGCTCAGGTTTTAGAAAGCTAAGATAACAGACATTAATCATTGTCAATTTATATCAGCCAGTTTTTTTTTAATGCTGATAATCAGGAATAAGGTCATCACTCCACAAAAATAATCACATTAATTAACAGTAGAAAGGAAGGAGTAGAAACTGCTGACCCGAGAATCCTAATTAATTCTATACTACAGAATTAATTCTATTTGTGCTCAAAAGTGGCGAGATCAGCCCCCTACACTAATCTTGTTCTCCTGGTTTGTAACTTTTGGGAAATTTCCTTGACCTTCGCTATCTGAGAAGTTTCCTAATGTCAGTGGCCAACAGGTAAGTAAAATAACATCAGAAAATGATGAAGATTCATCTTGCTTTTTTTTTGTGATGACCTTCCAGAACTTTTTTTTAAACTGCAGATACCAGCAATCTCAAAGTTAAATAGAAAAAACAAGAAGTATCTATGGAAAAGGAAACACATTTAATGTTTCATCTTGAATCAGCACGTTAGTTTTAAATTGCACAAAAATGTATGGAGGGATGGAGTAGGACAAAAGAAGGAGGACACAACAAGGCCAGCATTGCCATAGTGATGAAAACATTTGGTTGATAGATTATTGAGCAACACACACATAATGCTAGAGCATCTCGCCTGACCTGCAGAGTTCCTCCAGCATCTTGTGTGTGTTACTTGGATTTCCAGCATCTGTAGATTTTCTTTTGTTTGAGATAGGTTATTGAGAATCATTTGAAATAAAAAGAGCAAACAAATGCTGAAAGGTTTTGGTCCAAAACTTGAGTATATTCTACTCCATAGATCAAAGTTTAAAGTACATCTATTATCAAAGTATATACTGCATATGTTACCAAATACTCTGAGATTCTTTTTCTTGCAGGCAATTCACAGAAAATACAAACAAACACAATAGAATCAATTAAAAACTGCATGGAGAAATAACCAAAGTGAAAAAGACACCAAATTGTGGAAGTACTTAAAGAAAATAAATAAGTAAGCAATACATATCAAGAAAATGAGATGAAGAGTCCTGGAAAGTGAGTTCATTGGTTGTGGGTACAGTTGAGTGTTGGAATTAGTGAAATTGAGTGAATTTGTCCCCTCTGGTCCAACAGCCTGATAGTTGAGGGGTAGGGAAAGACCCTGGACCTTGTGTTAAGAGTCTTGAGGCTCCTCTATCTTCTTCTTGATGGCAGCCGTGAGATGAGAGCATGGCCTGGATGGTGGGGTCTTTGTTGATGGATGCTGCTTTCCTGTGACAGTGCTCCGTGTAGATGTGCTCAGTGGTGAGGAAGGTTTTACCCGTGATGGACTGGGCTGTGTAGACTTTTCCATTCAAGGGCTTTGGTGCTTCCATACCAGGCCATGATGCGACCAGTCAGTACACGCTCCACCACACACCTATAGAATTTGCCAAAGCTTTAGATGTAATGCTGAATCTTTGCAAACTTCTAAGAAAGTAGAGGTGCTACTCTGCTTTCTTTGTAATGGAACTCATGTGCTGTACCCAGGACTGATCCTCTTAAATGTTAACAATGGGGAATTTAAAGTTGCTGCCCCACTCCACCTCTGATCCCTTGATGAGGACTGGCTGATAGACTTCCAATTTCCTCCTCCTGCAGTCAACAATCAGCTCTTTTGTTTTGCCGACATTCAGTGAGAGATTGTCGTTGTGCTACCATTCAGCCAGATTCTCAATCTCAGTGCTAGATGCTGATTCGACACCACCTTTGATTTGACCAAAGACTGGAGTTATCAGCAAACTTAAATAATGGCATTCAAGGTGTGCTTAGCCTCACAGTCATAAGCGTAAAGGGAGTAGAGCAGGGGGCTAAGCACACAGCCTAGTGGTGCACCTTGATGATGGAGTTCATGGAGGAGATGTTGCCAATCCAAACTGACTGGGGTCTGCAAGTGAGGAAATTGAGGATCCAGTTGTACAAGGAGGTATTGAGGCCTAGGACTTAGAGCTTGATTAATTTTGAGTGGAGGATAGTACTGAATGCCAAGGAGTCAATGAAGAACATCCTGATGCATGCATCTTCACTGTCCAGTTGTTCCAGGCTGAGTGAAGAGCCAGTGAAACTAGATCTGCTAATGCCTTGTTGTGATGTTAGGAAAACTGGTGTGGGTCCAAGTCGCTCCTCAGGCAAGAGTTGATATGCTTCACCACCAACCTTTCGAAGCACTTCATCTCAGTGGATGTAAGTGCAACTGGATGTTAGTCATTGAGGCTAGATACCACATTCTTCTTGGGTACTGGTATAACTGAATCCTGCTTGAAGCTATCCGACCTGCTGAGTTCTTTCAGCATTATGTGTGTTGTTAGAACAAAGGTGCCCAGAGCTGTAGAAAATATTCAGCAGATCCGAGAAAAACTGGCAAATATTAAAGATTGATAACTTATTGCACAACTGGCTAGTTATGATACAAAGAAAGGAAGCAAGTTACCTGAAAGAATTTAATTTGATATAGAATCCAGATAGCTGCAGTATTCCAGCGTGATAAGCACTGCACTCAAGCTTACATTGGAATAGTACAGGAAGTCATAGGCAGATAGCTTAGAGTGGTAGTGAGATGGAGAATTCAAGTGGAAGGCAAATGAAAATGCAAGGCCGATCAATGTGACAGACTGAATAGCCATGTCCCCAAAGCTTGTCTTTTGGTTCCCTGCTGTAGAAAACATTGTGTTTTGACTAAGGAATTCAAAACTGGAAGAAACATCGGGTAACTTCTGCTTTGCCTGGCAGAATTGTTGAAGGTGTGTTGTATCTGTTGTGGTGGCATGGTGAAGTGCTGTGAGTATTGGTGAAGATTGAATGATGGACCAGGCATTGTCAGGACAGAGTTCCTTCTAAATTCTGAAAACAGGATGTCTTGACTGATTATTATAAGGTTTTGTTGTAGGTGGTAGAAATTGTGGTGATTGAACAGTTGGATGCAGAGATGGGGCGGAAAATGAGGACGAGGAGAATTCCATGTCTGCTGTAAGAGGAGAATTGGCATGAGCAGAAATCTGGGAAATAGATGAGATGCAGTCAGTGGGAGAAAAAGTACTAAATATTTTGTGTTCAGTGTAAATTCATGAAGCAGCAATCTTTATGGGAAGCATATTGAGGAAAGCAGCCAGAATCGGTTTGTTCAATGTAGACCACAATAATGACAGCATAACTTTGCCACATCTTAGCTAAGATTTTGAACTAGTGAGACATAAAGTGTGGGTAAGACTATTGGAGATGTTGCTCTGTTCTGATTAGTCTCAACTATTTGACTTCAATCAGTGACAATTACACTTTATCTGCCAAATGTGTTTGAAGTATCAAGGAACAATGTTCATTTGAAACAATTCTAAGATGAAATTTTTGATCTAATCATATTTAGGTACTACATCTAAAGGAGTTGGTCTGCAATTCTTCAATTGTTTTATCAGAGTTTCTTAGACCTGCAGTATCAGAGAAGCACATTATTGGCATCTGCCATCATTAACAGGCAATAACACAGAGTACACTCACCATCTATTGCATTTGCCTATTACATACTGGGCTAAAATTATTGCCTTGTCTTTAGCTTTGCCCAAGTCAGTGCAAATGTATTCTTGTCACCAACTTACCACTGATGATTAACTATTAGCTAAATTTATGCCATTATTTATCATTACTCACACCTGGGTCTGCTAAGAATGGAAATTAATGAAATATATGGTCTACAATAACATGATTTATTGTCTTCTAGTTACTCAGGCCCTGAAAATCCAATTAAAACAGTAGCATTTTATCTCTGGAGTTGGGGAATTGTTCTAAACTTTTAAAACTGTTCATGTTTGGTGAAGTCGGTGTGTTAATTGTGGTGTCATTCTGAGGATTGTGCCTATTAACAGATATTGCCAAGCTCACAACATCTCCGTCCTTTGATCCGCCAAAGCAGGTGCCACATGATAACCAGCAACTGTGTTCTGTTGCAGAAGATCTGCTGGCAACATCTGGAATAGCCACCCTCAGAAATAGGCTTCTTTAGTGCCTTGTCTTTGGGTGGAGACAGGTGAACCTGATTATGCCTGCAGGCCAGGCTGGTTGTTTACCAGTGTGCTTGGACCTTGAGGAAACAGAAAGGCTGCCTGCATGATCCTGCTCAATTGAATCTAGCTGATCATTGAGACTAGTCAACTGACAGCCAATGGGTATTGACACAGGTTTGCTGTAATGGTCCTGCATCACTATTCTCTCTCTCTCTCTCTCTTCACACCCAGTGAGCTTACACTATGGGAAGTGAAACAGTAAGGTGCAATGCAATGGAAGGTACAGATTCTGTGAACCTGAGAGTAAGGACCTATGTAGGATAACTGAAAGGGAACAGGAGTCACATGTTTTCTCAGTCATAATTTGCCTAATCCAGCAAAGGGAAAGTACCCATGCCACATTCCGTGCCTTCTTCCTCAGAATATCCACCCACATTATTCTCCCTGCCATCTCCTCCACCCAAACTCCTCCTACTTAGACGAAAAACACCACTACAACAGACCTCAGATAGTCAGAATGCACAACCTCTCACCTTCAGCATCGGTGCTTCCTCCCCTCCCCCCAGGGTGAGTGTTGAACTCATTGCTGTACACTCTGCTCACATGTGACTACGTGGCCAAACACCTGAGTCATCACATGTCGAGAGGTGGAGCTTTTCACAAACAACGATGAAACATTCTACAGAGAGGAAGTAGAAGAGCTTGAGGCCTGGCGCCAGGCACATAGCTTCTTGCTCAATGTCAACAAGACAAAAAAGATGGTTATAAACAAAAGAAAATCTGCAGAAGCTGGAAATCTAAAGCAACACGCACAAAGTGCTGGAGGAACTCAGCAGGTTAGGCAACATCGATGGAAAAACAAAAACAGTCGACTTTTCAGGCCAAGACCCCTCTTCAGGATTGACAGGTTATCGACTTCAGGAGAATTTGCACCACTTACGCCTCTCTCTACATTGGCAGCACTGCAGTGGAAACTGTGAGCAGTTTCAAACTCCTAGGATGCACATCTCACACAACCTGTCATGGTCCTACACCACATTCTACAAAACCAGGAAAGCTCACCATGCTTCTGTTTTCTGAGGAGACGGTGAGAGCTGGACTTTGCACATCTATACTCACATCATTCTACAGATACACGGTAGAAAGCATCCCAACAGGCTGCATTACTGTGTGGTATGGAAACTGTGCTGCAGCAAACAGGGAGGCTCCACAACGTGTCTTCAAAACTGCTTAACGCATCACCAGCCCTACCCCTCCACACCCCCGATCATCACTACTTTATCATTTCCTATCAGAGTCAGCTTATGTAGAGACACTCCTGTGCCTAGCCTCAATTCACGGATGTATAATCAATATATGCACAGAAAAAATCTATCATAAATGTTAATATTTATTTTTTTATTATTGTGTCTTTTATCTTATTCTGTTTTTTTGTGCTTCATTTGACCTGGGGTAAAATTATTTTATTTTCCTTTATATTTGTGTACTAGAAATCTCATTAAACAATCTTGAATCTTTCCTCCTCCCTAATCATCCTCCTAACAACATGAATATCCTTATGTCCACTGGTCCTTGTGGAATGATGAGGGCTGCAAAATAGAAGGTTACAACGATCTGCTTTTTTATTCACCATATTCCGTTTGTTTTGCATAGTATGACGAAAAGACAACTCATTCAACTGGTGCTTCCCCACACATATCCTCTTTCTCACCACCGCCACAAGAAGAACCAATGTTTCCTCATCAAGCCTTTGGAACCAAAAGGATCTTTCAAACAAAGGCTTCTCTTAGCTCACTGGTCAGGAGACAACAGAGAAAATTATGAGATATGTTTGCGGCAACCAGCTATTTTCTAGCAGTTAATGTGGACCACATGCAGTTGCAGAACTTTTTTCCCTAATGAACCCTCCTCTTCACTTGGTTTGTGGAAGACTGGGAAGTCTGAAGAAAGATACTTGGGTTGATTTACGTCAAGGGATGTTGATCTGAGAAGCTTCCTCTCAGCTGCAGCATAAGTCAAATTGTCAAATTCATCGATAAGCACTTTGCAAACACCATCTCCCATGGCAACAGGTTAGTATGACTCACTTGCTGTTTTTTAGAGTCTGCTTTGATGAAACAGATCACATCTTGAAATGCATCTAATCTTCAATAAGTGAAGACCAATCCTATGGTGTTTCAAACTTTTTACAAAAGTTTTACAAAAATTTTACAGAGACTGACAACTTTCTGTTTTCTGGTAGTTGTGGTAGAATTAATTATTTGAATTAAAGACAAGAAAATTTTCCTTGTCTACCCTTGTCATGTCATTATTACTGTCATACCCTTGCCATTGCCCTTGTGACACAATGCCCTCATCACCTCCATTTTGTCACCTGGCTGATCTTTGGGGGGGGGGGGGAGAGGGAGGGAGTTTGCAATTTTTAAATCTGAAATTATTCTTGTGATTTCAACTAACACTGTCAAATCTTACTTTTAACTTGTTAGAGCTATCATCTGTGCTGAGGTTATTTTGTGAGGCAAGGCATTCATACTGTCCTGAGTCATCAGTGGCCTCCCTACATGCTAGCTTACCAATCTGCAAAACCAGCAGCTCAATGCTACCAGGAGAAGGTAAAGTACCCTACACCCACCCTGCACTTTGGCAGTACACTCATTTCTCCAGCATAATCACGTTATGTAGCCTTGCAATTAGAAATCTTTCTTCTTTCAATTTGTGGGACAATGTTTGAGAAGATAAAGCAAGTACTGTAACATCCCCCAGCACAATGGAGCAACAAAGCAAATGCAGAACAGAAACAATCTATTCAGCCCAACCCGTCAGTTGTGTTCCATCTGAACCTCCTCCCACATTTTCTTATCTAATACAGTCAGTGAATACTTTATTAGGTAGACCTGTACTCCTGCTTGTTAATGCAAATATCTAATCAGCCAATCATGTGGTAGCAACTCAATGTATAAAAGCATGCAGGCATGGTCAAGGGGTTCAGTTGTTATTCAGACCAATCCTCAGAATAGGAAAGAAATGTGATCTAAGTGATTTTGACCATGGAATGATTGTTGGTGCCAGATGGAGTGGTTTGAGTATCTCAGAAAATGCTGATCCCCAGGGATTTTCACTACCAACAGTCTCTAGAGTTTACAGAGAATGGTGTGAAAAACTAAGAAAGATACTTAGTGAGTGGTAGTTTTGTGTGGAAAGTGCCTTGCTAATGAGAGTGGCAAGATAAAAATGAACAGACTGGTTCAAGCTGACAAGAGGTGATAGTAATTCAAATAACCATGTGTTACAGCATTGGTGTGCAGAGGGGCATCACTGAATACACAATACATCTAACCTTGAAGTGGATGGGCTACAGGAGCAGAAGGGCATTTTGAGGCAAGTGAGAAGACAGTGTTGGATCTCTTACAGAGGAGTAAGGTGGATAAATCCCCAGAGCCCAATGCGATAAACCCCTGGTTATTGAGAGGGGCAAAAGATAAGATCGCTGGGGCCTTGAGCAATACCTTCATGTCCAGTCTAACCAGAGGTGAGACCCTGGAGGACTGACAAGAAGCTGATGTTGCTCCATTCTTCTAAAAGGGAACCATTGATAATTCTGGATTACCACAACAGTGAAATTTTATGTTAGCGGTACAGAAATTACTGGAGAGAATTGTCAGGAATAGGATTTATGAGCATTTGTAAAACCATGGTTTAATTAGGGAGAGCCAGCATAGAATGCCTGGAATGCACTACCTATGGAGGTTGTAGAGGCAGAGGCAAGTCGTGTTTTACTAACCTGACTGAGTTTTTTGAAAAGGTGACAAAAGTGATTGATGAAGGTAGAGCTGTGGATGTTATATAACCATATAACAATCACAGCGTGGAAACAGGCCATCTCGGCCCTCCTAGTCTGTGCCAAACTCTTAATCTCACCTAGTCCCACCTACCCACACTCAGCCCATAACCCTCCACTCCTTTCCTGTCCATATACCTATCCAATTTTACCTTAAATGACACAACTGAACTGGCCTCTACTACTTCTACAGGAAGCTCATTACACACAGCTATCACTCTCTGAGTAAAGAAATACCCCCTCGTGTTTCCCTTAAACTTCTGCCCCCTAAATCTCAAATCATGTCCTCTCGTTTGAATCTCCCCTACTCTCAATGGAAACTGCCTATTCACGTCAACTCTATCTATCCCTCTCAAAATTTTAAATACCTTGATCAAATCCCCCCTCAACCTTCTACGCTCCAATGAATAGAGACCTAACTTGTTCAACCTTTCTCTGTAACTTAAGTGCTGAAACCCTGGTAACATCCTAGTAAATCGTCTCTGTACTCTCTCTAATTTATTGATATGTTTCCTATAATTCGGTGACCAGAACTGTACACAATATTCCAAATTTGGCCTTACCAATGCCTTGTACAATTTTAACATAAGGAATTACTCTAGCTGGAGGCATGTGATTAGTGGTGTTCCCAGGATTCTGTATTGGGACTTCTGCTGTTTGTGATGTATATAAATGACATGGATGAGAATGTAGTGTTGATGGGTGGGTTATGAAGTTTGCAGATTATATGAAAGTTGTTGGTGTTAGGGATAGCATCAAAGACTAGCAAAGAATACAGTGGGATTTAGAGCAGTTGCAGATATAGGCAGAGAAATGTTAGATGGCGTTTAATCTGTCGAAGTATGAAGTGTTGGAACTTGGTGGGTCGAATGCAAAGAGACAGTAAGTATACTATTAGGAGTAAGATTCTTAATAGTGTTGATGAGCTGAGGGATCGAGTCCAAGTTCATAGCTCTTTGAAAGTGGCTACACAGGTTGAAAGGATGGTTAAGAAGGTATATGGCATTCTTGTCTTTATTAGTCAAAGCTTTGAATTCAATAGTAAGGAAGTTACGTTCCAACTTTATAAAATTCTAGTTAGGCAACATCTGGAATGGCTTGGAGAGAATGCAGAAGAGGTGTACCAGGACCTGCTGGGTTAGAGGGTATGTGCTGTAATAAGAGGTTGGACCAGCTTGGGTTATTTTCCCTGGAGTGGTGGATGAGGAGATCCAACATATAGTTATAAGATTATCAGAGGAATAGATAGAGAAGTCAGATAGTATATTTTTCTCAATATACCAGAGGGCATTCATTTAAAGAGAGGAGGTAAGTTCAAAGGAGATGTGTGGGGTTAATTTTTGTACACAGAGAATGGTGGAGGCCTGAAATGCACTCCCTAATACAGACTCATTGGGGAATTTTAAGAGACGTATAAATGTGAGGAAAATGGAATGGTATGGACTTTGTGTAGACAGAAGAGATTAGTTTAGCTGGCCATTTGATTACTAATATAATTGGTTTGTACAACATTGTGGGCCGAAGGGTCTGTTCCTGTGCTGTAATGTTCTATGTTCTAAGAGTGATCGATGTCTAGAACACACTGCCAGAAGAGGTGGTGGGGACAGCAACAATAGCAAAGTTTGAGAAGCATTTGCACGGGTACATGAAGAGGTAGAGAATGGAGAGATATTGATCATATGCAGGCAGATGGAATTAGCTTAGTTTGTCAGTATGATTGGTACAAACATTGATGGCTTAAGGCCTTTTTTTTGTACTGTTCGATGTTCTAAGAATTTGCTGCAGAACATAGAAAAGGGAACTGAGTCTTCAGTGATGGAAGAAGCACGTAGAAAGATCCAGTCTGGAAGCAACTGCTTTGTGAGAGGCTGAGGTAATGCGGAGTCAGGGAAGATGTCTGTGATGAAGTATAACATGGCTGAATACATGATGAATTTGGTGATTAATGGGATTTAGAGATTGAATTTTTTTTCAGGTTTGAATAAACCAAAGTAATTTTCTCATGACCTGGCTCAGCCTGATTGAAATCAACAACAAATTTAATTTATTTAGCAGCAACATTGAAAAATATTGCAAGGGAGTTCAATATATAAACAAACAAAATTTGATACCAGCTTGCGCAAGGAGATGGTTGAGCAGGTTATCTAAGTCCAATTTGAGAAGATACATTTTATGCAACATCTTATACATAGAGATAAGGACACAGTGAGATTAGGAAAGATTCAAGTGTACTGGTGAATGAATATACATGGGAAAGAATTTTTTGTTCCCTATTTCATTTTCAGGATAATCTTTAATCGATAGGAACTGATGGCAAGTCATTTCCCTAAACAACTGCTTTCCTTCTATAGAAGTGAATGCCAGGATTTAGACAAGCCGTTCCCAATTTTTTTTGGGTTACAACGTCCTTGGTTCCCAGAGCCCATCTGAGATAATACACCCCCTCCCTTTCTGGCCATTACATACAACTGTAAAGAATTCTGATTTATGATCCACAGTGAAAGAAAATAGTAAATGTAACTTCCAAGCAGTGACAAATAATTGTAAAATATATTCAAATCTATTTAAAACTGCACATAATATTATTTATTCAATTACAGTAGAGAAAATTTCATCAGTTTTGGAACATACATTAGTAGTCCAACTATTCAGTATTTCATTGTGTTTTCACCTTCCAATGAGATGGATGGACTGGGCACAGTGATACCACCTTCTCAACATTCAGCTGAAGGCCACTCAGAAGGAGTCGCAGATACCCATGTTCAGTAATTTGCAGTCTGTTTTGTTGCTTTGAAAGAAGCTGGGTGACTGTATTTAAGCCACATGCAAACTAAATATGATGTTGGAAAGGCACAAAAGGACATTTTGACTTTTCTCCATAGTGCCGGATAGCATTCAAAGATTTTTTTCTGCAACCAAAAGTCTTGATATGATTGCTTGAACCTTAGCTTCACCTCAAAGTCATTTCGTATCGAGATCACTTTTTCTTCCATCCTTCCTCATTACAAGTGTTCCCAAATGGATTTGTTACCCAATCTGGAAGTTTGATTGAGAGAATATCCTGAAATCTCGCTGACATATCTTTATGCAGCTGAGCCAGGTGAGCACAGTATTCATGAAGATTATCCTTCTTTCTCTTCCAATTCAGAGAGGCCCTGAAATTGGAAAAGGTCACGATGACCAATGTAGCACTCAAATGCGGTTAACTTGCACAGAAATGTGGAGGCACTGATTTCAGTTTGATAAGATGCACATAATTTTCTTGCAATTGAAGATCGATTTCATTAAACATTGCAAAAAAACTCTGAGAAATAAGCAATGTCATGCCTAATATTCTTGAGTTGATTACTGAATGAAACATTCAAGGCTTATCACAGCTACAAAAGCACAAAAAAGCATCCCAGGCAGTTTCCTATTGAGAGCCATCTGACTTCTGTGTGCAATGGAAAACATTCAAACTGTTCATCATTCTCAATACAAAGCTCTCAAAATGGTTGAGAATTGAGTGACTTGATTATATTACTGCTGTGATAACAGTATTTAATGGCTTATGTAGCTGTTTTCTTAGGTTTTTTAGTGACAAGGTGTTGTCTGGATATTAACCAGTGAATGGGTAATATGTTAAGTACTGCTTTTTCAAAGAAGTAATAACTCCACAGTGTAATCTGGTCTTTGTTAGTGCCCTACCTGTTGCTCAAGCAAGATTGTTGGTGAGAAGAACGTCCTCTTTTAAAAATTGTTCATCAAATTGAAATACTGTTCAAAATAGATTGATTATCGAAGTACGTGCAGTATACATTACACAGCCTTGAGATTCATCTCCTAACAGGCAGCCACGAGACAAAGAACCCATATTAAAAAAGACTATCAAGTCAAGTCAAGTCAACTTTTATCGTCATTTCAACCATAACTGCTGGTACAGGGCATAGTAAAAATGAGACAACGTTTTTCAGGAGCATGGTGTTACATGACACCGTACAAAAAAATAGACTGAACTACATAATAAAAACAACACAGCGAAAGCTATACTAGACTACAGACCAACACTGGACTGCATAAAGTGTACAAAAACAGTACCGGCATTACAATAAATAATAAACAGGACAGTAGGACAAGGTGTCAGTCCAGGCTTCGGGTATTGAGGAGTCTGATAGCTTGGGGGAAGAAACTGTTATATAGTCTGGTCATGAGAGCCCGAATGCTTCTGAGCCTTTTCCCAGATGGCAGGAGGGAGAAGAGATTGTATGAGGGGTGCGTGGGGTCCTTCATAATGCTGTTTCCTTTGCGGATGCAGTGTGTAGTGTAAATGCCTGTGATGGCGGGAAGAGAGACCCCGAACACAGAAAGTGAGAAAAAAAGCACAAGCAAATAGCTTTCTGAACGGAAGTCCGCAAAAGAGCCCCATAGTTCATAATTCAGCGTGGAGCTGAGTAAACCTCGTTAGATCAGTCATCTGAACCACTTCGTCCCTTGCCTCGGGTCCTGACACCCTGACCTTTTTAAATCTGTCCAGCGTCTACATTGACATCTAAACATCAGATTCACTCGCCTCTATACAGTCTGGGGCCTCTATTTGGCCTGTAACCAACCTTTCCAATTTGGCACTGTGCTTACATCTCCATCCAGACACTGAGTTCACCATGTTCTGGGGCCTGGACCATGCCACTTCGATTCAGCCTGTAACCAACATTTTGGACTCAGCATGCTGCTTGAGTCTCTGTCAAAACACCAAGTTCAGTCTGGTGCCCGAACCCCACCGCTTCGATCAAGCCTTCAGCATGGCACTTAACTTGGGTCAAACCTTGGGTCCTCCTTGCTCTCGGCGCTGGGCCCACAGCCTCGCCTTGTCTTGGTTCAGCCACATTGAATTGCCTTCAAGTCCAAAGCAAAGTTACAGACTAATACTTGCAATGATCGTTTCCCAGAAAGGTGTAATTAACAACGTAGTTAGTTGTTTCCCTTGCCACCAGCCAAAGGTCACTGAAGTTCATCAGTGCCATCTTAAAATGACTCCCTCTTCATATCTGTTTCTAGTCCCTTATCAATAACAATTCATGTTTTCATTTTTTTCATGATGTGAACGTAACTAAGGAACAGAAATTCTTTGCCTGGCAAATTTGACTCATCCATTTGCAGAGCAATTCTGTTGTACTGAGAACGTTCCACATTGTGCCTTCCACATTCTCAGACATTTCATCTATTCATCTCTGAACAGAATTATCGCTGAGTGGAATCAATTTAAGTAATGATCCATACCCAGACCTCCCTTACTGCAGGCAGAATCAGTACGTTTTCAGTTTTAAGGGGCTTTCCAGATTTAGCAATGAGCAATGAAATATGAAGTATGAAGCATGCAAACCAACACTATTTTGTTGTTCAGTGCTTGAAAGCATGTTTTTAAGTGTTTTCTGATTCTGAAAGTTTTGATGAAGCGGCAGAAAATAAGCCAAGTTTTTTGTTTGCTTTATCAATGTGTATTATCTTCAAATGTTAAATGGGATTAAACAATTTCATAGCCTCATTTGAAAAAAATTATTTCACACAAGAGATGCATTGACTACAGTTGGTTGCCTGGTGCTGGTATAAATCCATATGTCAGATACTCCATACTATACTCTCCACACTTCTTTTTCATTTGATCTGCTTTGGCTTTTTTTCATTATGGATTAAAGACTACAGTCAATCACCTTTTGTTTAAGTACTACCTCAAGTACTTTCATCAATAAATAGGAAAGTTATCACGTCATCATAGCTCAGGCAAAACCTGACTGTCTGCCTGAAGGTACATAAAGTGGGGCAATGATTTCTTTGTTGGGCCATGGATCAGAGAAATGTGGTGAAGAACAGTTTGAAAGGGAAGATTTTGAAATTTGCTCCCTGAGTGCCATAGCTAATTCACAGGGATGCGTCACTGCATGATTAGAATATGTGAATCATACCATCTAACACCATACGACAGTAGCAAGTGGCAATAATGCGTGGGCTGGGTCCACAAATGACACATTTTTTTGGTCCAAATTTCTCATTCTTTTGCCAAAAACAGAAGTGTCACATGTCTTTTTTAACAACCATAATATGCTTTGACCAAAGTCTAAACAAACCCATTTTGAGAACCACTGATTTAGACCCAATGATAATGAAGGAAAGACGAGATCTAGTAATATATGAAAGAATGATACATGACCTAAATGGATTCCTCATTCAGTGTTCCCATCTCCCTGCTGTCTTTGCCCCTTTCATCTGTAGAGGAAATGGATTTGAGTGTAACTTGGGTCCATAACACCATTATATTATGGCAGTGGTGAAGGGCTGTTTAGGATGGTGGATGGGATGCCAGTTGAATAGTCTGCTTTATCCTGGATGATGTTGAGCTTGCTGAGTATTGTTGAAATCATTGGGAGTCTGAGAATTTCAGGATACTCTCTCTGTACTGATGACTTACAGGTGAGTAACAAGGCTGTAAGAAGACCAAAAGAAACCAGTCCTCTGGAGCTATAGAAATCCCTGATAAGATTAAGAAATAATGTGGAAAATTATTCCTAGCACATTCTGAACCCCTCTCCTTCCCCTGGGAAGAGGAGAGCACACAAGGGGATCTCAGAGATATTGTTGTTGTTACCTCTTGCTAAAAGGGGAGAAATCTGTTGGAGTGTTTTGAGGGTGTAACAAGGATGTTAGACGAGGGTAAGCCAGTGGATGTTGTGTACCTAGATTTTCAGAAGGCATTCGATAAAGTGCCACATAGGAGATTGGTGAGTAAAATCAGAACTCATGGCATTGGGGGCAGGGTTTCAACATGGATAGAAAACTGGTTGGCAGATAGAAAGCAAAGGGTAACAGTGAATGGGTGTTTCTCGGTCTGGCTGGAGGTGACTAGTGGGGTACCACAGGGCTCAGTATTGGGACCACAGCTCTTTACGATTTATGTCAACGATTTAGATGAGGGCATTGAAAACTATATCAGCAAGTTTGCTGACGATACTAAACTGGGTGGCAGTGTGACATGCGAAGAGGATGTTAGGAGAATACAGGGAGACTTGGATAGACTGGGTGAATGGGCAGATACTTGGCAGATGTCATTCAATGTGAATAAATGTGAAGTTATCCACTTTGGAAGCAGGAACAAGAGGGCAGAGTATTGTCTGAACGGTGTAGAGTTAGGTAAGGATAAATGCAAAGAGACCTAGGAGTCTTAGTTCATCAGTCAATGAAGGTGAATGAGCAAGTGCAACAGGCAGTGAAGAGGGCAAATGGAATGTTGGCCTTTATTACAAGGGGAATTGATTACAAGAGCAAGGATGTCCTTTTGCATTTGTACAGGGCCCTGGTGAGACCACACCTGGAATGTTGTGTACAGTTTTGGTCTCCAGGTTTAAGGAAGGACATTCTGGCAATTGAGGAAGTACAGCGTAGATTCACTAGGTTGATTCCTGGGATGGCAGGGCTGTCTTACGCAGAGAGATTAGAGAGATTGGGCTTGTACACACTGGAATTGAGGAGATTGAGAGGGGATCTGATTGAAACGTTTAAGATAATTAAAGGATTTGATAGGACTGAGGCAGGAAATATGTTCCAGATGTTGGGAGAGTCCAGTACCAGAGGGCATGGATTGAGAATAAGAGGTCAGTTATTTAAAACAGAGTTGAGGAAGAACTTCTTCTCCCAGGGAGTTGTGGAGGTGTGGAATGCACTGCCTCGGAAGACGGTGGAGGCCAATTCTCTGGATGCTTTCAAGAAGGAGCTAGATAGATATCTGATGGATAGGGGAATCAAGGGATATGGGGACAAGGCAGGGACTGGGTATTGATAGTGAATGATCAGCCATGATCTCAGAATGGCAGTGCAGACTCGAGAGGCCGAATGGTCTACTTCTGCACCTATTGTCTAAATCTGCTTGTAGTAAGCACTGTTTACTGTAGGAGAAATCTTTGCCATCCTCTGCCCATTTCAATCACTACTTCTCAGTAGCTGAAGATGTTTATTGTTGCAATGTAGATTCTTAAAGCGCATTGAATCTGATCTTCAAGAAAAACATTGGTAACAGAGTATACAATCCATTGATTCCCTCAACTGAGGATGATTTTGGAGAATCCTTCTCAGATTCAGCAGCTCTTTACCCTTCTACATCTACAAGCTGTGATCCTAACCAATGGATCCACCACAGACCAGGATCGGGCAGGGATGTGTCACTACACTAATCTTCATCTCAATCATCAAGCAGTCAAGTCTCTCTGACAGGAGCACAAGTGAAGGCAGTAGAATAACTCCAAGTTACACACTCACCCACTGTTCTGAAAATCACCCGTCCAACAACTCTGCCCAAATTAAAGAAGGGGAATCAATGATCAGTGATCCCATTCACTCTGGGGATTACACATTTAGAGTGTTTTGTGGTAGATTGTTTTTTTTCTCCTGTTATTTCTGAAAACTGACTCAAAGTCCAAAATGTCAAATATATTATTCATATTTTCTTGCTAGCGCTTTAAGGGAAGCTAAATAATACATTTATTTTCTTATGCCTCAGGACTCTTCCTGATAAGCAATCCATCAATTTTAACCTGTATTATGCAGAAATGCAATCAAGTACCATGTGGATTCATTATCAAGGATATGTGGGCAGAGTAGGAAAGGAAGTTGATGTAAAGTTTCTTCTATGTGTTGCAGTTCAGCAAAAACAGACTGCAGGGTTCACCAACCGATTTCTGCACTTGTTTCTGTGCAGACACGGGTTTCATTCGGATTATTATTCAGGGCACCAAAACCTAAAAGTACCAAACTGCACAGAAAGAACAAAAATAAAAAACCCAGAAGGGAAGCAGAACCAGCAATGGACACTCCCTCTGGAAAATACACAGACTGAAGCAGTTCACATAGGGAGCTTACTGTCTTTTTTTCAGGGCAACTGGTGTGGGGTGGGGGTGGGGGTAGGGGCTACATTTAATTTCTGGCTTTGTCTGTGAAACTTTTGTCCCTTGAATGATAATAACGGAACTTTATTATTAAAGAGGTTATGCAGCTAGACAATTTCATATCTAACGGTTAGTGTTGATGCCATTTTGATTGATGTATAAATGACAATCTTTTTTAAATCAAAAAGCATAAGCTTTTTAGTAATATCTTTGACTATTTAGTATTTAATTAAGGCTTTTTGATGAACAAATGATAGCATATTTGGTGAAAAACATTATGTAATGCATTCACAGAATGCACGACTATTGAATGACATGAAAATAATTCATTATTTGCAGAGGCAAAGGTTGAAGTCTTGGGATTTTATAAAAAAACTCTGCCATTTTTATTATCGATTATCGGGAGCTTCTTAAATTAACATATGATTTACTACTGAACAAAAAGAACTAGGACTAACATGCTTCTCTGTTTAATATTGCTTTTTATTAGTCTGAAATGGTCCTCTAGTTTAATCCCATATCTCAGTTAAATGCTTTAGAATATTTCCTTCCTAACTTAATAAATACTTATTTCCATAGATCAACTCAACTAATAAGCACAGGTTTTGCTAGCCCTTCATTGAGCTGAAACCCCTGTCTTCAATGTCTTCCTTGTTTCCTGATGACCAGAAATAGTCTTAATCTTCAAGCCATGAGAGAGAAAGCAGCAGATATTTAGAGCTATATTGACTCTAATTTATTGATTGTTTTTCTTTGTTAATCCATAAATATCTTGCTTCTTCTCCATTTTTGTAGATCTGACTGCTGGGGTGAATGTGGGAACTGCAAATTTTTCTGCAAATGGGGCAGGTTATGGCTGATGGGGTGGGTAGAGGAGTAGCTTAAGGTGATTGTTCCTTCTGACGTTTACGCAAGGCTTCTCTGTGATCCGAAGTAATGGTCTTGAGGTACCCATTACATTCTAAATGCTCCTTATCCATTTTTGGCCAATGGGACGGTTGTATTTTTTTTTTAAAAAGGAAGACTTGGGCACGCCCTTGATTCAATTTTTCTGTTCACTTGGTTGGTAACCTCCTTGTGTGTTTCAGGAATCTGATGCCAGGTTGTAGATATACTTAAGACAAGGTTGGATAGATTTTTGCATAGTAGGGGATTTAAGGGTTATAGGGAAAACACCGGTAGGTGGAGGTGACCAGATCAGCCATGATCTTATTGAATGGTGGAGCAGGTTTGACAGGCCAGTTAGCCTATTCCTACTCCAATTTCTTATGTTCTCACATTCTAATGTTGCTGGAACTTTTAAACATAAAGTTAAATAAATTTCTAGAGCACTCTTCCATTGGGTTAATGTTTAAATGAATGTTAATGATGGCAGGCAACCCAGACATCCTAATCTTGGACCCGTGGTAAATCAGCTAATATTTATAAATAAAACAAAACGTAGCTTAACCAAGTGAGAGAAAATCTTTCAGTGATTCTACCACTAATATTTGTCCATGAATCTTCCAGGTAACAATATTTTGCTCAAAAATGGCATTCCCATGGAATTGGTAAAATTAGCCCCAAAGTACTGGAAAATTGGAATTTAATAGTTTTGTTTCTTAGATGCAGACTGGTAATCTGTACATATGCAGATGAGTATTAAAAAAAACTTGATTTTTCAACCTTTTTTAAAAGGGGACTTTTGAATCTGTCATGGAGTGTAGAAATTGCTTGTAAGGGTTACATGCTGTTTTTTTTAATCAGTATATTTTGTTTCTGGATGTATGTGCAGAATTGTTTCTCTAATATTACATCTGGCACTTGAAGAGTTGAAGGAAATGTGAGTGATTTCTCTTTTGGTGTGTGATTCAGCCTCTCAGTCTTCCAGATGGCATAATTCCTTACATGGTCTTGTTCCAATTGGATCACTTTGTTGTCTCTCGGGACTACATAAGCTTTGCTGCAGTTCTACTCGTCATTCAAACAATCATTCAGACCAAGCAAATTTTACCAGATAGTCCCCATTGTCACTTAGGGAGAATTACACTATGATGCTGAGGACATTTATCTGGGAAAAACACAAATATCTGTTCCCCAGTAATTTTGTATGGTTTTGTAGGAGTTGTATTGATGGTACCTCTTGAGATTTACTTGACCTCAGAAACATAAAAGTGGTAGGGTGGAGGGGGGGGGGGGGGAGGAGGAAGAAAGAGTTCACCAGAAATATTGAAAGGGAATAGTGTTCACTGCTGATTGATGGTCATAAGAATATGAGAAATAGGAACAGGAGTAAATTGGAAAACATATCTGCATCTTGAAGATTGCCAACTGATTTTGGCTCTGGAGTGCAGTTGGAGTTCCAACAGTTTCCAACTAATTCTGAATATTCATTGGTCTCTCAAGGGAAGAATATTGGAGGTGTAGGGCAACAGTGTAAAAAGAGAAATTAACGGAAATATAAGGCAATGACACATCCCTATTCCAGCACCAAAGCTTGAAAGGGAGGACCGCACCATTCATTTATCTAAAGCCAGATTCCAGAAATAGGCATTCTACTCCAAGTTTAATCACAGAAAGTGAATACCAGATATACAAAGGAAAAGCTTCATGGATATGCTCAGAGTCTACTTGAGTAAAACACAACATAACATCATAAGAAACAGGAGGAAGTGTAGACTACTCTGGTGCTCTTCTTCCTTCCCATTCTCCCACAGTCCACTCTTCTTTCCAAAAGCCCTTCTTCAGCTCTTTACTTTTTTACCTTTTCCACCTACCTGCCTCTCAACTTCATCCTCCCTTCTACCCATCTACCTTGCCCCTTCACCTGCCTTCACTTATCTTCCCGCCTTTTCTATTTCCCCTCCCCAAACATTCCGATTCTGACTTCTTCTCAGCCTGAAACGTCAATGCTTTACTCTCCATAGATGCTGCCAAGTTCTTCCAGCATTTTGTTTGTTTGTTAGTTTGGATTTCCAGCACCTGCAGCAACTCTTGTGTTTAGCAGTACCAAATACTCCAGGTGCAGGTTCACCAAGGAACACCAAGATTGCAAGAAGATTTCCTTCTTTTGTATTTGTATCTTCTGAGAGTAAAAGCTAGCATACCACTTACCCTGTTAATTGCTTATGAGACCCATACATTTGCAGTATCACTTGTGTACAAATGCACTTATGTCTTTGAACACTAATGCTTCTCAGTTGTTCAAATAGTCTGCTTTTTTGTTGTACACCAAGGTCGATAACTTCAGTTTTCTGTGTGGTATTTCATTTTAATTTCCTGTTCTCCTTGTGCTACTGAGATTGTGTCTTAAGGTTATGGAAGCCATTCTTTGGCTGCTTCTAGGAAAGTAAATACATCATCATACATCAGAGACTCAGGGACTTTCCTCATCTTTATAGCTCAGATTTTCACAGCATTGTGAACTAATCCACAAAGTACAGGAAAGAGACAAGTTTATTTCGATTTCTGAATTAATTTTACTGAATGTGTGCCAATTTAATGTGTGTTTTTGCAACAGAGCACTTCCTTGATGCATAATTCATGGTATATATGCAGAACCCTTTGTTTCTTGGTCTGCTATTGCTTTGAAATACTGAGATCAAGTTCAATACACCTGACATATTTCCTTCTAAGATGTAAGGATACGGACAATAATATTATGTAAATGTGGGAGGTAGAGTGAGCTAAGGCTTTTCTCTTTGCAATGGAGGAGGATGAAAGGCAACTGGATAGAGATGTACAAGATTATAAAATACATTGATAGAGTAGACAATCAACACCTTTCTCCTAGGGGAGCAACAGCCAATACCAGAGGAGATTCGTTTAAGTTAAGCAGAAGAAAGTTTAAGATGTCAGAGGTAGAATTTACCTTTTACACAGAAAGTGGCATCTGCTTGGACCACACTGCTGGAAGTGGTGGTCGAGGCTGTGTCACCAGGTTCAGATATGGCCCAAGTGCAGAGTGAGAGACACTGAAGCAGGTCCATCGTTCACAGACTTTAATGCAAACAGAATTAAAGGGAAAAGAAACAAACACTAGGCCAAACAAGGCCGTTAACTACAACTCTCAAATGGAAAATAAAGCGGACACTGCGACTGAAAGCAATAACTAAATATAAAATGAACACCACTAGTCTTCAGAGTTAATTGACTCAACTATCCCATTTCTCAGGCACGGCTGAATGCAAGCAGGCAGCGAAACTTTGCACTACGACAGAAAGTATGGAGTTAAATACCATCACAATTAAATAATAATTAGCTGCCACATGCATATTCATGAACACAGTTTGCCTTATCTGCTGCACTGCCGAATCCGTGGTCGTGGCAGGCTGATACAATAGGGACATCAAAGGGACTCCTAGATAGGCTCACGGACATAAGAAAATTTGAGTTGTAGGCTGTACAGGAGGGAAGGTTTGGATTGATCATGGAGGAGAATTGGGGGCCAAACGGAGAATAGACATTGGCTGTCCACTCCATCTATGCTTCTCGTAACCTTATACCTGTGACAAGAGACCTAGGTGAGGATAGTAAGGACCCAAGAGCTGGAATAGCTGAGACTCGAATCAAGACAGAAATAGAGACTGAAACAAGAACAGGGTTCTTGACTAAATGCTAGATGAGGACATGATGAGAGTAGATGAAAATCCAAATGAGACGAAAATCCTAAGTGCAATCGCAGACTGAAGCAAAGTTGAGCTGACAATTGAGCACCATTCCCCAGTTCAGTTGCTCTTTAAATATCCAAATCTTGGTGCCAAACCATGAAAAACAATTAGCAGAGTGGGTCAGAATCCCTTTAGATTGGCTACACCAGCTATCCATACTACTAGAGCATTTAAACCCCAGATGCTGGCACAGTTGTGTGCATACCATAACAATACCCTCTATAAAGTTCCCTTTCATCCTACTTCACCCCAAAGAAAGAAGCCCTAGCTAACTCAAGATATGTAGGACACATTAAGGTTTATTCAGTCATTACCCAGTGGAAGCTGTGAAGCACTCCCACTGTGTGCAGTTACCCCAATGCTTTTATAGTCATGTGCAATAAATTCAGTAAGAGGCAGCATTCATTGCAAAACATCACTCATTAAGAAAGGTGGTCACAAGTTTCTCCCTTAAACATCATATTTATAATAGTTATTTTTTCCCCTGAAGCTTCCAAGCCAAATAGCACCACCCTTTAACTCTGACAGGGCACCCATCTTGTTGAGATTCGTTCTTGTGCGTCAGTCAATTTCTTTGTCAGATGTGCTACACATGTTTAATGTTGGCAAGAGGAATTAGATCATATTATACAAAAAAGCATCTTCAACAACTAAAATTTATAGAAATGAAGCATCACATATATAAAAGCTAAAATGCTAAATTTTTAAATAATTAAAGAGGAACATTTTCATATATATTCAAAAGGAGAAACACTAATCAAATAGAGAAGCACTGAAAATTCTCAATCTTAATATGCTTTAATGATAACTTTTCACCATGTATAATATTGCAATGAAACTCACTAAAAAAGGTATAACTTAGACAATGTAGAATCAGACATGTTAAATTTTAATTGTCATTTTCTTTATAATTTAACAATTAATTATCTGCTTATAGTTTAAGTAGCCTTTATATGCTTAACAATTTAATACTGTATGCCTCTAGTCTAGGTAGGGAGTCTAATTCTGAAAGAATCTGGGTACCTCATGAAATAATGGTTAACTTTTTACTGCTATATTGAATAAGTAATTTCTAATTGGTTGTCTCTTATCTACATTTGAATGGAATTTTTCTTATCTTTGGATGTAAAGATGGCTGTTTAATTCTAGGCACCACCTTTAGGTTTCCCCCCTCCTCAGATAGTAGACATCTGTCATTGTTCTATAACTGTTCTTTATTCTATCAACTCTTAATAAAACAACTGTGAAACAACAAGTTTTAGGCCTCATCCCTGACTTCTAATAAATCCTTAGATTTAAACACCAGAATCGAACAACAGGTATCCTGAATGATTTGTGTTCTGCTCAAGGTTTAATTTATGTAAACAGATCTCCCAGTCTTTTCAAACATCTGATTAATTTTAAAACCTTCATACTCCTGGTTCTCCAGAGATTTCTTAATATTCCAAAAGAAAAAGAAAGAACTGATGGTTATTCTACATGCAGAGTCACATCCCTTGCGACTGCAGCTGACAAGCTGTTTGCAGAACATTTAGATTTGAATTTTAGCACAGTACTTTGCCCCTGTCTGGTTCTTTTTCAGTGTTCAGTCATAAGAGGCCTGCAGTCAATCAATCCATTCTCAAAGAGCATCTTTAAAGAGCAGTTTATTCATCTCTATGCCTTTCTGACCACCTTTTCACCAGAACCTGGTTTCCCACATTTTCTGAAGCTATTTATTCAGAAAGTGAAATTCTGCCCTAGGAAATAAAAACTGGATTTAGCAGTTTCCGGCATTGAATATCTGAGTTGTGTACAAGGTAGAAACATAGAAAACATACTGCACAATACAGGCCCTTCGGCCTACAAAGCTGTGCCGAACATGCCCCTAGCTTAGAACTACCTAGGCTTTACCCATAGCCCTCCATTCTTCTAAGCTTCATGTATCCATCCAGGAGTCTCTTAAAAGACCCTATCGTTTCGCCCTCCACTGCCGCCGCCAGCAACCCATTCCACGCACTCACCACTCTGTAAAAAAAACTTACCCCTAACATCTCCTCTGTACCTACTCACCAGCACCTTAAAACTATGCCCTCTTGTGTCAGCCACTTCAGCCCTGGGAAAAAGCCTTTGACCATCCACAAGATCAAAGCCTCTCATTATCTTATACACCTCTATCAGGTCACCTCTCATCCTCTGTTGCTCCAAGGAGAAAAGGCCAAGTTCACTCAACCTATTCTCATAAGGGATGCTCCCCAATCCAGGCAACATCCTTGTAAATCTCCTCTGCACCCTTTCTATGGTTTCCACATCCTTCCTGTAGTGAGGCAACCAGAACTGAGCACAGTACAAGTGGGGTCTGACTAGGGTCCTATATAGCTGCAACATTACCTCTCAGCTCCTAAATTCAATTCCACGATCAATGAAGGCCAATACACCGTATGCCTTCTTAACCACAGAGTCAACCTATGCAGCTGCCCTGAGCATCCCATGGACTCAGACCCCAAGATCCCTCTGATCCTCCACACTGCCAAGAGTCTTACAGAATGCTATATTCTGTCACCATATTTGACCCAACAAAATTAACCACCCTCACACTTATCTGGATTGAACTCCATCTGCCACTTCTCAGCCCAGTTTTGCATCCTATCATTGTCCCGTTGAAGCCTCTGACAGCCCTCCACACTATCCACAGCAAAACCAATCTTTGTGTCATCAGCAGATTTACAAACCCATCCCTCCACAGATCCCTAAGGCACACCACTTGTCATCAGCCTCCATGCAGAATATGATCTGTCCACAACCACTCTTTGCCTTCTGTGGGCAAGCCAGTTCTGGCTTCACAAAGCAATGTCCCCATGGATCCGATGCTTCCTTACTTTCTGAATAAGCCTTGCATGGGGTACTTTATCAAATGCCTTGCTGAAATTCATATACACTACATCTACCACTCTTCCTTCATCAATGTGTTTAGTCACATCCTCAAAAAATTCAATCAACCTTGTAAGGCACAGCCTGTCTTTGACAAAGCTATGCTGACTATTCCTAATCATATTATGCTTCCCCAAATATTCATAAATCCTGCCTCTCAGGATCTTTCCCATCAACTTACCAACCTCTGAAGTAAGACTCACTGGTCTATAATTTCCTGGGCTATCTCTACTCCCTTTCTTGAATAAGGGAACAACATCCCAAACCTCTGGAACCTCTCCCGTCCTCATTGATGATGCAATAATCATTGCCAGAGGCTCAGTAATCTCCTCCCTCGCTTCCCACAGTAGCCTGGGGTACATCCCATCCAGTTCTGATGACTTATCCAACTTGATACTTTCCAAAAGCTCCAGTACATCCACTTCCTTAATATCTACATTCTCAAGCTTATCAGTCCACTTTAAAATATCCCTACAATCGCCAAGATCCTTTTCCGTAGTGAATGCTGAAGCAAAGTATTCATTAAGTACCTCTGCTATTCCATCTGGTTCTATACACACTTTTCTACTGTCACACTTGATTGGTCCTATTCTCTCACATCTTATCCTCTTGCTCTTCACATACTTGTAGAATGCCTTGTTTGGGTTTTCCTTAATCCTGTCTTCCAAGGCCTTCTCATGGCCCTTTCTGGCTCTCCTAATTTCATTCTTAAGCTCCTTTCTGCTAGCTTTATAATCTTCTAGATTCCTATCATTACCTAGTTTTTTTTTTGAACCTTTCATTAGCTCTTTTCTTTTCAACTAGATTTTCAACAGCCTTTGTACACCAAGGATCTTGTACCCTACCATCCTTTCTATGTCTCATTGGAACGTACCTACTCAGAACCCCACACAAATAAACCCTGAACATTTGCCACATTTCTTCCATGTTTCCCTGAGAACATCTGTTTCCAATTTATGCTTCCAAGTTCCTGCCTGATAGCCTCCAATTTCCCCTTACTCCAATTAAACATTTCTCCAATTTATCTGTTGCTATCCCTTTCCAATACCATGGTAAAGGAGAGAGAATTGTGATCACTATCTCCAAAATGCTCTCCCACTGAGAAGCCTGACACCTGACCAGGTTCACTTCCCAAAACCAGATCAAATACAGGCTCTCCTCTTGCAGGCTTATCTACATATTGTGTCTAGAAACCTTTTTGAATAAACTCTACCCCATCTAAACTACTCACTCTAGGGAGATATCAATCAATATTTGAGAAATTAATCTCACACCACAACAACCCCGTTATTATTACTGCTGTCCAGAATCTGCCTCCCTATCTGCTCCTTGATGTCCCTGTTACTATTGGGTGGTCTATAAACAACAGCCAGTAGAGTTGTTGACCCCTTCTTATTCCAACTTCCACCCACAGAGACTCCGTAGACAACCACTCCATGACTTCCTCCTTTTCTGCAGCTGTGACACTATTTTTGATCAACAATGCCTGCCCCCACCTTTTTTGCCTCCCTCCCCTATCCTTTCTGAAACATCTAAAGCCTGGCACTTGAAGTAGCCATTCCCGTCCCTGCACCATCCAAGTCTCTGTAATGGCCACAACATCATAGCTCTAAGTGCCGATCCACACTCTAGTTATGAGTTTTGAAGAGCTTTCAATGTATTCAGTCATAGAAACACATAATTGGAAGTTCATTAACAATTCATTTTTATTTTTGGGATGAGGGGAATTCATCACAGTTGAGTTACATTTTTTTTAAATGGGTTGTTATAAACTCAATGACTTTAGGAGAGAAAGTAAAATTAGAACAGTTTGTAGAATAAGAGAAATCACCAATGATTGCTTGATGACCTAGTGAGTTACATTCCTGTTTTGCATTTTTATAAGACATGATCTCAGTTCGGGCAAGAGGTAAAGCAATATAGTTATAATCAATATCTTAGAGTGGGATGGGGAAAATTAAATGTCATTTACCAAACTTGCCAATTATCCTTGTGGAAAAGCAGGACTGGGGTCAATCAAAGGCTACTCAAACTCAGAAGTCCAATTATTTAGAATGTGTTCTCATTGATAAACACTATTGACATTAGAAAGGGCAGCAGGTGCCCCTAAATCAGCACCACAGTGTAAATCAATGCCAAGAACAATGCAGAAATGGGAAAACAGAAGGGAAAATTGTAAAGACATGAACATTAAAAAATACCCTTTAAAAAAAATACAGATTTTATGTTGACCTCACCTCATTTAAGTGCTATTATGGATTCAGGTCAGTTCGTTTTACTGACTTAATAGTATTGTAGTTTACTGTGTTGTGTTGGGATTTGAGACCCAAGTGTCATTTGAAATCTGAACATATGGCATACAACAGAAAATTTTTTAAGCATCATTAAAATACATATACCCTCATATTTGCATTCACTAAGTTCTCAACACTACCATATCCCAGAGTACATGCAACTACAGCAAATTGTAGTTTAATACAACATTTGTAGCCACAATTTGGGTATTTTAATATTAATGATACTGAACTGTTAAAATTTTAGTAAAACATTCATGATGGATGAGGCATTTTAACAAATCATACCTACTGATGAGTTAATGACTTAATGCACCTCTTATACCTTATTTTAGCCACAGAATTTGTGCTCAGCCTTAATGGACTGCAGAATACTATTCCAGAGTGATTGATAGTTTTAATTTGCACTGCTGCAAGATGAGTCAGGCAGTGTGTGAGTGATTGGTGGTAGCAAATCACTTCTTACTTTCTGCACACATATTGTGGGCTTTTTTAAATAAATAAATATATATATTAAAGATATAAAGTGCAGCGCAGTAAGTTTGGTTGTTACTTCAACACACATAGACCGAGTTGTCAGAGCTGTATGTGACTTGAAGGAGAAAATGCAGGTGATAGTACTGTCATTCACCTGCTGATCTAGTCTTTCTTGGAAGAAGGTTTGGGAGGTGCAGTCAGCTTACTCTGGGTGTGTTGCTGCGGTGCATTTTGTAGGTTGTACACACTGCAATCACCAGAGGCTGGTGCTGGAAGGAATGAATATTTAGGGTGGCTGATGGTGTGCCAATCAAGTGGTCTGCTTTGTGAAAGTTTGTAGCCCTCCGCTCAAACAGAAAAGTTAACAGCATTTCTGAAAAACATATTGATGAAGGGTTTTAGCATGGGTTTTCCATATGCCACAGACTTCCGTGCTCCACAACTCGAGGCTAGACCTCCACCCTGTTGGCCAGAAAGTTTAGCTTGGTGCAGCAATCATCCCTGCTTCATTGAGTCATTATGTTGAGCCATGACAAACAGTGTCTTGCTTGCTTGGCTCTCCTTTCCAGGATGTGGCTTGCCAATGATGTGGTCCAAGTCATTAGGCTGAGACATGACAGAGGGCCAACAGTGTCTTGAACACTTGGCTCTCCTTTCCAGGATGTGGCTTGCCATAAACAGTCTGATTCCATGCTCCAAATTTGACAAGTACAAGTTTCTGTGACTCATCCAGTCCTGACCTCTGGTTGGTCTCTGGAGTTTGAACATTTTCCCTGTGATGTACATTTCCCATGTGGTCTTCAATTTCTTCAAACCCAAAAAGTTAGGCAAGTTAATTGGTTTAGTAAACTGCTTAAAATTGGTGCAGTTTGGTGAAGGAATATTGGGGTAGAGTTGTTGGCCTGGGTAAGGGAATTAAATTGATAGGAGTGCTCTAGGAGCTGACATAGGCTTACTGACCCAAAGCTGCCTCCTGCCAGAAAATGAGAAGACCTTTCTGGATTTATTGAGTTTTCATTATAGAGTCTAATCTCTTCCATTACCTGACAGATTTTACCGTTATCATTAAGCATTTCATTTCAAGCCAACTGAACTTCTATGAAGTCTTTGTCTCATCCATCACATTTTGTATTTATTATTTCCTTTGCAAATTGCAACAATTTCTCAATCAATTAATTCCCATTAAACAAAAGGAATGTTCACTCTGATAACTTTGACTATGGAATTGCTCATAGGGCATGACTAGGGAAAGTGAACAAAGTGTTTCAATTTTGTAAACCAGTTCCTAAATAAGATTATATTTAAAGAGATCAATGTCAGCTGCAGAATATCAAGAAGCCATGTGGAGCAACCATAGATTGCAAGCCTAAACTACCAAAATCTTCACACACTTCTAAGCCATGTGAAGGCTTTGAGGTCATTGGGTAGGATAAGAGCGTGGTAATAACTTCTCCCTGTACTATGCCATATTATCTAAACTTTTAGTGGACGATTTAAATTTACATCTTCACTGCTTTATATCAGGAGAATATATTGATAAACAGGCCTGGATTCTTTGAGCAGGACACATAGTGTCATGCCCCTGTCTGACCATCTGGGGGTGCTAGTGTCCTCAAGGCTCCAAATCTTCTCCTCCCTTGCTTATTAGTTGATTATTTTCCACTTGTCTTGTTTAAGTTGTCAGTGCACTTAATTGTCCATTTAAGTTCTCTCAGATTTGTTCATTTTTGCTCAGCCTTGAGGCTGCCGACCCTGTGTTTAGTGATTCTCAAGTCCTAGCCTGTGTTCTCTACAAATCAAGCTGCAAGTAGGGCACTTTGTTCAACTCCATCCTCATCTCTGGTCTCAACATTTCCTACTAGTCCACCGGTTGGAGATACAGAACTTCATAAAAACCCTAGTTCAAACCCAGCCTGACAACGACCCCTTGTTACAGCAAGACAGAGCCATTCACAGGCCCAGCGAAGCATGAACATCTCCGATCAGTACCGGCCTGGCAGGAGGTGTTGCTGACTAAACTCAAGTAGGGAGATCTTGACTGCCCTGCAGATACTCAGCAAGATGATCCCCTGAGCCCGTAAGCCCCTGCTGCTACCCCAACTCCCAAGTCTCCAGCTGACAGGAGCATCCCATGCTTGCCCTGTCCCAGTTCCCCAAGGTGCTATTGTTGGCAATCTAGGGATACATAGAGAATTTCTTACCCATTGTTCTCTGGCTTGAGCTGCAACCCACCAATTTGTCCTCTGACTGCTGCAAAATGGCCTATAGCAACACTCCTCTCTGGCAAAGCTCTGATCTGGGCTAAGTGCTCAGGAAAATAACTCTTCAGGTTGTGCAGATGCATTCCTCTTCAGCAGGGAGATGAAGATGGTATTCAACCACACAATCAATGGACAGAAGGCAGCCACCCGACTCCTCCAGCTGTCAGTGTTCCCATCGCATAGCTAACTACATATTTGAGTTCTGCACCCTGTTAGAGAATGGCTGGAACACTGAAGCTTTTATAACCATGTTCCTCTGTGGGTTCTCACACAAAATTAAAAATGTACTGGTAGCAAGAGACCCAGTTGAAGATTAAAACTCAACAATACCTACATCAAGGTTGACAATAATTTTCAGGAAAGAGAACAGAGCAAGTCCTTTAGGGTTGCTAGTTCTTGAGCACCTCCAGCCCGTTTCTCCTCATGCACAAACCACAAACCCCCCCAACCCCCCTTTGCTTCCTCTGGAGGAGCTGATGCCACTGGTTAGAACCCGAATTTCTCTGGCTGAGAATGAAAGGAAAGTGCTGTCTCTACTGTGGTGAGCCGGTCCCTTCTGTTCTTCAGGTCCCAAGTTGCTGGAATCCAGATCCATCCAGGGAAGGAGGTCTGACAGATTTCACCATTCCTACATCCAGGGTTGTACCCTCTACCTCCACTCCATCTCCTGGGGTGAACATGCTATTGGAGCCTTTGTGGATTCTGCCACATCAGGTATTTTCTGAGTTCTCCTATCCTGTCTCAACCAACCAGTCATGGCCAGTTCTGGATGGAAGAGCCCTGGGCCCTAGATGGACTGCTCCCATCAGTCCATGTACTATATACTATAGAACAGTAAACTGAGATTGCCCAGTTTCACCTTATTCATTCTCCCGATTTCCTGCTAATCTTAGGACACTTGGGTTAGCCCCCCACAATCCATAAATTGACTGGTCTACCAGTGATCATCTCGGATAGTCTTCTCATTGCCTGCCTATCATTGGCTGGCTCCAGCCTCTCCTGAGTTCCTCCCAATTATGCTGACCTGCTAGAGGTTTTTAAGTAAAAAAAAAGGGGAAAACACTCCCATCTCATTGAACCTATGTACGCATAATTGAATTTCTTTCTGTAGAAAATCTGCTGAGGTAGACTACTCCTACAGCTTCATGTGACCATGTAGGAATACATCTGTGACGCTCTCAAACCTGGTATAATTTGCCCCTCTACATTCCCTACTGGTGAGGGTTTCTTTGTGATGAAGGATGATGGACTCTGACCATGTATAGATTATCTAGGTCCAAGGAAGATCAGTGAAAAACAGGTACCCATTTCCACTAATGACCACAGCATTTGAGTTGCTGCGAGGGACAACTATCTTTACTAAACCGAAGCTCCAAAACACATAATCCGGTCTGCATTTGGAGGATGATGAATGAAAGACTGTTTTTGATCCTGTCACTGGAAGGACTGTTTGGGGCCCCGAATGGTAGTGAGGGAGGTCGTGCAGGGGCAGGTGCAGCACTTGTATACTTGTGGATTTGTTTATGGAGAACACAGGCAAGGACTCAAGGTTCACCTCACACAGGATAGGTAGGTTCAAGACTAAGGAAAAATGAAAAGCATAGGTGACCTGATAACTTAAACAAGACAAAGATGAAAATAATCAACTAATAATCAGGGGAGGTGGAGCATCAGCCTGGAAGACTGGCACTGCCAGATGGTCAAACCAAGGCATGACAGTACAGTGCCCCTTCCCCACCTTCGCCCACCCCCACCATCTGACAGTCCAGGATGATCCCAGTGGAGACAGTCGAAGTCTCTGATCAGATCCGGGTCCAGGATTTCACAGGGAACCAAATGATGTTTTCTCTGGGCCATAACCATTCAAATCCACCGAGTCCTGGATCAACTATAGACCAGATGGGAGTCCAGAAGCTGACAGATAGTGTTTGCAAACTGATCACCAATGATGTGAGGAGCTAGTGTAAAATGGGTGTCAGTGAATCACAAGTCTATTTTGCAAGGTTCTTTTTCTTGTAGTAACCCAGTTAGCAGAATTAGAGCCATGGATCAGAAACAGATACAGACCATTCAAACTAACAACTCCATGCTGACCACAGTTCCTACATAGTTAGTCCTACCCCACCATGTGAAATCCAAATTGCATAGAGTCCAGGAATTCAGTCAGGCCCTGGGGATTGGTTCATCCTAATGTTCTGCAATGCTACAAATATCTCCCTGGGAGATAGTGTCTTCCAGAACATCTCCATGTGGCTCCCTTCTCCTGAGTGACCATGATTTTCTCTTCTCCCAAATATTGAGAACTATGGATTGACAGTCTACCCTCCCTTGCATTCCAAGACACAAGAATCCCTGCTGATCTCCAAGGGTACCTACTCCCACCCTAGCTACTTAGTCTTAAAATAGCTATTGCACCTATTGGGAATTTTCTTTACCTTTGATCTCAACCTCCTAAAACCAATGTATGTTTTTATTTCTTGAGTAGATCCTTAATACTTCACCAACAAAAGTTCTAAATTTACTTGGTTTACCTTCAAATCCAATACTTGTAATTTATTCCTTTTAAAGAGGCTCAACTTATCAGCCTCTGCTAGATCCTTTAATCAGCCCCACTCCACTTCAGGAATCTAACCTATGGACTTGCCCTATTCTTTTCTATCACCATCTTAAAACTAAGATAATTATCACTGGAGAGTGCTGCTTTTCTGCCACTTCAATTACTTGCCCTACCTCATCCCTCAAGATGAGATAGAGTATTTCACCCTCCAATGTAGGGTCTTCTATATACTAACTCTAGAAACTTTCCCCAGACACATGCAACCCCATCCAAGTCCTTAACACACTGAATAGTCCAGTCAATACTGGGGAAAATAAAATGTTCTAGTAATGCAACCTTTTCTTATAACTATGATCAATATACACCTGCTCCTCAATTCCTACTATTTATTGAGTCTATACCACTGGACAATTAAAAATGTTGCTTTCTGAATACTTTTTGATGCATCTTATGGATTTTGGACTGCTGATCATGAAAATCACTATAAAATTTCACTATCATGTACTATTTATTGAAATCAATTATAATTATTTCAATTCATAAATCTAGTCACTTAAAATGATGCTCACAATGCAAGCTGAAAAGTTTCCCATCTTGTCCAGGCCTGCCTGGGCATTCTTAGGCAGGGCAGATGCTGCACAGTAGGACAGATTTTAGAAGAACTATAAACTTCTATGAAGAATTTTGCTATTTGAGACAGACGTTTCCTAGGATAACTGATGCTAAGATTAAGGAAGGCATTTTTGTTGGTCCACGAATCAATCAAGTCATCAAACACAGGTAATTTGACAAACATCTAGAGACTGGAGAAAATGTCATGAAAGGCATTTAAGAATGTTGTCGAAACTTTTCTTGACAACTACAGAGCACCAAAATACATGCATCTGGTTGACAATACACTTCAAGCATACAAAACCATGAAGTGCAAAATCACTAAAGATCCATTTGCTGCATTTCCATTTAGACTTCTTCCCTGCAAATTTTGGCAGTGACAATCATGGTGAAAGGTTTCACCAGTACATTGTGGCCATGGAGAAATATCATCAGGGAAGCTGTAATCCATCAATGCTGGCTGATTACTGTTGGACATAAGTGAGACACCCCAGACACCAAGTACAGATCAAAATCAATAAAACATTTTTAGCTTAGTCAAATTATTGCAAAGTATCAACACCATAATGCAACTAAACACATTATATTAAATAAAAGTTAATTTCTTGTTCCTTCAAATTCTTAAGTGATACTAGAAGTTTGAAATTGTACTTATGTTCAGCCTCAAGCAGTCTATCATAAACAAAACTGAGGGAGCCAGACTTTCCAAAACTTGTTGTCCAGTGTTATATAGCCCCATTAGTGATGTTCCTTTTGTTTGCAAGTTCTACCCGTATGGCATCATTGGACAATCCATGTACTGCTGTTACAATCCCACTTATCAGAAAGAGAGGGCTTCCCCCTCTTCAATACCTGTATCTATCAAACACCTGTGACATCTGTATCCTCAAATATTCAACTACCAGTCCTGCCCTTCTCAGAACATTTATGAGACAGCTATTAACATCCCACTCTTCCAAGCCACCCATGATTTTGGATGCTTTACCAGTTAAAGTTCAAGCATCGAAATAAATGCAGTTTTACTGAATATTCTTTTCCATAACTTTACTGTGTCACTGACTACTTAACTTGCTCTCTTGACTTTCCTATGACTTTCTCCTGTTGAGAGTTCCAGCCATTGTCAATTCAGTCTACATCCTCCCATGTAGCTCTAGCAAGTGTTTCAGCAGGGGTTATTTGCCCAAGTGCAAACCATCCCTCTTGTAGATGTTATCTCTACCTCAGAAGATATTCCTATAGTTCAAAAACCTGAACCACTGCCCCCTGGACAAAGTTATCCACAATAACTTAATCTGGCCTATCTTTCTATTCCTGACCTCATAACACATATCACCAGGAGTAATCCAGAGGTCACAGCCCTCAAGTTACTACTTCTTAACTTGTTAAGTTCCATAGAGATTATGCAATATCTCATTCCTGGCTCTACAACTCTAACTACCATCCTGCCTACACAGAATCAACCACCATGGAGAGAACAGCAAATTTCAAAAATCTTAATCTATTCACATTTACTAAACCTTTTTAAGCCAAGGCCTCAACTCCCCATTCTCACAATGTCTGCTCTGAAGTAGCCAAACATTTAACCATCATTATTATTGAATAAAGTAGCCTCCAATTAGCTTTTCCAAAAACCTGTGCTCATTGCATGCAGCTGGGTCTCTTTACACCAAGGCCTCCCAAGACAAAACCTCCTCATTCCTACAGTGACTCACTCCAAAAATGGTTTGACCCATCCTTCTTTTTATAAGCTGCTGATAATTAGTTAATTAACTAATTTATCTATTAACTAAGAATTAGTTAATATTTAGTTAATACTTACCTGTCTCATTTAAAGTCTTGAAAAGTGAAACTTACTAGTGAGCACTGAGATTTACTCCTTTTACACTCTCCCACTTTCATTTCAGATCCCAAGTCCGGTAAAATGAGACTCACAAGCAAGCACCTGAAAATAGTTGAACATATTCTTTTATAATGTGAAGCATATAAAGTTGAAAGGAAGCAAATGCAGTCCACACTACTAGTGTTGGGGTGGAGACTTTTCATTTAAAAACTTTTTAAAAAGTTATAGAAGGATGTTAATTTAATTCACATTATTGTACATTATTTACAATTTACAGGGCTTTTGGGGTAATTTAGTTTTCATTTGTTAAATAACTAGTAGGGGTTTTATTTCACAACTCTCCACATCACATTCGAGTCCAATTGGTGGTGGTAATGCTCCTTTAAGTTGGACTGCCAACCACCATAAAAAGTTAGTAGAAGAAGAAGAAGAAGCACTGAGAGTTGTATAAAGTCCAAATTATAACCAGTATTTATTGGAAATAGAAGGCAGAAAACTAGGAAAGAGGGTAAAACTACATCATGCTACTGGGGTGGTAATTGTTAACAAAGAAACACAAAGATAAGCATAATAATGGAAAGGTCCGGATGAATTGTCACCACACACAAACATTAAATATTGCCACTCAGTTGTGATGGAAATTAAATGGTCTTCAACAAACAGCTAAACCAGCTTATCTCAGGAAGAAAGATTAATTTACTGGTTACATCAAAAAGTCTGCAATTCATTTATAAATTGAGCATAACTTCCTAGGAAATTGATTTCCCTTTATTCCCATGAGAGATCTGAAACCATCAAAGAAAATTTGACTTTCTGAAGAAAGTATTACATTTGCGTTTGCAGCTTCTACAGCTAGGTGTGTGTCAAGAATTTACATGGTTAGTAAATACACTGTAGTCATTTAAAGCATGAAACTAATCTATCAAAATTATTTCTAAAGTAACATTGTAAATTGTTACCACTGTCTGACAAGGTCACAATGCCAGCTTTTGAGTCTGCTGAAGATGAATGTAATAGTTGATTATGATTTAAGTTTTTGCAATCATGATAATGCAACTGGTATTTGCCATCTTATGCCACAAAACAGATAATAAGGTAAGAATAACACAAGATCTGCTGGAAGAATTCAGAAACAGGCAGATGTTGAAAGATGCTTGTGCATGTTTAATTTAATGCAGAAATCCCTAACCTCAATTATCCAATGCCATCATGACTATTGTGTTTGCTCCTCTTCACTTTGTAGGTTCTTCAATGTAATTGGCTGAGCAGTCACAATGATGCCATCATATTTGTTTGATGTCATATACCTCTTGAACTAACAACTGGCAACAGAACAATCGGAAAAGAGAGAATCCATCAAGAGAAGCTTTCTTCAAGGTTAACACCTTACATCAGTGATGTCAAACTCAAGGCCCGCGGGCCATATCCGGCCCGGTGTACAATTATATCCGGCCCGTGAGATCATTTTAGGTAGATCTATTATTTTAATTATTAATGGCCCGGCGATATGAAGCCTATGATTGTAAGTTAATACCAATCATAAAAATAATGCTTGCTCAGTAGTCTTCTTCATAAGAAATGGAATTTCTGAAGTGAAACACTTTGTAGTTATAGCAGAGACTGAGACACATGAGAATAGGCTGAAAAAATGGAGACAATGAAAGCTGCGTTCGCACGCGCCCGACTGATCCGGCCCACATGAAGCTGCATTTTGCCCAATCCGGCCCGTGACCTAAAATGAGTTTGACACCCCTGCCTTACATGATCATTTGGCCATAAGTGAAACATCCAAGACAACAGATGGAATGACATTGATAATTTTTCTCCTGTTGTTTCTGGAATCTTCTGATATATCTCAGTTATTTTCAACTTTTCTTGATGAAACATGTGTTACTCTTGTACCATTAAAGGAGAGAGTTCTAGTGCACCACACTAGATGGGTGATGTTTCAAGGGTCTGACTCCTCTAATCACTTGGGTCTTTATTATTCTTGCCTGAGAGGATGTTCTTAGATGACTCCCAATATTGAAGTGTCCTCACCAATCTTGAAGTATCGGTAAACATTTGGTCACTTTTGGCTATTGAGCTAGCTTGCAGTTTTGTGGGACCAGTCATCATTGCACCTTCAGACTTAGAACTCATTTTAATGTTTAACTTATTTATCCAAAGACAAGTGAGCTGATCAATGGCAATTCCTCTACATACCACCTTGTATGTGAAAAGCTATAAAAGAATCACAATATACAACAAATGCTGAAGGTGATCCCACTGTGCAGTTAGTATAGGAGTTCCAAAATATAGAACCAGCATCAAGAAAGGACTAATTATATATGTCCTAATCAGGGAATAAACAGATGATGGGTTTTCCATGTATCTTTTAACCTTGTTATAGGTTTGGAAGCTGTAGAAAGTATTCCATCACACTTCTGATTGGTATCTCATACCTCATGGAAAGACATTGGAAATTCTGGGCTTGCAAGTGTAATATGTTCAAGTGTTTACTGTAATCTATACCTACAGCATCCTCTGGCTCTCTTTTATTTACCCTCAGAATTATAACCTTGGAAAGTTTAAAACATGATCTTTGTCCTTTTTCATAGATTCTATTATTTCCTTTGCAGGTGATGTCAGGCTGACTTTCCCTCTCACTCCTTTCTTGTAATGTGTGGTTTTGTCAGCTGGCATGTTTACTCTTTGAATAGAATTGCCACTGATTCAGTCCTGATATGATTTTGAAAAACTGAACCTCTTAAGTTTTAAAAGAAACTCCTATCATAAAGAAGAATTATCAACTAAAAAGGATTGGTTCAACTGGAACTATTCTTCACCCAGTTCTGAAACCAGTTATAGTATACTGGTATTATCTCACAACATGAATCTGGGCTGAAAATATATTTGTAATCTTTTGTGCTGTATCTAGTTTTTGATACAAAATAAATGAATCCATATGCCAGTAGTCATTAAATTAATACTTTATACTTGACACTCCTTTGCTGAGGAGAGATAATGTTGTCAGGGAGCATTTGTAAATACAGAGGGTGGAGAGTCCTCTGATGGAAAGGGGGAAGGATTTGTTTATTGATTGTCTTTTTAAATTCATTTTTAGATCCAGGACTCAATGGAAAGGACATGCTAATTGTCTTTGAGAAGGTGGTGGTGAGGTGCCTTCTGGAACTACTGCAGATCTTCTAGTGAAGATAGTCCCATAATAGTGCTGAGTAGGAGTCTCAGGGTATTAGCTCCATGATGATGAACTACTCATTCTTTATTTCCAGTTTAGGCTGGTGTGTGACAAAAAGGGAAACCTACTGGTAGTTGTGTCTTGTCCTTCTTGGTAGTAGAAATTGGAAGTTTTGTAAATAGATTTTGTAGAGTAGCCAGAGTGAATAATTACTTTCTTTCTTTCTAAATCTTTTTATTAATATTAGTAATATGGACAGAATACAGATGATATATTGATAAAGAAATTACCAACATACACATTCCATTACATATGAAAAAAAACATACATAATAGTTACAATATAAATGAGTTTACCAAGACATAAGCCATAAGATATATGTATGGACATAGTAAATCTAAATATTTCATAATGTATAATATAAAAAAACAGAAAAAAGAAAGAAAAAAAAAACAACAAAAAATTTATATAATGCAAAACTAACTAATCTAATCTAATAACTATAACTAATAAGTAATATAAAAGAAAAAAAAACAAACAAAAGAGAAGGAAAAAAAAAGTGGGCTGTTTATAATATCTCACAAAAATAAGTATTCATCAATGCCGTCACTTCCGGTCCTCTCAAGAGAGTGAATAATTAATGAATTTTGTTGACAGTTCATACTACAGTCAGTAAGTGCTGATGGAAGAGGAAAATAACATTTTGTGTGGTTGGTATGGTACTAATTAAGTGAACAGCACTGTTCTGAACAGTGTTGAGCGTCTTGTGAATTATTGGTATTTCAATCATCCAGGTTATCTGTGCTGTATTAAAGCGAGTCACTCACGGCAGTGAGTCACTTATGGCAGGATACTGTGATTTGCTCTTATAGCCATATTTTCTTTACGTGGCTGATCTACAGTTCAATTGTGACCCACAGGATATTGATAATGGAGATTCAATGCCATGAATGTCAAAGTTAGACAGCTAGATTCTCTCTTGTTAAAGATGGTCCTTGCCTGACACTTGCCATGTCACCCCAAGCCTAAATGTTGTTTGCAAGCAGGTATGAGCAACTCATTGCTGGTGATTTATCATTGGAATTAAAAATTGTGCAATCAACATTGCTAATTTCCACTTCTAACTTAACAGTGGATTGTAAGTCATTGATAAAATATCTGAAGGTAGTTGGTGCAGGAACTGCAGCAGTGAGATTCTAAGGCTGGTGCAACTAATCTCCCAAAAGCCATAACCATCTTCCCTTTTACAAAATATGACTCGTATCACTGATGGTTTCTTTTAATGTCCATTCATTTCAATATGACCCATTCTTCTTGATGTCACACCCAATCAAAGTTGTTTGATGCCGAAAAGCAGTCACTGTCACTGCTGTTCTAGAATTTACTTACTTTGCCCATGTATGGACCAAAGCTACAAAGAGGTTGGAACCCAAGTGATCCTGATGAAGCACAAAGTGACGTCAGTGAGTGGGTTCTTGATGACAGAGTTTTGTTAATGACTGACATGTGTTTTGTTCTGCCTTTTGTGAATAGAGATGGCCAGGCAGTTTTCTTCATTGTTGTACCAATTCCAGTGCTGTAACTATATTAGAACAACTTAACAAGAGGAGCAGCTAGATTTTCAAATCTTCATACTACAGCTTGAATGTTGTCTGATCGCATTATCTTTGCTCTGACCATTGATTGCACATGGAGTATATTGAATTGGCTGTTTTCTGTACAATGGGAATTTTGGAAGGAAACCATTGGATTATCTGTAGGGAACTTCTGACTGAATATCCAGTGGAATGAATTGAAGATATGAACCAAATATGGGCAAATTAGACTAGCTCAGATGGGCATCTTTGCTGGCACCGATGAGTTGAGCTGAAGGGCCTATTTTGTGCTATATGATTCTGTAACTTTGTATAAAGTTTATTAATGTGTCAGCAATTTCCTTTGCACTCACATGCTTGTATTACCTATCAATAAAGCAGGGAAATTTTCTTCAATTCCCCCTCTTCTCATTTGGTATTTAGCTATCCACTCTCATTCATAACAATATCTGCTTGTCCTGCAAAACTTAAAACAAACCCATTGTTTGTGAAATCACTTAGCCCTGTTGCATGTTTCTGCCATTTAGCAAACAAGTTGTTCTGAATTGCAGCTTCTCCAGGCTGGCACTTTTATCATTTTAATTATGTCCGTCTAGCTCCATTCTTACTCATTTGCAATCTGCATTGATTTAATGTTTTACCTGAAAGATATATGACAGTAAGATAGTGGGAGTGGCAAAGAAAGGAGGGAAAATATTGTCCATGTATAGCACTTAGGTTAACTCGTAACCCCTCACAGATTATTGCAGGAGAAGAGCTACTAGGACTTGATGTTTCAAACCCAGTGATAAAGTTGGCACTCTCAATGTTGGCAGTGGGCTTAGAGTGGTGACAAGGAGGGTAGCTACATCATCGGGGTCATCAGGTGGGCACGTTCCTTCTTCGACATTTCATTGATAAGCCCACGATGTCTCCAGAGGGCTCAATGGTGCTACCTGGCGTCCCAGATACACCCCCCTCAGTTCTGTACCCTCCTGTCTTCATCTTGCAGCTCAGTTGTTGTCTTTCCTTTTAATCCAAATCCAATTGCGGCTTTCTTCTGCTGCATTTGACAAGGGCTTGATTGCTTGTTGGAGGGAGACACCCCTCACCCCCACCTTCTTTAATAGACTGGTCATTGATGTAGCAACGAATCCCCTGCATCCCACTTCTACAGGGAAAATCTTGGTCTTCCAGCCGTTCTGAGCAGCTTCGGTTTCCAGTTCAGAGTACTTGGTCTTTTTCCTCTCATAAGCTTTTTCAATGCCATCTTCCCATGGTACTGTCAATTCCACAACATATGCCAGCTTGGCTGTTGTGGACCACAGGACTATGTCTGGCCGGAGTGTTGTAGCCACTATGTCTGGGGGGAACACAAGCTTTTTCTCCAAGTCCACGTCCATTTTCCAATCCCAAGCAACATGTGGAATGCTTATATCCTTTGATGTTACTTGGTGCTGTGGAGGTTGGCCTGCTGGTAAAAATCGTGTAATGTGGATATTTCCTGCTGATGTTTGTGGGAGAGCATTTATGGTGGTTTGCCTCTGTTCCAGGATTGATGCCAGCTGTCTGAGAACTTGGTTATGCTGCCAAGTATACCGCCCCTGGCTGAGGCTCGTGGTGAATCCTGTTAAAATGTGCCTCAGTGATCCAGTTGCTTGACACAGAGAGCAAGCGGGTCTTCTCCCCACGACTTGTTCAGGTTCTGGGGTGTGGGTAGGAGGTCATAAGTGGCTCTGATGACAAAACTTAGCCGAGATAGGTCCACCTCCCAGGTGTCACGACAACTGAGTTTCCTCTTTTCCAGGCTCTCCCAATTAGCCCATTGGCCCTGCTTGGCCATTGAGACGCCTCTGGCATGTCGCTCTGCCTCCTCAACTCCTGCAGCATCTCTTTCTACCTTAGGCCACAAACTTATCAATCACCCCGATGAGTTATTAACTTCAAACTTTCTGCATCATTTCTCAAAGAGTTGAACTGCATCTGCATGTAACAAGAGCTGTATAACTCATCTCCTTCTACTTTAGGCCACAAACTTATCAATCACCCCAGCTGTGGACACTGTCTGGAGGTCCAAGATCTGTATGCTCTATGGTCGCTGGACTGTGTAAATGTAGGAGGGGACTATGTTGAAAAATAAATGTGCTAGGCTTTCTAAAATTGACTCCTCCTACCTTGGGCCACGAACTTATCAATCACCCCTCATATTTTAGAAGATGAGACTTTAAGCCAAAGCCCTGAGACATCACCAGAGTGGACATAAAGGATCCCATGGCACTATTTTGAAGAACAGGTGAGTTATCCTTACTTAGAAACCTTCAGTCCACAGCTGATAATTATTTTATTATATATAATTTGTAAATGTCACTGACTCTGGCTTTCAGAATCAGACTTCATTATCTGCTTTAGGGTAGATCATAACTCAATACATACTCAGTGGGCACTTTATTAGATACCTTCTCTACCTAATAAATTACCCACTAAGCATATGTTCATGGTCTTCTGCTGCTGTAGTCCATCCATTTCAAGGTTCAACGTGTTGTGCATTCAGAAACATCCTTCTGCATACCACTGTTGTAACATGTGGTTTGAGTTACTATTACCTTCCCATCACTTGAACCAATCTGGTCATTCACCTCTAACCTCTCTTGTGAACAAGGAGAACTGCCATTCACTGGATGTTTCTTTTGTTTTTTGCACCATTCTCTTTAAGCTCCAGACATGTTGTGTGTGAAAATCCCAGGAGATAAACGGCTTATGAGATATCCAAACTACCTCGTCAGGCACCAACAATCATTCTACAGTCAAAGTCACTTAGATCACATTTCATCCCCATTCTGATGTATGGTCTTAAGAACAGCCAAACTCTTGATCACGTTGGCATGTTTTTATATGCTGAATTGCTGCCACTTGATTGGATGATGAGATATTTGCATTAACAGGCAGGCGTACAATTGTACCCAATAAAATGGCCACTGAGTGTACATGTCACAGTTGTTGTTATAGGATTTACATTCAGAGTTCCAAATTACCATTTGTCAAATAACCACTAAACATAACCATAATCTAATTGTTCACTAAGATATCACATCCTTTATTATAAATGCCAGATACCTTGAAACGAATTGAAAATGTTCTCAGTCTCCAGTCTCCAAAATAAATAATTTTCCCTACTACCAAAACAAACATTGAGCAAAATGTAGATAATTCAAATCATAGAAAGAGTTTACTTGCTTGCAAGAGACAACATAAATAACATATAATTAGCATATTGATAAAAATGGCTTTTCCTAGCAGAAGAGATTTATTTGTTCAAAACAACGCTCCTAGCTTGATCCTGTGTATGAGTCTCATTTCTCTTGCTGTTCCCAAAGCTGATATTGGAGAAATCAATCAACTGCAATGTTTTGAATCAGGAGCAGTGAAAGTATCAAGAGACAAAGCTTTAATGAAATTGTCAGGGACAGCTCTTCTTCTATTCCAATCGCCAAGAAATTTTAAATGAAGTACTTAGGCAGAATATGATGTCAATGGGAGAATTAATCCTGCACATCGCTTGTAGTTGTTAATATTGGTGGATGATAATATCTCCAAAATTAGATTCTTCTTTGCTTTTTCTTAGAGATGTTTCACTTAAATCTAGCAACACACTGGGAGTGTCAACTCTGACATCTGCTTCCATCTACTTGTTATTCTATGACAGTACCATGTTTGAATTTGCTTTTAAACTGTTAATCGCTAATGTGTCAGTATTAAGTGTAATTTGCTACCAAGGCTTAAAGTGACATCCTTCCAAGCAAAAAAAAATGTGATTACATCCTGTATAATGTTTTACTTTTATTTCCTTCATCAGTGTAATTTTTTATCAATAAATAAGAAAATGATAAAAAATCTGTAAAATAATGATCTTCCTCACACCCTCTCCTCTTTCAAGTGGCCCAACTTATTCCATTTCTTTAAAGAACTCATTCTTGAAATACTCCTAAGTAGCCAAAATATCTTCACTCTTTTAGCTCACTCACCCTTCATACCCCACATTCTGTTATTGCATGCTATTCCCAATTTTCCTTGCCTCTTCTACTTTGATTTTGTACTATACCGTGCTCTCCCATAATTTTACGTCTCTCCCACAACCTTACCCTTCAGCCTTGCTGTTTCTTGTAACCTCTCCTCTATTGAGGTCTTCAGCAGAGTTAAGACCAACAGCTTCTTTGTAATTCTAAAAACATCTCTTCCATCATCTGAAAGATGGAGAACTAAATGAATAAAAACAAATGCTATTCATGACACGTATCTTTCCACTCAAACCGCCAACTTCTAGGTTGTGGCTAGTGGGTAGAAAGTATTAGAAATATCTACTGTCATGGAAACAAGCTGCTATGACAACTCAAGTACCTGCCTTGCAGTCCCATTTGGCTGCCATCCAAACGGAGTCCAATTTCAAAATGGACTTCTGCAAGCACTATTCTGGCATAAAGTTGCAGTAGTGCTCAGATGCTGAGCCAGGAGAAGAGGCTTAGTTTCAGATCAGCCCTGTCTGCTTTTACTTTTGCAGTATTTGAACAAATAATACTCTGCCACAGCTTAAATTTCCTTTCAAAAACTAAACTTCATGGCAATATGTTTCTTGCAGAAAGAAAAACAGAAAACATTGATTTTCTAAGTTGGAATGTATTTTAAAAAGATGTTATTCTTTATCTTTAGTAGAGTTGTCATGGTTGAACAACTGGATATTTGAGTTATCATTATCCTTTGCCATGTTCCAATATATGCTATCACTATGTCACTTATGAATCCTATGCCTTTGTCATTCTTAAACAATTTTTATGGAAACAATATTTAGTGGTTTTAGTTTACTTATATCTGAATGACGATCATGGACAACAAATCTCATCGTCCAGTATAAATTCTGTTTATGCTATCACATAGAAACTTACTAATAACTAAAGGTCAAGATTTTGGAGTCAGTGGTATATCAACTAATTATGTTATATTATATTATATCAAAGACTGCCTCAAAGTGTCCCTCAAAGACCTCAACTTCAATCCCAGTAGCTGGGAATCACTTGCTGTGGACCGCCCAACCTGGTGGAGCAGCACCACTAAAGGAGTGTATGCAGCAGAAATCAGATGCACCGCAGAGGCTCAGAGGAAACACAAGGCTCGAGCTACCTCCACTTCCACTTCAGCACCTACCCTCATGTGTCCACATGTGGGCAAGCTTTCAGGGCCTGGATTGGCCTCACCAATCACCTCTGAACCCACAGTCACAAACCCTCCACCTGACAGAAGTCGTGGTCGTCTTCGACTCCGAAGGACAAACAACAACAACAACAACAATTAAGGAATCGTAATTGAGCAGTGTCAGGAGTGTCTTACACAATGTAAAATGTAAAACTAGAGTAAGTGTCAAAATTTGCTAGTCTTTAGTGACAAAATAATCTCAAACTCTGAATGAAATATAGCAAAGCTAAAACTTAACAGAGAGGGCTTGATAGTGTGAGTTGATGAATTTTCATATTACAGATCCTTCAACGAGTTATGAGCTCTGTTTCTGTTTAATCTTAGATTGTTTTCAACAATATCTGCCATTTCAGATTTTTAGCACCTGCAACTTGTCATCTTTGAACCCCAAGCCCAATCTGATGTAATTCAATTTCTCTTGCTTCACAGATTCCACCTGATCTTGAGAGTATTTCTGCCTTTATATCTTCTAGGTTTTGATTTACAGAATCTGGATTAGTTTTTGCTTTTCAAGTAGAAATATAACTATTATTTTTGTGTCTCTCCGCACTATTCTTCTCTCACTGCCCTCTTTCTACTGCCTCTCTTTCCTCTTGTCCCCTCTGCGCTGTTTACCTCTCCTTTAATACCTCCTCCACTGGTCCTTATTCTATTATTGCCACCTTGAAGTGTTCCATTATCCATTGCTCCCTTCACTACCCTGCTCCATTCCCTACTAGGCTGCCCCATCCACATCCCCGCCTCTTTCCACCGCTCTCCTCGCCACTACTCTCTTGCTTTTCACTCTGCTGCTTCCCTTTTTATTACTGCCCTCCACTTTTTTCCTCATTATTGCTGCCCACACTGCCACTCCTTTCTGTGAAACATTGCTTACTCCACAATCTGCTCACCATCTGCGGATCTCTCCACTGCAGTCTGATGGTTCAACCTTAACTGTGAACTGATTCCACGATGTGTGGCCTCACTTTCAAGGACAGTACAACTCAAGTTCTCAGAATTACTTCTTTATTTGCACAGTTTACTTTCTTTATGCACATCGGTTGTTTGTCCCTGTGTATAGTTTTTCATTGACTTTATTGTATTCATCTGTTCTGTTATGAAAGACCACAAGAAAATGAACCTCAAAGTAGTATAAGGTAAATATACTTGTAGTAAATTTACTTTGAATTTTGGAGCCTCTGATGCTCATTGGACAATATCCTAGCCATGTCAGCCAAGCTGCCTCTCATTCTGATCCCAACCACAACATCTCCAAATCTTGGAGGCATCCTCTGACAAGAAATCTGTTTAGTCCCTTCTCCAGCGAAAGATAAGAACGGAACAATGAGAACAAAATATTGTTGCATTTACTTTTATTTTAATAGATTGTCCACCTGGATTTCAATGGTAATTTTCAGCATGCCTAGGAACCCTGTGGACGGACAGCTAACTTGAAGTTCAAGATTAATTATCTTTAAAAGTGCTGCTCTAGCTGCAAACTGGAGTGTTGAAGCCAGAAGCTGGTTGTGAACATCTATCGGTTTGTTTGAAACTAACTCCCAAGCCACCTAAACATCATGCACTTCTCAGGGTAAATGTTCCCATATTTTCATATCCCACTCAGTTAAGCTTCTGCTTGCCTTTGCTTGTCGCAGGAAGCTACACTTCTCTGTTAATTATTCTGTCACTTGACTGAATTGCATCCCTTTGAAACCTCATTGAAACAAAAGCAGCGTAAAATCGTTCGAGGGCTGGAGACGGCCGAAGATGTCCACACTGGTTATCTGACCAGACGGCCGAGGCCGTCCACCCTGGTTATCTGACCGGACAGGCGAGGACATCCACACTGGTTATCTGACCAGACAGCAGAGGACATCCATCCTGGTTATCTGACCAGACAGACGAGGACATCCACACTGGTTATCTGACCAGACAGACGAGGCCGTCCACCCTGGTTATCTGACCAGACAGACGAGCACATCCACACTGGTTATCTGACCAGACAGACGAGGACATCCACCCCGGTTATCTGACCGGACAGGCGAGGACATCCACACTGGTTATCTGACCGGACAGACGAGGACATCCACCCTGGTTATCTGACCAGACGGCAGAGGACATCCATCCTGGTTATCTGACCAGACAGACGAGGACATCCACACTGGTTATCTGACCAGACAGATGAGGCCGTCCACCCTGGTTATCTGACCAGACAGACGAGTACATCCACACTGGTTATCTGACCAGACAGACGAGGACATCCACCCCGGTTATCTGACCAGACAGACGAGGACATCCACCCCGGTTATCTGACCAGACAGACGAGGACATCCACCCCGGTTATCTGACCAGACAAACGAGCACATCCACAATGGTTATCTGACCAGACAGACGAGGACATCCACCCCGGTTATCTGACCAGACAGACGAGGACATCCACCCTGGTTATCTTACCAGATGGCTAAGGACATCCACCCTGGTTATCTGACCAGACGGCAGAGGCCGTCCACCCTGGTTATCTGACCAGACAGCAGTGGGAGTTCGGCTGCTATCCCCTGCTGAGTTGTAACCACGTGGAAAACAGCATCAAAAACAGGCAGAAAAGACAATGAGAAAGACATGGCATACACAGAGGAGATCTGGAATGACTTCCAATTTGATGTTGCTGGTAACTTTTCTAGTAAAGTAAGTGCCAGATTCAGAAGGTAGATGGAATATTCCGGGTGGCATGGTAGCATAGTGGTTACAGCATTACTTTTTAGCGCCAGTGTCCTGGGTTCAGTACCCATCACTGTCTGTAAGGAGTTTCTACATTCTCCCTGTGACTGCGTCAGTTTCCTTTGGGTCCTCTGGTTTCCTCCCACAGTCCAAAGATGTACCAGTTAGTAGGTTAATTGGTCATTGAAAATTATCCGGTAATTAGGCTAGGGTTAAACCGGTGGCTTGCTCGGCAGCATGTCTCATTGGGCCGGAAGAGCCTGTTCAAAGCTGTATCTCTAAATAAAATAAATAACGACGGTTGGATAGAGAGAAGATTCAAATTATAAGTTGTTAATGTACAGAGTAGTGGGTCCAGGCTATAGCATTTGTATGAGTATTTGGCAGCTGGAATTACTGGTGGTTAGTTCCAGTCCTGCCCATCAACATCTTGCTAAGAGCTGTACGAATTTGCAGCCAAATGCTTAAGGGTTCCGAGTTTTGATCAGGCAAGAGTGATGCTGTCAACAACCATATCAGAAATATGATTAAGGTACTTAATAAATGGCCTGAAATTACAGGGTAAAAGAATATTTTAAGGTCATGCTACATTGAGTTTATAAATGTGTATTAATGCAAAGGGCAGAGTTGGGGTATTCATGGGGAGGAGGTTTGTTTCTGAGCTTTGAAGAAAAGATAGATAAACTCGAAATGCAGCACCACTCACTGGTGCTAAAAGTGCTACATGGCACTCTAAATATTGTACACTGGAGACTGATTCTTTCTACTAAATTCAATGAAATGAATTTTGGAAGTAAGTTACACCATGCTCTCTGAATTATATAACTGGCTGAGCACCATTGATTGGGGTGAATTTCAAGACAAAAAGATAAAGTGGTGAAGCAGTTACGAATCTGTTCCATCAGACCGGTGGCTACAAATCACTTGCACTGCTGACTGACCATCAAACGGCAAGATCATTTTCCGTTGGAACATTTGAAAACTGGGCCCTTTCATAGATTCAACTTTTCCCTTTTAAAAGCTGGCTATTAGGTGTTTTGTTTGTTGCTTTTGGACCAGGCACTGTGACATTACTGGGGTCTCATTTTATTAAAAACAAATTCTGTGTAATTGTCCCCTGAATTCCCATCTTTCAGTGCTGCGAACTGAAAATATTATCATGACACTACAACTGTTACAGTCACAGTTTCCATTAACTGTCTGACTTGCATTCTTCACCATTTGAAACTTTAAAAAATACACACAACTTCCTTTAATGCTCTGAAGTTATCTTGTGTTAGAGCACTTTTGTGGCATTTGGCTACTAACCCTGTTTGTTTAAGGCCACTGTTCAAGTCCAAACTACTGTAGTTACTTATGAACTGTTATGCTTAGTTGGAGTATAGATGTTATTCCTTCTGAATTTCAAGTTGAAGTCACGGACTTTTCTTTTTATTTAGATTATCTGTAATAACTTGTGAAATCTAATGTCTGATGTCTTGAGTCTGATGATTGAGTCTTAGCTGCACCATATTTAGACATTCAGCAGCAAATTTTCCATGGCGTTCTTCATAGTAACTTTGTGTTATTTGCAGCTTTAATTGGAAGAGATATGATATACCACCTATTCAGCACTCGCAAAGCATTTAGGCCTACGTGCCAATACCGGCTCTTTGAATGAGCTCACTAATTGCTTGCATACTCGTACTCTTTTCCCATAGCGTTGTAGTTCATTCTCTTCTTCCCAAGTGCATAACAAACTTGCTTTTAAAAGTTATTTCTAAGCAACCTTTTGCTAATGTGCCCAAGTAATTAAATTCTAGATCATGGAAATATACTGCATAAAAATATCTCTCCTCTTCACCACCCAAATCTGACCCCTGCTCCCTGTAACTGTTTTTACAATTGTCTGTAAATCCACATTTTCTGTTTACTGACCGACTTAGTGGTATAAACAGTTGTCCTTTAATGCTCTATCCTACCTTCTGATGTTAAATCTATCAATAAATTCTGCTCTGAAGAGAAGAATCTGGGTTTCTCTAATCTCTCCATGCATCTGAAGTCTGCTTATGTAACCACACAAAAATTATTTTGTGGTCTACCACTGGAATGATATCCTTTAATAGGTTTTACATGAAAAATGCATAATTTTATTCAAATGTATTTAACTCAGTTTTTTGATCCAATGAATTGTTAAAATATCTCTTATTTTGCTAGTGAAACAACTTTTTTGACATAATGTCAGTGATAATGGGCCTGATTCCGATTCTGATTATCATAGGCAGAGTGCACTTAGTTGTGATCTCTGTAAATATTGGATATATTGAGGCCTCAGTAGCTGAGTTGCAAGCTTCATGTACTGTACCGAGTATGATCGTGGAATTGCAGGTACTCCCTAGATTATAAATGCCTAAATTATGGACACATCATACATACAAACTTTGTAGATTGATAGAATGAGTGTGGTCAGGTTTGCAACAACCAGAGGCTGTGCTGAGCGAAGCGGAGCTGCGAATGCTGGGCAGGCTCTCATTCACTTACTGAGTTAGTGAGGCCAGCTGGCAGCTGCAGTTCCTATGCCTGCTCTCCCTCCATCACAGATCACAGCCCTTTCCATGATTTCCCCCCACGCGCCATTTTCATTCCTTTCCAGTTACAAATATTTCTCAGGAATGGAAGCTTAACATAATGTTGAGGATGGGAAGGGGTGTGTGGCGACCTGTAAGGCAGACCTCTAAAAGCTGCCACAATAATGTAATTCAGTCAGTTGTGTAATCATGGTCCATGAAATACCATGTAAAATTAAAATATAACTGGTTTGTCTGTTTCCCTATGAAATTATGTTAAAATCCAGTTTCAATTTTCTGACTCAATCGTAACTAACTGTATTAAAAATGTAAACAAAACGAGAGCTGAAGTAACTTTGTAAAACATTTGGGAGAGCGGCAAAGCAAGGGTTGATAGAGAGGGAGGAGGTGAATTCCCTCAGGTTGGTGAGCATGCATTAAAATGCAGCACATCATGGGAGTTTTGACGTTTGAACAGTTGGCCAATCAGAGATCAGGATTCATTAGAAAGGGCAAATGAAAATAAGACAGGGGCAAGCAGAATAGCCTTTGTTGGAGCAGACAATGAGACTTCAGTTCGTCGAGGCTTCAGCAAGGAGAGGCCTGAGTGAGAGAAGGCAAAAACTTTTTGTATTTTGCTTTCAGTTTATTTATTATTTCCTTATAATTGCACAGTTAGAGCAGCGGGGGTGCCAGGCAGAATAGTTGAGTGCTCCTCTAGTGGGATGTGGGAAAACAGGGAGACATCCAGTGTCCCTGATGACTTCACCTGCAAGGACAGCAGCCAGCTGCAGCTTCTAACACTCCACATTAAAGAGTTGGAGCAGGAACTGGAAGAACTCCGGATCATTCAGGAATCTGAAGGGGTGATGGACAGGGCACGTAGAGAGAAAGTTACATCCAAAGCGTACAAGAATGGGAGCGGAATGGTTGGTTGTGGCCCGATCCAGGTAGATGGGACTAGATAGCTTAAATAGTTTGGCACAGATAAGATGGGCCAAAGGGTCTTTTCCAGTGCTGAACTTTTCTGTGATTCTACTACACTAAGTAGAGAGGTAATTACACCAAAAGTGCAGGACACAGGAAACTATGTGACAGTCAGGAGAGTGAAAGGGATTAAACAGCCAGCACAGATTACTGCTGTGGCCACCCCTCTCAACAACAGGATGACCTAGCAGAAGAAAGTCACAGCGATCTGGTCTCTGGCACAAAGCTTGGGGGAGAAGTGGTGAGTTGTGGTGTCCGGGGTTTCATTTATTAGGGAACAGAAAGGACTTTCTGTGGATGCGAATGAGATTCCCAGATGGTATGTTGCCTCCTGGATGCCAGGGTCTGGGATATCTTGGATCAAGTCCTCAGCATTTTTAAATGTGGTGGTGAGCTCCCAGAGGCTGTGATCCACAATAACAAAGGTAGGAAGAGTGACAAGGTTTTGCAAAGTGAGTTCAGGGAGTTAGGTGCTAAGATAGACAGGACCTTCAGGGTTGTGATCTCAGGATTACTACAAATTGCCACATGCTAGTGAGTCCAGAAGTGGGAAGATCACACAGTTTAACACATGGCTGAGGTGTTGGTGTAGGAGGAAGGGTATCAGATTTTTGGATCGTTGGGCTCTCATCTAGGGATGGTGGGACCTGTACAGGAGCGAGGTTTTGCCTCTGAACTGGTGGGGTCTAATATCCTCGTGGGAAGGTTTGCTAATACTGTATGGTGGGGTTTAAACTGGAGTTGCAGGGGGGATAGGAACCAGAGTGGCAGAACAGTTAGTGGGGAGGTTGTGGAGACAGATGTTGTTAAGACTTCAGACAAAGTCAATAATCAAAATGTTGAGGTGTGTATCTTTCAATACAAGAGGTATTGTAGGCAAAGCAGATGAGCTCAAGGCATGAATCAACACCTGCAAATATATTGTAGCCATTAGTGGTACTTGGTTGAAGGAGAGGCAGGATTGGCAGCTCAGTATTTTGGAGTTCCATTATTTTGGGCATGACAGAGCAGGAGGGTGACGTTACGACTCAGGGAAAATGTCATGGCAGTGCTCAGTCGGGACAAATTGGAGAACTTGTCTAGTGAGGCTTTATAGGTCGAACTGAGGAATAAGAGAGGTGTGCCCACATTAATGGGGCAATATTATAGACCACTCAACAACCATGGGATTTAGAGGAACAAATTTGTAGAGCGAACACAGACTGTTGCAAGAAACGTAAGGCTGTTACAGTAGGTGATTTTAACTTTCCCTATATTGACTGGGAATCCCAAACTGTAGAAGGACTGGATGGGACAGAGTTGTCAGATGTGTTCAGGAAAGTTTCTTTAATCAGTACATGGAAGTCCCAATGAGACAGCGTGTGATACTATTAGGGAATATGACATGGCAGGTCTCAAGTTTGTGTAGGGGAACACTTTGCATCTAGTGATCACAAAGCTATTAGCTTCAAAGTAAATATGGAGAAAGATAGGTCTGGCTCACAGGTTTGAAATGCTAAATTAGAGAAAGGCCAATTTTGATTGTATCAGAAAGGACCTGGCAAGTGTTGATTGGTAAGTGGGAGGCCTTCAACAGAGAAATTTTGAGTGTTCAATGCTTGTATACACCTGTCAGAATAAAAGAGAAAGATAACAGGCTTAAGATAAAGGAACCCTACTTTTCAAGAGATATCGAGGCCCTGGTTAAGAAAAAAAAAAGGTGTATGGCAGATATAGAAAGGTAGGAACAAATGAGGTTCTTGAGGAGCATAATAAATGCAAGAGAATGCTCAAGGAAAAATCAGAAGGGCTAACAGAAGGCATGAGGTTGGTCTGGCGGGCAAGGTGAAGGAAAATCCCATGTGCTTCTACAAGTATATTAAGAGCGAAAGGATAACAAGGGGCAAATCGCTTCTCTGGAAGTTTAGAGTGGTAATCTATGCATGGTCAAGAGATAGTGGTGATGTTAAATGGATCTTTAGCATTTGTATATATTTGGGAGGTGGACACAGAGTCTATGGAAATGAGACAAAGCAGCAGTAAGATCATGGACCCTATACAAATGACAGAGGAAGAGGTGCTTGAGGTGTTGAGTCAAATTAGGGTGGACAAATCCCCAAGACCTAACAAATTTTTCCCTCGGACCCTGGGGGAAGCACAAGCAGAAATTGCAGGGTCCCTACAGAGATAGTTAAATCATCCTTAACAATAAGCAAGGTACTGAAGGATTGGCAGATAGCTAATGCTGTTCTGCTGTTTAAGCAAAGCTCTATTGAAACCTATCAAAACTTATTGGAACCTACTGAAAAATAAAGCAGGAAATTATAGCTGGTGAGCCTGACCTCAGTAGTGGAAATTTATTGGAAGGTATTCCAAGGGACTGCATATAGGAGTATTTAGATAGACAGGGACTGATTGGGGATAGTCAGCATGGCTTTGTGTATGATAGGTCATGGCTAACCAGTCATAGAGTTTTTGAGGAGAGTTAGTGAAAGTAAGACAGCAGATGTTGGCAGTGCAGGCATTCAACAAGATCACGCATGGCAGATTAGTTGCAAAGACTCAAGATAAAGTCATAAATTGGATTAGACATTGGCTTTGTGTGAGAAGCCACAGAGTGGTAGTAGATGGTTGTCTCCCTATCTAGAGGCCTGTGACTAGTGGAGAACTGCAAGGATTGGTGCTGGGCCCATCCTTGTTTGTCATCTATATCAACATTCTGGATGATAATGTGGTTCACTGGATCAGCAAATTTATGGATGACACCATGATTTGGAGAGTGATGGACAGTAAGGAAGACTATCAGAGCTTGCAGCAAGATCTGGACCAGCTGGAAAAATAGTAGATGGAATGTAATGCAGACAAGTGCGAGGTTTTGTACTTCAGTAGGACCAACCACAGTGGGTCTTACAGAGAGGAGTGCTGTGGAACAAAGGGATCTGGGAATACAGGTCCATCATTCATTGAAAATGGCAGCAATGGTAGGAAGGGTCAGAAAGAAGGCTTTTGGCACATAGGTCATAAATCAAAGTATTGATTACAGGAGTTGTGATGTTATTTTAAAGTTATATAGGGTGTTGGTGAGGCCTAATTTGGAGTATTGTCTGCAGTTTTGATTACCTACTTACAGGAAAGATGTAAATAAGGTAGAAAGAGTTACAGAAAATATATACAGATGTTGCCAATACTGGCGGAACTGAGTTATAAGGAAAGATTGAATAGGTTAGGACTTTAATCCGTGGAATGTAGAGGATTGAGGGGTGATTTGCAGAGGTATATAAAATTAAGAGGGATAAAGTTAGGGTAAATGCAAGCAGTCTGTTTACCCCGAGGTTGGATGGGGCTACAACTCAATGTCATGGGTTAAGGGTAAAAGTTCAAGGGGAACATGAGGGGAAATTCTTCAGTCAGAGAGTGAAGAAAGAGTGGAACAAGCTGCCAACACAAGTGGTACATGCAAGGTTGATTACAACTTTTAAAAGAAGTTTGGATAGGTGCATAGATGGGAGAGGTATGGTCCGGGTGCTGGTAGATAGGACTAGGCAGTTCAAATGGTTCAATATGGACAGGATGGGCCAAAGAGCCTATTTCTGTTTTGTACTTTTCTATGACTCTATATAGAGAGGTAGTTGCACTCAAGGTGTAGAATACAGGAAACTGGGTGACAGTGAAAGGGTTTAACAGCCAGTGCAGAGTATCCCTGTAGTCATCCCCTCAACAGCAGGTATACTAATTTGGATACTGCTGGGAGGATGGGGGAAAAGCTAACAGAGAAAGTCCACACGTCTGGTCTCTGCCACTCAGTTTGGCTCTATGGCTTAGAAGAGAAAGGGGGAAGAAGAGGCAAGCTGTGGTGATGGGTGATTCATTGGTTAGGGGAACAGAAGTTCCCCTAGCAGAGGTTTTGTGGATGTGAACAGAATTCCCAGATAGTATGTTACCTCCTGGTGTCAAGGTCTGGGACATCTTGTATTGAATCCTCAGCATTCTTAAGTGGTGGGGTGAGCATCCAAAGGCTGTGGTCCACATAGATACCATTGCCGAAGGCATGAAGAGGGACGGGGTTATGCAAAGTGAGATCAGGCAGAAAGGTGCTAAGATAAAAGATAGGACATCCAGGATTGTGACCTTAAGACTGCTACCCATGCCAAGAGCTATTGAGGCCAGAAACAGGAAGATCATACAGTTTGACACTTGTAGGAGAGAGGGCTTCAGACTTTTGGATCATTGGGCTCTCTTCCAGGGAGGGGGAGACCCATATAGAAGAGATGGTTTGCACCTAAGCTGGAAGGGGACTAATATCCTAGCAGGATGGTTGGCTAGTACTGCATGGGAGCCCTTAAGCTAGTTGCAGGGGTAGGAACCAGTGTGCCAGAACAGTTAATGGAGAGATTGTGGAGACAGATTTTGTTAAGACCTCAGACAAAGTCAGGAATCAAAAGATTGATCTTGGTGGGACTAATGCTCTAAGTTGCATATATTTCACTGCAAGAAGTATTGTAATAAAGGCTGATGAGCTCAGGGTATGGATTGACACATGGAATTATGATATTTTAGCCACTAGTGAAATTTGGTTGCAGGAGGGGCAGGACTAGCAGCTCAAAATTCTGGGGTTCCGTGGTTTAAGACGTGATAGAGCAGGAGGGATTAAAGCAGGAGGGCTGGGGTTACTAGTCAGGAGAAATGTCAGGGCTGTCCTCTGTCTCCAGACTGGAGAACTTGTCAGGTGAGTCTTAATAAGTTGAACTGAGAGATAAGGAAGGTATGACCATGTTAATGGGGCTAGAGCCACAAATTTGCAGAGATTGTAGACTGTTGCAAGAAACATACAGTCGTAATTATAAGTGAATTTTAAATTTTTACATGTTGACTGGGACTCCCTTACTGTAAAAGCACCAGATGGGATAGAGTTTGTCAAATGCATTCAGGAAAGTTTCCTTAATCGGTATGTAGAAGTCCGAATGAGAGAGCGTGCAGTACTTGATCTTCTGTTAGGGAATAAGACAGGACAGGTGACAGAAGTTTGTGTAGGGGAACACTGTATCTCGTCAACATTATGCTATTAGTTTCAAGGAAGAGGGTAGATCAGATTCTCCAGTTGAAACTCTAAATTGGAAAAAGGGCAACTTTGATGGTGTTAATGTGGATTGCTACTGGCTAGGTGTACTTGGTGAGCTGGAAGCCTACAAAGGTGACATTTTAAGAGTACAAAGCTTGTACATGCCTGCCAGAATAAAAGGAAAAGATTACAAGTATAGGAAACTTTGGTTCAAGGGAACACGTGGTCAGGCATTGGTGATCCTGGTTAAGAAGGGGGGAGTAAAGGTTAGCGGGTAGGAACAAATGAGGTACTTGAGAAATATAAGAAATGCAAGAGAATACTTAAGAATGAAATCAGGAGGGCTAAGAAAAGGCATGAGGTTGCTTTAGCAGACAAGACACAGGAGAATCCCAAGTGCCTCTATAGATTTTTAAGAACAAAAGGATAGCAAGGGAGAAAATTGGTCCCCTAGAATATCAGTGTGGTAATCTACACATTTATGAAGGAGAATGGGAAGATCTTAAATGGATTGTTTAGCCTTTGTACTTATTCAGGAAATGGACACAAAGTCTATAGAAGTGAGGCAAAGCAGCAATGAAGTCATGGACCATATACAGATAACAAAGGAGAAGTTGTTTGTGGTCTTTAGGCAAAATAGGGAGGACAAATCACCAAGGCCTGACCATGTGTACACTTGAACCTGGGGATGCAAGTCAAAAATTGCAGGGGCCCTAGCAAAAATAGTTAAATCATCCTCAGCAACAGGTGAGGTACTGGATCATTGGAGGATAGCTAATGTTGTTCCACTGTTTAAGAAACTGTCTAAAAATAAGCCGGGAAATTATAGGCCTATGAGCCTTACATCAGTAGAGGGATGTTGTCTATTTGGACTTTAGGAAGGCATTTGACACGGTCTTGCATGAGAGGCTGGTTCAGAAGGTTTAGTCACTCAGCTTTCAAGATGAGGTAATAAATTGGATTAGACATTGGCTTTGTGGGAGAAGCCAGAGAGTGGTAGTAGATGATTGCTTCTCTGACTTGAGAGCTGTGACAGGTGGTGTGCTGCAGGGATCAGTGCTGGGTCCATTGTTTGTCATCTATATCAACGATCGAGGTGATAATGTGGTTAACTGGATCAGTAAATTTGTGGGTGACACCAACATTGGGTGTATAGTGGACAGCGAGGAAGACTATCAAAGCTTGCAGCAGGATCTGGACCAGTTGGGAAAATGGAAGATAGAATTTAATGCTGACAAGTGTGAGGTGTTGAATTCTGGGAAGACCAGCAAGCGTAGGTCTTACACAGGAACAGTAGGACACTGAGGTGTGTGGTAGAACAAAAGGATCTGGGAATACAGGTCCATAATGTACTGACAATAGTGTCATAGGTAGATAGGATCTTAAAGAAAGCTTTTGGTACATTGGCCTTCATAAATCAAAGTATTGAGTACAGGAGATGGGATGTTATGTTGAAGTTTTATAAGGCTTTGTTGAGGCCTAATTTGGAGTATTGTTGCAGTTTTGGTCGCCTATCTTCAGGAATGATGTACATGAGATTGAAAGAGTAGACAATATTTGCAAACATGTTGACTGGACTGGAAAACCTGAGTTATAAGGGTAGATGGAATAGGTTCAAATTTTTTCTCTAGAAGGTTGAGTTAGATTTGATAGAGGTATTCACAGTTGTGAGGGTAAACACAAGCAGGCTTTATCCACTGATGTTGGAAGGGTGTTCATAGGTTAAGAGTGAAATGTGAAATGTTTAAGTGAACATGATGTGAAACTTCTTCAGAGGGTGGTGAGAATGTGGAATGTATGGATACGATTCCAATTTCAACATCTAAAGGAAGATTGGATAGGTACATGGATGGGATGGGTACAGAGACCTGTGGCCCAGGTACAGGTCAATGAGACCAGGCAGTTTAAATAGTTTGGCATGGACTAAATGGGCCAAAGTGCCTGTTTCTGTGCTGTCATTTACTATGACTCTATAATAGTTGCAAAATCAGGAAAGAAAATTACCAAACCTTTACAGAATTTAACCACTCACAATGTCTCTGCTGTGGATGTAATTGAATCAAGAACTCTGTTTCAGTCAATTACACAGTTAGTAAAGCTAAAGATCGTGTCTTTGTGCTTTATATATGATATTGCGGTTGCTAGTATTATTGATATTTGTCCTAATGTCTAAAACAAATTCTGCTGGGTTTGCTTTATATACATACAATGGGATCAATCATTTCTGACTTAGAAAAGATTGCCCCATCACAAACTCATTATCCTGGGGAATAGATCTTTCTGTAAGTGTAATTTGAATATACCGCAGTGACTGCAGGATTTATTTCAGACTGCCAAACCTTAGATATGTTTATTCAAGATAAAATTGCTACTACAGATGTTGGAAATCTGAAATAAAGACAGAATGGGAAACAATTTTAATGTGTTAGGTAAAAGAGACTTTGTTGTTAAATAAGCAGATATTCAAATTATCTTTGTATTACTTTTGCATGAGAGTGCTCAGTATAATTCATCAGTTGGTGAGGAAATGTACACTCAGTGGCAACTTTATTAGCTGTACACCTCGGTAAAGCAATAACTTAATCAGCCAAACATGTAGCAGTATAAAAGCATGCAGACATGATCAAGGTGTCCAGTTGTTGTTCAGGCCAAACATCAGAATGGGGAAGAAATGTGATCTGTGTGACTTTGACCATGGAATGATTGTTAGTGCCAGGTGGGACAGTTTGAGTATCTCAGAAACTGCTGGGATTTTCACACACAATAGTCTCTAAAGCTTACAAAGAATGGTTTGAAAACCAAAAATAACCCAGTGAGAGGCACTTCTGTGAGTGATAATACCTTGTTAATGAGAGAGGTGACAGGAAGGGGATAGTAATTCAAATATCCATGTATTACAACAGTGGAGTGCAGAGGAACATCTCTGAATGCACAACATGTTGAACCTTGAAGTAGATGGGCTACAACAGCAGAAGATCACAAACATGCACTCAGTGGCTGATTTATTAGATTCAGGAGATACCTACTGAAGTGACCACTTAGTGTATATTTATTTAATCCTGTGGATTTGGCATTTGGTTATCCAAAGAGCCATGGGAATATTCTGATCTTTGTCTGTGGTTTTTGGTGCTCCAGCTTGAAGGGAAGGTTTGTGACAAAGAATATTCTCACTATTTACAAGAAGACTGTTCTTCTCAAGTACTGAGAAATTGCAGTCTTTTCAAGAGAGGAAAATGGATTGATTTTTGTATAAAAGCTTAGTATAAGGGATATAAGGGTAATGTGGGAAGAAATTGTTGAAGTAAAAGATCAGCTGTATTGAACAATACAATAGACTTGAATGGTTCAATAGTCAACTCCTGCTCCTAGTTCTCTTGTACTTTTTTTTTTCATGCTTGACTGAGAATATCAGAATTGACAGCATAAGTATGATTTTGTAAAGTTTTTATTTAAACAATTGAAGTAGAAATGTGAAGTACTTTTCAAAAGCCTTCCAATGAGGTGGGTGATATTAGTGAAGACTAAATTCAGATTATTAAAATGTATGGGAGTGGCAATATTATTGAAAGGAATATAGAAATTTAAAATGAGAATTCAAAGATTAAAAACTTAAACTGTTATTTATTTAAGGACTGAGAACACTGGACAACAAAAATTTTGCTTCTTGAATACCTTTAGGTGTATCTTATGAATTTTGGGCTGCTGATCATGAAAATCACCATGAAATTTCCCTATCATGTACCATTTTTGTAATAAACTTATATTTATTATTTCAATTCATAATTCTAGTCAATTAAAATGTTGCCTACAATGTAAGCTGGAAAGTTTCCTATCTTCTCCAGGCATGCTTGGGCATGCTTAGGCAGCACGGCTGCTGCATGGCAGGACAGGTTTTAGTAATAATTATTGGGTTCAGGACTGTAAGGATGGAGTTTGCTATCACCAGGCACAAAAATTTCTATGAAGGATTTTGATATTTGCGACAGATGCTTCCCAGAATAACTGATGCCAAGATTAAGGAAAGCATTTTTGTTAGTCCACAAGTCAAACAAGTCATCAATGACAGGCAATTTGAAGAATATCTTGTGGAACTGGAGAAAATCACATGGAAGGCATTCAAGGAGATTGCTGAAATTTTTTGCGGCATCCACAGAGCACCGAACTACATGCAGCTGGTTGAAAGCATGCTTCAAGCATATAAAACCATGAAATGCAACATGTCACTAAAGATTCATTTTCTGCATTCCCATTTAGACTTCTTCCCTGCAAATCTTGGTGCTGTTAGTGATGGGCATGGTGAAAGGTTTCACCAGGACATTGCGGTCATGGAGATAAGATACCAGGGCAACTGGAATCCATCAATGCTGGTGAATTATTGTTGGACACTTAAGCAAGAAGCCTCAGGCACTGAGTACAAATGAAAATCATTAACAAAATATTTTTAACTTAGTTGAACTATTGCAAAGCATCAGCACCATTATGCAAATAAACACATTATAGTCAATAGAAGTTCATTTGTTGTTTCTCCAGATTCCTATGTGATACAAGTAGTTTGAAATTATAGTTGTGCTCATCTTCAAGCAGTCTATCATAAACAAAAAAATTCTGAGTAAGCAACATTTTTGAAAAAAATTGTTGTCCAGTGTAACCATTGTTAACCAGCAAGGATTCATGAGAAAATGAGTTTTTATCTAGGACCTAGCAGCAGTACATTTTGAACTATGGACATTGAAGCTAAAAGATTTACAGATAAATGAAATGAGAGTAAATCTAATTAATGCTAAGGAAAGGAAATAATAACTTGGAATTTCAGAAACACAGTATTTCCAAATGAGAACCATTCACTTTTTTTCTGTAAATGTCTAGATGTTCAGAATGCTTCTTGAATTATTTTGATCCAAAATGTCCATAGCAACTCAGAATTAAACCAATGATGCAAGATTCTCATTGAGCAGTGTGTGATTAAACACTTCCTCAGTGCCCCTGTACTTGATTCATTGGCAACATTTGACTCATCTGTATATAAAGACTTCACAGAGCAGCAATGTTATACTTTATTATTGTTTGCTCTGAAAATTTTTCTATTAATTTATCTACAATATGAGCAGACAGTGTAACATAAACTTCATGGAATGGTTTAGATGAGAAGATGCATTCAACATTCCTGCTCCTTCCTTTGTCAACTATTACTCAATTCTTTTACGATTCCAAACAATGGTTGCACTTCACAAGTTAAATGTTTTACTTTTTTATTGCGGGAAAAAGGTATGAAAAGAACATGGATATAATCAATTTGATTCCCTTTGATCACTACTCAAAGATAAATAATTGATAATGTATCCAACAAACTCAGACTCTCAAAAGTAAATCCAACTCAATGCTAACACTGAGGTCAATAGGATTCTTTATTTCCTGTATAACTCCATCTGTATGGCCACTCCTTTTAATTTTGCCAATGCACCTAATAAAGATTTGTCAACATTTGAGATTGCTGCTATAAATATAAACAGTCTAGGATAGAAGCAAATTTTGACATTGAAAGCAGGTAAATAAAGATAATGAATCTTATAATGATATAACTAATTATATAACTTTCCCTTAAAGAGAGCATTTGTGACCTTGAGTACTAAAAAGGTCGGGGTTCCACTGAAATACCAGGATACATTCCAGTCCTCCCCACCATTGAGTACAGTTATGTGGACCATTTCCATTAAGTAGCATTCATCATTACAACAGTCCTGCCCCCATCCCACCTCACTACCATCCAGGACATACCCTCTTCTCATTACTACCATTGGGCAGGAGGACCAGAAGCTTAAGGTCACACACCAGTAAGTGCAGGAACAGCAATCATCCTAACAATCATCAGGCTCCTGAACCAGTGTGGATAACTTTATTCATCAGTATTCCAAACTGATTCCACAGCGTTTGCACAGTGATTGTCTGTCTGTCTGTCTGTTCATATATTATTTTTTTAATACAATTCTATTGTATTTCTTTTTTCCTTGTAAATGCCTGCAAGAAAATGCATCTCCAGGAAGTATATAGTAGCATATGTGTGCTTTGCTAATAATTTCACTTTGAACTTAGACACGTAGCATGTTGTCAAGTTTGATTCACTGTACAGCTGGGTGTGAAATATAATCTGAAAGTATTAGGAAAGTTAATTTTTTGTTGGAACATCGGCAAGAGATCTTAGCTATACAAAAATTGTAGGTAATAACGAAAATTGGAAAAGCACAGGTGATAAGGATTTTAGATTTCTTGGAATGCATACGACCAGATAAATCTCCAGCACCAGATGAGATCTAATCTAGAATACAAAGGAAAATGAGGTTGCAGATTCTAGTGGCCCTGCCTGATGGAGATGTTTGCATCTTTGTTAGCTACAGCAAAGAACAAGACTGCAGAAAGAAGACATTTGGAAAGATTCATAGTCTCCAGCTAGTCAGTGTATCTTAGAGAAAGTGAAATTCTGTCTCATTATGTGATTGATCTTTTTGAGGCAGTAACCAAGCAGACTGATGAAGGCAATGATGTGGATGTTGCTAACAGAGATTTCAGTAAGACATTGGACCAATCCCCTATGGCAAGCTGATCCTGAAGGCTAAAGTACATGGGATTCAAGGAGAGCTAGCTAATTGAATCCATAAATGAAAATAGAGGTGGAAAGATGTTTTCTGATGTGAAATTAAGAACATACCACAAGAATTGGTGCTAGGAGCTATGTTGTTTGTGATATATATTAATGGCTTGCATGTGGCAATAGGAGGTGTGATTAGTAAGTTTGCAGAAGACATGAAAATTGTGGATAATTGTGAATAGTGAGGAAGATTGTAACAGGATATAGAGCATTTTGAAAGTTGGGCAGGACATGACAAAATGAAGCTTAAACCTCAGAGGTGTGAGATAATGTATTTTTGGAAGTCAGCTGAAGGTAGAACACAGACAGAAAATGGAAAGGCAGTGAGTGATGTTGATCAACAAACAGAACTATGGTTCAAATCCATTTTTATTGTAAGTGGCCATAGAGGTCAGCAGGTTGGTAAAGAAAGCATTTGGCATTCTTGCTTTCATAGACTGGAGCATGGAATGTAAGAGTTGTGAAGTTATGTTGCAACTTTACAAAACACCACTTAGGTCACATTTGAAGTATTGTGTGTTGCCCCGTTGCCACAGGAAAGATGGAATTGTGCTGGGTTGAATGCAGTGCAGATTTTCCAGGGTGTTTCCTGGATTGAAGGACTTATGTTATGGTAAGAGGTTGGATAGGCTGTACTTAGAACTTAGAACATAGAACAAAGAAAAGTACAGCACATGAACTGGCCATTCAGCCCACAATGACACACTGAACCAAATAAATTATTAATCAGATGGCACCTAAACTAATCCCTTCTACCTACACATTGTCCATATCTTTCCATTACCCTCACATTCATGTGCCAATCGAAATGTCTCACCGAAGCCCCTAATGTATTTGCATCTAAAACCACCCCAGGTAGCATATTCTGGGCACCCACCACTCTCTATGTGTAGTAAAAAAAAATTAACCTTCACATCTCCTTTGAACTTACTCTGTCTAAAAGCTCTCTGCTATTAGATATTTCGTCCTTGGGAAATAGACACTGTCTGTGTACTCTCTCTCTCTCTGTGTCTCTCAATTTTATAAATCTCTATCAAATCTTCCTTCAGCCTCCTCTGCTCCAGAGAAAACAATCCAATTTTACCCAACCGCTTGTTATAGCATGTGCCCTCTAACCCTGGCAGCATCTTGGTAAACCTCTCCTGCACCATCTCTGAAGCCTCAACATCCTTCCTATATTAGGGTGACTAAAAATGTATGCAATACTCCAGATACAGGCTAACTCGAATTTAATAAAGCTTCAACGTAGCTTCTGGGCTTTTGAACTCAATGCCTTGACTAATAAAAGCAAGCATGCCATATGCCTATGAAAATGTGTGTAGCCACTTTCAGGGAGCTATGAACTTGGACACCAAGGTCCTCTGGTCTTGTCCTTAACAGTGTACTGCCTCTTTATATTTTCCCTGCCAAGATGTAACACTCACATTTGGCTGGGTTAAACTGCATTTGCCATTTCTCTGCCCATACTGACAATAGATCTACATCCCATTATATTCTTTGCCTGTTTTCTACACTATCCACAACACCACCAACCTTCAAATCATCTACAAACTTAATGACCCACCAGTCAACATTCTCATCCAGGTGATTTTATATATGTTTTCTTGCGGTATCTGTTTGCCCTAGGGTGAAAGAGGCTGAGGTGTAATCTGATAGAAGTATGCAAGAAATGAGAGGCATAGATACAGTAGCTAATCAAAAATTTTTTCGCATGGTGGGTTATCAAAAATGAGAGGGAATAGGTTAAGGTGAAAGGAAGTAGTTTTAATGAGGACTTGAATAAAAGGTTTGTTATGAATAGTGTGGTTAATGTCTGGAAGGGCTGCCAAAAGATATGATAGAGTCAGATTCAATTGCTACATTTAACAGGCATGTAAACATAAATAAATAAGCAAAGAAGGATAGCATCTTACAGCAGGTAAATGGAATGATTGTAGAAGAGTGAAAAGATCGTGGTGGGCCAAAAGAAATTCTCCTGTGCTGTATACATCGATGACTGTGAAATCAGAGTTGGAAGATTTGGAATATTGTAGGTGGGCACCATGGTGGCATAGCGGTTAGCGTGACACTATTAATGCCAGGATGTTTCAGAGTTCTGAGTTAAATTCAGGCGCCGTTCTGTAAGGAGTTGCTGTAAGACCTCCCCATGAGATGTGTCTGTTTCCTCGAGTGCTCTGGTTTCCTCCCACAATCCAGACATACTGTGTAATTTATGGGGTCATTGTAGATTATCCCATGATTAGGTCGGGTTATTAGGTTAGGAATAATCAGGGTTGTACAGTTTCTGGGGCAGCATGACTTGAAGGGCCAGAAGGACCTACTCCATGCTCTATCACTAAATAAATAAATAAATGACATAGTCTTTAAAAAACACAGGAGAAAAATTAGAACAGAGAGCACGGGTTGACAAATGCAGAGTTAAGGCATACTGAGACAATCCAGGACACATGTTGATCTCAATAAATGGGATTAAAGAGTCGTTGGAAGATTTGTGACAGGGAGGAATGGAGAAAACATGCATGAAATTACACTGAAACAGAAGCTCAATATGATCATGAGAACTTGAGGAAAGGAGAACATGCAAGTTCTTTCTCCAGAGAAAATAAGGACAAAATCTAATGCAAGTGGTTGTGTCAGAATTTGGACAGATATATGGTGAAACATAGCTATTTTACATTTGTGAAACAAATATTCAATTCCTTATTTCAAAAATGCCAGCAGCTGGATCAACAAAGAAGCAAAACATTGTCTATCGTTCATAGACTCTGAGCTATAACATACAACAGTACAGCTCAGGAACAAACATTTGGCCTGCAATGTTGTGCTGACCAATCAAATTAGTAATCTAATGGCTAACTAAACTGATCTCTTCTGCCTACACAATGTCCATATCCTTCCATGTTCTTCATGTTTATGTGTCTTTAAAGTTCTTTAAAGTTTCTAATGTTTCTGCCTCTACCACCAACCCAGGCAGCATTTTGCAGATGCCCACCACTCTCTGTGTAAAACAAACTTGCCCCTTACATCTCCTTTGAAATTATACCCCCTCTCATCTTAACTGCTTGCCCACTGGTATTAGATGTTTCAACGCCTGGAAAAAGATGTTGTCTGTCCACTCTATCTATGCCTCTTATAATTTCAAAAACCTCTATCAGATCTTGCCTCAGCCTCCACTGCTCTAGAGAAAAGCAACACAACCCCTCATTATAGCATATTCACTCTAATCTATTCCTGGTAACTTCTTCAGCATCCTCTCCAAAGCCTCAGCATCCTTCCTATAATAGGGTTACCAGAAATCTGTGCAATACTCTTGATGCCGCCTAACTAGAGTTCAGTTTAGTGTTTTTTTTCTTTTGAATTTTGAGTCTTTTTTGTATGAATTGTCAAGAGGAGTTGTAGTTCCTTTTTTATATTAGCTCAATATTATACTATACATGATTTTGACAATGTATATTCCTTTCTTTGTTTGTACTTGAAATATGTATTTGAGATAACTTCTCCTCTGATTTGTATTTATCCTTATATTTTTTTAAATCAATAAAAAAGATTGAAAATGAAATGAGTTTTATGAAACTGCAATATAACCTTATGAATTTTGAACTCAGTGCCTCAACTAATAAAGGAAGTATGCTACATGCCTTCATAACCACCCTTTCAAATTGTGTAGCCATTTTCAGGAAGCTATGATCTTGGACCCCAAGATCCTTCTGTTCATAAACACTGTTATAAGGGTCTTACTCTTAATAGTGTACTGTCTCCTCACATTTGACCTAACATGGTGCAACACTTCACATTGGGCCAGGTTAATTCCAGCTACCATTTCCCCACCCATATACTGTATACAACTAATCTATATCCTGTCATATTCCTCTGTTCCCCTTTATTCTCGAGTGGTCCTACACTTTCCCTAGTTACCCTCTTGCTCTTAATGTATGTATAGAATTCCTAGGGATTCTATTTAATCCTATTTTCCAAGGGCTTTTCATGTCCCCTCCTGGCTTCCCTAATTGCCTTTATGATTTCTTTTCTGGGTTCTTTACAATCTTCAAGGGCTCTCTTTGATTCTAATTTCGTAAGCTTTACATAGTTTTCCTTTTTCTTCTTTTTTTATTTGAATTTTTAAAAAAGGAATACAGGGACTCAATTAATACATATTGAAAAAAAATTAATTCAAATACATTAATAAGTCTGAGAAGAAAAAGAACACCTATCCCAACACCATCTCCCTGCATTTAGAATAAAAGGAGGGAGAAAAAATACATAAAAGACAGAGGAAAGAAAGGAAAGGAGAGAAGAAGAAAGAAAAGAGAAAAAAAAGAAAAAAGAAGAGTAGGCATCCAGCTCTCAGAGTCAGTTTAAAATACAATTAAAGAAACTAGCTTATAATAAGGGATACGTATGAATTAAAAAAAATTAAAATAAATAGGTTAAACAATCTAGACTTTTAAGTAATCCAAATATGATTGCCAAATCTCAAGGAACATAGTGTATCCATTCCTAAGGGTGTAAGTAATCTTCTCAGGGAGTATGCAACTTTGCATTTCTTTATTCCAATGATCAATATGTACAAGGGAATAGGATTTCCATGTCACCACTATGCATTTCCTGGTTACTGACAGTGCAATTTTAATAAATTTGAATTTATTCCTGGGGAGGTTAACCTTCAGAATTACTAAGTTCCCCTGAAGAAGCAATTCTGGGTCTAGGGGGAAATCTATCCCCAGAATCTTTCCCAGTACCTCCTTCAGATCTATCCAAAAAGATCTCAGTTTCGTGCATAGCCAGGTGGAATGCAAAAAGGTACCAACATCTATGCCACACCTGAAACACTTATCAGAAATTTCTGGTTTATTTTTACGTATTTTTTCAGGTGTGAGATGTAACTGATGTAAAAAAATTAAAATGTATCATTCTGTATCTAGAGTTGATAAGAGTGGTAATGCTATCCAAACATAAATGTGACCAGCATTGATGATCAATTACAAGACGGTATCAGGCACGTTGAAGATTGTTATAATCAGCAGAAGCAATTTATGTCTTTTGAGGGACTTAAAAATAAATATAATTTATCTAATAACACATTCTTCTGCTATCTCCAATTACGATCTTTTTTGAGGGACTATTTGGGTCCATCACTGGCCCTACCAAGGTGCTCAGTCATGGAGATTCTAATTCGAAAGGGGAATACAACTATATTTATTTCTAATATGTATTCTTTATTCCAGGACCAATGCCCAAAGCTTGGTATATACAGTTTCCTTTTTCTTCTTGTCTGCATTCCTCACCTCTGTTCACATCCAAGATCTCTTAACTTGCCTTCCTTGTCCTTTCTTCTGACAGAAATGACTTTTCAGCTGAAGTACACACCAGGCATTCATTTTATGGATGTTTTTACAATATCACACTGATAATAGAAATCTAAATTAAATTGAATTGCATAGAATCTGCAGTTTGATAGCACCATATAACTTAACATATTGCAAGTTTATCCATCAATATCTCCATTAAATTTATGCTTCGTTATTATGATTTGTTGTTTCTGAAATTTGTGAATAATGAAACTGCTACACATGTGTAAGTGGTATAGTCCTGTGCAAACAGCTTTCAATAAATGCATATTTAAACCAGGTTTCAATCTTCCATGTATGAGCTCATGTTCCAGTCACTTCCATTATGTAAAATTTTTGATAGCTGTAGAATATTTAAATACAAGGTCACTGGATGTGGACAAAATTTTACCTAATAGCTGATTTCAGAGCATCAGTGGCAAGGGAAAACACCTGATCATTATGTCACATAGAATTCAACAGCTCAGTGTATTCGGGAAAAATGTCAAATTGTGCATCAGAAAGAGCATGTTCATGCTGAGAATTTTTTAAAAAGCTGAGCTGAAAGCAAAATGGAATGGAAACACTCTGGAAGTGCTTTCTTCCTTTTAAAGAGAGGCCTAGTGAATTCACCTACCATAAGCATGTTGTCTCACCAACCTCCCACCCCACCCGCCACTACCCTCATCCTGCAGGAATTCCTTCTCATTCTACCCAAGCCATGAACAAGGGATTTAATCAGGAGCGTAGGAATCCACAGCTGTAATCTAAAAAGTGGAACTGTGAGGTTATGGACTTGTGCATATGTTCACCCAATAACACTCATGACTTGTATATGCCACCTTGGATACCAGTGTTTCATTTGTCTGCTATATTCATGGTCCCCACCCTACCCCATAACCCCAATACGACTGATGGCTTTCAACATACCTGTTCCATTTCCCATATTTCCCTTCTTACCACATCTTACCACTCCAAGAATGAATATAAAGATTCACTCACCTTCTGCTTTGCTTTATCCATCTTCACATTAAATGTCCTTCACAATTTCTGACATCTCCAATGTGATGTACTACTCTCTCACAGTTCAAAAGTTTCAAGTAAATTTATTGTCAAAGCATGTATGTGTCACCATATACAACCTGAGATTAATTTGCTTGCAGGCATTCACAGTAAAAAAAATACAATAGAATCAATGAAAATTTTCACACAAGGGCTGACAAACAGCTAATGTGCAAAAGAGGATGAACTGTGGAAATAAAAGAAACATAAATAAATTGAACTTTGACCAGTGACCAATCCAGACATCAGAAGTTTGAGAGGAGGGGATTTCAATCAGGTCCACTAACTGAGAAGAAGAGTGTTGGATTATGGCAGTGTAATTGAGCTTTGACTTATGACTATTTGCATTTGATTAGCAAGAGCAAATTAAAGGAAGGATGGGGGAAACAATGTGGCCATCATCAAAGCAGCAGTCGTTGGGGAGAACAGAGTTAGAGTGGTGATCTTGAGGCTTTCACTTTTTGAGGCTTCAGTCTGAGAAAGCAAAAAAAAAGCTCTAGGTTAAGTTTATTTCCTTCTCTTCTTCATAGCTGCTCAGCTGGGACAGTAGAGATGCCAGGCAGGATAGTTGAATGCTCCTCTTGCTGGACGTGGGAAGGCAGGAAGACTTCTAGTTTCCTTGACGACCACAACTGTGAGAAATGCACCCACTGCAGCTTCTAAAAATCCACATTAAGGAGTTGGAAGTGGATGAACTCTGGATCATTCAGAAGGCTCAGGGGGTAATAGAAAGGGCATATAGAGATGTAGTTACACCCAAGGTTCAGGGTACTGGAAGCTGGGTGAAAGTCAGGAATGGGCAAGTCGTTACAGAGCCAGTGCAGAGTACCCCGTGGCCATCTGCCTCAACTATAGGTATACCACTTTGGATACTGTTAGGAGGGAGACCTAACAGAGGAAGGTCACAACAGTCCAATCTCTGGCACTGAGTCTGACTCTGTGACTCAAGAGTGAAGATGGGGTGGGTGGGGAGAGAAGAGACATGCTGAAGTGAAAGGATATTCACTTTTTAGGGGAATAGATAGGAGGTTCTGTGGGTGAGAACAGATTACTGGATGGTACATTGCCTCCCAGTGCCAGGGTCTAAGACATCTCGAATAGAGTCCTTGGCATTCTCAAGTGGGACTGTGAACAGTCAGAGGTCATGCTCCATATGGGTACTAATAACATGGGTAGGATGAGTGATGAGGTTCTGCATAGGGAGCTAGTTAGGTGCTATAAGTTAAAGGGTAGGATCTCCAGGGTTGTGATCTCAGGACTGCAACGCATACCACGTGCTGTTGAGGCCAGATCTAGGAAGATTATATGGTTTAACACATGGCTAAGGAATTGGTGTGGAAGGGAGGGCATAGGATTTTTGGATCATTGGGCTCTCTTCCAAGGAAAGTGGGACCACTCCCGAAGGGACAATTTGCACCTGAACTGGAGACGGACTAATGCCCTAGCAGGAAGGTTTGTTAATGGTGCATGGTGGAGTTTAAACTAGAGTTACAGAGGGATGGGAATCAGAGAGCCAGAACAGTTAGTGGACATGTTGTGCAGGCAGATGCAAGACAATGTCAGGAGTCAAAAGGTTGAGCATGGTGTCCTGAGCTGTGTATATTCCAATGCCATAAGTTTCATGGGAAAGATGGATAAGCTCAGGACATGGATCCACACCAGGAATTATAATATTGTAGCCATTAGTGAGACTTGGTTGCAGGAGGGGCAGGACTGGCAGCTCAGTATTCTGGGGTTCTATTGGTTTAGATATGATAGAGTAGGAGGGATTAAAGGAAGAGGGGTGGCATTACTAGTCAGGAAAAATGTCATGACAGAGCTCCATCAGGACAGACTGGAGAACTCAACTAGTGAGGTATCACAGGTGGAACTGAGAAATGAGAAACATATGACCACACTAAGGGGGCATATTACTGTAAAAGGACTAGGTGGGATAGAGTTTTTCAAACCTGCTTAGGGAAGTTTCCTGCATCAGTACATAGAAGTCCCAAAGAGAGAGAGTGTGATATTGAATCTGCCATTTAGGAATGAGAAAAGGCAGGTGACTGAAATTTGTGTTGAGTAACATTTTGCATCCAATGACCACAATGCTAGTAAAGTAAAGATGCAAAAAGATATGTCTGGTCCATGGATTGATATTCTAAATTGGAGGAAGGCCAATTTTGGTGGTATCAGAAATGATCTGCCAAGTGTGGATGAGGACAGGCTGTTTTCTGGAAAAAGTGTACTTGGAAATTAAATTTGGAAACTAAATTTTGAGAGTACAAAGCTTGTAGGTGCCTATAAGAATAAAAGATAAAGATAACAAGTGTAGGGAACATTGGTTTCCGAGAGATATCAAGGCCCTAGTTAAGAGAAAAAAGAGGGTGCATAGCAGATATAGACAGGTAGGAACAAAAGAGGTGCTTATGGAGTACAAGAAATGCAAGAGAACACTTAAGGACGAAGTCAGAAGGCTAAAGGACGACAAGAAGTTTCTCTAGCATACAACGAGAACCCTAAGGGATTTTACAGATATGGTAAGAGCAAAAGGATTGGAAGGAATAAAATTGGTCCTCTGGAAGACCATGTATGGAGCCAAAACAGATGGGGGAGACCTGAAATTAACATTTGTATTTAGTAAAGAGATGAACACAGAATCTATACAGGTGAGGCAAAGCTCCATTAACCTTATGAACTCCATACAGAATACAGAGGAGGAGGTGTTTGCTGTCTTGAGGCAAATTAGGCTGGATACATCCCCAGGGCCTGACAAAGTGTTACTTTGTTCCCTTCATGAGGCAAGTGCAGAAATCGGCGGGGCCCTAACAGAGGTATTTAAAATGTTTAGAGACAGGAGAGGTACCAATGGAATGGAGGATAGCTAATGTTGTTCTGCTGTTTAAAAAAGGCTCTAAAAATAAACCAGGAAATTATAGGCTGGTGAGTATGACATCAGCTGTGGGAAAGTTATTGGAAGATATTATAAGGGACTGGATATATAAGCATTTGGATAGATGTGGACTGATTAAGGATAATCAGCATGGCTTTGTGCATGGTAGATCATGTCTAACAGTTTTAAGGAGTTTTTTGCGGAAGTTACCAGGAAAGTTGGTGAAGGCAAGGCAGTGGATATTGTCTTCATGGACTTTAGTCATTTTGACGAGGTCCCCAGGAAACTGGTCAAAACGGTTCAGTCACTCGGCATTCAGGATGAGGTAGTAAATTGGATTAGACATCGGCTTTGTGGGATAAACCAGAGAGTGGGAGTAGAGGATTGCCTCTGCCTGGGAACCTGTGACTAGTGGTGTGCTGCAGGAATCAAGTGCTAGGCCCTTTGATGTTTATCATCTATATCAATGATCCAGATGATAATGTGGTTAACTGGATCAGCAGATTTGTGGATGACACCAAGTTTGGGGGTGTAGTGGGTAGTGAGAAAGGCTATTATAACTGGCAGTGGGATCTGCATTGGCCAGAAAAATGGGCTGATAAATGGCAGCTGAAAGTTAATGCAGACAAGTGCGAGGTTTTGCACTTTGGTGGGGCCAACCAGGGTAGGTCATACATAATGAGCAGTAGCGTACTGAGGAGTGCAGTAGAACAAAGAGAGCTGGGAATACAGGTCCATAGTTTGTTGAACGTGGTGTCACAGATAGAGAGGATCATAGCAAAAGCTTTTGGCACATTGGCCTTCATAAATCAATGTATTAAGAACAGGAGATGGGATGTTATGTTGATGTTATCATATTGGTGAGGCCAAATTTGGAGTATTATGTGCAGTTTTGGTCACCTATCTACAGGAAAGATGTAAACAAGGTTGAAATAGTACAAAAAAATCACAAAGATATTTCCTGGTCTGGAGGAGCTGTTGAATGGTTGAATAAGTTGGGACTGTATTCTTTACAATGTAGAAGATTGAGTGGAAATGTAATAGAGGTAAACAAAACTATGAGGGGGTTAGATAGGGTAAATGCAAGTAGACTTTTTCCACTGAGATTGAGTGGGACTAGATCCAGAGGTCATGAGTTAAGGGTGAATGGTAAGAAGTTTAAGGGGAACACATGAGGGGAAACCTCTTCACTCCGAGGGCGGTGAGAGTGTAGAATGAGCTGTCAGCACAAGTGATGTATGCGAGCTCAATTTCAAAGTTTAAGAGAAGTTTGAATAGGTACATGAGTACGAAGGGTTATTGTCCAGGTGCTGGTCAATGGGAGTAGGCATTTTAAATGGTTTTGGCATGGACTAGATGGGCCAAGGGGGCCTGCTTCCATGCTGTACTCCCCTATGACTGTATGACTCTAAGTAAATAAATAATACTGAGAACGTGAGCTGTAGGGTTCTTGATCGCGAGTCCATAGGTCATGGAGTCATTTCAGAGTGTAGGTGAGTGAAGTTACCCAGGCTGGCTCAGGACCCTGATGGTTGAAGAGCACTAACTGCTCCTAGACCTGGTGGTTTTGGATCTAAGGCTTCTGTATCTCATTCCTGAAGGAAGCAGCAAGAAGAAAGCATGGCCTGAATGTTGAGGGTCCTCGATAAAGTATGCCACTTTCTTGTGGCAGCGCTCAATGTGGATGCAGTCAGTGGTGAGGAAGGTTTTACATTTGATGAACTGGGCTCTATACGCCACTTTTGTGTGACTTTTTTATTCTAGGGATTGGTGTTTCCGCATCAGGCTGTGATGCAACCAGACAGGGCTGTCTCACTGGTTGTATCATGGCCTAGTGTTTGTGGGGTACATTTGCAAAAATGCTAGAGAAGATGTTGATGTCTATCATCAGCATTCAATCAAATTAATAAATATTATTACTATGTCTCAAATAAAACAATCAAAGCATTAAGTAAATTCAATCAATTCCAAACATACGTAAATTATCTAAACCTTACCTAGATACTTTGTTTTCCATTGAAATGAATGGAATGAAATGAATGGGAATGACTTGTGGTAGTACAAGTCTAATTCAATGCAAGTTTGGTAGGTAGATATCCCAAAGGAAATGCTGCCAAGTTAAATGCCTGCATTTCTCAGGAAATTTGGCCTAATATTATTGAATATTTAGGTGATTAATAAATGAATACTGCAAAACATTGTTTTTAAAAATGAATATAATTTCTGCCGAAGTTTTGCTTTATTATTGAACACATCACTGAATAAAGCTCAGTAATTGCAAATCCGTCAGAATGACATACTTTCTTCAGCAGCTCATGTGTTGTGAACCTGCATTATGCTTCAGTGACCTTAGTTATATAAAGCAACTTTGTCTTGTACTCAGCATGCTCTCTGGTCATTAAAAATTAAATATTTTCACAAATCTCTTTGAATGGATTGTAGAAAGTTAGTAAAAAATGTAGTTCTTTTTTTAATCAGAAATAGCCATTTTCACTATTGTTGAAATGTATTGCACTCACCTTGACTACCTTCCCTTGGTCTGTTACATAGAAATATAGAAGCATAGAAATCTACAGCACATTACAGACCCTTCGGCCCACATTGTTGTGCTGACTAGATAACCTACTCTAGAGACTGCCGAGAATTTCCCTCCCATATAGCCCTCTACTTCGCTAAGCTCCATGTACCTATCTAAGAGACTCCTAAAGGACCCTATTGTATCCACCTCTTCCACCTTTGCTGGCAGTGCATTCCACTCACCCACCACTCTCAGTGTGAAAAACTTCTCCCTGACATCCCCTCTGTACCTACTTCCAAGCACCTTAAAACTATGCCCCCTTATGTTAGCCATTTCAGCCCTGGGAAAAAGCCTCTGGCTATCCACACAATCATCATTTTATATACCTCTATCAGGTCACCTCTCCTCCTCTGTCACCCCAAGGAGAAATGGCCAAGTACATTCAACCTATTCTCATAAGGCATGCTCCCCAATCCAGGCAACATCCTTGTAAATCTCTTCTGCACTCTCTGTAATGAGGTGACCAGAAATGAACACAGTACTCCAAGTGGGGTCTGACAATGGTCTTATATAGCTGTAACATTACCTCACGGCTCTTGAACTCAACCCCACGGTTGATAAATGCCAACTGACCATACACCTTCTTAACAACAGTGTCAACCTGTGCAGCAGCTTTGAGTGTTCTGTGGACACAGACCCCAAGATCTCTCTGATCCTCCATACTGCCAAGAGTCTTACTATTAATACTATATTCTGTCTTCATATTTGACCTACCAAAATGAACCACTTCACACTTATCTGGGTTGAGCTCCATCTGCCACTTCTCAGTCCAGTTCTACATTCTATTGATGTCCCATTGTAACTTTTGACAACCTTCCAGACTACCCATAACACCCCCAACTATTGCATCATCAGCAAACTTACTAACCCACTCCTCTACTTCTTCATCCAGGTCATTATAAAAATCACAAAGAGGAGATGTCCTAGAACAGATCCGTGCAGAAAGCAATGACTCTCCATCCTCCTTGCAGAATATGAACCATCTAGAACCATCCTTTGCCTTCAATGGGCAAACCAGTTCTGGATCCACAAAGCAAGGTCTCCTTGGATCCCGTGCCTCCTTACTTTCTAAATGAGCCTAGCACGAGAATCCTTATAAAATGCTTTAATTCCATATATATTGCTCTACCTTCATCAATGTGTTTTGTTACGTCCTCAAAAATTTTAATCAGACTTGTAAGGCACGACCTGCTCTTGACAAAGCCATGCTGGCTATCCCTAATTAGATTATGTCTCTCCAAGTACTCAGAAATCCTCCTCTCAGAATCTTCTCCAAAAACTTGCCCACCACTGAAGTAAGACTCACTGGTCTATAATTTCCTGGGTTATCTCTACTCACTTTCTGGAACAAGGGAGCACCATTTGCAACTTTTCAATCCTCTGGTACTTCTCCCGCCCCTAATGATGGTGTAAAGATTACGGCTGGAGTTTCAGCAATCTCCTCCTTCACTTCTCACAGTAGCATGGGGTATATCTCCTCCAGTCCCAGTGACATATCTAACATAATGCTTTTCAAAAGCTCCAGCACCTACTCTTTCTTAATGTCTTTTTCATAATATGGACTCTCAGAATCACTTTCCTTGACACTTTACTCCTCTATCAATCTTCCACTCTAACCTCTCAGTTTGTTGCAATGAAGCCTAATGTAAGGTTTAGGAGCAGCAGCTTATGTTCCATCTGACCATAATGCAGCCTTCTGGACTCAGTATTGAATTCTACACATTTAGGTACCCTGATTTCTTTGACTCAGTTATCCTTCAGTGGTATTGACTCTGCTTAATGTTCAAAAGGTTCAAAGGATCATTTATTATCAAAGTGTATAATTTGAAATTCTTCTTCCCCGGGTAGCCATGAAACCAAAGAAAGAAAAGAAAGGCTGCACGATCATCAACCCCCCTCCCCCAAAAATCCCCCCTCCCCATAAAAGATGAACAAAAACGGAACAGGCACATCAACTCCCAAATCCCTCCACCCACACGAAAAAATGAACAAAATGGAACAGGAACATCAACCCCCAAATCACTCCTCCTGCACAAAAAAAAAACAAACAAAATGAAACAGGCACATCAACCTCCCAAATCCCACCCTCCCCCAACACACACACTAAAAATACCAGAAAGATCAGGCAAAAAACACAGAATGTAAAAAACAATTATAAGACCGAAAAAAAAGTCTGTTGTCCTAGCCCATATCCGAAACGCAGAAAACCTGGGAAACACTGCCCAGGCCCAGAGGCAGACCTTTCCCTCTCCGTAGCAGAGCCATCAAAAGGCAGTCTGCCGGTGCTCATCCTTCCCACTTGCCTCAATGCTTCAGTTCCACTCATCACCTCAATCAGTGAGTAACTGAAGCATTGATCAGTGAAATAGAGTTGAACCACAGCTTGCGCCCCGTCCTGCAGGCTTATCGCCATGATGTTCCAGCTCGCTGTGTCTGGAATCCCCTTGGAGACTGCAGAGTGCTGAAGCACCCAAATGATCTCCAAGCAACTACATCCTCCTCGATATTTCAATTCTCCTCGTCACTTCAATCGATGACCAGTAGAAAACTTATTCAGCAAAATGGAGTCGAACATTGTCTCACAGCCTGCCCGCTGCAAGTTCCCACAAACTGCCTCTGCCTCCTGGAATCCTCTCGGAGACTGCAGAGCACTAAGACACGCGAACAATCCCAAACAGCGAACCACAGGCTCCAACAGTTCCAGAATCACATTTAAGACAAAAAAAAACATAAAAGAAGTGAAGTATATGGTTTCATGATCTATCCAGGAGATTTCAACTGACGGAGCATTGTACACAGGCACCATCTTGATCATAATTCTTGTTTACTTGCTTTATATCTTTTCTTATTCTCTGGAAGTGGAGAACATGCCCAGGCTCACCTGCCAGGCATGTCTTCCTGCTCTGTACTTCCAACTCCTTAATTCTACTGCCTGTGTTCTCACTCAATAAATGCTCCCTTCCACTCATAACTGATAACCTTGTTTAGAGATTATCGAGCACAGGAAGAACTCAGCAAGCCAGGCAGAAACTAAGGAGGGAATAAAAAGTCAACATTTTGGCCCGAGACCTTTCATTGGGAATTTATCGGGTCTGTTTCTTGGCCCCAAACACAGACTGTTTATTCCACTCTGTAGATGCTGCCTGACTTGCTAACTTCCTCCAGCAATTTGTGTGCGTTGCTGAAATTTTCCAGCATCTGCAGAATCTCTTGTCTTTACAGATGAATCCCACAGCCACCCCAGTTTTACTCTACCAGAGGCACTCCCTAACTCCCTCGCTCCATATACTGTAACAAACTTGCTCCTACACAATCCTGACAAAGGGTCTCCAACACAACATTTCATCTCTCTTTCTCTTTTCCCAGCTGTGGCTTCACCTGCTGAGTCTTTCCTGTTTTCAGTAAAGTTCATAACTCAGTGACTTGCTCTACGGCAAGCCAGCTCTGCTAAGTTGCTAAATGAATTTGCTAGCAACTATTACACCAAAGCCGTTTCTGCAATCTAAATGCTTTTTAATCCAGCCCTTTTCTGTTAACTCTTTTCTGCTATTACACACGCACACACGTTCACTTTCAGTTCATAGTCTCCAAAATTTCTGATACATTCTAAGTGCATTTGAATTATCAGATGCATTAACCTCTAACCTTAGTGCACCTCTTAAAACTATTGTAAAAGAACATAAATTACTGATTTCCAAGTAAACAATGACATGGCAATGTGGGCAGAATAAAATATTGAGCAAAAGATTCTGTAAAACCATGTGACCTACAGCCGACATGATCTTGATGGGCCAAAGGGCCTGTTTTCTCGCTCTATCTCTCAACTATTTTGTAATCAGTCTTATCATAACTGTTACTTTCTTCTTTCTTCGGATGTTGTATGGTGCTTATCAGAGATTGGCCGCTAGAGGGGGAGTTTTAAATTCTAAACCTGTGGGCCTGGAAATTGAATAGATTGGATTGGGTTTTATATGCAAGCTATGCACAAAAGTTGTTTTGCATATGTTCCTATATAATAGACTCCTCTTGCACACCCATCAGGAAATTGGACCCTGCATGTCCAAGCACGGTCTATCCCAATGCAGCAAATATTTCCCAACTCCATTTGCGCACAGGAAATGGCACAGAAGAGGAACTGAGCCCAGAGTAAATCAGCCATGACCATATCTCCGGCTCCTATTTTCGTGTGTTTCTTGTGTCTTGTGGCATTAACAAACACCATGCCCATTTCCGCCTGACTGACAGCAATTTGCATATTGTTCAAGCCAGACCTTTGTCTATTACTCCCAGTGAAACAAGAAGCAAGCCCTGAAACTAGTTTCAGGGAAGTATGAATTAAGAGGACAATCAGGGATATGAGGTGTTGCCTCCTGGGTTTTCAAAGCTGAGCATATTTTTTACATCATTACTGAGTTAGGGGAGAGGATAGGGGTTGAAGTGAGGATGCTTCCTCATATTTTCCCTCTTCCTAGTCATTTCTACATTATTATAGCAACCTTTTAAACTACTGAGCTGTGTCTGTCACAGAGAAAAGCTCTTTTAGACAGTGACCCACTTCCCAGGAACAATGGCACAGCAACCATGCTCTCTTCCATTGGGAAGCCTACAGACTGCATTTTAGCTTGTTCATCAGGGTGGCTGACCACTTTAAGGTGAAGTTTCAGAAGCTTGTGTTTTTTTTGGGGGGGGGGGGATGGTGTGGGGACTCCCAGTTAGACATTAGCACCTCTGTCACACAGCATTTATTTAATGGACAAAATCAGGTTGTAATCTGATTTTTTGCAAAACACCTAACAAGGAAATAGCAATGCATCATTGAAGGTACAGTCTGTTTCCAGCACAGGCATACTCCTGAAGCCAAGCTTCGACTGAAAACAGCATGATGGCCTAGCTCGTGATGCATTATGGGCCCATTTCCTTTAATACCAATATTCAGTTATTCTTACATCTTGGTCTCCCGTATGGGGACAAATCTCACCAACGGAGAGACACAGGAGGTATGAAGAGAAGCAAAGGAAGAGCTCTCCATTGTGAAGATGTTGATAAAAGAGAGCCACATGAGGAAAACAAAGCCATGCAGAAATAATCCAGGCACTTATTTCTTCAGCTAGTATCACATCTAATATTCATGACCTGATTCACAGGCACTAACTTAGATAGCTGTACCAGAATAATTGTATGGTGTTGGTGAAGAGAGAACATTCGTGATTTATTAAACTCGAAGGAAATGATAGTTATTAAGTATGATGCTTATAAAGATGAGCAGTCCTGAGGGGAATTGATGAAAACAGGAGTGAATAAAAAATGAAATTAATGTTGGATTAATGTAAATGGGTGTCTTTTTTCATTGGTTAATTGGTTTATTATTGTCACATGTACCAAGTTACAGAGAAAAACACATCTTGCATACCATTCATACGCATCAATTCATTACAAGATTAATTTGAGATGGAATAGGGTAAAATAATAAAAGATTGCAGAATAACATGTTATAATTACAGAGAAAGTGAAAAGCAGCTGGACAATAAGCTGGAATAAGAGAAAACAATAACAATGCAGGATGAAGTGTAAAATAGTGCACTGCAGGTACATAATAAAATGCAAGGTCATAACCGGATAGATGGTGAAAACCAGAGTCCATCTTAATATACGAGGGAACGATTCAATTGCCTTCAAACAGCCGGATAGAAGCTGTCTTTGAGCCTCGTGGTGCATGCTTTCTGCCTGATAGGTGGGGGTAAAGTGAGAATATCTGGAGAGTGTGGAGGTGTTTTATTATGTTGACTGCTGCACTGAGGCAGGAAACAGAGTCCATGGAGGGGAAGTTAACTTCCATGATGTGCTCAGCTGTCTTCTCAGTTCTCCGCAGTTTCTTGCAGTCACAGGCAGAGCAGTCGCAATAACAAGCTATGACGCAACCAGATTGGACACTTCTATGGTATATCGATAATTGTTGAGGGACGCAGAGGACATGCCAAATTTCTCCAGCCTCCTGAGACAGTAAAGGTGCTGGGGAGCCTTCCTGGTTGTGGCTTCTACATGGCTGGACTACGACAGGCTCTTGGTGATGTTCAGTTACAGAATTTAAAGCTCTCAGCCCTCTTGACCTCAGCACTGCTGATATAAACAGGAGCAGGTACACCACCCCTTCCTGAAGTCAATGACAACTATTTTGTTCTGCTATCATTGTTCTGCTATTGTCATGATGTCATATCACAAGGCTCTCTATCTCGTTCATGTACTGCAGCTCATCGTGACACGGTCCACCATGATGGTATCATCTGCGAGCTTATGGTTGGATTGAGAGTAGAATGTGGCCATGCCATCATAAGTGCTTAGGAAACAGAGCAAAGCTGGAGGACACAACCTTCTGTGCAACAAGTCCTGAGATTGATCGTGGCAGAGGAGTTGCTGTTCATTCTTGCTGACGGCACTCTGTTAGTCAGCAAGTTAAGGAACCAGTGGCACTAAAAGATGTTAAGACCCAGGTGTAGGAGTTTGAAGATGTGTCTGCTTGGAATTATCATATTGAGAGATGAGTTGTAATCAATAAACAATGGTCTAACATAGGGGTCTTTACTGTCCAAATGCTCCAGAGATGAGCAAGGATTTAGTTTCTGATGTAGACCCATTTTGGTGGTAGGTAAATTATGTAGGCTGGCATTGTTCAACGAAAACTCTCTGGGTCAAATGTCCTAATTGTATGTGGTATCTGTCTATGACCCTCTCCATGACAGTGAGTGAGTGTCTGGGAAACAGGTTTCCTTTAGCTGTGCATGACAGGATTGAAGCTGCTCAGCACTTGCCTCATAAACAGTTAACTGAGGAACATCATACTAATCTGCAGATTCCACTCTGGATAAATAGAAGTCATATCCCTGGTATAGTCATCTCTAGACAACTGGAAGTGATGTTCTTGACACTGCCATCTCTCTGGGCAGTAACACGCAAAGTTAGTTGCTGCCTTCTGAAATCCAGAGATGCAGTTCAGTCTGAAATTCGAGCACAGCCTGTGTGAGGTTTTCACATTCTCCTTTGAACCACAGGTGCTCATTTCCTGCCAACTCACAGGGACTTGCTGGTTAATTAGTTACTGTAAGTTACTCCTGATGTAGCTGGGAGGGAAGAAAGTCAGTTGTAGGAGAATGTGAGATATAATATTCAATTAGAAACAAGCAGGAGAACGGCATTGATGTGATTGTTCTATGAGCTGGCACAACCTCATCGAGTGGATCTTTCATCCTACGAACTAAAGAGTGGGTCACTCCAAGTGCACTCTCAAGTTATTGGTACATGGATTTTAACATCCAAGTCTCTTTACTTTTCAACCAATGTTAGTTCTAGTCCTGCACTGACTGTGTCGATTAAGACAGTGTGATATAGCTCTAGGAGGCACCTCATTCTCACTTTGATTAGGGCTCTATGCTGAAGCTTCTTTAAACAGTAACACTGAAATTAGTAACTCCAACACAATTCACCCTGAAGCAATAAATTATACAAACTGCTTCACTGAAGCAGCGTAGTGCAACGTGGCATCATGCTGGTTAGCACAATTGCTTCGTGGTGCCAGTGATCACCAATTGAAATTTCATTTCCACCACTATCTGTAAGGAGTTTGTACGTTCTCCCCGTGACTGTTTGAATTTCCTCTGGGTGTTCTGGTTTCCTTCCACGTTCCAAAGATGCACCGTAGGAACCATATATAACCATATAATCATAAAACAATTACAGCATGGAAACAGGCCATCTCGGCCCTTCTAATCCATGCCGAACACTTACTCTCACCTAGTCTCAGCCAATAACCCTCCATTCCTTTCCTGTCCATAAACCTATCCAATTTTACTTTAAATGACAATACCGAACCTGCCTCTACCACTTCTACTGGAAGCTTGTTCCACACAGCTACCACTCTCTGGGTAAAGAAATACCCCCTTGTGCTTCCTAACTCACAACTCATGTCACCTTGTTTGAATCTCCCCTACTCTCAATGGAAAAAGCCTATCCATGTCAACTCTATCTATCCCCCTCATAATTTTAAATACTTCTATCAAGTCCCCCCTCAAACTTTCAAACTTCTACACACCAAAGAATAAAGACCTAACTTATTCAACCTTTCCCTGTAACTTAGGTGCTGAAACCCAGGTAACAGTCTAGTAAATCTTCTCTGTACTTTCTCTATTTAGTTGACATCTTTCCTATAATTCGGTGACCAGAACTGCACACAATACTCCAAATTTGGCCTCACTAATGCCTTGTACAATTTTAACATTACATCCCAACTCCTGAACTCAATGCTCTGATTTATAAAGGTCAGCATACCAAAAGCTGTCTTCACCACCCTATCCACATGAAATTCCACCTTCAGGGAACTATGCACCATTGTTCCTAGATCACTCTGTTCTACTGCATTCTTCAATGCCCTACCATAACAGAGCTAGGAAAGTGTTGGCAAGCTGTGTTGGAGCCAGAAGCATATCAACACTTGTGGGCTCTCCTCAGCAAAAAACCTTGCTGATTTGTTTTGATACAGATGATGCATTTTACTATATGTTTCAATTGTTATGAATGTACCACAGCTCTGAGGGGCCGAAGGGTGCGGGGTAGCCCCCTCCTTTGTGAGAATCGCAAGATCACTATTGATTTGGGTCAGGAGACTCAGGAAATGAAAGAGAGACGTGCGGAATGTCTCGTTCCCCGGCGATATAAAGCTACGGGACATGGCCATTGTCTCTTGAAGACGAACTTGTGTATTGCAATCCTGTGCTACGTGGAAGCCCCCAGGCAAAGTGGGCTGGTTGAGGGAGGGATTGCATCACCCCCAACCTAATTGACATCAGAGACCCTGTGAGTCAGGATAAAAGAGGGTCTGTGGGAACAGCCCCTCAGACGCACCAGAAGAAACACTAGCGATCCCGTAATAGCGGAAGCCGATGGGAGGAGGCCATGTGTGTTCGGTTCCATTTTGCCCTGGAACCGTTGGCTTTTACCATGGAAGAATGGCTTTTAGTTAACCACGGGGAAACCAAATCCCAAAGACGACTTGAAGGATTAATATCATAAAAGGATTGGGCAAGTTTCAAACCCGTCTTTCTCTCAAACCAAAACGCTGCAGCGTGAACAAACTAACAGTGACTTTTATATTTCCATCGGACAATACATTAACCCCTAGACAACGATAGAGCTATTTCTTATTGATTATTATTATACCCGCGCGTCTAGATTTAGTATTGACGACGTATATTATCTGTATGGTTGCATTGATATGATTTTGTGTATTTTTATCAATAAATACTGTTAAAAATAGTACCATCAGACTTCAACGAACCTCTCTATCTTTGCTGGTAAGTGACCCAGTTACGGGGTTCGTAACACAATATACCTGTGATAAATAAAGCTAATCTTTTTCTCCCTTTAATCTAATTTTATCTATTTTGGTAGTTTTCTTTACTGCCTCTTTTCCATCATTTTTCTCTTCTGTCGTTCCCTCTCATGACTTCACATTCTATACCCAATTTTATTTTTCTCTTTTATCCAAATTTGCTGAATCAGCTCTTATAACTCATCCTCTTTGTCCTTCACCTTTCTCAAATTTCCTGTCAGAAACTGTGTGCTTGAATTTTCCTGGACATTCAATGTTCCAGTATTGGTTTGCATCCCCAGCAAAATGAAATCAAATCTAAATTGCCCATGAAAAATGGGAAACTTGCATCATGTGGGAACATTTAGCCAATTATTTGGTAAAGTAAACTAAGGAGCTGTTTAAAAATGTTAATGTCATGTACAGGACTGTGTAATTCATCTGAGAAATCTTATTACACTATATCCTAATCATGAACATATTAGCATCTGCTTTTTAGCCTCTGTGCTAACAGCTGTCTAAATTGACATGAATCCATTGTCTACAGACTCTGAGAGTTCAAAGTTCAAATAAAATTTATTAACAGAGTACATACATGTCACCACTTGCAACCGTGAGATTCTTTTTCCTGCGAGCATACTTAGGAAACCTATAGAACAGTAACTATAAACAGGATCAATGAACAACAAACTGTGCAAATGCAAATATAAATGAATAGCAATTAAATGAGAGCATGAAATAACAAGATAAATGGAGCTTAAAGTGAGATCACTGGTCGTGGGAACACCAGAAGTAGAAGGAGTGTAGTTATTTTCTTTCATTCAAGAGCCTGATGGTTGAGGTGTGGTGACTATTTTTAAACCTGGTGGTATGAGTCCTGAGGCACCTGTACTTGATGGCAACAGCGAGAAAAGAGCACAGCCTGGGTGGTGAGGATCTTTGATAACGGATGCTGCTTTTCTGCAGCAAAGTTTCATATAGATATGCTCAATGGTTGGGAGGGTTTTACCTGTGATGTACTGGGTCATATCCACTATCTTTTGAAGGATTCTTCACTCACAGGCATTGGTGCTCACATTACACGTAATGCAGCCAATCAATACACTTTTCACCACACATCTGTAGAATCTTGCCAAGGTTTGCCGGACCTCTGCAGGCTCCTCAAGAAGTAGTGGCACTGCCATGCTTTCTTTGCAATTCCATTTATATGATGTGTCAGGACAGGTCCTCTGAGACAGTGACGCCCAGAACTTAGAGTTACTGACCCTCTCCACCTCTGATTCTCCAATGAATACTGGCTCATGGATTTCTGGTTTCCGTCTTCTGAAGTCTACAATCACATCTTTGGTTTTATCTATATTGAGTGAAAGGTTGTTGTTGTTGTTACAACCTGTGTTCAGAAATATCTGAGGCCATGACATATCAAGTAACTGTTTCTCCAGTTTCAAGTCTGCTGATGTTATCTGTTTCTTTATTTTATTGTAGTACAGGCTGGTTTATGTACTGCGTACAGTATATAACATGGGTGGGGGGAGGTGTGTGTGTGTGTGTGTTTTATCCTTGATGTAGCACTCTATTATCTGTGCTATGCAGTGTTTCTGATTGTCTTGTTGTCACTTAGTCATGCACCATAGCACCATCCTGTGGTACATCAACATACAACCTAAAGTGTAAAATATTCAAGAAAAGAATAATTTGGCCAGCATATTGAGATCACTCTCTTTTTCTTCAAAATAGTCCCATTGAACCACTTGCTTTAATTTGAGAGGACAAATGGCCTTTGATGTCTCATGAGAAAGTGTTAGCTGCAGCAAGGTGATTATTGTCTTTCCATCTGCCAGTGGACAGTTGCTCTTGCTGTTTGGTGTAAATATCTTGAGCCTAAACCTTCAAACTTAGAATGCTTAGGTGTCAGTTTTACTCCCTAAACCAAGTAAACTTGAATGAATTAGAGGTTCAACTGCTGGAAAATTCTACCACCTGACCGTAATACATCCCAATGCACTTACTTCCAAACTTAGTGGTGACAAGCAGTGAGCAGCCTTCTAAAGTTTTTGGTGAAGCTGCATGACTTCTGATAGTGGCCTACTTGGGTTTACCAAACACAGAGAAGCCCCTGTATTGAGGCAAAATGAAAACAGGGAAGTGACATCACAACCACTGGGCCAGGAACACTTCTGTGCTTCCCTCAGAGCTTCACCACCGCCCCAGGAGAAAGAGCCTTCTTGGAGAAAGAGGTGCCAAATCTCCTGGGAATTAAATCCCTACTTAGGCTTTATGGATTCGTATATGGGATCATGCTCCACGGCCCCCCAGCTGCTCTGCCCATGACTACATGAAACTACAAAGAGTAATGCACACAGCTCAGCATATCATGGAAACCATCCTCCCCTCCATAAATTCTCTCTACTCTTACTACCTCAGTAAAGCAACCAGCATAATCAAAAACCCTACAAACCCTGGACATCCTGACTTTTCCCTCCTTCCATTAAACAAACAACAGAAAAGCCTGAAAGCATGTCCCAGCAGACTCCATCCCACTATTATAGTACAAGACTATGGAGTGATTCCCTGTGGACTCACAATTAACCCTGTTGTGACCATGCACCTTACTACTTGTTCTGCTCTTTCTCTGTCGCTGTCAAACTTTATTCTGGATTCTGTGATTGTTTTACTTTGTGCTACCTCAATGCCTTATTGTCATAAATATATCTGTATGGACTATATGCAAACAAGATCTGAGTAAATTGATTCATGTTCATATGGCAATAATAAACCAATTTACTCAGATCTGCCTGCTCTGCAGTCTTTGCCAGCTAACTGGAAGCCAAGCCTACCTAACAGGCTGACATCTCGGTGGTGGAAAGGCTGGTCAGGTAGAAAAATCAGATACTGTGAAGCTAATATTCTCCAGTGGGAGATCCAATATCCATTTGCAGTGCCTTGTAAAAGTATTCAGCCCTCAAACCTTTGTTCTCAAAAATGAGTATTACAACCAGGGAGTTGGATCAATTTAAATGAGAATTATTATTTGTGCACCACAGGTTCCTTTTCTTTTTACAGTCGAGCTCAAAAATCAGGGAGAATTCTAAAGCATGAAAAACTAAAAATTCAAAACCTGAAATGCCAGCAGTTCAAATGTATTCACTCCCCTTTGCTTAGTATTTAGTTGAACCACCTCTTGCAGCTATTACAGCCAGTAGTCTTTTTGGATAAGTCTCAGTCAGCTTTGCACAATGTGATGGAGCAAGATTTGCACATTACTCTTTGCAAAATTGCTCAAGGTGTACCAGGTTAATTAGGGAGCAAAAGGAAAAGTTAATATTTATTGAACAATAATGGAATGCTGACACACTTCCTGATTAAGTATTTCAGCCCATAAAATTGACTGGTTATTTCTCTCCATAGATGCTGCCTGACCTGCTGAATTTCTCCAGCATGTTGTGTGTTGCTGCAATTTCACTTATATTGTCCCTCATTTGTTAGCTGATACAGTACTAAAACAGAAAGGATGTTAAATTTGATTCAAAACTGTTCTAGTTAACTACCACCAGCCAAAATGCAATGCTGGCCCAAGCTCCAGCTTCCAGCACTATCCAGGGTCTTCCAGTGGAATATGTGAGAAATATTTGCATCAGGTAGCAATGGGAAAGAAGACTCAAATTGTAAACTCTGCCCTCACACAGGAAAAAATAACTTGCTTAAATTAAGTATTGGGAAGTAAGAAGATATTCCTGAAATCTTACAACATTGGAAAGTGCTTCTGGCTAAAACTGGAAGGAAGGAAATTACAGGAAACCAAAAAAAAAGAATGTCACTAAAATGTGGTTATAATCACATGGCATTTTTATTTCACATTAGGTTATGAAATATATTAGTTATTAATTGGTAACTTCAGTAAAACAGAAATTTTAAACAAGCAGGACATATTTACATGATACATCTTGTGAATGCAAGCATTGCAAAATATAAAGGACATCATTTTACATTAAGAAGGTGGAAAGATCAATGTACCCTGCAATTCTCCCGCACCACTTCCACCCACAACACAAATATGGAGTCTATTTAGCTAGCTGAAGCAGTAGTTAACCCCTGCCACCAGGGGGTGCTTAGGCATGGAAAAGGTTTCCAAAGATGTTTAGGTTTCTGCCAGCACATTGAATAAAAAGGCACCAATTTCACTTGTTACAAAATTATCATAAGAGATTTTGTCTCTGCACGGGATGACAATGCAAACAGACATTAATACTTTATGATGTTTTAGGTGCCTGGGCTGTAAAATCGGGAAAAGAGAAATCAGACAGGTGTTACACCTCAGCAAACAAGTTGCACAAAATATGCATAAGCTGATGGGCAATAATTCTTTGAAATAAAGATATTTGTCACCGCTTGGTATTAAATGATCATAACAATGTCAATTCTGTAACATATGTTGGCAAAGTAAAAAAAATTGCATTTTATTTGCCATTATATCAAATAGTGACATCGCTCCCTTTCCGAAAAGGAATCATGATTGGATGTAGTTCAAGTGAACCTTCATATATATTATTTTATCTCCATGCATCAGATTCATAGATTTACAGACCTATAGTTATCCAGCCCCAATCTTCTATGCAAAGCAATATGCTTATCTAAGCTCATTTCACAAATAGTGCCCTTTTAGCAGATGCAAATATTTCTTAAATCACCACCTATAATCACAAAATGATTTCACAGTAAGCTTATTTTATTTCTTCTGAGATTTCTATGTGACAGATGCATAACATAGAAATATTAAAATAACTATCTGGAGTGCCTTGCACTTCACAAATGGTATAATGATCACATCCTAAAGTCTGAATTTACATATCATAAAAGATCAAGCTTATAGTTCCCCCACCCACCCCAACTAAAAACTATCACTGGAATTTCAATGAATTCTGAATATTACTGATACAGGTGTTAAGATTCTAGAATAATTTTTTTAATCAAAAAAAGATGAAACACCAGATTAAAGTCCTTCAGTCTTTTTTCTCCCCTCTCATACTGGTATCAAATATCCCAGTATAAGCCAACAAAGTTCTTAAATTATTATCAGGGAGAAAGAAAAATATTATTAACTCCTAATGGAGTCATATTAGATACAAGTTACAAACCTTACTCTGTATATAATCTAGTCATCCAATAATATGTTATTGAACGTTACTATTGAAACCACTCAATATTAATTTCTCAGTAAAGTTTCTAAGCTTTATCAGCCAATAACCTTATGCACAAAAGGTTACCAAGTTAAAGAGTTTGCTACAAACAACACAATATAGATGTATCCTATTTTGTTTGATACACCTCCCCAAATATAAAATTATATACTGTAAATAAATGAAATAAAGTGTAAATATGAATGAACAAGATAAATTACAGTATTAGCAACATAAGGTGCAATTCCTTACAGATTAAATTAAAAAATGCGTTTACAGCTTATAAAATTTTTCAGCCTCCCAGGTCGAAGGAATGCAGGTCTTTGCACTCACAGCAAGTCTCCACAAACTTCAATAAAGTAATTATCAAATAATCCATTCATTTTTAGTTAACTTGATGGGTAAGCCTTATCCAGGCCAGAACTTTGTTACAGAATGAATCAACTTGAAAAACAGTTCTTTAGTTTTGGACTTAATGAATTGGTGGCTGATGCGTCAGGAATAAGGCATTGGATTGGACTATCCAAAACATCAGTAAGTAGTTTGAATGTATATGCTTCTCACATAATGAAGAAATGTCTTATGATAACTGCAGGTAACATAACCTGCAAACATGCTCATGTAACCAGAGGCTGGTGCTTCACTGACTGTTGCAACCTCAGCTCCACCTGGGAACCTTATTTGTGGAAGGATACTGTGATCAGAGCGATAGTGAGAAGGAGGTTGAACAGTTTACCAATACAGTTAGCATCTACTGTTATGCAATCAGTGTCAAGGTCAACAGCTACATTATAAATGAAAAATAGTTATCTTCCTTTTTCTCTTTGTGGTTATGCAGGAATGTGCAAATTTAAACATGACCATTTTTGGAGGAGCAGTTTAAACAGATGTCTATTATATGTAAAGTTTATATTATTGGCCATCATGCTCAGGTGGACAATATACTCCTGCCAAGTCCTGTCTTGCCAAGCATCTTCCTCTGTCGTCAGACTGGGTGGTGAGATAGAATGAGCAGTAATTTGGATGATCGATCAATATTGGATTGTAGCATTGACCTAGATAATTGTGCTCCAGCCTTGCATTTGATTTGAACCAGCTACTTTCTAATTCATAGGTAAAAGGTACTAATCACCATGCTACTGTTAACAAACTAACACATACGTCAGTATATCATTTTAACTACATCATTAAATGAATCCATTAATAATCTGGCACATAATGGAATTTTATACAGACATGTTAACGTATTCATTCTAAAGAGGTTGTTCTGCATCCAAAGGGCATGAAATTCAAACACAAGAATAATTTATGCAGAATATTTAATGGCCATAGTTTTTTTTTGCCTCAATTATAAATAAGGACATGAACGTAAGCAGGTTTCCAAGGACACTGATAACACTCCTTTCACTGCAACCTTCAAAAGTTCTACATTAATGGTAGTCTATAGAGTAAGGCAATGCATGAACTTCTGCACCTTTACACTTATGATGGTTTGAACAATTCGAGTGCCGCTCAATGCAGTGCTTACTGCACTGTATTCTCTTAATTTCTCCAGATTTCTGATGCGTGTTGTTGCACCGGTGGATGAGAACTGGCTCCTTACTTTCCGACTTACTCTTTAGCAGGCGCTGAAGAACTTGTTTATCAGACCTTTCCCTTTTAAAATCATCCTCATATATCTTGAGCTGAGAAAGAAAGTTTGTATTTTATTACATTGTACAGATAATATTCTGTCCCTTTATATCTTAATCCCCACTCCTTTCTTAAGGCTAAGACATTTGCTGAGGTATTTGGTGCCCTTACAGAATCTGATCCGGGTGCAGACCCTTCATTACAGAGCAAACATGGATGGCTAGACTTTTGGCTGTGAGGATGTGCATCGTGGAGGGTTATACTTTCTTCCCCCACTGAAGATAAGGCTCCAATCATGCAGAGGAGGTAGTTATTGACAAATAAATATGCTGCTGCAGTGACTAAAAATAAAGATAAATGTGGGATATGGGCTTGTGGTCTCATTGATACCATCTCACACTCACACACTATTATTGCTACTCTTTGGATATCGCTACAGAATATCTCCCATGATTCAATTCATTTACTGCATGACATAAAACTATCTTATAAATTAAAAATGACAGTTTGTAGGAAAATTCCATCAAACCATGAAAACAATAAAGCTTGTCGTGCCAGTGCTGAATTGTGCTGAAGGGTTGTTACACAAGGCAGAGTGATAAAAATAATTGCTTGGTTATCCCAGAGGAAGCTGGCATCATCTATATATTCTGTGGAGTGCAGTTGTAATTATGATCAAAATTAGTTGGCATGGTTGACACCTCCCTCATAATTCCAGGCAAACTATCAAAAGACACTCCGAATGAAGGCAGGCAGCGACTCAGGGAGAAATTTCCTCGTTCATGAAGTAAAATGTTTTTACACAGAGAGATGGGAAGTGACGGAAGGCCTGAGAATGGATCTACAACAGAAAAGGGTTTAGGGCTGAGCATCTACAGTGATGTTGTGCAAGTCCATTGATGTATAATATACAAGCATTTTTGCCCAGATTAGGAAGGTTGTCAATTTATTTTTGGTAGATTTATTTAAATAGGTAAACTGAAAGATGCCAGACCACCTCAGCCATGACAAAGGAAAGCTCACCACATGTGAAGACTCTAGGATGCTTCACACCTCATGGAGTTGCACAGTAGCTGGGCACATTGACCAATTGAGTGCAGCAGCTGCTCATGGTCCAATACATCTATGTGGTGAGAGCTTCGTACGTAGGGAGTACCACAAGGTGTCATTTTGCAGATTAAGAGTGTGTGGGCAGGGCGGGAACAAGGATCATAGACAAATAGGTATGACTGGACAGGTCATGCAAAACATCGCCCAAGTTATGGGAAAGTTACTAACATGGTTAGTGCATTGGCTGATTGGTAGGAGGCAGCAAGTGGGGTTAAAAAGGTTGGCTGTCTGTGATTAGTGGTGTTCTGCAAAGAACGGTGTTGGGACCGCTTCTTTTTATGCTGTATATCAATGATTTAGATGATGGAATAGATGGCTTTTCTGCCAAGTTTGCAGATGATATGAAAATTTGGGGAGGGGCAGATAGTGTTGAGGAAACAGGTAGGCTGCAGAAGGACTTGGACAGATTAGGAGAATGGGCAAAAAAACTGGCAAATACAATGTTGGAAAATGCATGGTGCTGCATTGGTTGTAGAAATAAATGTATGGAAAATTTTCTAAATGGGGAGAAAATCCATAAATGTGAAATGCAAAGAGACTTGGCAGTCCTTGTGCAGAACACCCGAAAGGTTAACTTGCAGATTGAGTTGGTGGTGAGGAAGGCAAATGCAATGTTAGCATTCATTTCAAGAGGTCTAGAAGACAAGGGCAGGGATGTGAATGTGAGGCTTTATAAGGCATTGGTACGGCCTCACCTTGAGTATGGTGAACAGTTTTGGATTCCTCAACTAAGAAAAGATGTGTTGGCGGGTCACAAGAATGATTCTGGGAATGAAAGACTTGTTATACAAGGAATGTTTGATAGCTCTGGATCTGTACTCACTGGAATTTAGAAGGATGCTGGGGGGGGGGAGGGGATCTCATTGAAACCTTTTGAATGTTGAAAGGCCTAGACAGAGGAGATGTGGAACGGATGTTTCCCATGGTGGGCGAGTCTAGGACAAGAGGGCACAGCCTCAGGATAGAAGGGCGTCCATTTAAAACAGAGATGCGGTGAAATTTCTTCAGCCAGAGGGTGGTGAATTTGTCACCACAGGCAGCTGTGGAGGCTAGGTCATTGTGTGTATTTAAGGCAGAGATTGATAAGTTCTTGATTGGACACGGTATCAAAGATTACGAGGAGAAAGCTGGGGAATTGGGGTTGAGGAGGGGAGAAAAAGGATCAGCCATGATTGAATGGCAGTGCAGACTTGATGGGCCAAATGGCCAAAATCTGCTCCTATGTCATATGATCTTATGGTCAATGTTCATATCTCTGTCCATATTTTAAACTGTTCTGAATATATTTGAGGAAGGTAGTGCCTTTGGGAAGCACAGTAAGATCCAAGTCTATGTGTTGGTAGTACAGAGTGAGAGAAGGAAGTTCAGGAAAGCAGTTATAAAATGGGAAAATATTTGCTATTGTGGCAGTCAGGCAGTTCTGGGATCATAAACATGTTCCCATGAAGAAGGATACAGAAAATTGTGAGGCATTTGAAGAACTAACAGTCCGAGGCTTGTATCCATGTTGATTCTAAACACGTGGAAATGAGATGGGAGTAAGGGATAAAGCTAAAGGACAGATTATACTGAAACAGAAATAAGGCCCTCAGATACATTGTAATCACTGGATTTCTCTCAGTGCCAGTGTTGTAGTGGAAAGAACTGTGAGGGGTAACAGTTAGTAAACAGGGACGTGGATTGTGTTACTGTGGGAACTGCAGACAAAGACCAGAAGCAGAGATGTGGAAGCAGCAGTGACAAATTTCAGGAACCTCATTAATTATATTATTGTGTGCACCTATTGTTGTAATAGAAAACTGGATTTACTGTTAGACCTGTGGATAGTCATTTTATTCTATAAATCAGAACTAGTCTATTATTTAAATCTTACTGTATTCAAAATATTATTTTACTCACAATCTTGTCACCTGAGAATGTAAAATCTGTACCAAATTCACACTTACAGATCAGCTTTGATTGTAGTGTACATGGATTTTAGCAAGGCATTTGATAAGGTACCCCATGCAAGGCTTATTGAGAAAGTAAGGAGGCATGGGATCCAAGTGGACATTGCTTTGTGGATCCAGAACTGGCTTGCACACAGAAGGCAAAGAGTGGTTGCAGATGGGTCATACTCTACATGGAGGCTGGCCACCAATGGTGTGCCTCAGGGATCTGTTCTGGGACCCCTGCTCTTCGTGATTTTTATAAGTGACCTGGATGAAGAAGTGGAGGGATGAGTTAGTAAGTTTGCTGTTGACACAAAGGTTGGAGGTGTTGTGGATAGTGTGGAGGGCTGTCAGAGGTTACAGTGGGACATTGACAGGATGTAAAACTGGGCTGAGAAATGGCAGATGGAGTTCAACCCAGATAAGTGTGAGATGACAACACACACAAAATGCTGGTAGAACACAGCAGGCTAGGCAGCATCTTTAGGGAGAAGCACTGTCGACGTTGCGGGCCGAGACCCTTAGTCTGTGAGATGGTGAGAAGTGTGAGATGGTTCATTTTGGTAGGTCAAATATGATGGCAGAATATAGTATTAATGGCAAGACTCTTGACAGTGTGGAGCATCAGAGGGATCTTGGGTCTGAGTCCATAGGACACTCAAAGCTGCTGCGCAGGTTGACTCTGTGGTTAAAAAAAGCATACGGTGCATTGACCTTCATTAATTGTGGGATTGTGTTTAACAGCTGAGAGGTAATGTTGTAGCTGTATAGAACCCTGGTCAGACCCCACTTGGAGTACTGTGCTCAGTACTCATTGCCTCACTATGTGAAGGATGTTAAAACCATAGAAAGGGTGCACAGGAGATTTACAAGGATGTTTCCTGGATTGGGGAGCATGCCTTATTAGAATAGGTTGAGCAAACTCGGCCTTTTCTCCTTGGAGCGACAGAGGTGACCTGACAGAGGTGTATAAGATGATGAGAGGCTTTTCTCAGGGCTGAAATGGCTAGCACAAGAGTTTTAAGGTGCTTGGAAGTAGGTCCAGAGGAAATGTCAGGGGTAAGTTTTTTTTTAAAACGTAGAGAGTGGTGAGTGCATGGAATGGGCTGCCAGCAACGGTGGTGGAGATGGATACGATAGGGTCTTTTAAGAAACTCCTGGACAGGTACTAAGAGCTCAGAAAAATAGAGGGCTATGGGTAACCCTAGGTAATTTCTAAGGTAAAGACATGCTCGGCACAGCTCTGTGGGCTAAAGGGCCTGTATTGTGCTGTAGGTATTCTATGTTTCTATGTCTCCTGGTAAGCACCAGTTTTTTTTAAAATAAGTCACCCATTATTTCTAACACCAACTCTCCAAATCTGTGTGGACTTTCAGTTTGCTCCTATAGCCAAGCATTTTTGACATCAGAAATAGAGGGTAGTGTATGCTCATATGTTGTTGAAAAGATGGTGCAGTGAGGTGGGCTCGGAGTCAAGAGACATTGGAACTGGATCTGGTAAATATAAGGTGGATAACTATTTGAAAGGGGCAGACTCTGGGGAAAGAGTAGGGAATTGGGTCTGATCAGATTGTTTATATGAAAATGCTGGATTGGACTGATGTTCTGTGCTGTGATGATTCTACAATTTTTCTTGTAAGCATTTGATTGCACAACAACACTGTTAAGAGCAGTGAGAGATTCCTGTAAAGCTCAAGTGACTGAAACTTGAATTATACTTAGAGGAAGACAGAGAACATAAAATCTATCCCTTCATTTATAATGAATGCATGTGAATGTTTGTTGATGATTTTAAAAAATGGATACCTTTCAAGGTAGAACAATGGTTTCAGCATCAGTTTTGTGACTCATGGAAGCCCAGTGGAATTTAACTACTTTTCTGAATAAGGAAAAAGCTAGTCTTGTAATATTTCTGAACTAAATCAGAGATAAATCAGGTCCATGAGTTTTTTCAATGTGTTATCTTAAGCAGTACACATCTTAAAATGGGGAACTGTAGACTGATACCATCCTTGGTTCTAAGAGGTAAAATTGAATATCACTAAAATCGTTGGGGAAAGCAAGATTTTTTTTTGTCCCACTCAGAGTAACAATTCCTCATTGAAGGCTTCTCCCCCTCAACCCCAGTTTCCCTCCATTTCACCAACATACGATTGCGAGAATTTGGTCACATCCTGGAAATGTTGCAAGGTTTGCCTCTGCTGTAGTGGTAGTAATTAATAAGGTCCATACTTACTGTAAAGTTAAAAAAGCAGCAACCATCAACACATGACAATACATCTCATAGTCCAACCTTGACGTTAAAGTCATGACCTATGAATTTTTGCATATCAGAAAGTACATAACTACTAAAAATAAACATGCATCCTCTCTTACTTTCTGTTCTGTGATCTGATTATAGCACAGAACAAAGGGCTGGACTGATTCACAAACTGACTGTACTTGAATGTCAGTTTGCCTTTGTTGATGTAATGAAGACAATCTGGTTTTACTGATTATAGTAGAGATTGAAGCCACCCAGTTATTCCTGCTCAGTTAAATGTCTCGCACCAACACAATTCCTCTAATGTAACAGAAGAGCTCAACCTACTTCTGAGTGGCAGAGAAAGCAAAACTTAGTCTCCAGCCATTTCCAGTAGTCTCCATTTAATTCAAAGTGTGAAATGGGAAGCTAATTCTCATTTGCCTAAGGAGCAATCTCACAGGCAGCACTACAATTGAAAAATTAAATCTTTGTTTTCATTGCTCCCAGTAGCCCAAAAGTGAGGCAGCTAATAATTTTAAAATTGCATCTATATTGGACTTTGGAACCACACCCACCCCCTCCCAAGTTATCATGAGCCGCATGTGGAAAAGGCTGCTCATTCCACTTAGAACATAAACTAAATACAAAATCAGTACATTGCCTGATGCATTGGTTGAGCAGTGAACAGGTCATAAAAGCTTTCACAGCAACAGCTTAAATAACAAAAGTGTTTTTTTTTATTAGTTTGAAATAACTTCCTGGAAAAAACACACATCCAGGCTTAGAATTACTATTGTTTTCAATCAATTACCATGAAACAAGTTTGAGAAGCATGTTATATTTAAGTTTCCAGAGAAAAAGAAAATATAAAAAATGAAGAGATACTTCCACTGTGATTCCAAACTTCTTCACCTTAGCCTCTTAAAATCTATCCTATTTGTTCAATTTTCACTGTCTAAAGCACTCTCACCTTTTTTTTTCCTCTACAAGGGGATGCATTCTGTAGCCTGAAGTAGACACTGAGGATTAAAGAGGGTATTGCAGTGTCCATTTCCTCTCCCAAAATGGCCTGTAGCTTTCAGAACAGCATGCCAAGTTACTGCCCAGGGTATCAGGTCAAAAAGTAATATGGCAACAATTTTATAGAGGAAAGGACTTTATGCTGATTTAGGATATCTTTGCAAAACCCAAGCTCAACCAGACAGAAACTGTGCAAGCAGAAATTGTTCCTCTCTATGTCAAACACCTTCTTGTAATTCTCTAAACTTACTCATGATGCACCAAACCAAGAGGGCAGAAGTCATGAAAGGTCAGCACGGTGGAAAGTGGTTTTGGGGGGGGGGGGGGTTGTGTGGAGGAGGAAACTGGAATAAGTGCAACATACCTGTTCTTGAAGAAGATTCATCTGCAGACACATATCTTCTGTTGCTTTCTTTAGTCTTTCATTTTCAGCTTGAGTGCGTTGTCGGTCTTTGCGCTCCGTCTTATAATCTGATTCAAACAGCTTTGTCTATATTTCAATAAATAATGGAATTCAATTTTGGATCAAACTTTAATCATTTTTGTCATTGTTATTACAAAAAGTCACAAAATTATAGAAAATTGACCCTCCAGAATTGAAAGAGGGAATTGTCCTTTTTAAAAAGGTTTATCTGTTTGACGGAATCAACCTCCAGAAGCCAGTAGCAACGTCAGTTTCACTCAGACCAAATCTTGGGATGAGAGGCGAACAAAAACCATTTCTGAAAAATTCATAACTTTAATGAACAATATTTTCATCCATAAGATAACTACCAAAGAAACTCTACAACAGGCTGGATCTGCGAAAATAACTGGACACGCGTTCTAGGTTCAGACTCTGCATCTATTGTTTGTTATTCTGCTCTAGACTTTGCATCCACAGTCTCATATCACCAGTTTTGATCCTCTCTGTTCAACCTGCCCACACTTTCCCAATGCTAGGTCCTCGGTATTAGAAGGACAATTGGTAGCATTTCTGCCCACTTCATTGCCTTAAGGATAATGAGGTCTGAGGCTCCCCAGAGATACCCAAGACCTCACCATTCAGCCATAGTAGACTGGAGATACAAACACATCACAATTTCTATCCTTGTTGAATTGCTTTAGATCTTGATGATGTGGGCCTACCTCCTGCAATCACAGCTTCAGGTCACCTGACAAATTAATATACCTGGCCTGGATGTTAAGGGCTTCAATGACACACTTGTGTGGCTAGCCAATGAAAACTCTTTAACAGCTTTGTAATGTCACAATGCCCACTTCCAGCTTTGTTGGCTGCAAGGACTTTAAATGTTGCTGAATTTGTCTGATGTTCTAAAACAATTTTAAAACTTAACTTTATTCACAACAATTCAATGAAATAAAAAAAAACATTTCTATGAGTTTCTTCCACAAAGCTATTGGAAATTCATAACACCCGAGATTCTTCGCTTCAGATCTAACCAGGCTCAAGTTCCAAGAGCTGACTCTCCAAGGCACACAATTTTGACAGTCAGAGCACTTCATGATATTCAATGAGTTTTGGTCCTATATTTAGCAACAATTGCACTGTGTCTCAGATGCACCACTGTTTGGAACCACTGCTTTTTATCTGAAAAAACCCTGGTCGTTCTCACACAGACATACAGTGGTGCTAGAAAGTTTGTTAACCCTGCAGAATTTTCTCTATTTCTGCATAAGTATGACCTAAAATGTGATCCGATCTTCATGCAAGTCCTAAAACTAGTTAAAGAGAATTCAATTAAATAAATAACAACGAGGGAGAGAGAGAGAGAGAGAGAGAGAGAGAGAGAAATGATCCAATATTACATGTATTTATTGGAAAAAGTATGTGAACCTCTGGGGTAATGCCTTCTACAAAAGCTATTTGGAGTCAGGTGTACCAATCAATGAGATAAGATTAGAGGCGTGGGTTGTGGAGATGCCCTGCCCTATATAAAAACACACACCAAGTCAGGTTACTAACAGAGCCTCCTCTTCTCAAGAAAGATCCGGTTATGTGCACCATGCCTCGATTAAAACAACTTTCAGAGGACCTTCGAGGAGATGCACAAAGTGGGAAAAGGCTACAAAAACATTTCTCACGACCTGAGTATTCATCAGACCGCAGTAAGAGAAATAATTTCTGAATGGAGAGAACTCGGTACTGTTGCTACTCTCCAAGGGAGTGGGCATCCTGCAAAGATCACACCAAGAGCATAATGTGCAATGCTGACGGCAGTGAAAAAGAACCTAAGGGTAACAGCAGAGATCTCTGGAACCTGCTAAAGTCTCTGTTCATGTATCCACTATTAAAAAAAAGCATCGAACAAGCATGGTGTTCATGGAAGGACATCACAGAGGAAACCACTGCCCCCAAAATAAATTTTTCTACATGTTTCAAGTTAGCAAGAGACCACATGGATATTCTACAATGCTTCTGGGACAATATTCTGTGGATAGATGAGACACAAGTTCAAGTTTTTGGCAGAAATGTACATTGCCATGTTTAGAGGAAAACGGGCTCTGTACACCAACACCAAAACCTCATCCCAGCTGTGAAGCATGGTGGAAGGACCATCATGGCTTGGGGTTGCTTTGCTGACTCTGGGCTTGAACAGCTTGCAATCATTGAGGGAACAATGAATTCAAAATCGTATCAAGACATTTTACAGGAGAAAGTCAGGGTAGCAGTCCATCATCTCAAGAATAATTGAAGCTGGATAATGCAGCAAGACAATGATCCGAAAGACAAGGGTAAATCAACAACAGAATGGTTTTAAAAGAAGAAAATCTGTGTTTTGGAATGGCCAAGTCAAATTAATCCTCTAGAAGTGTTGTGGAAGGACCTGAAGCAAGCAGTTCATGCAAGGAAGCCCACTAACATCTCAGAGTTGAAGCAGTTTTGTATGGAGGAATGATCTAAAATTCCTCTAAGCCAATATGGAGGACTGATCATTACTTACCAGAAACATTTGGTTGATGTTATTGCTGTACAACGGTGGGGGGGGGGCGGGGGGGGGTTCTTCACACTAGTTACTGAAAGCAAAGGTTCACATACTTTTTCCAACAAATACATGTGATATTGGATTATTTTTCTCGATTAAAAAATGAACAAGTATAATGTTTTTGTGTTATTTATTTAATTGGGTTCTCTTTATCTAGTTTTAGGACTTGTGAAGAACTGATATTCCTGCAGAAATAGGGAAAAAATCTGCACGGTTCACGAACTTTCTAGCACAAATGTAGGCTTATTTTTGGATTTGGATTTGGATTATCTCTTTTCCAAAAACATTCAACAGTTCACACTGTTGCAAGGGGCTTGCCTTGACTAATGGAACACAAAATCTATCAAGCTGCTTCTGCACAGAGCTATTTGCCTTTACATGACTATTCAAAGAAAATAAAGAGTGTGTTAGTACCAGGCAGAGACATCTGCACATTAGTTTCCTTTTTTGCAGGATCGACACCATTGTTTAAGCTTTCAGATAATGAAAGGCAAGAAGTAGCAAAATTTGGATAATAAAAGAGCCAGATTCTTTCACTCTTATATTGGTCTTTAGTTGCTTGCTTCCCAGATCAATACTCTTCCACGTTGTATCTTGATATATTTAACATATTGTGATTTTTATTCAGTTGTGAATAAGTGAAGCACCATTCCAAACTGAGCTAAGTCAACAAACCCATGGAGAAGAAGAATTGCCCCTACCTGACACATAAGGGCAGCCATTTGATCGATAAGCTCCGTACAGTCCTTCTGGGAGATCCCATATGGAGATCTGAGTTGGCTTTCTTCTGGCTTTGTCATTCTGCAATGACCTAGCTCCCTTGACTTTGCCAAGACCTGTGCGTGGTTCGCTGATGAGGGCACTGCTTGTTTTTGATTCACTTCTGGTTTTTGGACAATATTGTCGGCTATTTTATCACTTAGAGTTGGTCTCCATGGCTCATCTTTCTAAACAATCATGCAACATCAATCAGTGCAAAACAATGCCCATATTTGCCCCTTCTTCATAATACTCATTTCAAATGTCACAAGCAAGAATATTTTCCTTGATCCTCTGATTACAAATCTGTCTTAAGAGTAGCTTGAAATGCTGCAGTGAGCATAATCAAAGGCATTTGACTCGCATTCTAGAAATAACTGCACAGTGTATCACAAAGATGGAAAAAAATTTGCGGGTGCTGGAAATCCAAAGCAACACACACACAAAATGCTGGAGGAACTCAGCAAGTCAGGTAGCCTCTATGGAAAAGAGTAAACGTTCAATGTTTTGGACTGAGACCCCCTTTCAGGACTGGAAAGGAAGGGGAGAAGTCAGAATGAAGAAGTACAAGGTAGCATATGATTGGTGAAACCGAGAGAGGGGGAGGGGTAAACTAAAGAGCTGGGAAGTTGTTTCCCTCTCTCACCTTATCTCCTTACGTGTTCATCAGCTTGGTGATCATTGGTCATTGATCATTGATCACCAATCATTGTTCATCATTGGTGCTCCTCCCCCTTCCCTTTTTTCCATGGTTTTCTGCCTCTTTCATCAGATTCCCCTTTCTCCGCACTGTATCTCTTTCATCAATTGACTTCCCAGCTCTTTACTTCACCCCCCCCCCTTGTTTCACCTATCACCTGCCACCTTGTATTCTTCTTCCTCTCCCCCAACTTCTCACACGGCCTTCACCCCTTCCTTTCCAGTTCCAAAGAAGCATTTTAGCCTGAAATGTTGACTGTTTACTCTTTTCCGAAGGCGCTGCCTGACCCGCTGAGTTTTGCATGTGTCACCGAACAGTGTGTTAATGAAAAGGGTCACAGTAAGGGACAATGGCCCCATCCTGATAAGATGATGTTAGGTAACATTCTGCATGAATGGAATGCCCATTGATCAGTTTATTCTGAAATAAAACTATGCAGACTGGACCTCTTTAATGGTTGCTTGACTCCTAAACATTGCTAGCTTTCAGCTACATTTAATGATTATAATTCAAGCTTACAACATGGCTTAATAAATATTAATAGACAATAATATCACTCCAGTGAAAATAAAAACGTGCTTAGCATTCAAAGCATGTATTCTGTTTGTTAATTATAGTTTAGAAGCCTAATTAAATCCCTGGAGCAAGTCCCACCTTCAGGCAATTAGAAGATTGTTTGAATAATAATTCTAGACCCTCAAGCACCATCTGAAATGTTCGGAGCCAGTTGCTGATAATTCAGCAAATTCAATGCTACCACTGATTTAAATGCAACACAGCTGTGATAATGAGCTGTGCCAGCTTACAGAGTGAGCAAAGGTATAAGGCAATGCCAAAGTCCCAGCCCTTTCCTGGAATTCGTCCATAATACTGTAGAAAAAAAGAACTGACACAAATTGACGGTGTAATTTTCCAGCATTTTCACATCGATTAGCTTCATATGTCAAACATCTCGGAATTTCTACATCTCTCTTTCCTCCTTCAAGGTGCACTTTAAAATCTCTTTGATTATTTTCTTATGACCTACTGTCAGATTGTTGATTACTAAAGATGCTCCAAAGCTTTTGGGCTATTTTACAATGTTAAAAGTGTTAAATCAATACAATTTGTTACAAGCAATATTCCTTAACAACCATATCAAATTTTCATTAACTAATAATTCAGAGGATTAAGAACATTTGAAAATTACTTGCATTAAATTTAACATCATAAAAGCTTGGAAATTCACAAAATATTGATGTGTACTTCTATACACAAAAAAATGATATGTTTTATTGAATTGGAAAGAGATTAATCCTCCTACTACATTCCAATGGTTTTCCCAAACTATATCTTGTTTAAATTTAGAAAAAGTCATAAGTGTCACTTTTGACCCTTCGGTTAAATTTGAAGAAACTTGGAGACCATTTATTCAACACTTCCATATGATGCAACTTGACCTTTTCCAATCCTTTTGATTATCCTTAAATATTTGGACAGAGGAGTGGAGTTATTGACATTATTGATTGTTTCTGATATAATATAATAGCCCAGCTTTGTTTAGTTTAATTTTATTTTGATTTCTAATCTGGTATTTTATATTTTTTCTATCATGTTTAATTACATCAAGAGTTTGGGAGGCTTAGTACATTTGTGTTATCTATATCTTATATTCATATATACTGTTTACCAACAATGTATTCCCAGTCTCTCTGTATTACTATTGTTATTATGCCTACGTATTTGAAAATTAATAAAAATATTTAAAACGAAAGAAAGAAAAAACAGAATGATTCATCTATCTTCCACAAAGGGGTGTGCAAGAGCAAAAAAAAAACCCCACCAAAATGCTGAAAATTTCAAATGAAATAAATGATATTAGAAAATGCTGACAACACTTAACAGGCCAGGCAGCATCTGTGGGAAATCAGAGACAATGGCCTCGATCTTTTGTACATGTTTTGCCATTGACACTTAAGGCATGAAGACTGGTGGTTGTATATTGTTATGCTGAAACAGGTCAGTCAGCTCACAAAACAGAATCTACTGAAATACAACTCCATATTTTCACAAAAGCAAGTCCAATCATGATATACACACAAAGTGCTGCCCTTCCACTTTCAAATGTCTTATTATCTCATCTTTCAGTTAGTCCTGACGAAGGGTCTTGGCCCAAAACATCGACTGTACTTCTTCCTATAGATACTGCCTGGCCTGCTGCATTTCACCAGTAGTTTGTGTGTGTTGCTTGAATTTCCAGCATCTGCAGATTTCCTCGTGTTTGCATTTTCCAATCATGATATAAAGTATGTTTGGCATTTTTATAGTTACTTCTGATTGTAAATAGCTGCTTGAAAACATTGGAATTTTCACTACACTCAATATATTGCTGCAATAAATCCTATTACATTTCTTAAATACAGAAATTCACAGGATGTCATTTTCTATGAAATCTTTTGAATTAGGAATAATTCATAGTTCAAGATATTAAGAACATTTAAAATGGGGTTGAATAAAATACTTTGAGAGCTGCAATCCTTTGAAATATAAAAAAGTCTCTGACTTTGACTTGAAGCTAAATTTACCAGTTATTAACTTTGATGGTGTTAAATTTTGCCTAACACACAATTCCAGCAATGTGCATTTCAAATACTCACCAGTGGTGTTTGGTCTCTTCCTGCTATGGTGTGCAATTTATTTTCTAGCTGTTTCACATATTCCTGGAGCTGTTGATTCCTTTTCATTTCTTGCATAAAGGATTGCTCGTAATACTCCCTTTTGCACTAATTTTGAAATAAACAAAACGATCTCTGATTAAAGATGAGTACTTGGCATAAACTGACAAACCAAAGGTTTTATATCTGGACATTCACAAGAGGATGAGATGAGTGACAGCACTTAAAGAAAAGCAGAATTAATGTGGTCATCATGGATTGAGAACATTACGTAGTATTAGAGAAGGAAGTAGTATCATATTATAACATGGAATGACTGAGGAATGCAAAGATTGATTTGTAATACAGATGGGTAAATGTAAATGTACAAGCTAAAGGGAAAGAGGCTGGTGTGTTAGTAAGCAAAGACTTTAGATGTTTTTGGAACAATCATTTTTTAATATAAACTAGGTAAAGTGGTGTGCTTTATTTTGAAATATGTTCCTGAGGCAGATCGTTCAGTATGGTGCACTGCCCAGCGTGGTGCGTTCAATGCATACTCGCCCAGTCGAATCCAAACTAAACTTTTATATTTGTGGATTTTGTTCAAACTTCTGGACAATCTGGCAGTGGAAATGGCAGGACTGGCTTTCCAATGGATTGTGATTCATGCCACACGGAAAAATTGAGATGGAGCTTGGCTGGAATGGCCACACCCACCTCGGTGGCAGACTTAAACTTAACATTCTAATGCAACTATTTTAACTCCCTTTCATAATGTACAGGAAACTCCTGATATAACATCATTTTCTTTTTCGACTGAGCTTTGCACTGGGATGGAACAGCTTTTATAGGGCACAAACTCAAATTTCTATTCATATTTTTTAGCCAATACAAATATTGGCTCTTGGAGGAACACTGTCAGCAAGGAATGAGGAAGTTGCCAGATAATTGAAACATCAAAGATTTTTATTTAAAGGAATAATATTTGCAAATATCTGAGGGTCACTGATTTTCAATTATCAGCCTTCCCCATGGTACTAACTGCTCCATTGATGGAAAGCTGACTTATTGATTAGCTAGATTTTCCATTTTTTTAATCTGTGCTTAAAACACCTGGAAGAAAACCAATATTGATAAATATGTAATGAAATTATTAACAAATAAAAGTATAAAAGGTGATCTGATTGTTTTTGCTTTAACTTGTACTTTGATTTTAAATTTCTCTCCAAATATCCTGGTTGTTGATTATGTACGTTCTGGGTGAGGATAGTTACTTGTCTTCAAGATGTCTTAAGTGCTTTGAGGCAACATATTTATTAAGTATTGTCACAGATATATTGTACGCATGACAGATAATTTGAATACAGCAAAATTTAACAAATTATCTGTCATGTGATCCTACAATAAATCTGTGACTATATTAAGAAATCATTACAAATTATGTCAATGGTGTTGGTGATTTGGAAACTTGGGAATTTTCCTAGCTTCCTTTAGCATGGGAGATTCATGCTAATTTGCATGCAGCTGTGTGAATAATGACCTCATTCCAGCATTTTATCTGAAAACTGGCAGTACCGCACTTCCTCATTTCTACAGTGAAAACACAGATAATGTGGAATGGAGCTGGAACTCATGAGCCGCAGGGCTTGCCATTGGCAACACAGTACGCAGACAAGAAGCCTAATCCAATCATAACTGTTCCATTACTGCCATATTAGGCTGTCTCGTCTCACACAATCAGAAATATTCCCTCTGTTCCACCTTTGCCTCTCTGCTACTAAAACCAACTGAACCTTTCTACCAGCAAACATATTTACTTCCCCACGTCATTCTCTGCTTCCTGAAGGATTGCTCCTCCATGATTCCTTAGTCCATTCATCCCTCCCCACTAATTTCCATCAGAGCACTTATTCCTACAAGTGGAAGAAGTGTTACAAATCCCCATATACCTCCACTCGGAATCCCAGACAGTCCTTCCAGGTGAGGCAATATTTCACCTGTGAAACATTTTGTGCGTATTGTTCTAAACCTACCTATTTCTCTCTTTCATAGTTCTAAGGATCCCAGACCCAATACGTCAACCGTTTCCCTTTCTCATCTACTGAGTGTTTGTAGAATTTTCTAGAACCAAATAGCTCCAGTAGTGGAGGCAGTAATATTATCCTTGAGTTTGGACTGGTATGTTGAAAGATCATAAAGCTACAGTGTGGATTGCACTGAACAGTTTGAATCAGAAGGAAAATACTTCAGTCACATCTCTTTCTCAATTGCTATTCCATCACAAGTGTTCTGCTTGGAAAAGCGAAGCAAACTGTCGCATAACAATACATCTGTGTTACAAGTCTGGCAGCAAAGACAGTTCTGTATTAAATCCATTTATCACAATATTGCAATTATTTTTGGCATTCTTGACAGACAAAGCAGCATGACCTTCACCAGAATACATTTGGGATAAACAATATGCTATTGACTTTATGCAAAGAGATACTTTAGAACTGATAATTCCTGTATGTCTGCAATTACCACCTTTATTGTCTCTGAACTTGGAGCATGAAACTTTTCTCATCTACCAAGAGGTTACATAGTAAATCCAAGGTTTAACATATTAACAAATCTAAAGATATTTTTTTCTGAACATATAAACTTCATGTTACACTTTGAAAAAAATATTTAACTTGTTATTATAATGTTGGAAGGTTTAAAAAAGCCTTCCAGATAAGCATACTGCATTACAATACACGATTACCAAAAGACTGAGCAATCAACTAGCTGGACTTATCTTGCAACTTACAAATCCCAACACTTCAATTCGTGCAACACTGTACTTAGGCTCTAGTTACAAACTGTTTAACATCCTGTATAGTTATTAGAGACTATCAGGGAAGGGATTGTTTTTCCTGTGAAGATATACAAAATATTACAGAATGCTGACTCTAGCTTTAAGTGCAAGAGAATTAAGGATTTCCAATGGATTCTTGTAGCACTTCGATAAGTTTTCAAGATCAATGAATATGATTCTACTTGTACTGCATTCTACATTCAGGTTTATTTAGTATCTTTGCACTATATCTGGCCAACTCTGGTCTATTTCTTCAGTATACAGGGTCTCATTACATTTCAGGTCAACAGGAAATGTTTACAAGACAATCCTTCATATGTCATATTGTGGGAAGATCGTATTCTGACACCTTGTGACAAAGCCACCACTGACCACATTGTGAGACTATAGTAGTGCCAAACTAAAAAAGTAACAAAAGCTGGCAAAAAGATTTGAAAACTTGGCAAGACATTCTGTTCTCAAACCAAATAAAGTTACAAAGGCTTAAGGTCCAAAACTGAGCCTCTGACTTATTTTACCAGAGGTTTGTAGAATTACTCAGGCAATAGCTATTTGCATGGACAGACAGAGGCAGGTACCACCACTAATGTATATCTAAAACAGCGCCAAAAGAAGCTGAATAAGATTGTAAATCTTGGCAGCTCCATCATTGGTACTAGTCTCCAAAGTACCCAGGATATCTTTAGGGAGCAATGTTTCAGAAAGACAGTGTCCATTATTAAGGACCTCCAGCACCCAGGGCATTCCCTTTTCTCACTGTTACCATCAGGTAGGAGGTACAGAAGCCTGAAGGCACACACTCAGCGATTCAGGAACAGCTTCTTCCCCTCTGCCATCTGATTCAGAAATGGACATTGAAGCTTTGGACACTACTTCACCTTTTCTTATATACAGTACTTCTATTTTTGCACATTTAAGAATATCTATTCAATATACATAATTGATTTTCTTGTTTATTATTATTTTTTCTCTCTCAGCTAAATTATGTATTGCATTGAACTGCTGCTGCTAAGTTAACAAATTTCACGTCACATGCCGGTGATAATAAACCTGATTTGGATTCCACTGTGGGGAGAAAATATCCCTAAAGGACCTTCAGGCTAGCACACTTTTGTTTCACAACCTAATAGGTTTTTCAGACTAAAAGATAAAAGAAACTATGTGACATGTCGACTTCTGGCAGACCATTTTAACCCAAAATTTGCTTCAACTGCCATTAATCTCTATCTAACCCCCAAATTGTCAAGGGCTCACACCTAGCTTCACAATCCAGGTCATAAAAAGCCACACTAACCTTACCAAATTAAATTCAGAGCATTATCACCACTTATTTCAGCTTAAAGAAATTGCTTCAATTCATTTTGGGTTTTTTTTGCATAAATAATACAATCATTCAGCCTTACTTTGCTTGTGGAAATCACCAAAACTACAACTGCCAAATTCACAGAACAGCCTTATTGGGTTTCCCATGTTAAAACTGATTCACTACTAGTGTATGGCAAGTTCTCACTATTACCAGCATGCAGCCCAATAAGTGCACTCAACTCTTAAAGGAGAGAAATGAAGCAAAATCCAGATCAAAAGTTGTTGTTTCATTGTTAACCAAAGTTTTAAAGAGTGTTCTAAATTTCCATCCCAGCATTCCAGAAGGAAACATGTGATGCCTTCAAGCATTTTTAAAACCTGACAGTAAGCTGAAGAAGAGTTGTAAAAGTAGTCGCTCATTATCAAAGATGACTAACTCCAGGACACTTAAGCTATTTCCTCTGTGGCACTTTTATAGAATGACCACTCACAGAATTTTCAAGTCAATGGATATTAGATATCATAACCTTGTATTTCTTACCGGGGTAAGGAATACAAAGTACTGATAAGGTTAGAGTTCGTCCCTGTAAAAACAAACGCTGAAAACTGATGACAAGAATTAAGTCAAACAATGCGCACAGTTGATACAATTTATTAATTGTAAAGACTGTAACTTTACTCACATTCACTTCCCTCCACTACTATCAATTTCTATTTTTACATCATCGAACATAGTGCTTTTTGCCTTTTTTGTGAAATATTTCTACTTCATCCTTGCTCTTCGTTTCCCCAATCTGATCTGGAGATCTAATTACTGGGATTGTCAAGCACATAGGGACGTCTTGTTTTTGCTTACAGTGTTTATAGATGGTACACTGGGTGTGGCTGATGTCCTAAACAGCAAATTCAAATCAGTTAGAAATACAGGTTGGTCAGATTGATCAGCCCACAAAATACTGACAGCAATGATTCACACCTATTTTAGCAAATACATCATCCAAAGTAAACATCATTGGCAGTCTGTACCTGCTCATTATCTAGTTTTTTGGAAAGTGCACATGCATGCTGGTTGGTTTCTAAGACCTCCATCTGTAGTACTGCCAGTCTCTGCTGGAGTTCACTCGTAGCTACTCGGTAGATCTGGTCCCAGTCTTGGTTGAGTTTCATCAGCTGAAAGAAGAATTTATATGGTAAGAATAGAAGCAAGTAATTCTATCAGCTTGTGTTTAGTGACTTCAGTTCCTTTACTGAATACCATTGACTACTGTAGTGAAAATTCCCAATCAATTGCCCATTTATGCCTTCATAAGCTTGAAGTACTGATAAATCATTTTGAGTTTAATCATGGATTGAATTAATGTTCAGACTGTGTGCTCCATGTTCAGAATGTGGCTTCTTTATGTATTCTATTAAATCCCCTTCTGATCTTAAAAACTCATATAGAATGTTCCTCACTTAACTAGTCAATCTAACTTCTGAACTTATCCATTTAAGTTCTTGTATTATTTTGTGAATCGCTAATGTATTTTTACAAGATGAATTTAGCTTTCCTGAGGTGGGGATCTCACAACTAATTAGTATGCAAGTTGAAGCTGATTAAAGCTTTATCTAGCTAAGGACAACTGCCTCACTTTTGCTTTTCAAACCACGAGTGAGAGAGAGTACCACCTTCAAAAGTGTACTTTCATCAAACACATTCCTGAAACTTTTAATTTTAAACTGTATTTTGCAAATAGAAATAATTAGAAACTATTAAAATTAGATAAAAATTAAACATTAAACACAATAAACTATGTCAAATATTTTGTATAATTAAATCCATTTAAACAAAATCTACCCTCATTGATGCTGGAAATACCAGTGACACCTAAGGGGCAAGAAATTATCACTGCAAATCAAGACAGAAATATCATTGTGATTGCTTGATTAGTTTGTGGTGAAGAAGCCTTTGCTAATTATAAATTCTTTCCTGTATTGTACTTTTACACCAAAGGGGAATTCTAGCAGGGTCTTGCTCAATAGAGTTTTTCCATTGCAGATAACTTCATATATGCAAGTTCCTTAACAAAATAGAGAAGTGCAAGAGAGCAGATACCTTTTGGTTAATGCGTCTCAGTTCAGTGTTCTTGTTCAGAAGTAGTAGCTTCTCCTCATCTGCTGTAGTGACACTCATACTTTCTGTGATAAAAGTCACATTCTCCTCATCTCCCAGTTCACTCCCATTTTGTATTTGGAATGGCTCGTTTAGTTTCCTTGCGATGTTTCCTCTAGAGAAAAGACATTGTTTAATACTCGGAGATCATCAAACTGAGGCATTACTTTAGGCATTCATACAACACAATGACAACAATGAGTAACACTGTTGATGTTAACACGGGATATCTGGGAGGGATGAGAGGGCAAAAGTCACCTCCAGTGCAAGCAGTTATCATTGGCAGCAGGAGGGACATGCAAAACTTCCCCAGCAGTGAGATAAATATTTTGTCCTTTTACGAGTATGATCTGCAAACTCCCCAATCAAATTTCAGATTTTCAACTGGGATATTTTCACTTCAACTTGGATTTTATTTGCCAAATCAACATTAGTAAGTTTCCTGTGTTAATACTCACATTAGGAGCTATGGATGCTGGAGTTGAGGCCCAATATTAGGGACAGAGGAAATGAGTTGTGACAGACTCTTTTGGCCAAGAAAGATCAAGTGGTGGTGAGAAATGGAGGAGTCCAAGGGAAGAGAGCCCAGTGAGGTCACAGTCCAGAGCCATTTCAAGAAAAACTAATTATCTTACAACTGCTTTTCCGTGGACCTCACAGATCTAAGCCACATCACTTCTGCCCCCTACTCCGCCTTATTTCAGCCCACAGCTGTGATATAATGATATATTTTGACATACATTTATGACAGACTCCTCAGATTCACAAGCATGATTCATGTCTGAAAGTGGCTGATTGAATTTCCGTAAAGTAAAATGACCCAGAAATAAAGTTACAACAACACACACAAATGCTGGTAGAACACAGCAGGCCAGGCAGCATCTATAGGGAGAAACGCTGTCAACGTTTCAGGCCGAGACTCTTTGTCAGGACTAATCAAAAGGAAAGAAAGAAAGAGATTTGAAAGTAGTGAGGGGAGGGAGAAATGCAAAATGATAGGAGAAGACCGGAGGGGGTGGGATGAAGCTAAGAGCTGGAAAGGTGATTGGCGAAAGTGATACAGAGCTGGAGAAGGGAAAGGATCATGAGACGGGAGGCCTCAGGAGAAAGAAAGGCGGGGGAGCACCAGAGGGAGATGGAGAGCAGGCAAACAACTAAATATGTCAGGGATAGGGTAAGAAGGGGAGGTGGGGCACTAATGGAAGTTAGAGAAGTCAATGTTCATGCCATCAGGTTGGAGGCTACCCAGCCGATATATAAGGTGTTGTTCCTCCAACCTGAGTTTGGATTCATTTTGTCAATAGGGGAGGCCATGGATAGACATACCAGAATGGGAATGGGACGTGGAATTAAAATGTGTGGCCACTGGGAGATCCTGCTTTTTCTGGCGGACCGAGCGTAGGTGTTCAGCGAAACGGTCTCCCAGTCTGCGTCGGGGCTCACCAATATATAAAAGGTCACACCGGGAGCACCGGACGCAGTATACCACACCAGCCGACTCACAGGTGAAGTGTTGCGTCACCTGGAAGGACTGTCTGGGGCCCTGAATGGTGGTGAGGGAGGAAGTGTAAGGGCAGGTGTAGCACTTGTTCCGTTTACAAGGATAAGTGCCAGGAGGGAGATTGGTGGGAAGGGATGGGGGGGGGGACGAGTGGACAAGGGAGTCGCGTAGGGAGAGATCACAGAAATAAAGTTATTGTGTTTCAATCTGTGGCAAAATTTTCAATCCCACACTACTGAAATAAATAGTGTTATACAATATAACTTTTTATGGTGAGTTCAACCATAGCTCAAGCACAACATTGTGAGCTCTATCGCGGACTATCTGTTTCGCATCCAGTCTACTTCACAGCTAAACAATTAACAGTGCTCTGTCTGTCAGAAGCTACAATACTCAAGCTATTTTGCACTACATGTTTTTTTTTAAAGTGTTAGTTAATTTCTACTCAATAATCATCATTTTCAATATTGTGGTGCAATAATTATTTATTTAAGTAGGCTGTTATATGACTAACTGCCCTCTGACTGCAACTGTGATTACAAGAAGTTAAATCCTGAATTAACTGCATACTTAGCTTGAGCTGCTCATTGTTTCGTGTGTGCATACAGTGTCTATACACTCAGCCCATAGACTTGGTTAAAACTCACCGAGTTCAGACACTATAATAGGCTGTAACAGCAAGGATTCGAACCAATCAAGATAACAAGGCTGTTGATAATGCTGAATGGTAACATGACAGTATTGCTAAAGTTAATCAGTGCAACTCACAACTAATTTGAGGGAATAAAGTTAACAACTACAAAATGCACTGGAAATAAAATGATTGCCAGTGAATCCAGCAAAGTAGCAGTCCACCCCCAGAGGCTAGATACAAATACACAACATAAATCCTCACGCCAGAAATACAACCAGATGGAGTGCACTATTGCCAGATTTTACTCAAGCACTGTGGGCAAAAGTGTTCTACTTAAAACAATAGAAAAGCAGCAATGTAAAACCACTAATCATAAATCTCAACTACGTAATAAGAGGTCAGGAGAAATGATTCATAATTATGCAATCATTCTCAAAATGCTAACACAGCATTGCAGCTTTGACGAATTCTTGGATTGCAAGCTCTGAGGTAAGCTTGTGTGCAGATTTATGGACGTGCATATCCAAACCAAACAAGATCCAACTTTAGAGGAGGCATGAAAGAAATCTACACAGAACATAGTACAGCACAGTATAGGCCATTTGGCCCACAATGTTGTGCCGACCCTTAAATCCTGCTTCCCATATAACCCCCCCCCCAACTTAAATTCCTCCGTATACCTGTCTAGTAGTCTCTTAAATTTCACTAGTGTATCTGCCTCCACCACTGACTCAGGCAGTGCATTTTCCATGCATCAACCGCTCTCCGAGTAAAAAACCTTCTTCTAATATCCCCCTTGAACTTCCCTCCCATTACCTTAAAGCCATGTCCTCTTGTATTGAGCAGTGGTGCCCTGGGGAAGAGGTGCTGGCCGTCCACTATATCTATTCCCTTTAATATCTTGTACACCTCTATCATGTCTCCTCTCATCCTCCTTCTCTCCAATGAGTAAAGTCCTAGCTCCCTTAATCTCTGATCATAATGCATACTCTCTAAACCAGGCAGCATCCTGGTAAATCTCCTCTGTACCCTTTCCAATGCTTCCACATCCATCCTATAGTGAGGCGACCAGAACTGGACACAGTGCTCCAAGTGTGGCCTAACCAGAGTTTAATAGAGCTGCATCATTACCTTGCTACTCTTAAACTTTATCCCTCGATTTATGAAAGCTAACATTTATGAAAGCTTTCTTAACTATCTTATCCACCTGTGAGGCAACTTTCAGGGATCTGAGGACATGAACTCCCAGATCCCTCTGCTCCTCCACACTCCCAAGTATCCTGCCATTTACTTTGTACTCTGCCTTCCAAAGTGTACCACCTCACACTTCTCCGGGTTGAACTCCAGCTGCCACTTCTCAGCCCACTTCTGCATCCTATCAATGTCTCTCTGCAATCTTCGACAATCCTCTACACTATCCACAACACCACCAACCTTTGTGTCGTCTGCAAACTTGCCAACCCACCCTTCTACCCCCACATCTAGGTCGTTAATAAAAAATCATGAAAAGTAGAGGTCCCAGAACAGATCCTTGTGGGACACCACTAGTCACAACCCTCCAATCCGAATGTACTCCCTCCACCATGACCCTCTGCTTTCCGTAGGCAAGCCAATTCAAAATCCACCTGGCCAAACTTCCTGGATCCCATGCCTTCTGACAGTCTGAATAAGCCTACTGTGTGGAACCTTGTCAAATACATCTTTAGAATTGGCCTCTAAAGATACAAACGAGATTTTGCTGGCACAGAATTTTAAAGCATGACAGATAGTATGTGTAAATAACACAGTGAATCCCAACACTGGAATTGTTGGATGTTCTTCTTGCTCCTCTTAACAAGCCTGACTGCTCTCTAATGTGTATACTGTTTTTTTGCTACTTACAAAAGTAATATGTCAGAATGACAAGTATCTTGTGGTAGCTATATCTGAAGTTACAAGGTTTTGCCACTTCTCACATTTGGTTTCCAAACACAAGCCATTCTGGAGCCAAAGTCAGCTCTTCCCACAATGGTGATGTCAAGGATGTAGATTTGGGCTCCAACTGTTCCAGTACAGCTGTGACATTGAGTATAGAACATTAACCAAGATACAACAGCAAATACCTCCAACTGTTCCAGTACAGCTGTGACATTGAGTATAGAACATTAACCAAGATACAACGGCAAATACCTCACTGAAACTACTTATGAAGGAGCCATAACACACAGTGAAAGATTTATTTTGCAATCAGAAGTAGATAATTTCTCTATCACAGTGAAAATAACCAGAACAGCACAAAGATTGGTTCTCAATGGAAATGTATGAAAAATTGTTAAGTTAATGGACTCGTTTAGACTCAGATCTGAATGAAAATCTACATCACGTCATTTCCTCAGATGCAATGAGTAATTCACCAAATATCGTCATTGAATAAAATAGGATCCCAGGGTAAAGATTCTGGAGGAAATGCACAGCAAATTATACAGCAACTTGAAGCAGGATATTTACACACAGTAAATAGGAATGCAGGATATGAAGCTGTGAGTTTGTGAGTTTTACATAGACAAGGATATTGAAAACAACGTCAGTTGACCTGCAAACTATCAGGAGTTCAGAATGCGATCTCCTAAAGGTGCATCCTATTTGTGGATATGACCAATATGATCAGCCAATGGCTCCATTTAGGTTATTGTAAAATAAGTAAGGATACATAATTTAAGCACAAGAAATTATGCAGATGCTGGAAATCTTGGGGAACAAACACAAAGCATGTCAGGCAGTGTCCATGGAGAGGAATAAATGGTCAGTGTTTAGGGCAAAGACCATTTACCAAGACTGGAGAGAATGTGGAAGATGCCAGATATGAAGTTAGGGGGATGACAAGGAGTGTGATAGGAGATACAACACGATGGGGCAGATGGGAGTTTGAGGGAAGGGTGTGAAGTAAGAAGTAAGGAGGTGATAGGTGGAAGAGGTAAAGGACTGAAGAAGGAGAAATCTGATAGGAGGGGACAGTGGACCATAGAATAAAGGGAAGGAAGAGGGGCACCAGTAGGAGGTGATGGGCCGGTAAGGAGAAGTGAAGGAGCAAGAGGGGAGCCAGAATGGGGAGTGGAGGAAAAGAGAAGGGGAAGAAACAAGAAATTACCAGAAGTTAGATAAGTTACTATTCATGCTATTAGGTTGGAGGCTACTCATACAAAATATGAGCTGTTGCTCCTCCAACCTGAACGTGGCTTCATTGAGGCATTAGAGGCGGCCCTGGACTGATACGTCAGAGGGGAATAGGAAGTTGAGTTGAATCAGGTGTCCACTGGGAAATCCTGCCATTTGTGATGGTCAGCATGAAGGTGCTCAACAAAGCGATCCCCCAGTCTATGTCAGGTCTTACTGTCTTCGAGGAAGCCGCACTAGGAACACTGACAACCCCAACAAACTCACAGGTCAACTGTCAATTCATCTGGAAGGACTACTAAGGGTCCTGAATACTGGTAAAGGTTAGGTGTAGTGGCAGATTGAACACTTGTCCCACATGAAGGGATAATTGGCAGGAAGCAGATCAGTGGGGAGGAATGAGTGGACAAAGGAGTCACACAGAGAACGATTCAGTTATGGATAACACGTTAAATTATCAGCCATTCAGAGCAATTAGTAATTCAACAGGAGGCATTACCACTGCAGAACATCTGTCAGGAGAGTTAAATTCCATCTTTGTCACACATTGACTTCAGGAAAAAGTCAAGTCAGACAATAGCTGACGTGATGCTATATCAGTCAGGTTATTTTATAAACAGCAATAGGATAAAGAACAGTTTCACTTCTCATTCAGTTTCAAATGGGGAATTTGGAAGATAAGTTCACAAATTAAAAAGGGTATTGATGAAATAAGTGGAGGAAGGCCAATCAATCATCAGGAAATGCTAATCTGCAGCCTATCTGAGAACACAGCCACATTCCTTAAGAGCTCAAAATTGTGTACAGGATGGTGTACAGGATACTCAAATGTTGCCAAATGTTGTGTGCTACAGATGTTACAGATGTAAAAAAATCCCAGATTTTAGAATTCCACTTGCAGATTGAACTACAAGAAATGAAACCTCACTATTTAAGATCAGAAGGAGAGAGAAGGCAAGAATTATAAGTCATTTAGTCAACATGAAGTGCAGAAATGAAACAGTAACCTGAAAGAGCACAGTAAGAATGCATTAATGAAAGGAAAGTCAGGTTTATCAGCAAGGTCAGTCAGAAAAAACTGTGAATGGAGTTTATTTGCATTTCCAAATGCATTTAATAAGTCGCCACACAAGAAGCTATTGCACAAGCTCAGATCTCATGGAATTAGGATTAAGTATTAATTATGAATTGCATGTTAGTGAAAGGAAAAGGTTAAAAAAATAGGAATAAGTCAGTCCAATTACCAGTAGTTTGTGGAACACCAGAAGATTAGGAGCTGGGACTTCAACCAATTACAGTACATGCAAATAAGTTAGTTAAGGACACCAAGCAAATTTGACTCACATTTCCAGTGAATACAAAGCAAAGTGGAAACAGAGCGTGAGGACCATCAGGCATGAGAAGAAAATACATATTTCACAAAATAGGCAAGAATTAGCCAGCATGGAAGTGAATGAAAATGTAACAAAGTAAACATTGTGGAGGAGGTTAACAGAAGAGAGGTGATCACTCAGAATGTTACCAGAAAACCAAAACTTATCTGATGCAAGACCAACCCAATCCATAGCTCTCCTGACTGTGGGATTTCAAGAGAGCAGGGTGCGACTATTTAGTACTACAGGAGTGTATCTTAACTTCTTGTTGAAGCTTATTTCACATTTCATATGTTCATAAACCATGTATGCATTGCCAATCAAATACGCCACAGATTGGTCTATTTTTAACCTAGGGTGGGATGGGCTTACTCTAAAAGGGGTGCAATGAGGACTGAGATAAAAGTCAGCAGATGTAATTTGGAGCTAAAAGAGCAATCTGCTGGGGGAAATCAGTCAGACAAGCAGCAAGAAATAGTCAACATTTTGGGTCAAGTCTCTGCATCAGAACTGAGTGTAGAGTAGAGACAACCATATTAAGAGGTGAGGCAAGAGCTGGCAGGAAGTCGGTGAAACCAGGTGAAGAGGGGATTGGGTGGAGACAGAAGCTGGTGGGACTGGGGCAACAGGTAGAAGCAGATAAGGAGCGATGGAGTTAGAGCCAGGGTGGAAGGGGTTGCTGAAGATAGAGACAGAAGCTGGAAGGTGATAAGAGGAGACAACAGAGGGTTGCAAATTCTAGAAGCCGATAAGTAAAGAAGATGATATGGAATCAGATAAGGGAGGATAATGGGCAGTTGGAATGAGCTGTGGGCATGAGATAGATGACCTAGTAGGCATACTGAGTGGGTAAAAGGCAGCTTGAACCAGCTGAGAGCAAGGAAAAAATCTACTAGGAGTGTGGGTTACCCAAAATAGGGAACTTCAATGTTCATACCAATGGGTTGTGCACTTGCCAGTTGGAAATGGAGGTTTGTTCTTCCAGCTTGCATTCAGCCTCACTCTGGCAATGGAGAAGACCAAATAGAGTAATGTGGGAATTGAAAAGGAAGTTGAAATAAAAATTTGCTGGCTTGGCTTCTGGATGAAGCAATTGTTCTAAATCAATAGATTAAAGTTGTATTCTCATTATTTTAGTGATTTTATTAACATAATAAACTGAGGTAGCTTGACAGCGTAAATACAGAAAGGATGTTTTTCTAAGAAAAAGGCAATTTTGAAGAATGCATGTGTCATTTTCACACACGAGAATGACAAAGTAATTAATGCAAGTATGTTTTCTCATATCACTTTAGAATTTTCTACCCATGAATACTATGACTATTTTGTATTACAGCGGTTATTAGATGTTTGAATAATAAGAACATACAAGGACAGGAGGATACTGCAGGAAGATGCAACTTCCTTCCTCCCAGAATAAATCAGCTTTGCTAGGCTGAATGAGCAACTTCTGCTTCTATTTCTTTGTTATTTAGAAACTGAAACATTATTTGTTATTTAAGCCAGCAGGAATTAGGGAGGAAAAGCACTTGAATCTTAGCATGTGAACACTTTCAGCCCATGGTAATAAGGTAAACACTGTAATAAATTGGATATATGGTAATGCAGCATGTCACAATTATTAAACATAGAACAATGTTTATAAAATTTATAACTAAGGCAAATCTGTTGATACATTTATTGAATAACTCCATTATTATGAAGTGAAGAAATAAAAATGGAAAAGCTCATACAAGTTTAGCCATACCCATCTCCAGTATCTTCAAACATCAAAGATATTATTATACTACATAGGGGAGACAACATTTACAAAACATAGATCTCATATGTATTTCTAAAGCAAATCCAAAACATGGCTGAATGACCTAAAATATCCAAATTTCCCTGGTAAACTTTCACTTCAGAAGATAAACTGAAAACTCAAACATTTAAGTATTACTGGTAAATAATTCACCATTTTTTTTTAAAGACTAGTCTTTAAAACTCATGGACTGTCAGGCAATCTCGCTTTACCAAACAATTTGTTTACAAACTCTCAATGCCTTCATATTTTTGCTGACAGCAAGAATATCCAATATCCCCTTTACAGCTGCTGCAGAACAAAATATTTTGTTGTGGTTTTTGCACAGCATTCTCCTCTTGGTGCGGCACAGACTCAGTTCAGTATGATCTAAACATATTTGTTTTAAACAAATTCATTCTTTTGTTAAAGTAGCAAAAACTAAATATCATGTGAAAAGATTAAAACTTAGTTACAAGTACAGTGTAGTGTGATTTCAACCCCCAACTTCAAAAGATTGCTACAATTTCAATGCGTGCTTTTCATCAAACTGATACCACAACACGCTACAAGATGCTTTACTTCTACTGGAAGTTATTATAAACACATGTTTCAGGAGGTTTAACTTTCAATAAAACCCCAAATTACTTTCACAGGCTCAAAGTGGATGTGAGTTGCTTCTGGTTCATCCTTGATTTTATCCCGTTTAATAAAAGCATTACCTGGCAGAATATACTGAAGTTTGGTTTGTTTTTCCAAATACAAATATCTGATTTGACAATATTATTTTAATTTTTAAAACCATAAGTGAGAAATCTAACAGAATGCCTATTTTACAACCTTATCCATGGTGTCTCAAGAGTGCATAAATATGTCACCATATTTAGTTAATGTTTTATCTTCTAAGATTTGATTGAATTCAAAACAAATAATCTCTAGTGAATAATTTTTCAAAATATAATCATCTGGTTTTCATCTCTAAATGAAATGCATGAGCCTAAAGAAAGACATTATACTCAAAAGAGCTTAAGATTCATTTTCAAAGGAAAATTTTAAAATCTAAATAAGTTTTTGAAGAATGAAAGTATCATTAAATTGAAAATTGGAGCAAAGAACAGTTTACAATTTCTTTATATCTTTCTCAGAGAATTTAGTTATATATGATATGAAACAGTTGACTACCACGCTTGTTTTTACATTGGATCAAGACAAAGAATCAGTTATACAAAGAGTAAAAGGGAAGTCAGAATTGATATTGGACCACTGGAAAATGATGCTGGTGAGGTATTAATGGGGCAAAGAAATGGCAGATGAATTTAGTGGGTACTTTGCATCTGTCTTCACTGTGGAAGACACTAACAAAGAGCCAGTGATCCGTGAGTGTCAGGGAGCAGGAGTGAGTGCTATTTCTATTACGAAAGAAAAATTGCTACGCAAACTCAAAGGTCTTAAGGTGAATAAGTCACCTGAGCCAAACAGACTACATCCCAGAGTCCCAAGAGTTTGCTGAAGAGATAACGGATGCATTGGTCATGATCTTTCAAGAATCACTTGATTCTGGCATGGTCCTGGAGGACTGGAAGTTTGCAAATGTCACTCCACTCTTTAAGAAGGGAGGAAGGCAAAAGAAAGGAAATTATAGGCCAGTTAGCCTAACCTCAATAGTTTGGAAAGTGTTGGAGCATATTATTAAGGATGAGGTTTCAAGGTACTTGGAGATTAATGATAAAACAAGTCAAAGTCAACATGGTTTCTGTAAAGAGATTTTACAGAAGCTGTTTGATAAGGTGCTACACATGAAGTTGCTTAACAAGATAAAATCCTGTGATGTTACAGGAAAAATGCTAGCATGGATAGCAGAATGGCTGACAGGCAGGCATCAGTGAGTGGGAATAAAAGGGGCCTTTTCTGGTTGGCTGCCAGTGACTAGTGGTGTTAATCAGGGGTCAGTATTTGGACCGCTGCCTTTCACATTGTTTGTGAATGATTTAGATAATGGAATATATGGCCTTCTGGCAAAGTTTGCAGATGATATGAAGATAGTGCTGAGGAAGCAATGTGATTGCAGCAGGACTTAGACAAATTGGATGGGCAAAAAAGTGGCAGTGTTGGGAAATGTATGATGATACATTGGTAAAAGGAACATTAGTGCGGATTATTATCAAAATGGGGAGAATGTTCAAATGTCAGAGGTGCAAAGGGAATTTGGAGTCCTCGTGCAAGATTCCCAGAAGTTTAATTCACAGGTCGAGACTGTGGTAAAAGCGGCAAATGCAATGTTGGCATTTGTTTCAGGGGAATAGAATATGAAAGCAAGGAGATAATGCTGAGGCTTTATAAGACACTAGTCAGGCCGCATTGAATATTGTCAACAGTTTTGGGTCCCGTATCTCAGAAAGGATGTGTTGTCATTGGAGAGAGTCCAGAGGAGGCTCACAAGGATGATTCAGGGAAAGAAGGAGTTAACACATGAGGAGTGCTTGGCAGCTTTGGGCCTGTACTCACTGGAATTTAGAACAATACGGGGAGGGGGTGTGGAATCTCATTGAAACCCACCGAATGTTGAAAGGACTATATAGGGTGGATGTGAAGAGGATATTTCCTATGGTGGGGGTATCCAGAACTAGAGGACACAGCCTCAAAATTGAGGGCGACCCTTTTTAGAACAAAGTTAAGGAGGAATTATTTTAGCCAGAGAGTAGCATATCTGTGGAATGCTGTGTCACAGACTGCAGTGGAGGCCAAGTCCGTGTCTAGTTTTAAGGCACTAGGTGATCGTTTCCTGATCAGTCAGTGCATCAAGGTTGAGTGGGATCCATCCATGATGGAATAGTAAAGCAGACTCAATGGGCTGAATGGCCTAATTCTGCTCCTATGTCTTATGGTCTTATTCCCACTTCATGGCATTCTAATTTGTTGTTGGATAACTGAGATTAGCTTAGAGACTGTTGTTAGTGTTCCTCAATGAAGGAAATCTGCCATCCTTTTACAGGTTCTGAACTTAAACCACTCTAGACTTGCCCCAGTGATTGACTTGCAAGTGCCCTCCGAAATTCCCTTATCAAGTCCTCAAGTTATTATGTTCAACCAGAAAAGAAGGCAACAGCTCAGTAGGCCAGCTCACTACCACCTTCAATGGCAAAAGAGAATAGTTAATAAATGTTGCTTTTGTCAGCAGCACTTACACCCCCTTTCAAAAAATGTAGATCTAGAAGTGCCTGAAATACAGGTTTAAACACTGCAATACACTCTGAAAGTGGTAATTCATTTTAACAGATATTTACTGTCAAAATAAATAGTCCAAATTAAACAAATGCAAATTTGGAGGAGATCCCCACTTATCCAACTTTATTAATGACTAAACCACTATTTCTTTTCTGTGAAACTACTAAGAACTGTGTATTTAAGTGAGTTTAATTTTATCCCAAGATTCTACAAAGAGAAACCAAAAACAAAAAAAAAGTAGACCCTCTGCATGTCCGGGAGGGAAATTCGGAGAGGTAAGTAGATGCTTCAGAGGTACGTCAATAAAATTACATGAGTTAAATTACCCTCGTGTGTATTCGACAGCCTTTCTGAACGCAATTATATTCAGTAACTTTCTCAAACAGAATAGAGATTATCTGTCACAACGACATCGAAACGCGTCACCCTATGTTTTACAAATTGGGGTATTTCATTTCAACATTTAATGAAGAACTCTTATTTCTTGATACATTAAATTTTGTAAATTTAGAAAATTAAGAAGATGCATTACTCTTATCAGTTCTCGACAGCTAAGATACACTGCAGTGTTATCCAATAAGGGGCAAAACACTGCAGTGTTTCCTCACAATTCACATAAACAATCTTTTTAATCGCATCTGAAAACGCCAGCAAACTATTAGACTAGCCTGGGTTTGCTCGATATCCGTCCATAAACTCTCAGTAGTGGAAACCCTGCTCTGTACACGCCAGATCGTAATGATCCCGGGCAAGATTCCTACGGCGTCCGAATTCGAGGCTGGGACCTTAATGTGCGGACTCCGGCTTCACGAGTAGATTCAACTCCAGATCGGGAGAGCAGCCTCTCTGACAACTTACCCCGATGTTGTGATGCCTCTGCCTGAGTCCTGGCGCTGGAGCTGAGGAACTTTTTCCAGCGTCGGCGACATAATCAGATTCGGGGTAGAGTGGGGTATTAGCGCTGCCTCACCGTCCATTCTTCACGAACTAGCTCTGGTCGGAGACTACACACTGATTCTTCAGCTCACTGCAGAATCTCTTGTCACTTGACTTTCGACCTAATTGATTTAAAAAAAGGGGAAGTGTTGAATTTACTCAGCATCAGGTGCAATTTAGTAACTGTCCGGAACAGGCGGGAATTCCAACATTTAAACTTTTATATAATCGCATTTAACGGTAGGATTTACTATCATTCATAAAAGTAAAAATCTCACAAGAATTACTCGCACTTTTTAAGTTGGACCTTTCCAAAGTGCATCTTACTGTGTCCCCAACATGCCAGTGTTATTTAATAAAGCCAATCACGTGTACACAGATGAGAGGCGGATGTAAGATTGCGGCTTCACAGAATATCTCGGGGACTTTCCGGCGCATCAATGAAAGCGGAAGGGAGAGACTGAGGTCCGATGGGCGGCGGAGGTTGCACTGCCTTTAGTTTGAGCAAGTTGTCCAGCGCTGGGGCGTCTCGGAATGGTAGCAAGCGAGAGAGCGTGTTATTTCTTCCCGTGTCTCGCTGCCTACGTCGCCCACCCACTGTACCTATTTGGGTCACTCCAATGCACATTGATTATTCCTCTACCCCCTTCGTTCTACTGCGGGGTGGGCTGGGGGAAACTGTACTTTCCGAGGCGTATGACTTTTATTTAAACATTAAATCGTGTACTTTCCCCGAACAGTTAACCCGCTCAACCAGTGGTAGCTGTGAGTCAGGTTCGCCTGATGAAGCAATGTATCATGTGGATTGAATTATTTCGAGTCAGCAGCTCAGAGGTCGCTCGCCTCACCCAAAGGCTATCGCCTACTCCATTCTGTACTTCCTCGGGCATTCTACTTCTTGGAAATAGCAGGTCTTTTTTTTTTGCTCTCGAGTACCAGTTGGATTTGGAAAGGAAAAGTACTATCCAAAGTCTAACTCTTGAATAATTTAAAGATGTCTCTGGTCCTTCGTCCTTCTCCTTCTAGTTCAGTCTTAATAAATACATCTCCGGTCTTTTGTGAACCTCTTAGCTTCTCATGCAGTGTTTCTACGACCTTTTTCAGACATGAAGACTGGAACTGCTGAATGTTTTGAATAGACAACCTGAGTTACTGTGCAAGTTCCGGCAATAGTTCCTCTCTCTTGCAATTCCATCCCACTGGGATTTGATCTTAATTTTGCTTTCCTTTTTGCCTCTATTCATTGGCATTTCTGTTTTAAAGTTAATTTTTGAAATATATTTGTCAATGGATAGTACACCTTGGATAGAAACACAATGAAAATTAAGCTCTTTGCAAAATAAACAGTGACATTAGTGCAAGCTGAGAGAGTGAGTAGAAATTTTTTCCTGGGATGTTGTTTGTTGAACCCTGAGATGGTGGGGATACTTAATGCATGCCACCTTCCTGAGACATTGCCTCTTTGTGGTGAACTACATATACCTGTCTGGACATGCCCCCTGCTGACTACTCCTGTGGCTCCTCCCACAGACCCCTGTATAAAGGTGATTGAGGCTAGAGCCCGGCCCTCAGTCTCCAGGATGTAGTATGGTGGTCAACTACTGCTTGTTCCTTCTTCCAGTCAATAAAAGCCGATATATCGCCTTCACGTCTCAGAGTGAGTTATTGATGGTGCATCACTTTTGCAGACATAGCTGATGGTGGGGAGAGCTGTACATGAGCTGGAACTGGCTGATTCCACCATTCTCTGTGGCCTCTTGTGTTCGTGTCAATTGGCTGTGATGCAACCAATCAGAATGCTTTCCACTCTACATCTATAGAAGTTTGTCATAATCTCTGATGATTATATGCCAAATCTCCTTAAACGTATAAGAAAATAGAGATGCTGGTGCTCCTTCATGGTTGCTTCTATGTGCTGGGTTCAGGACCTATCCTGCTGTGATTGTGATTAGATTCCTGACCCACACCTTTGCCCCTTTAGATTCCTCTTCTCTAGTGTCACTGCTTCATAACAACAATGAAATCAATCTAAAAGCAAAAATAAAAACAGCAGTTACAGAAATCTGAAAAAAATGTTGCAGATACTCAGCTGATCAAAGGTCATAGACCCGAAATGTAAATTCCCTCTCTCTCCATTGTTGCTGCCTGAGTAACCCCAGCACTTCCTGTTGAATCTAATATACCAAATACTGAAAGATTTTTAGTTATAATTTTGTTAGCTTTTCCCCATTCTTTCTCAGTTTTGTGCCATCTGCAAACCTTTAAACTGTTCTTTCAATTTCTGGAATGAAATCATTGGTGAAAATACTTTAACCACAGTGGTGTCAGGGGTGATCTCTGTGAAATACCACTTCTCTCTTTACCTTGCTCGAGGAGCAATATTTAGTCACTACCCCCTGCATTCTGTTGTGTGTCCAGCCAGCTGCCCATTCTGCTGCTTCATCCTCCTTTGTGATGTGTTAGGTTTGAGGATGAAATGTTTCTGTATATTCTGAGATGGCTGATGAGACAATATGAAACCTACAGATTTTGTTACTCGTGGTTCAGGAGATCCCAGAGGGGAAAACAGGTCTTAGTTAAGGAGTGGCTTGTGCACCTTTGACTCTGCTTGTGTGCATTCTCAAAGAATGTACTTGTGATTCCCAATCAGCCAGGGATTCCACATGTTGGTGCGAATTTTACTCTTTTTTTCAATGAGCTTTGGATAATATCATTGAACCATTTCACGATTCAATATTCCAGTTTATTTAGCGCAAGTACATTGAAACATACAATGAAATGCATCCTTTGTGTTAACAACCAATGCACCCAAGAGGGTGCTTGGGGAAGCCCATAAGTTTTGCCATACATTCTGATGCCAACATAGCATGCCCACTACACTCGGCAGAAGAAGACAGAACATAACAAAACTGAATGTAACAAGCAACCAAACAACCACAGCAAAACAAGGCCTGTTCCTCCCGCCCACCCTGTCACATACACAACCCTCCAACCCCATGACAGGCTGTCTTCAGCTTCCAGCAGACTCAGGCTTGCAGATACTGAGGACATGCGGAGATTCATTCCCAGACTCTGGCCAGTGGGTCTGGACTTCCAGTTTAACCCTCAGGCCTCGATTCTTGGCTTTGACCGATCACTGAATACTAGGCCTCGAACTCCAGACTCACTGGTTTCTTCTGACCTTGTGATCTCTTTTTCTGCTAGAATTCAGAATGGAGTGTTTGGGGTTTGCCATGTGAGCAAAGTGGTCTGAACATTGGAGCTGGCTTGCTGAATGTCTTAGGGCCTACTTGATGGGTATGCTCGTGTGTCAGGGATAATTATGCTGATTACCTCATCTTGCCAACATATTTGTTTGATTTTGCAGTGACAACATTGGAGGTAGCTTTCCAATGCTTTGAGAATTCTGCAGTATGTAGACCATGACTCAGGCATAGAAAAGGATAAAAATTACCTGCTAGGTGGACTTTGTATTGGGTTTGAGCCCTTAATGGCTGAACAATGTACAGATGACAATAGTTTTCAATAATTTCATTATGGATCTCTGCCTTCATTGAGAGATTTCAGTAGACATGGAGAGGACAAGAGGACATGCAGACAAAAAGATTTCTGCAGACATGGAAAGGACAAGATCTGACACATTATTTGGCCTTTGGCATATTATTTGTCCATTTTGTTGGAGGATGGGGTTCAGTGTTGGGGTGAGTGAACTTATCCTCTCTTGTTCAGTCCCTATTGGTTGAGGGACAACAACTGTTCCTGTGTTTGTGGTTTCTAATCTGAAGCTCCCGTACTCTCCCCTGATGGCAGTGGTGAGAAGCGAGCATGGCCTGGATGGTGAGGGTCCTTAATTTTGGTGCTGCTCTCCTGTGACAGCACTCCTTGTAGATGTGCTCATTAGTGGTGAGGGCTTTACCTGTGATAAATTTGGCTGTATCCATTACTGTTTGAAGGTTTTCCCATTTAAGGGCATTGGTGTTTCCATCCCAGTCTATTTTTGGCTCTCACATTTGCCTCTCAAATGAAGACTACCATGGTATTCTGTTTATATTGTACTATTTATATTTTATGTAATTTATAGTGATTTTATGTCTTTGCATGGTTCTGCTGTAACTAAACAAATTTCATTTCATAAGACAGTAATAACAAGCCTGATTCTAATTCAATTATGTAGCTTAAACTCATGATAATTTTGATAATTCTGTATGGTAATTCTATATCAAGAATTTTAGTAGCAAATATTAGAATAAAGTATGGGCCAGAATATTGTTTTTTTTTGCCTGAATAAGTTATTTTTCCAATCAGTTAAAAACACAAATAATGATTATCTTATCATGTAAATAATAATCGTTACTTGATACATAATGACATCCCTGGTTTCATAGGTATTCCCTGACAGAATACTTGGTGCATTGCTTGATAATACCTGGATAATTCAAAATGTTTTCTATGTTTATTCTTTATTAATTACAAACAAGATGCCTATCTGGAAAATGAGAATGGAAAGGAAGAGCAATAGACTCTTACAAGTTCAGTGTTGAATCAGATGACTCAGCCCAATTTGTCAGTTCCAGCCATTGTTAGTCCCATCTCCCAGCACCTTCTCCATAATTTTTGATACCTAAGCAATACAGGTGGTCTTCTAGACACTTCATGAATATCATCTGTCACCTAGCTTCGACTACTTTCTTGGGCAGTGCCTTCAATACACTTATGAAGAAGATCCTCCTTATATCCTCTGTAAATATAAGTCATCTAGTTATATCTGCCTCTGATATGGGGAAAGGTTTGCTGATGTCTACCGTAGCATGGTCTCCATGCTTCAGAGAGAACAGTCTCCAGTCTCTTCTTATAACAAGATTACTTCACTGGAGGCAGCATTCTAGTGAATCCCCTCTATACCCTTTCCAGTAAGATCACATTCTTCATGTAGCGTAGTGACTAGAGCTACAAGCAATAGTCCAGTGGAAGTCTGACCAAGGTTTTATAAAATTTGAAATTATTCTCTATTTCTGTATTCAGTATCCCAACCATTGAAAATTAGCATCCCATATTCCTTCCTAACCACATTTTCTATCTGTACTGCCACTTTCAAAGATCAATGAACTTGTACTCAAGGCCCCTCTACATGCACCTCAATATGTTTGAACCATTAACATTCAGGACGTATATCCTAGCCAAAATACATCATCTCACATTTGCTTGGATTAAAATTCTTCTACCATTTTTCAGCCCATTTCACCCATATATTGACATCTTTCTGTAGCCCAAAACAACCTTTTACACTATCAAAACCCCAACAGAACTTCATGTCATATACAAACTTGCTGATCATCTCTTTCACATCCAAGTTATTTACATATATTACAATCAGAAAGGGTTCTAGCATCAATCATTGTGGAAAGTCACTAGTCATAGGCATCCAATCACAAAAGCAACTTGTTACCATCATTCCCTACCTCCTATTGCCAAGTCAATTTTGGATGCAGTTTGTCAACTTGTCCTGGATCCCAGAGGACTTAACTGTTTGAACCAGTCTCCCATGAAGAATCTTGTGAACACCCTTACTAAAGTCCATGTAAACCATATCTACTGCACTTCCCGCTTTGATGCACTTTGTTATCTCTTCAAATAATTCAATCTAATTGTCAGACAGGATCTTCCCTTGACAAAGTAACAATGGCTGTTTCTGATTTGTCCCCTGCTGTCAAAGTGATTGTTAAATCTCTTCTTCAGGATTAACTATCTTCCCTACTATTTATGTTTGGTTCTTAAGTCGATAGTTGCCAGGATTTTCTCTGCTATCTTTCCTGAAAAGGTGGACCATATTTACTGTCTTCCGGTACCTCACTTGCTCAGCAATCTCTTCCATTACCTCCTACAAATCCAACTTTGGTTAGGGTGCAACCTGTCTCATCTTCCCCAGAAAAAGTTACTGTGATCTGAAAGCATACAGCACAGAATATGATCTTCCTATTGAGTTTCAGATATACATATTTAAATTTGAAATAATTGGCGGTAGAGATGACCATATTTTATGAGGGAATTAAAATGTAAATTTGATTGGAATAAGTTAATGCTAAAACTTTAAAAATATAATGTGGAGGAATTACAAATTTCTTAGATTCTACAATTTGTGCTCAGTATTATTTTATTAATTTTTTCTGTCTTTGCAGTTTGTCTTCTTTTGCAGATTGATTATTTGTCAGTCTTGACAAATCTTGACAATACGCTTCAACAGTGTCTTTCCATCCGCTGATGTTGCTTGACCCATTGAGTTCCTCCAGCAGTTTGCTTTTTGTTCCAGATTTCAGCATTTACAGTTTCCCGCATATTCAAGTTTGTACTGATCTCCTATTTGCCATTTTTTCTTTTTTTTTGCCTTTTTTTCTTTTCTGTCCCAGCGGCTGTATAGATACCAGATTTCTGATCTCCAAAGTCAGTCTGTAAGTTAGAGAAGAGTGAAGCCAAATTCAGAAAAAAAAATTCTTCCACAAACCACACAGTCTTCTCCAAATAAAAGGAAAGGAATGAGACTGGAGATTCCTTGCATATAAAGAACTGCAACAATCTGCAGTCACTCCTCTGTAACAAGTTTGCAGATGATGAAAAGAGCCTTCAGTTAAAAATTCCCCTTGCACTCAGAGGAAAGCCCAGCTATTTGGCTACCAGTGGGCTTGGAGCCATAACTGAGTTTCTTTCTTTGGATGGTGCTTTTGGAGAAAGTGATAAATAGAGACCGAACATTACTTTTTAGGAGAAAAAAACCCACAGTTATTACAAAAATTTCCATTTTTCCCATGTATATCTTCACAGAAATGTTTATTACTCTATCCTTTCCCTCACAACATTCTTCACCCAACTTACAAACTTTGAATATACCATCGTATAGTCTGTTTATATCATTGGGCTCTCCTCTCACTCTGTTGCACACATCCTTGAGAGTTTAACCACCCCAACAATCAGTTCCATATTAAAAACCAAGAGCTTGAAGATATGGAGATGTTGAAATGGGAATAAAAATTGGACTTAAGATGTCTGGCCAATGGGAAGTTCCGCTTTTGGCAAATGGAGCAGAGGTGCTTGATGAAGCATTCCCCCGATTTACAACGGGTTGCACCAATGTAGAGTAGACTGCATTGGGAGCACCACACACAACAGGGAAGCCCAGCAGATTCTCAGAAGTGTTGCCTCACCTGGATGGACTGTTTGGGGCCAAAATGGAAGTGAGGGAGTAGGTGAATGGGCTGGTGTAACACCTTGACCACTCGCAGGGATACGTGCTGGGAGAGAGATTGGTGGTGAGGGATGAATCTGAGGGAGTGATGTGGAAAGTGGAGAGGGGGGAGAGGTAGAGATATATTTGATAGTAGGACATTTTAGAGTTGGTGGAAGTTGTGGAGAATGATGTGTCGGATGCGGTGGTAGGTAAGGACAAAGGGAACTCTAGCACTGTTAAGGCAGTGAGAAAATGAGGTGAGCTCGGATGTGTGGGAAATGGAGGAGATGGGGATGAGGGGCTCACGATATTGTGCCAAATTTTAACCTATTCCAAGATCAATCTAACCAATATCTTCTATAAAACTACCAATTCCCATAGATACCTTGACTATACCTCCCCCCACTCTGTCTCCTGTAAAACTGCTGTCCTCTTTTCTCAAATCCTTCACTTCTGATGCATTTTTTCCCAGGATGAGGCTTTCCTTTCCAGGACATCTGAGGTGTCCTCATAAAGGTGTTCTCCAATTGCTTGTAAATCATGTCTCTAAGGATCCTCTCCAATAGTTTACCCATCACTGATGTAAGACTTGTCGGTCTATTAAACCCAGAATTATCTCTATTACTTTTCTTGAACAAGAAAGTAACATTTGCCACCCTCCAAACTTTCAGTTATACTCCTATAGCCAGTGAGAATTCAAATATCATCAGCAAAGGTCCAGCAATCTCAATCCCTGCTTCCCATAGAAGCTGGGACATATCCCATCCATCCTAGTGTTTTTCAAAAGTTCCAGCACAAGCTCTTTCTTAGCGTCAACATATTGCAGCATATTCTACACTCTCCTTAAATTCACCAAGGTGCCTCTCACTGCTGAATACCGATTTAAAGTATTCATTAAGGAACTCACCTCCCTCCTCCAATGCCAGGCACATGTTTATCCCTGAACAGTCTTACCCTCACTTTAGTCATCTTCCTGTTCTTCACATACATGTCAAATACCTTGGGGTTTTCCTTGATTGTACTTAGCAAAACACTCTCATGCCCCCTTCTAGTTCTCCCAAATTCCTTTTTAAGATCTTAGAAATCTCTTACAACCTGGTTTCAAGCAGTATTTCACCTATGACCATTATTGTAGCAGGTTAGCATTTTAATTCCAACAGTTTGGAATATAATAATCATCAATTGAGCCATTAGTTGCCTTGGCAAGAGGTTTGCAACAATATTCAGACTGGTTACATTTTGGTGTCAACAATTTTAATCATTTCTAATCCAGGAACTCTGAGTCCACCACCTCAGTCAAGCTGTGACCTGGAGGCACAGTATGGCTGGCTTGTTATATCAACAACAGCGGCAATACTTGATTGGAAGTTTGGGGAGATTTGGCATGTCAACAAATACACTCGAAAACTTCTGTGGTTGTGCCATGGAGAGCATTCCGACAGGCTGCATCACTGTCTGGTGTGGAAAGGTTACTGCTCAGGACCAAAAGAAGCTGCAGAAGGTTTTAGACCTAGTCGACTCCATCTTGGGTACTAGCCTGCAGGGTACCCGGAACATCTTTAGGGAGTGGTGTCTTAGAAAGGCAATGTCTGTTATTATGGACCTCCAGCACCCAGGGCATGCCCTTTTCTCACTGTTACCATCAGGTAGGAGGTACAGAAGCCTGAAGGCACGCACTCAGCGATTCCGGAAAAGCTTCTTCCCCTCTGCCATCTGATCCCTAAATTGACATTGAATCTTTGGACACTACCTCACTTTTTTTTAATATATAGTATTTCTGTTTTTGCATGTTTTTTAAAATCTATTCAATCTACATAATTGATTTGCTTGTTCATTTATTAATTTTTTTTTCTCTCTGCTGGTTTATGTATTGTATTGAACTGCTACTGCTAAGTTAACAAATTTCACATCACTTGCCGGTGATTATAAACCTGATTCTGATTCAGCCTTTCAGTTTTTGCTGCATTTAATGTTTTCTACCATGGCTACACACAGTTACTGATGCCAACAGCTGTGTTGCTGGTTATATAAGCAGGAAACATTTCTCTTTAAAACTGGCTTAAGAATGAAAATCAAAATATAAATGGAATGTTCAGGATTTTGTGCATAGATCAAGCATCTGTGTTCCAATAGGACACGCATCTCACTATTTTGTATAAAATTCAAGAGTGTTTAGACTGATTGAAAGATAACATGTTGACCATGTTATGGAGTGATCTGAAAGCTTTCTTTCATGCAAGGTTGAAATTTCATTAAGAAATGTACATATAAAAAGCAAAATTTGTTGGTAGATCTAAAGTTAACTAATTAACAAATATTAGTAGTTAATTTTGTCAAACTCAATTTGAGCCATAATGAAGGAGAAAGAAGATTGAAGTCAATAGCAGAAATGTAGACATGTCAATATTCTGGAATACTTTGCCAACTGGACTCTGGAAGTAAAGTAGTTTTCAAGAACAACTGGTTTGTCTGCTTCAACTAGAATACAGAAAATATGTATCTAATGATTAGAAAGGTATTTTCAAATTCTTAATTTTTAATATGAAATAAATGAAATATAAGAAACAATAATCATTTAAACACAGACATAGATTTGCAGATATTAGCCTCAAGCTGCCAAAGAAACTAGCATCAATGTTAATTTTAGTTATAACGTGAAGGAAATTTTGATGATTGCATATTGCATATGTTACGCAAGTATCAGTAACTAATTTGCATTAAATGTTTGCTGAGCTGGTAACTCTGGTTTTCAGCAGTGATACCTGGTAACCTTTGTTACCTTGTGCGATTATTTCTATTTTCCTTCTTCCTCATAACTTTGTGTTTCAAAGCAAACATTTTTATACATAATTATCTCTAATACTATTACAGCTTTATTACATTTACCCAATGACTAAATCACTTCTAGATCCCTTAAATCATTCCATTATGTTATCTGCATGGAATATTTTTATTGACTCTGAATTAACTTGTAAAGGGAAGGAGAGAGTAAGCTGTTTCATAATTTCTGCACAATGCAATGATAACACCAGCACCAATTTTGCAATACCAACTAAGCAGGGGCTGCACTCACTCACTGGCAGCCTATGCATACATTGTAGATTAGGCCTATGTAGACTTTTGTGCTTTTTAAGTCCTATCCACAGATTTGAACAGGGACAGGCAATGGAACTTGGTGTGCCATGGTAGTGTAGTGGTTAGCACAATACTATTACAGCTCGGAGCGTCGGAGTTTAAGGCTCAATCCCGATGCTGCCTATTAGAACTTTGTATGTCGTTCCCGTGAATGCATGGTTTCCTAATGGTGGTATTGTTTCCTCCCACAGTCTGAAGATGTACCAGTTAGAAGGTTAAATGGTCATTGTAAGTTGTCTTGTGATTAGGCTAGGGTTAAATAGTGGGTTGCTGGATGGTGCAGCTCTTGAGATAAATCTGCCTTTTCTGCACTGTATCTCCAACTAAATAAATAAATGGATGCAAATCCCGGACAGGAAGCTTTTCTTGCAGGTTACAGACTTACAAAAAAATCTGAAGGTATGAAAGTGCTGGCAGCAGACTGCACTATCAGTTCATGTTCACTAAAATGGTTTACGACTCATTGTCGATTTATTTGTAACCTCTCCCATTGGCTCCATAAAGGAATGACCAACCACATTACTAGCTAAGGTAAATGATGCAGATGCACAATGGTGCTGATTCACAGCTACAGCAACTTGGGCTCAATCCCAATTTCAGCTGCTGTCCATGTGTTGTTTGCATGTTCACCCTGTGGCCATAGAGGTTTCCTCTAGGTGCTCTGGTTTTCTTCAAAACCCCATAAAAGTTGCTATAAAGTGTCTGTACTGAGTAGATGAATAGCTGGAATGGCAAGGAGGGAGCGTTGAATGTTGGAGCAATAAAATATGTTAGAGTGTGAATCAAGGGTAAAATTAATGGCCAGCAAAGGTTCAGTGGGCCAAAGGGTCTGTTTCCCTCTGCTGCGACTTGTGACTCTAGAATTTTATTGTCTTCTTCTACTTGGGCCCTTTGTTCCCTGTGGAACATCAGCCATCAATCACCTCCCATCTCCATTGTCCTCTGTTCTGAGCCATTTTCTCAAGGGTGGACCAGGAGTGTCCTCATAGTCTAATTTCAGCCTCAACATCTCTCTTCCATGTGTTCTTTGGACACCCCTTTTTCATATTTCCTTGGGGATTCCATTTTAATCCCAGCCTGGTGATGTTGTTGTTTTGCTTTCTTGAGGTGTGGCCAACCCATCTCCATTTCCGTTTGCATTTTTGTATCTCTTTGGATTCCTGGTTGGTGCTTTCCCACGGTGTCTGATTGGTTCCCTTGTCAATCCATCTGATGTTTAGGATCCTTCTTAATAGTTTTTGTCATGTCTTCTTTGTTGTTCCCCAGGTTTCAGAGCCAGATAGGAGCACTGTTTTAAAATTTGTGCTGAAGATTATGATGTTGGTTTTCCTTGATATAACTAGATGTCCACACTTCCTTCAAGATGTTGATCCTGGCTTTGATATCATCATCCATTCCACCACATATACTCACAATGCTTTACCAAGATAAACAAAGGAAGTGTCTTCTCTCAGGATTGTATCTCTCATCAGTTAATGCTGATGCCGTTTATCTTCATCACTTTTGTTTTACTAAAGCTACCAGTGATGATTCTGGAACTGTTGGCTCCCCATGTAATCATGGCTCTAAGTGCTTCTGGTGTCATCGTGAAGGCTACACCCTCCGTACGTGGTGCTTCATTGCTCTGATGGCCTGAGTAGATGATACTTACCAGGTCTGTCAATCGAGTCTCTCCAGATGACGTCCATCTTGTCTCACTCAGTACAAGAATTATTAGTTTGTACTTTCCTGTGTGGAATCTGGTTCTCACATTCCAGGAACCCAAGGTAGGTAAAGAGTTAATCGGTTGTGCAGGATGCTGATGACCTTCCCTGTGCTGTACCATGTGCTCACTCTATGGATGAGCCTTCTCTCACAAAGTCGTTGGTATAGTTGGAGTTCATCAACCTTGCTGTAATCCATTGCATCCACTGTACAGGGGATGGGTCTATATGGCTTCACCAGAGCCATATTGGCAGGCCTTACCTGTTTCCACCTCTCAAGAAGGGGTTGTAGGGTTTGCATTAGGAAGAAGCTTCAGTTGCTTGGCATTCAAGATGAGGTAGTATATTGGATTAGACATTAGATTTGTGGGAGAAGCCGGAGTGTGGTAGTAGATGGTTGCTTCTCTAACTGGAGGCCTGTGACTAGTGGTGTGCCACAGGGATCGGTGCTCAGTTTCTTGTTGTTTTTCATCAATATCAATGATCTGGATGATACTGTGGTTAACTGGATCAGCAAATTTGTGGATTTTGCCAAGATTGGTGCATAGTGCACAGCGTGGAACACTATCAAAGCTTTCAGTCAGAACTGAACCAGTTAAAAAAATGGACAGAAAAATGGCAGATGGAATTCATGCAGGAAAGAGTGTGGTGTGGCACTTGGGAGGACAAACCAGGGTAAGTCTTACACAGTGAGCATTAAGGCACTGAGGAGTCTGAGTGATCTGGAATACAGATCCATAGTTCCTTTACAGTAGCATCACAAGAGGGTCATTAAAAAACTTTTGCCTTCATAAATCAAAGTAGTAAGTACAAGAGTTGGGATTTTATGTTGAAATCATATGTGACATTGATTAGGCCTAATTTGGAGTATTGTGTGCAGTCTGGTCACATACCTACTAGAAAGATGCAAGTAAAATTGAAAGAGTGTAGAGAAAATTTGTAAGGATGTTGAAAAGACTTCAGGACCTCAGTTATAGGGAAAGGTTGAATAGATTATGACTTTATTCCCTAGAGCATTGAAGAATGAGGGAAGATTTGATAGAGGTATACAAATTATGAAAGAGATAGAAAGGGTAAATGCAAGAAGGCTTTTTCCATTTAAGTCTCCATTGAAGACTAGAAATAGAGATCATAGGTTAATGGTGAAAGATGAAATGTTTAAGGGGAACATGAGGAGGATCTTCTTCACTCAGATTGTGATAAGAGTATGGAATGAGCTGCCAGTGGAAGCGTTGGATGCAGGTTCGATTTCAACATTTGAGAAAAATTTAGATAGGTACATGGATGAGAACATTAAGAAAGGGTATGGTCTGGGTGTAGGTCAATGGAACTAGGCAGATTAATAGTTTGACATTGACTAAATGGACTGAAGGGTTTGTTTCTGTGTTGTAGTGTTCCATGAAGCTTTGTCTGTTTGAAAGATGCACTAACAACTGGGTACTGGAGGAAGGTAATGTGAACAGCATCTCCACCACAACAAAGCAATACCAACTCCAATGGATAGGCCATGTAATCAGGATGTTTAACTTACATCTCCCCAAACACATCCATTATTCCCAGTTGAAGGTAGGTTAGCGAGCCCCTGGTGATCGAAGGAAATGTATCAAAAATAACTCCAAAATCAGCCTGAATAAATTAAGTATTACATCAAAAAAATGGGAAGACATTGCACTCGATAGGTACAACTGAAGGAAATCTGCTCAGGAGGAAGCCGTGTTACATGAGAACAATCTCCACTGTGCTGCAGAGAACAAGCGGCAGCAGCAAGAGGAAAGAATAAAAAACCAAAAGACATAACCACCAACCACAGCCACCACTTAACTCTTGTCCACGCTACACCAGAATATGTGGATTCCAGATTGGCCTCTACAACCATTTGAAAACCCAGCAAAAGACAACCTCTTAGGAGAACATCATACTTGACTCAAGTGTTCGCACTACTGATTCTATTATACTTAATTTAATCTACTTTTTGAAATATAAGCAAGATTAGTTGCATTTTAATCTAATGTCATGGAAAACTGAAAGTGGATAAAGCTTTAAACTACTCAAGGAGAGTTATGTGTATCCAGAAAAAAAGTAATTTCAGAAGCCATGAGGGAAATGTCCAGGTTGCAGAGCTGAGTTTTCATTGGGTCAAAAATAAGCAAATTGGATCAGGTAGGGCTAGGATACTACTCATCTCAGCTTCTTATAGAAAGAGAAGTTAGAGCTGAGTGCTTACAACAAAATACTCAAAACCTTTGCAACGAAATAGAACAGTAGCCCTGATCAAATAAGCACGATGGAGAGATAATTGAATATGAGATATTTAATGATCTGACTTTTATCAAAAAGAACAGAACTAAAGAGGAAAGGAGGTTCATACGCAACAACAAACATAAAGGATAGACAAAATGGCAGTCAGAAAGAAACAGATGGCATAAAACTCTGCTTGAAGTAATTTATAGATTCCCTAAATGTAATCAAAGTGTACCACATGTTTAAAAAGCATTAAGCATGGATAATAGAGGCCTAGAGATTCAGATACAGGATCCTTTTGTTCAAATGAGATGCATAAAAATAAATTTCGTTTGTTTTTCCTGATGGAACCTGGCTACCCAGATTTGACTGGGGAATCTCAATGGGACTTCCGAATCCAGAATACTAAAGAAACCAAAACAGGAAGGTGGCATTTTATAAATAACATTGTGATGCACAATCAAGAACTCTCTCTGAGACGTGGTCGAGATATCGGCTTTTATTGGCTGGAAGAAAGAACAAGCAGCAATTGACCACCATGCTACATCCTGGAGACTGAGGCCGGGGCTGTGTCTCCAATCGCCTTTATACAGGGGTCAGTGGGAGGAGCCACAGGAGCAGTCAGCAGGGGGCGTGTCCAGACAGGTACACGTAGTTCACCACATTCACCCCCCCTTTGTTTTAAAAGAGAGTCCCCATGGGGCGAAGTTTCTTACAAGTATATTTACAGGTTAAGTCTATCAGGTGGTCGAATCTGTCGCTGCGATCTACATAACACCGACTGTGATTGAACAGGTGCCGGTGGTGATTGCACCAGAGGCGGTGGTTGTGTTGGTTCCGGCCTGACTGGAGGTGTCAGCCCACTAGGCGTCAGTGATCCCTCATGCATGTGTGAGGCACCTGGTATAAGCACGTATGAGACGCCCGGTATAGGAGTGTCATGAGGAGTCTGTGTAGGGCTCGATGTGCGCGGTGTCACCTCGGGTACAGGGTTCATAGTTACCGTGGAGTGTTCGGGGTAATGGTCTGCTGCTCCTACGGGCGCCAGGTCGCGGACGGAGACCGTGTCCTTCTGCGCATCAGGTAAGACCACATAGGCATACTGGGGGTTCGCATGTAGAAGGTGAACCCTCTCGACCAGCGGGGAGTATTTATTGCTCCTCACATGTTTCTGGAGCAGCACTGGCCCTGGGGACGTCAGCCAAACCGGTAGGGTGGTCCCAGTGACAGACTTCCTGGGAAAAGAGAATAGGTGCTTGTGAGGGGTGGCATTGGTGGACGTACATAACAGGGAGCGGATAGAGTGGAGTGCCTCAGGGAGGACCTCCTGCCATCGAGAGACCGGCAACCCTTTTGACTTAAGGACTAAGAGTGTGGCCTTCCACACTGTGGCATTCTCCCTCTCCACCTGTCCATTTCCCCGGGGATTATAACTCGTGGTCCGACTAGTAGCAATGTCCCTAGCCAGCAGGTACCGGCGCAGCTCGTCACTCATAAAGGAGGACCCTCTATCACTGTGGATATAGCAGGGATATCCGAACAGAGTGAAGAGCTGGCGCAGGGCTTTTATGACGGAGGTGATAGTGGTGTCGGGGCAGGGGATGGCAAAGGGGAACCGTGAGTACTCGTCGATAATATTGAGAAAATAGACATTGCGATTGGTGGAGGAAAGGGGGCCCTTAAAGTCAACACTCAGTCGCTCAAAGGGGCGGGTAGCCTTGATAAGTTGCGCCTTTTCAGGATGGTAGAAGTGCGGTTTGCACTCAGCACAGACTTGGCAGTCCCTGGTCATCGTCCTGATGTCCTCCAGGGAGTACGGCAGGTTCCGGGCTTTCACAAAATGGTAAAATCGGGTGACCCCCCGATGGCAAAGATGTGCATGGAGGGTGTATAGCTGGTCGAGCTGTGCGCTGGCACACGCTCCCTGGGATAGGGCATCAGGGGGCTCATTGAGTCTGCCAGGCTGGTACAGGATATCATAGTTGTAGGTGGAGAGTTCTATTCTCCACCGCAAAATTTTATCATTTTTGATTTTGCCCCGCTGTTGGTTGCTGAACATGAACGCAACTGAGTGCTGGTCGGTCAGCAAGGTGAACCTTTTGCCGGCGAGATAGTGCCTCCAGTGCCTAATAGCTTCCACTATGGCCTGGGCTTCTTTCTCCACCGTGGAGTGCCGAATTTCAGAGCCTTGAAGGGTACGAGAAAAGAATGCTACTGGCTTGCCTGCCTGCCTGATTGAGGGTAGCAGCAAGCGCGAAATCGGAGGCGTCACTCTCTACTTGGAAGGGAATGGTCTCATCCACCGCATGCATCGTTGCTTTGGCAATGTCCCCTTTAATGCAGGCCTCGGCAGAGAGGGGAAAAGTGGTAGACTTGACCGGGGGGCGGGTCTTGTCTGTGTAATGGGGGACCCATTGGGCATAATAGGAAAAGAAGCCCAGGCACCATCTGAGGGCTTTGAGAGTGGTGGGAAGAGGGAGTTCTAGCATATAGTTGGGATCAGGGCCAATGACCCTGTTTTCCACAACATACCCAAGGATAGCGAGTTGGATGGTTCTGAACACACACTTGTCCCTGTTATAAGTAAGGTTCAGAGCTTCGGCCACTTGGAAAAATCATTGGAAGTTGGTGTCGTGATCCAACCAGTCGTGACCACAGATGGTGATGTTATCCAGATAGGGAAATGTGACCTTCAGTTGGCACTGGTCCACCATCCGGTCCATTTCCCTCTGGAAGACAGAGACACCATTTGTGACACCGAAGGGGATGTGCAGGAAGTGATAGAGCCTGCCACCCGCCTCGAAGGCGGTGTAGGGGCGGTCCTCTGGGCAGATGGGGAGCTGGTGATAAGCAGATTTCAGATCTATTGTCGAGTACACGTTGTACTGAGCTATCTGGTTGACCACATCCGCGATGCGGGGTAGGGGGGTACGCGTCAAGCTGCGTGAACCTATTGATGGTCTGGCTATAGTCCACAACCATCCTATTTTTCTGCCCAGTCTGAACAACAACCACCTGGGCCCTCCAAGGGCTTGTGCTTGGCTCAATGATCCCCTCCCTGAGCAGCCACTGCACCTCTGACTGAATGAAGGCCCTGTCCCCCACGCTGTACCTCCTGCTTTTAGTTGCCACAGGTTTACAGTCGGGAGTCAGGTTGGCAAACAGCGGTGGGGGAGGGATCTTGAGGGTGGAGAGGCTGCAAGTGGTGTCAGTAGCGCAGCTGTTGGCATGGTGCTGGGTGGGATGTGTGGGTCGGCGTGTGTGTGTGGTCAGTAGTGGGGTATATGAAGAAGTCCCACAAAACTGAGGATTCCTGACAGTGAGTGGTGGGAGGGGCCTGTCATATGCCATAGTCACACTTCCGAGATGGCTCTGGAAGTCCAGCCCCAATAGCACAGGTGCACACAGTTGAGGCATGACCAGTAGCGCAAAGTCCCGATATTCTGTGCCCTGCACCACCAATGTCGCTACACAACCCACTCGGATGTCTGTGGAATTCGACCCAGAAGCCAAGGTGACCCTCTGGCTTACCGGCTGTGTCACAAGTCCTCAGCGTTGCACCGTGTCCGGGTGAATAAAACTCTCAGTGCTACCCATGTCAAACAGGCAGCTAGTCCTGTGCCCCTCCACCAGGATGTCCATCATTGACCTTGCAAGCTGGTGTGGGGCGCTTTGGTCGAGGGTTATGGTGGCCAGAGTTGAACTGCTGTCTTGGTGCCCAGTAAGCACCAGTGGGTAGGGGGTGCGGCATGTTGGCGCCAACAAAGATGGCGGCCCCCATGCCCCATATGCAGCGCTGCCCGACCCCGCTCGTGGTTCCAACTTACAGACCTTGGCGAAATGGCCCTTCTTCCCGCAGCTGGAGCAGGTAGCTTCTTGGGCCAGGCAGCATCTTCCGGGGTGCTTTTCGAGTCAGCAGAAGTAACACTGTGTGGGCTTGTGACTGGCAGCAGCTGTGGTTGGGTTTGGGGAATTCATGGAATCGTGACTGGCAGCAGCCGAGGTCAATTCGCTCGCGGGTGGTGGGGTCTGCGGTGTCCACGGAACCGGCGGGGGATTCCACGGCTGGACAGTGTCAACGTTGTGCAGAGTAGCCTCCAGCGTGTCGGCCGTCTTGATCGCCGAGCGTAAGGTAAGATCGGCATTTTCCAGCAGCCGCTGGTGTACGTACACTGACCTGATTCCTGTAACAAAGGTGTCTTGTACTAGCAGCTCCACATGCTGTTCCGTCGTGAGAGTTTTGCAGTCGCAAGTCCACACGAGTGTCAGTAGGGCTCAGAGAAACTCGGCACTTGACTCTGCAGGCCGCTGTCGTCGCATAGCTAAGCGATGTCTTGCGTAGACGGTGTACACCGGCCTCAGGTACTGCCTTTTGAGGGTGTCCAGTGCCCCTTCATAGGTCGGTAGGCCTCTGATAAGTGAGTAAACTTTCGGGGTGACCCTCGAGAGGAGAATTCGGTGCATAACAGTGGGTTCAGTTACACGAACCTCCTCCAAGTATGATTGGAAGCATGCAAGCCAGAGTTCAAAGGCAAGAGCTGCTTCAGGGTCTTGGGGGTCCAAATCCAATCTTTCCGGATGTAAAATGCTTTCCATGTTTTAAAACTTCCAGTCAATAAAATTGATGCACCATCAATAACTCTCTCTGAGACGTGAAGGCGAGGTATCAGCTTTTATTGACTGGAAGAAAGAACAAGCAGTAGTTGACCACCATACTACATCCTGGAGAATGAGGGCCGGGCTCAGGCCTCAATCGCCTTTATACAGGGGTCTGTGGGAGGAGCCACAGGAGCAGTCAGCAGGGGGCATGTCCAGACAGGTATATGTAGTTCACCACACATTGTGGCATGAAAGTTCTTTATGATCTTACGCAAAGTCTGCGTTTGTACAGCTTTGTACTGTCAGCAAATTGGAATGCTTGAGTTCCAATTACCACATCAAAGATGCAGATCTTGATTGCAAATATCTTTGTCTGCCACCGTTGTCTATAAAGTAGACTGTCAATGTGAAAATGATCTGTGTATTTACTTGCTCTTCCCTTTGTCCATTAACCAATAGTCTATCTTGGCTACTGTATCACCTCAGTCCCATAAGGGATAAATTTGTATAACTTTCTGAATAACACTTCATCAAATACTTGTGAAAATGCAAACTAAGTCACATCTAAATTCCACTAGGTCCTACAAACCGAAAGACCAAAGAAATATATCAATTTTATCAAGTTATGGGTTTTTCTATATACTCTGTACCATGTCCTTATGGACCCTAGCTCTCTTCCTCCAGTAATGTCAGATTAATTGACTCTGTACTCTTTCAATTATGTCAGGAAAAATAACATCTTGTCTGGTGTCCTGCAATCTATAAGAAATATTCTAAAGTGGGGAGCATCTTTACGATCGTAACTAATTCACAATTATTTCCCTGTAACTGATCCATTTTTACTTTTGCTTTTTACATCATTTTATGTGAGGCTGAACCCTGGGATTAGAGGGTTGTCCTAATATGAACAGTTGAAGATTGTACCTATATTCATTGGAGAAAACCAGGTTCAGGAACAGTTATTACCCCTTAACCATCAGGCTCTTGAACCAGAGGGAATAACCATTCACCCCGACACTGAACTGAGCACAATCTGTGGACTCATTTTCAAGGACTCTTCATCCCATGTTCTCGATATTTATTGCTTATTATTGGTACAATTTTTCCATTTTGCATTCGGACAGTTCATCGTCTCTTGCACATTGGTTGTCCATCTTGTTATGTGTGGTCTTTCATTGATTCTATGGACTTTTTGTCTGTAATTTACCATGAATGGCCACATAGAAATGAACTTCTGGGTTATAAATGGTAACATATATGTAGTTTAATAATAAATTTACTTTGAACATTGAAATGATAATGAAGAGTGAACTTACTGATATGTTTAAGAGCCTGCAGGGTAGAAACTGGGATGTCTCCAACAATGGAAGAGTCACAAAAGAGGCGACATTCTTATAAGATAAAAGGCACAATTTTTTAAAAGATCTAATAGTTCATTTAGTTCCAAGTGAAATTAAGTTATAGAAACTGTATTTTTCTGAGCAAATAAAAGCTGTCAAGTTGTACACAGAGCTGGAGACAAATCGTTTATGATCCAGCTTTAATTTGACCAAAAAAAGTGCTGGAAGAAATAAAAATCACACTAAAAATGAAGAGATAAATTTCCTGGTGTAACCTAAGAAACAAAATTGCTATGCTATGGCTGATCTTATCTTTTAACATTACTAACATATTTTTCATTTGGAGTTGCATGAATCCATTTCTATTCTTACGCTTATCTGAATTACTCCCAATTTTATTACGGAGGTCCACAATAATGTTCCCTTTGCTATATGCTTGCACTGAGGTATTAGTGTTTCAAGAGTTTCAGTTCAGCTATCAAGTACTTTATAAGAAATTATTCAGGATTGTTTGATCCATTTCATTATAAGTTCAATGGCTCGAACGGAACCAGAAATTGCACACCATCAGGAATTTAATTTTGATTTTTGCAGAGCATTGGGAGTAATGTGGAGTGCTGTGAAGCTATCCAGTTTGGTAGGAAAATGGAAAGCAGAACTGCCTTGAAATTGTGTGTGTTTTTGGAAGTTCAGTAGCATATGAACATCAAAGCGTTGTGTGGTACTGAAAAGGCATTGGTATGATCAAAGGCTATTCATTTGCATACTTAGCTTCTGCAGAGTGCACAATGATATTAGGGCCCAAGAAGTAGAGTGTGCGTGGGTTTCTGGTGCAAAAAGGTCCAGAAGTAAAGGAAATTTTGGAATTGGAGTAGTAGTTGTTTGCCAAGGATCAGAAGAGCAATTGTTATATCAGGATCACATAAATTGCTGTGCTCATATGCTGGATGGGTCTGGAGGGAGGTTTGATTGTCGTGGAGCATTGCACCAAAACCACCAAGCAGTTCATCCACCAAATGTCCCAACAGGAGACAGAGAATGAATGGTGAAGGAGCCCGTGAATTTTGGCTAGAGGATGTGACAAGTAGTTCAGTAGTTGGAAGTCAGCTTAACAATTGGAAGCAGAAAGTCAGATATTCTTTGCCTTCCTTGGCTTGGCTCAAGATTGCTTGTATCACTGAAGGAGTGTAGGAATATTACATGGATTTCAGGATTGTAGTGCCTCAAGTTTCATAATACATATTTTATAGCATGTGGTCCAGGCCAAAGCACAAGTAAAAGATAAAATCTGTACTTATTTTAGAGGCATAGAACTATATAGCATGGAAAACAGCCATTCAGTCCAGTTCATGTATGCTAACATGCTTGAATATCTGAGCTAGCCACATTTGCCTGTATTTGGCCCATATTGTTCTAAATCTCTTTATAAACATGCACCTATCAAAATGCCTTTCAAATGTTGAAATTATATTCACCTTTGAAAGCTCATTCCATATCTATTCCACCTCTGTGTAAAAAGGTTGCTCCTCATGTCCCATTGAAATCTTTGCCCTTTAACTTTAAACCTAAGCCCTCTATTTTTGGGATCTCCTATCTCCATGTCATCCTATCTATTCCCGTCATGCTTTGATAAACTTCTATAAATGTTCTAGCCCATCCAAACTCTCCTCATAATTCAAACCCATCAAGTCCAGGTAAGATCCTTGTAAATCATTTTGCTTTCCTTTCCAGTTTAATGACATCTTTCCTATATTGTATGGGAATCAGAACTATACACAGTAATGCAAATGTGACCTTGCCAATGTCCAGTATAGCTTTAACTTGCCATCCCAACTCCTGAACTTGGTATCGTGAGCAATTAAGCTAAGCATGCCAGACACTTTCTTCAACTTTCTCTCTATCGTATCCCTATCATTTACTGTGTAAATTCTGTCATCTACTGTGAATAAACACAGCTGACAATTAACATAATTAATACACCGTACCACATAACTGAGAAAAGATCCATGAAAAACTAATACTATCTGAGATTTATCGTTTCCCATTATATGGATTTTATTTGCTTGCAGATGTGGTCAAATCTGGTCATCAGACAGAATTTCTGAATAGAAGGTACTCTTGATAACTCACTTGTTAGATGATTTGTCCTTTGCCCTACAATCTCAAGGAAGTTGCACTAGGTTTTTTAATTCTTAGAAGGTTAAAAAGGTTCAGCATGTCACTGTATGCCCAAACAGTTGAAAGTATCTTGACTGGTTGTATCATTATCTGCTGTGGCAATTCTAATGCGCATGAATGTAAAATCAGTGGAGGGTGGAGAATCATTGCTGCCACATCCCTGCCAACATCAGTAGCATCAACATGAGCCATTGCCATGCCATCTTCTCACAGGAAGTGGTACAGATTCCTGAAGGACCACACCACCACGTTCAAAGACAGCTACCTCCAGGCAGCTCTTGAACCAACCTGCATAACCCTAATAACTATAGCAACTCTATCACCATCTTGCACTACCATAGACTTTTTTAAGGCAACGCATACAAAAGGCTGGAGAAACTCAGCAGGCCAGGCAGCATCTATGGAAAAGAGGAAGCTGTTGGCATTTTGGGCTGAGACCCTCATCAGACTGCAGCCCAGCCTGCCGAGTTCCTCCAGCGTTTTGATTGTGTTTCTTTGCATTTCCAGCATCTGCAGGTTTTCTGTTTGTGAATGGACATTTTGTTCTAATTGTGTTCTTTCTTGTTTAATTTTGTATAATTGATGTTTTTCTTATGAATGTTATGTATCTGAGATTTTGTGCTCCTAATGTTGCTCATGTAAGTTTCTCATTGTATTAATGCATATTACGATAAACTCAATATTGACTTGGAGTTTACGTGGTATGAAGGCCCCAGGTCAATGGTAAACAATCTAAACAGGACCATAATTGCCTTGAGAAGTCTAGAGGGGGACATATAGCTAGAATACCCCAATACCACTAAGGTCTTATTACTGTAGTGTATTTAATATTTCAGTATTATTATAAATATATTGTTTGATTAAGCATTCTTTATTTAGATAGTTCATTATAGGTTCCATGTAAGCTGGTATGTGAATGGCATATGTCATTACGCTGCCATGGCATATATGCTGCCTCACTGAAGTAAAACTAATCAGACATGTATCTCCGGCTCCAATGTTTTTCTTTTGATTAGTGTTTGGGGTTACAAAACATAACAGTCACTAGAACAGTGAGTTATTTATTGTTTACTGTACTTTTTACTGTTTTTACTGTGCTGCACAACACATGCATTTTGAATTATATTTTATAAACTTATTTATGATAATATTCTGGTTTATGTGCTGTGTGCGATATATGCTTTGTGGGTGCACAGTGGTCCAGGGAAATGTTACTTAACTTTGTTGTGTATATGCACAAACAGATGTGAACTAGAACTTGAAACATGTGCTAGAAATATGTGTTGTGCATAATGGACATTGACTGATTTCCCTGTCATTAATAACTGTTCACTCATTGAAGCAATAACAGGTTACTTTTCTGGGTCAGAGGAGCTGATTGGCAGCAACTAACAGGGATCGATAGTAGAAGGATAATTGTACTATTAATTAACAGATGATGCCCAGTAATGAGATCAATTTGCAATTAGTGTACACATCTAACAAATAGTTAAAAAGGCACCAAACAAGGTGCAGGGTAATACTCCCATCAAGGTCAGAGGGTGTAAAATTCATTTTAATCCCCTGAATTTGCTGGCTGATTTGCACAATAGTGTGCATAATTCATATGATACTACTTTACAGCAAAACTTTGGAGATCATGAATTTATATGAATATTACAAATTTATGAATAGGACAATAATGGCAAGGGAAATGTTCAAATAAAGAGAACAACCATTCCATTTTAGAGCCTAGCTAATTATAAGTACCAAAGCCCAGATCCTGTAATTCAGTGAACCATCAAATGATTACATTTGAGATTACAGTAAATTGTCTGGTTTGAAAGGGAATTGTTGTCATTGGAAAGCCTGGGACAGCATAGTTGACTGTATTTGAATAAAGATTAGATGAATTTATTGCGATCGATGTGCAGTCATTGTTTCAGCCTCCATTTTCCCCATGAACCCATCTTTGGTCTGTGAACTAAATCTTCTTTTAGTTTTACTTCTTATGAATTCTCATCTTTTGTGACCAAGGAGCAGTGATAGATGAACAAGGAACAGATTAACAATAACAAAAAACACAGACGGTTGTTACAGGAAAGTTGGTAAATTGGCTGAGTTTCACTTCAACTTATTTTTTAAAAAAAGCAAGGTGTCGTGTTTAAAGAAGCAGTTTCGAACTGCAAGCAAGGTCAATTGGAATAAGTAAAACAGAAAACAGTATTTGTTGTTTATCTCCATAGTTCATCTAAGAAGTAGACATATGACAGGGTGCCTAAAGTCTGTGGAATTACTCATCCTATCCCCTGTAAGCGTTCCAGGATGTCTCCTGGGTCTCGTCATACATGAGACCGAGAGTAATCAGCTGGAGGCAATCAGGCTCTGGGTTTAAAGCATGACCTACAGCTGGTCTAATTGCAGAACTTCCATGAGGCTGGTTGTTTCATTATAGTATATCCCAGGAAGTGGTAACTTGAGACAGCTAAATTATGTACAAAAAGAAGTAACAGTCAGGTGGGCAGAAGGCCTATGAAACACACTAGGGGCACAAATTACAGCCAAGCTGTAGATTACCCAAACATTGTAATGGTTGGCTGATGTGTCCCCAGGCTGAGTCAGTCTGCTGTGAAAAGTCAGGAATATTTAAATATCTTTACAATTTAATCAATTATGACAAATTAAAAATTATTAATCTTTTAAAGGGCAAACAATAGCTAAAACATATACATATAAACAGTCTCGAACACTTAAGAATAATTTTAAAAAATGAATTCAGATATCTTAACGGAAGTGTAGACTCTTCCAGTCATTCGTCTCCAGCAGCACTAACCTTACACAGGTTTTGTGGATGGATGCCCCAGAGTGAGAGCTTGAGAATTGCTATAACCTCATGCCCAATGTCCGTGTGCCGTCCAGAAAAGGCTGGCCAATAGTGGTCTGCAAGTCTGGAACTTCTGTGTTCACCTGCTTGTATGCGGAGATCTTGACTTGGTGGCGATTATAAAGGGAGATAGTTTTAGTTCCACATGGAATTGTTAGTAGTTTTCCACAAAATCCTGGTCTGTAGCACAGATATTATAGAGGTCAATTGTGCCTTATCTGACCACTTACATAGTAAGATTGACTCTGTCATTTCTACGACTAAGTCCTACAGTGAAGACACAAGGAACTGCAAAAGCTCAAATAGGTTTGCTGAGGGAACTTAGTAGGTCAGCAGCATCAGGGAAATAGACAATTGATGTTTTAGGTTGAGGCATTTCATCTGGACTCACAATGATGAATCTGCTATTAGCAGGATTCTGATGAATACTCTCCATCATTCTTTGAAATGGAAAATTGTAAACTGAAATATTCCCTTTGGATGATTTAACAATGCAATTGAAATGTTTAAAAAATGGTTTTAACTAAAGACTAACAAATTTTAAGTAGTTTTTACTCTGGGAAAATCAATAAGCATTAATCCTTACCTCTCCTGTTAGAGTTTGAACTGAAAATCACAAAAATTCCTTTCACCCCAGAAATACTGCTTAACCCTCCCTGAGCTCCTCCGATGTTGCTTGTCACTTCCTCTTCTCCTACTTACTGTTACCACCTCCAATTCAACGCCAGTCCTCTTAGGGGTGTCGTGCTGGCCAGAGCACACCCGCCACGTCTTTAAGAAAAAAGCCAAACTAAACAAGCTAATTAATTAGGTGCTGCCCAGGGTGATTTGAGTATCTCAGAAACTGCTGATCTCCTGGGATTTTTATGCACAACAGACTCTGGAGTTTACAAAGAACGGTGCCAAAAACAAGGAAAAACTTCCTGCGAGTGGCTGTTCTGTGAGCAAAAACATCTTGTTAAGTCCACTCACTAGATGTTTCTTTGTTTTTGGCACCATTCTTTCAAACTTCTGGGGCATTGGAACCAGTTCTGGGGGAGGTGGGGCCGGTATAAACAGGACGGTCTGCACCTGGGCTGGACTGGAACCAATGTCTTGTCCTAGGCGGAGAGTTTGCTACTGCTGTTCAGGAGGATTTAAACTAATGTGGCAGGGGGATGGGAACAAGTGCAGGGAGACAGGGGGTGTAAAATGAGGGTAGAAGCAAAAAGTAGTAAGGTGAAAAGTAAAAGTGGCAGGCAGGCAAATCCAGGGCAAAAGGCAAAAAGGGCCACTTTTCAACATAATTGTATAAGGGCTAAGAGTGTTGTAAAAACAAACCTGAAGGCTTAATGTGTCAATGCGAGGAGCATTCATAACAAGGTGGATGAATTGAATGTGCAGATAGTTATTAATGAATATGATATAGTTGGGATCACAGAGACATGGCTCCAGGGTGACCAAGGATGGGAGCTCAACATCCAGGGATATTCAATATTCAGGAGGGATAGACAGGAAAGAAAAGGAGGTGGGGTAGCATTGCTGGTTAGAGAGATTAACACAATAGAAAGGAAGGACATTAGCCTGGAGGATGTGGAATCAATATGGGTAGAGCTGCATAACACTAAGGGGCAGAAAACGCTGGTGGAAGTTGTGTACAGGCCACCTAACAGTAGTAGTGAGGTTGGGGATGGCATTAAACAGGAAATTAGAAATGCGTGCAATAAGGGAAAAGTAGTTATAATGGGTGACTTCAATCTACATATAGATTGGGTGAACCAAATTGGTAAGGGTGCTGAGGAAGAGGATTTCTTGGAATGTATGCGGGATGGTTTTCTGAACCAACATGTCGAGGAACCAACTAGAGAGCAGGCCATTCTAGATTGGCTATTGAGCAATGAGGAAGGGTTAGTTAGCAATCTTGTTGTGCGAGGCCCCTTGGGTAAGAATGACCATAATATGGTGGAATTCTTCATTAAGATGGAGAGTGACATAGTTAATTCAGAAACAAAGGTTCTGAACTTAAAGGAACTTAAAGTAACTTTGAAGGAATGAGACGTGAATTAGCTAAGATAGACTGGCAAATGATACTTAAAGGGTTGATGGTGGATATGCGATGGCAAACATTTAAAGATCGCATGGATGATCTACAAAAATAGTTCATCCCAGTTTGGCAAAAGAATAAACCAGGGAACATAGTGCACCCATGGCTGACAAGGGAAATTAGGGATAGTATCAAGTCCAAAGAAGAAACATATAAATTAGCAAAAAAAAGCGGCACACCTGAGGACTGGGAGAAATTCAGAGACCAGCAGAGGAGGACAAAGGGCTTAATTAGGAAAGGGAAAAAAAATTATGAGAGAAAGCTGGCAGGGAACATAAAAACTGACTGTAAAAGCTTTTATAGATATGTGAAAAGAAAAAGATTGGTCAAGACAAATGTAGGTCCCTTACAGTCAGAAACAGGTGAATTGATCATGGAGAACAAGGATATGGCTGACCATTTGAATAACTACTTTGGTTCTGTCTTCAGTAAGGAGGACATAAACAATCTTCGGGAAATAGTAGGGGACTGAGGGTCTAGTGAGATGGTGGAACTGAGGGAAATACATGTTAGTAGGGAAGTGGTGTTAGGTAAATTGAAGGGATTAAAGGCAGATAAATCCCCAGGGCCAGATGGTCTGCATCCCAGAGTGCTTAAGGAAGTAGCCCAAGAAATAGTGGATGCACTAGTGATAATTTTTCAAAACTCCTTAGATTCTGGATTAGTTCCTGAGGATTGGAGGGTGGCTAATGTAACCCCACTTTTTAAAATGGAGGGATAGGGAAACCGGGGAATTATAGACTGGTTAGTCTGACATCGGTGGTGGGGAAAATGCTAGAGTCGGTTATCAAAGATGCGATAACATTTGGAAAGAGGTGAAATCATCGGACAAAGTCAGCATGGATTTGTGACAGGAAGATCATGTCTGACGAATCTTATAGAATTTTTTGAAGATGTAACTAGTAGAGTGGATAGGGGAGAGCCAGTGGATGTGGTATATTTAGATTTTCAAAAGGCTTTTGACAAGGTCCCACACAGGAGATTAGTGTGCAAACTTAAAGCACACGGTATTGGGGGTATGGTATTGATGTGGAGAGAGAATTGGTTGGCAGACAGGAAGCAAAGAGTGGGAGTAAACAGGACCTTTTCAGAATGGCAGGCAGTGACTAGTGGGCTACTGCAAGGCTTATTGCTGGGAATTAAATGCAGCATCTCCAAGTTTGTGGTTGACACAAAGCTGGGCGGCAGTGTTAGCTGTGAGGAGGATGCTATGAGGATGCAGGGTGACTTGGATAGGTTAGGTGAGTGGGCAAATTCATGGCAGATGCAATTTAATGTGGATAAATGTGAGGTTATCCACTTTGGTTGCAAGAACAGGAAAACAGATTATTATTTGAATGGTGGCTGATTAGGAAAAGGGGAGGTGCAACGAGACCTGGGTGTCATTGTACACCAGTCATTGAAGGCGGGAATGCAGGTACAGCAGGCGGTGAAAAAGGCAAATGGTATGTTGTCATTCATAGCAAAAGGATTTGAGTACAGGAGCAGGGAAGTTCTACTGCAGTTGTACAAGGCCTTGGTGAGACCGCACCTAGAATATTGTGTGCAATTTTGGTCCCCTAATTTGAGGAAAGAAATTCTTGCCATAGAGGGAGTACAAAGAAGGTTCACCAGATTGATTCCTGGGATGGCAGGGCTTTCATATGAAGAAAGTCTGGATCGACTAGGCTTATACTCACTGGAATTTAGAAGATTGAAGGGGGATCTTATTGAAACGTATAAAATTCTAAAGGGATTGGACAGGCTAGATGCAGGAAGATTGTTTCCGATGTTGGGGAAGTCCAGAACGAGGGGTCACAGTTTAAGGATAAAGGGGAAGCCTTTTAGGACCAAGATGAGGAAAAACTTCTTCACACAGAGAGTGGTGAATCAGTGGAATTCTCTGCCACAGGAAACAGTTGAGGCCGGTTCATTGGCTATATTTAGAGGAAGTTAGATATGGCCCTTGTGGCTAAAGGGATCAGGGGGTCTGGAGAGAAAGCAGGTACAGGGTTCTGAGTTGGATGATCAGCCATGATCATACTGAATGGCGGTGCCGGCTCAAAGGGCCGAATGGCCTACTCCTGCACCTATTTTCTGTTTCTATGTTTCTATGTAAACTTTAGAGTCTGTTGTGCCTAAAAATCCCAGGAGATCAGCAGTTTCTGAGATACTCAAATCATCCTGGGCAGCACCTAATTAATTAGCTTGTTTAGTTTGGCTTCTTTTAAAGATGTGCTGGGTGTGCTCTGGCCAGCAATGCACCCGTTCTCACTCTCCTGATAAATTTCTTCCAGTGCCCTCAATCTCTCAATCTCTGCCCCCCTGGTTTTCTCTGGCAAAACGTCTACCAGTTGTAAATGGAATAGCCCATAATTCAAACACTTTTCATCACTGATGCTCAGCAAGAGACCAATGCTGGATTGCACACTTAGATCCATGGTTGAAAGTCCAGGGGTATCAGTCTAGCTATTACACCATATCTTCTTGGAGAAAGAGAGGACAGAATTATCAGTAGAAAATAAACTACTCAAAATTCAAATTAAATTTATTATCAAAGTACAAATATATTAACATCTACAACCCTGAGATTCATTTTCTTGCAGGCATTCACAGTAAATACAAAGAAGCACAAAATGAATGAAAGACTACACCTAATAAGACGGACAAACAATGACGCGCAAAAGACAAAAAACATCAAAATACAAACACATGTATACGTGTGTGTGTGTGTTTGTATGTGTATGTATGTGTATATATATATAAATAAAATTAAATAGTAATCAATAACTATTAAGAACATGAGATGAAGAGTCCTTGAAAGTGAGACATAGGTAACATATCAGTAATGGGGAAAGTGAAGTTGAGTGAATTTGTCCCCTTCGGTTCAAGAGCCTGATGGCATGGCTGAGGGGTAGTAACTGTTCCTGAACCTGGTGGTGTAAATCCTGAAGCTCCTGTACCTTCCTCCTGGATGGCAGAAGTCAGAAGGGAGTAATACCTAGGTAGTGGGGATCCCTGATGATGGATGCTGCTTTTCTGTGACAGTGTTTCATGTTGATGTGCTCAATGGTTGAGAGGGACCCATGATGGACAGAGCTGAATTCACTTTTCTAGAATTTTCTGTTCATGGGCATTGGTGTTTTCATACCAGGTTTTGATGCAGCTAGTCGATATACTTTCCACCAAACACATATAGAAATGTGTAAAAATTTTATGTCACGCCGAATCTTTGCAAACTCCTAAGGAAGTAGAGGCACTGCTGTGCTTTCTTTGTAATTGCACTTACAAGTTGGGCCCAAGACAGGTGTTGAAGCTGTGCGTAGCCACAAAGTCATAAGTGTAAAGCAAGCAAAACAGAGGGCTAAGCCGTGCTGATAGTGCGTCCCTGTGGTGCAGCTGTGCTGATGGAGACTGTCGAGGAGATGTTGTAGCCAATCTGAACTGCCTGGGGTCTGCAAGTGAGGAGATCCAGATTCCAATTGCACAAGGGGATATTGAGGCCCAGATCCTGGAGTTAACTGATTAGTTTTGAGGGGATGCCAAGCTGTAGTTGATAATAAGCATCCTGATGTATTTGTCTTTGCTGTCTGGATGTTCCAGAGTTGAGTGAGATGGCATTTGCTGTGGACTTGTTGCACTGGGAGGAAAATTGGAGTGGATCCACACAAAATGCTGGAGAAACTCAACAGGTCAGGTCGTATCTACAGAAAAGAGTAAGCAGTCAATGTTTCAGGCTGAGATCCTTCATCAGGACCCCTTTAAGGTGTGTTGCTTTGGATTTCCAGCATCTGCAGATTCTCTTGTGTTTGGAGTGGATGCATATTGTTTCTCAGGCAGGAATTGATATGTTTCATTACCAGCCTCTCAAGACACTTCATCACTGTGGATGTAAGTGCTATTGGATGATAGTCATTGAGGCAGGTTTCCATGTTCTTTTTAGGCACCGGTATGACGAAGTGAGCAGGAGGGTACCTCAGACTGCCGAAACAAGAAGTTAAGGGCCTCAGTGAGCTCACAAGCCAGTTGATCAGCACAGGTCTTTAGTACCTGGCCAAGTACCCCATCAGGCCTGGGCTCTCCCTCCTAAAGGCTGCTCACATGTAAGTCTCAGAGAATGAAATCACAGGATCATCGGGGCTGTGGGAGTTTGTGATGGTTCCTCCATGTTACGACAGGCAAAACAAGCATAGAAGGCATTGAGGTCATCAGAAAGTGAAACCACGTTGTCACCTATCTCACTTCATTTTACTTTATAGGTGGTGATAACATTCAAGCCCTGCCACCACTATCGAGCAACCTTTCTTGATTCAGATTTAGTCTGGAATTGCCACTTTGCCAGTGAGATGGCTTTCCAGAGATCATATCTATACCTCTTGCAGCTTTTTTGGTCACCAGACTTGAAAACCGCTGGTCTGGTCCTCAGCAGACTGCAGACCTCTTGGCTCATCCGGAGCTTCTATCTGGGGAAGACTCTGAATGATTTTGTAGGGAGGCACTCATCTACTATACAACTGCTTTTAAAAAGTCCATGACAACAATGGTGTGTTTACTCAGAGATCCACAAATGAGTCCTTAAACACAGCCTTGTCCACCAGTTCGAAACAATTCCATAGGCACTCCTCTGCCTCCCACCTCCACCTCTTTGCTCTTTAACCTTTGCCTGTATGTAGGGAGAAGGACAGGCAAGTGATCAGATTTCCTGAAAAGTGGACTGGGCATGGAATGGTAGACATTCCTTATCATAGTATAACAGGTTATATACTGATGGTAACTTCTCCAAACAAGTCTGGTCCTGTACTATTTTTTGAAAATGCGTCAGATTGGCATGTTCCTCTTTCTGAGTGAGCTCACAATTTATTCTGCACCTTACTCACATGGAAGGTCTTATAAATTCAAATACTTTGATACAAGTAAAAACAACGGATAATGCCCTGTTTTCTTGACCTCGCCCTTGATTTGGGGCCTTGTAGTTAAATTTGTTGATGAAAAGTGGTGGGAAAGAAAGTTATGAAAAGATGAAAAAAGATATACATTTTTAAAATTAGAAGAACAAAGTATGGTGAATGCAATATATATAGGGAATTGGGAGATTAGCCTCTTTGTTAAGAAGACCAACAAAAAAAAAGAAAATTATTGAATCGAAAGAGACTACAGGATATTGCTGTGGAGAGTGATTTGGGTTTTTTCCAAGCAAAAAGAAAATTAGCATGTAGGTAATTAGGAAGGCAAATGGAATATTGTCTTTTCTCTCCAAGTATAACATTAAATCGCTGCAGTGATACAGAAGATGGGTAACATTACACCTAGAATTCTATGCACTGTTTTGTTCTCACTATTTGCTGGTAATTCAGAGAAGATTCACTGGTTTCATTCTCAGGGTGAAAGGATGGACATACTGTATCCTATTGGGGTTAGGTACATACATGCGAGTTAGGTACAAGTATTTTGTTCTCTGAAAGTGGTGACATAAAGTGGACAGGGTAATGAAGAAGGCATTTGGTAGGCCTGCTTTCACCAGTCAGGGGATTGAGTACAAGATTTGGGATTTTATGTTTAAAACTGTACGTGATGTTGATGAGACAATGTTTGGAGAATTTTTTGCAGTTTTAGTCACAGATCTACAGGAAGAATGTCATTAAGCTGAAAAGGGCACAGAAAAAATTCAGAAACATGATCAGAATCAGGTTTATTATCACTGACATATGCCAGGAAATTTGATGTTCTATAGTAACAGTACTGGAGTACCCAGGACCGAAGGACTTGAGTTTACGGAGAGATTGGATTGGCCGTTATTTTTTCTTTGGGACATAGGTGGCTGAGAGATGACCTTGTATAAAATATGAGAGGTGGACAAAGGAGTTGTGTAAGGAGTGATCCCTGTGGAAAGCAGAAAGTCGCCGGGGGGAGGGGGGGGGGAAGGGAAAGATGTGCTTGGTGGTGGGATCCCATTGGAGATGGCAGAAATTCCAGATAATTCTGTGCTGGATGCGGAGGCTGGTGGGGTGGTAGATGAGACCAAGAGGAACCTATCTCTAAATACAAAGTACACTGCAGATGCTGTGGTAAAGCAACACGTACAACATGCTGGAGGGACTCAGCAGGTGGGGCAGCATCTGTGGAAACGAGCAGTCCACCACTAAGCACATCTTGCCCTCTCTACCCCTCTCCGCTTTCCACAGGGATCGTTACCTCTGCGACTGCCTGGTCCACACGTCCCTCCCCACAGATCTCCCACCTGGCATTTATCCCTGCAAGCGTAAGTGCTACACCTGTCCCTACACCTCCTCTCTTACCACCAATCAGGGCCCCAAACAGTCCCTCAAGGTGAGGCAACACTTCACTTGTGAGTCTGTTGGGGTAATCTATTGCATCCGGTGCTCCCGGTGCGGCCTCCTCTACATCAACGAGACCCGACGCAGATTGGGGGACCGCTTCGTCAAGCACCTCCGCTCCATCCGCCACAACAGACAGGATCTCCCAGTTGCCACCCACCTCAACTCTGCTTCACATTCCCATTCGGATATGTCCATACATGGCCTCCTCCACTGCCATGATGAGGCCAAACTCAGGTTGGAAGAGCAACACCTCATATACCATCTGGGTAGTCTCCAGCCCCTTGGCATGAACATTGATTTCTCCAACCTCTGGTAATTCCCTTCCTCTCCCTTCCCCCATCCCACTTTCACTCTGTCTCCTCTTCCAGCTGCCTATCACCTCTCTCATGATTCTGCCTTCTTCTACTACACATAGTACTTTCCACTTACATTCTTTCTTCACCTTTCCTGCCTATCCCCTCCCTGCTTCCCCTCCCCCACCCCTTGATCTTTCGTCTTATTGGTTTTTCACCTGGCACCTTCCAGCCTTCTCCTTCCCACCCTCCTCCTACCTTCTTTATAGGGCCCCTGCCCCCTCCCTCTTCAGTCAAGTTAAGTCACTTTTTATTGTCATTTCGACCATAACTGCTGGTACAATACACAGTGAAAACGAGACAACGTTTTTCAGGACCATGGTGTTACATGAACAATGTAAAAACTACACTGAACTACGTAAACCAATACAAAAATTACACTAGACTACAGACCTACCCAGGACTGCATAAAGTACACAGAACAGTGCAGGCATTACAGTAAATAATAAGACAATAGGCACAGTAGAGGGCAGTAGGTTGGTAGTCCAATGGCTTGGGGGAAAGTCTGCTACATAAATAATCAGCTGAATGGTGGCATCCGGGATTCCATCCATTTCTGTACTCCCACTGAGTATTTCGTTGCCACAGATGTAGTCCAATTTAATGTCCATTGGAGAGCAGAATGGATGGGAGAGCCGGCCGGCTCGGGCTTGCTTTTTTCCTGGAATGGACCCCTGCCCAGCTCGCTTCCACTTCCTCGCACACCGCTTACGGCGTCCCCAACTCTGGCCACCGGCATCCGGCGACTCCGAGGACTGCAGGTCCGATTCCTTCAGCAGGCCGAGGTCACGCAATCTAACCAGCAGATTTTCATGAAGGTTTGTTTTTGGGCGATCTCTGTACTGTAGCAGTATCTGGCGATGGTAGATAGTCGCTCTGTTATCCATTGCCCTAAACCCTAACTGTGCCTTAAAATTAAACTAAAAAACTAAATTAAAGTAGCACCAGACCTGAAAGGCCTCTGCTGCCGTGTGCCGCGCTGCCTGATGAAGGGTCTCGAACCTATCTCTGTAGGGTGGCGGGAGGATAGGGTAAGGGCAGACATACGTGAAATGTAAGAAATATGGTTGAGGGCAGTGCTAATAATGGAGGACGGGAAGCCTTTTTCTTTGAAGAAGGGGTACATCTCTTACATTCTAGAATAAACAGCCTCATCCTGAAAGCAGATACAATGGAGATGAGAGAATTGAGAGGAAGGGATGGCATTTTTACAAGTAACAGGGTGGGAAGAGGCATAGTCTTGCTGACATTGTGTGAGGGGATGTTTTTATGGTATCACTTAACCAGATTTTCAATCTCCCTCCTATATGCTGATTCGGACTTTGATTTGGCCAATGATAGTAGTGTTATCAGCAAACTTATATATGGAATTGGAGCTGTGCTTGGCCTCACAGTCACAACTGTGAAGCGAGGTGAGCAGAGGGCTAAACATGCAGCCTTGTGGTGATGGAGATTGTGGTGGAGATATTTTTACCAATCTGAACTGACCGGGATCTGCAAGTGAGAAAATCGAGGATCCAGTTGCACAAGGAATTAGCTGGGCCTAGATTTTGAAGCTTATTGATTAGATTTGAGAGGATAATGGTAAAGAATGCTGAGCTGAAGTCGATAACGAACATTTTAATGTATGCATCTTTACTGTCCAGATGTTCCGGGGTTGATAGAAGAACCAATGAAATGGCATCGGCTGTGGACCTGTAGGCAGGTTGGAGTGGATCCAAGTAATTTCTCAGGCTGGATATGATATGCTTCATCATCAACCTCTCAAAGTACTTTATCACAGTAGATGTAAGTGCTACTGGATGATAGTCACCCAGTCAGCTTTCCATGTTCTTTTTAGGCACTGCTCTCAGTGAAGTCTGCTTGAAGCAGGTGAGTACCTCAGACTGCCGAAGTGAGAGCTTAAAATTCTCACTGGACATTCCAGCCAGTTGATCAGCACTGGTCTTTAGTACTCGTCTAGGTGCCATGTCTGGGCTGGATGCTTTCTGTGGATTCGCACTCCCGGAGGATGCTCTCATGTTGGCCTCAGAGACTGAAATTACAGGGTCATCAGGGGCTGTGAGAGTTTATGAAGGTGCCTCCACGTTTTAACAGTCAAAGAGAGCACTAGAAACACTGAGCTGAGAATGAAACCTTGTTATCACCCACAGTATGTCGCTTAGTTTCATTTTGTAGGAGGTGATAGCATTCAGGCCCTGCCGCAGCTATGAGTATACTTCAATGATTCAGGTTTGGTCTGGAATTACCACTTCACATGTGAGTTGGCTTTCCAGAGGTCAGACCTGGACTTCTTATATTTTACTTGATCACCAGACCTAAATGCCACTGATCTGGCTCTCAGCAGATTACAACTGGTTGGTGAGTCATCTTTGATGTTCATTCAGGGCTTCTGTTTGGGGAAGACACGTAAGCATGTTGTGGTGACGCACTCATCTATGACTATCTCTCAGAATGAATAACAATAGCTTTGAGGTGGATCAATTCTCTCTGCAGTTCATTACAATGTCTTGAGGAAGCTCTACAGAAAATAAAACACTGGACAGACAATGAAAATTCCAATATTTTAAACTCAGAATTGATGTGAGAGCTTAATAATACTTCTTAAAATTTAAAGAAAATCTGGAAAATCTCATTTCTCCAGAGCTGTCTTTACCTGTCCAGCAAAATTCATGGCTGTACTTTAAAACAATCCCTTTAAAGATACAGACTACGTGGGAGACTAAATTGTCATGCAGAATCAAAAATTGTGGAATGAGAACATGAGAGTTTGTACAATTCAATTTATAAAGCTGGTACTGAGGTAGTATTAGGACATCACTCACTGAGTTCTCTGTGTCAGCAAAGAAGTGAGAGAGCACCTCTGTGAATTGATTCTACATCTGAAATGGACGCAGCTTAATATTAGATCATCAAATCTATGGTGTGTCCTTGAATTGTGCTATAAGCAGAGATTAGATGGAGAATCGAAAAAAAGCTACATTCTCTCATAGGTACAAAATAAATATTCTTGCAGGCTGTTGGATCTCATGTCTAAAGCAGCTGCAAGCAATTTTTCCTCTTTTTCTGCAACTCCTAGCTAGCCAAGCCCCACTTTGTTGATTGACCTCTGGGTCTGAAATTTTTATCAGTCATGGACAAACTCATGAATATGGAGGAGTCAAACATGTAGCTTCAGTAACAAGGTTTTGTGTCGGTATTTCTCAACTATTACATGAAAAGAATATAGATAATCTGATGCTCTGGGTGCATGTCTGCATTTTGGGAATACCTTTGCATGCTGGTTTCATGTATTCTTACTGCTTGATAGCATGCTGTGAAGCTGTACTTCGACAGATGGGGATGCATGCAGTGTTTGGTATGAGAGAAGCTTTAGGTATCAGGGCAATGAATGTTGATTGGGGTGATGAGCAGCAAAAAGCAATAATGCTTAAATAGCTCTAGCCTTCCAGTTCATATATTGCATTGCTGAAGTGTTTGCCGCAGCCTCATTATGGATATGGCCTTATGTCAGAACTCAAAGCTCTAATAAATGTAAAGTATGACATAGCTCTGGACAGCTAGAGGTTTTTTTTAATCAATAGTGGGATGAAGGATGTGGGAGATGCATTAGAACCATTTGGAAGGGTACCTAGGGTTCCCTTCCTCTGTTGAAACTGGAGAAAAATAGTTTAAACAATGTGCAAAAGATAGAAGCTTTCCTGAACCGATGAGAGACCAAGCCCTCTGGATAGCTCCAGCTTTTTGCAGGTTGTTCGAACTATTTATTTCCATTACACTGGCTACTTCTTTCCAAAACTATGCTATCTTTTCTTGATGATGCCTCCACTCTAATTCTGCCCCTTGCTTCCCCTTGAGACTGCACTTCTACCCTCTGTTCCTTCGCCTCCTCCTCCAAATGACCGTGTCAGAGTGAGGACAGGGAAGAACAGGCAGAATGAAATAATTCTCCTTAGTCCCCAACTTTCATCCTAACAACTACCATCTCCAAGCACTTCATTCTCTATTACTTCCACACACTTTGAAGAAGATATTTTATTCTTACAGAACTAGTTCCACAACTTATGAAAGGTAATGTTTAAAGATAATCAAATGGAAACTTAGATTTTTAAACCTGATTCCCAAGATGGAAAATGTACTTTCAGTGACAGCAGTATCAACTTGTGACTGTTGTAATCAGAGTGTGTACAATGTGTATGAATAAACACTGGGATGGACCTTGAAAGTTGTGGGTTTATTATTTATCACTTCTGCAAATTAACCACAGTTGCAGTCATGCACCAAACCCACACAATTGGTTCACAACTCCAATTACGTAGCTCTCACACTTATTTCTCATATTTCCTTATGGCAGAAGAGGAGGTTGTTTGAAACAATGCTATGTCTCATAGCAACCTTATCAATTGCACTTCCTTCTAACTCTATTCTCTCACCCGTCCTTCTCTAATGATTCCAGATCTGCACAATTTTCATTTTCCTGACATTAGAAGCAATTGTGCAGTTTGAAGGCTATGGACCAACAACAGACCAATGGAATCATGGTACAATGGCTGATGTGAACATGGTGGGTCAATTGCTTGTGTTTGTGCTCTAGCTCTATGACCCCAAGGTATTTCGAGTGTCTGTCATTATCTTTACAAGGAACATAGAACAAAGAAAAGTACAGCACAGAAACAAACCCTTCAGTCCACGTACAGAATGATGGAAAATTTGAAAAGCCAGGTTTGAAAAGTGGGGCCTTTTGGGGATTTCTGTCAATCCTAAGATTACATAGACAATTGCTTATGACCATAAGACATAGGAGAAGAATGAGGCTATTCAGCCCATCGAGTTTGCTTTGCCATTCCACCATGGCTGATCCCAAATCCCACTCGACACCATACACCCATCTTCTCGCCATATCCTTTGATGCCCTGTCCGATCAGGAAACTATCAATTTATGCCTTAAAAGTGCCCACAGAGTTGGCTTCCACCACAGTTTGTGGCAGTGAGATTCAGTGTTCTCTGGCTAAAAAAACATTCCTCCTTACCTCTGTTCTAAAATGTCCACCCTCAGTATTGAGAGGGTGCCCTTTAGTTCTGGTTACCCCACTATAGAAACATCCTCTCCACATCCACCCTACCTTAGTCCTTTCAACATTTATGAGGTTTCAATGAGGTACATCCGCATTCCCAGAATCATCCTTGTCAACCTCCTCCAGACTCTCTCCAATGTCAACACATTCTTTCTGAGAAATGGGGCCCAAAGTTGTTGCCAATACTCCAAGTGCGGCCTGCCTAGTGTCTTATAAAGGCTCAGCATTATCTACTTGTTTTTATATTCTATTCCCCTTGAAATAACTGCCAACATTACATTTGCCTTCTTTAGCACTGACTCAACCTGTTAATTAACCTTCTGGGAGTCCTGCACGAGGACTCCTAAATACCTCTGCACCTCTGATGTTTGATCTCTCTCCATATTTAGATAATAGTCTGCACTATAGTTCCTTTTACCAAAATGCATTTTCATACATTTCCCAACACTGTATTCCATTTGCCACTAGTTTTCCTATCCTTCCAATTGGCTAAAGTCCTGCAGAAATTGCACTACCTCCTCAGCACTACCTATCTTCATTTCCTCCACAAACTTTGCCACAAAGCTATCAATTCCTTTATCCAAATCATTGACAAACAATGGGAAAAGTAGTGGTCCCAATACTGACCCCTGAGGAACACCGCTAGTCACCGGCAGCCAACCAGAAAAGGCCCCTTTTATTCCCATTGGCTGCCTCTTGCTTGTCAGCCATTCCTCTCTCCATGCCAGTACCTTTCCTCCAGCACCACAGGATTTTATCTTGTTAAGCAGCCTCATGTGGCACCTTATCAAATGCTTTCTGAAAATCCAAGTAAATGACATCCACTGCCTTTCCTTTGTCCACCCTGCTTGTTACTTCCTCAAAAAACTCTAATAGATTTGTCAGGCAAGATTACCCTTTACAGAGTGTGAAGCTTGTGGAATTCAGAGCTAAATCTGAAATGTAAGAGGGTCTGTTAGTACATTCTGTGGAGGCGTCGATCATTCGAGCTATTGGGCACTTGGTAAGGGTCAATAAAAACAAGTTATGTTTAAGTGGAGTGTCTGTTGTAGGAACAGACATTTTGTGAATGGGCCAGTGTTAGAGTAGAGAGCTGAGGATTTGGCCAAAGAAGCTTTGTCAAGAAGAGTCAGAAGGTTTGTTAGCACAGCTCTGGGAGTTTTAAACTAGAGTTGCAGAGGGATGGGAACGGAAGTGCCAGAGCAATTAGTGGAGTGGTTATAGGGAAAGTAGGAGTTTAGCCTCAGGAAATGAAAGATTGAGTATGCATCGACTGAAATAGATTGTATCTATTTCAATGCAAGGAGTATTGTAAGAGGGCAGATAAGCTTATGAAGATGGATCAGCATATAGAATTATGATATTGTAGCCTCTAGTAAGACTTGATTGCAGGAGGGGCAAGACTGGCAGCTCAATATTCCAGGATTCTGTTGTTTCAAGCATGAAAGTTAGGTAGGTAGAAAAGTGGGAGGGTGGCATTCCTCAGGGAAAGTGACATGGCAGTACTTAGACAGGACAGATTGGAGAGCTGGTTGACTGTTGCTATATGTGTGGAATTGAGGAATAAGAAACAAATCTTAATGGGATTTTATTAGAGTCCTGTCAATAACAGTGGCACTTAGAGGAGCAAATTCGTAGAGAGATCGCAGGTCGTTGTAAGTAAAATAGTGCTATGATAGCAAGTCATTTTAAATTCCCACATATTGCCTGGGAGTCCATACTGTAAAAGCACTGGATAGTGTTGGTTAAATATGTTCAGGAATGTTCCCTTAATCAATATATAGAGTTCCCAACTACAGAGAACGTGGTACTGGATCTCCTATTAAGGAGTGAGACAAGGCAGGTGACAGAAGTATGTGTAGGAGAATACTTTGGATCTAATGATCATAATTCCATTATTTTAGAAAAATAGACATAGAAACATAGAAAATAGGTGCAGGAGTAGGCCATTCGGCCCTTCGAGCCGGCACCACCATTCAGTATGATCATGGCTGATCATCCAACTCAGAACCCTGTACCTGCTTTCTCTCCAGACCCCCAATCCCTTTAGCCACAAGGGCCATATCTAACTTCTTAAATATAGCCAATGAACCAGCCTCAACTGTTTCTTGTGGCAGAGAATTCCACAGATTCACCACTCTCTGTGTGAAGAAGTTTTTCCTCATCTCGGTCCTAAAAGGCTTCCCCTTTATCCTTAAACTGTGACTCCTCATTCTGGACTTCCCCAACATTGGAAACAATCTTCCTGTATCTGGCCTGTCCAATCCCTTTAGAATTTTATACATTACAATAAGATTCTCCACAATTTTCAAGATAATTGTGGAGAAGGGTGGAACTAGTCCTCAGAATGAGATTTTAAATTGGAGAAGGACCAATTTTGATGGCATCAGAAATTATCTGGCAGGTGTGGTATGGGTTATGTTGATTTATGGCAAAGGAATCCTTGGCAAGTGGGAGGCCTTCTGAGGGTATTAAGTCAGAATGTTCCTCTTAGAATAAAATGTAAGACTAAAAGATTTAGGAAACCTTGTTTTCTGAGGGATTTTGAGTATAGAAAGATGTGCTTATCTTGTATTGGCAGCAGGGAACAAATGAGGCACTTGAGGAGTTTAAAAATGCAAGAGCACTTTAAAGGGAAATTAGAAGGGCTAAAAGAAGTCATGGGGTTGCTCTGGCAGATGCGGCAAAGGAGAATCCCAAGGACTTTTATAGGTAAAGTATATTAAGAGAAAAAAAGATAGCAAGGGACATCATCAGTCTACTTGAAGATCAGCATGGTGATATATGCTTAGAACCAAATGAGATGGGTGAGATCTTAAATGGAATTCTGCATCTGCATTTACCTGGGAGATGAAGTCAATAGAAATGAAGTAAATCAGTAATAAGGCCATGGACTGTATCCGCATAACAGAAGAGGAAGTTCTTGCTGTCTTCAGGCAACTTAGAATGAATAAATACTCAGGCCCTGACATGGTATCCCTTCAGACCTTGTAAGATGCTAGTACAGAAATTTCAGGGACCCAGGCAGGTACTTAAGCATCCTTTGCTGTGGCTGAGGTGCTGGAGAACTGGAGGATTGTTAATGTTGTTCTGTTGTTCAAGAAAGGCACTCAGAATAAGGCAAGTAATTATAGGTTGGTCAGCCTGATGTCAGAAGTGGGTAAAACACTGGAAGGTATTATATAGGTATAGAATATATTCGAATTTGCATAGACAAGGCCTGGTAAGGGATAGTCAACATGGCTTTTTGCATGTTTGTTCATGTCTAACCAGGCTTAGAGATTTTCATGGAGATATCCAGGAAAGTTGATGAAGGAAAGGCAGTGGATTTTAGAAAGGCCTTTGACAAAGTCCTGTTGCAAGGACGTGGCTGGGGATGAACCCAAGTGCAGGACACAGGCGCGGAGATAGAGTCGTGAGGCGTTAGCACCGTCGCAAACGGGGAACCGGTATCCAGGAGAGTCTTCACACGGAGACAAAGTTTACGTAGAGTATCCAGGAAATGATGCGGAGCTGACTGTCCTAAGCAAACCAGGAAATGAGGTTTACTCACATTAGAGTCGACCAATGAACTGGTAAAGCGTGGCTGTGATGCCCAAGTTTTATCCTATGTTTGCTAATGGGAACCAGGTGTGTGGTAATTAATGGGACTAGCAATCATAGGGAATCAGCGGACAGGACTTGGCATAAACAATGAGATAATAGCAAGATGGGGAATTGCCAGTCCGGACCAGGACAATACCCTCCCCTCAATGGGAGCCTCCAGGCAATCCTCCAGGCTTGTCCAGATGGTCCCAATGGAAGTCCTGGATGAGGGAAGGGTCCAGGATGAAGGAGCGGGGAACCCAAGAATGTTCCTCTGGGCCATACCTTTCCCAGACAACCAGGTATTGGAGGCCACTGCCCCGACAGCGCACATCCAGTAGCTGCCAGATTGTGTATACTGGGTGGTTGTCGATGATTCGGGTGGGTGGAGGGTTTGGGTCGGAGGAGACAAGGGGCTGACGGAAACGCGTTTTATTTGGGAAACGTGAAATGGAGGATGGGTCTGCATAGACTTGGGTAGTTTAAATCAAGCTGCTGTAGGGTTGATGATACTTTCGACCTTGAAAGGTCCCAGGAAGCAAGGGACAAGCTTCTTAGGCTCGTTTTTGAGAGGGATGTCTTTGGATGATAGCCATACCCTCTGCCCGGGTCAATACTCAAGTGCCAGAGTCCGCTGTTGATCGGCAATCCTCTGGTTGCGATTGGCTGATCGGAGCAGGGTGGTGCGTGTGTCCTCCCAAACCTTGTGGTACCTATCGATGTGGGCCTAAACCGATGTCACCACAATCTCCTCTTGAGTGGGAAACAGCAGGGGTTGGTACCCAAGGGAGCATTCAAAAGGTGATCTTCTGGTGGCAGTACTAACCAGAGAGTTGTGGGTGTACTCAGCCCATGCAAGGTGGCCACTCCAGGTAGAAAGGTTGTTGATTGTTATACAACATAGCGTCGCCTGCAAGTCCTGGTTGACCCGTTCCGTTGGCCCGTTCATTTGTGGATGGAAGCCGGATGACAGGCTAACGGAGGAACCCAGGACTTGGCAGAAGGACTTACATACCTGTGAGACGAATTGCGGACCCCGATTGGAGACGATATCCGCAGGAATTCCGTGGAAGCGGACGAGAAGGTCTGCGGTCTCTCGTGCCGAAGGGAGTTTAGGGAGGGCTACAAAATGCACCGCCTTGGAGAACCGGTCTACCACGGTGAGTGCAGTAGTGTTTCTGTGTGAAGGGGGTAGACTGGTGATGAAATCTAGGGTGATGTGTGACCCAGGATGACCAGGGACAGGTAGGGGACAAAGTAATTCTGCAGATGGCCAATGGGAGGCTCTTCCGCAGGCACAGATGGAACATTGCAAGACATAGGAACGGGTATCTGCCTCCATGGAAGGCCACCAGAAGTGTCTTTCAGGAGACCCGGTGTCCAATCACTCCTGGGGTGGCAGTCAAACTGAGACGTGTGCCCCCACTGGAGAACCTGAGATCTGATGAAATAGGCCACAAAAAGACGATTGGTGGGTCCGTTGCCAGGGTCAGGGTCATCCCGTTGGGCCTAATTTACAATAAACTCGGTTTCCCAAGTGAGAGTTGCCACCACGCATGATGGTGGGAAGATGGTCTCCGGGCTGGAAATGTCTTTGGAATTGTACTGGTGGGAAAGCGCGTCAGGTTTCCCGTTCTTGGACCCCGGATGGTAGGTGAGGGTAAATTTGAATCATCCAAAAAATAAAAAAATGCCCAATGGGCTTGGCGGGAGTTCAAGCGTTTGGCGGTCTGGATATATCCCAGGTTCTTATGATCAGTCCAAACGATAAACAGGTGCTCTGCCTCCTCCAGCCAGTGCCTCCATTCCTCCAACGCCAGCTTGACTACCAGTAGCTCCCGGTTCCTCACTTTGTAATTTTGTTCAGCAGGGGATAGCCGGAGAGAAAAGAAGGAACAGGGATGAAGCTTCTGGTCTGGACTTGATCATTGCTCCCAACCCAGAGTCAGAGGCGTCAACCTCTACAATGAATTGCCAGGAGGGGTCCGGTTGGACGAGGATGGGAACGGTCGTGAAACACCTCTTCAGGTCAGTGATCACCCTCGGGGTCCCAAAGGAAATGTGTTGTTGGTGAGGTAAGTCGGGTGAGGGGCGCTGCCACCCGACTGTAGTCCCTGATAAATCGGCAATAGAAGTTAGCAAGCCCCAGGAACCGCTGAAGTTGCTTGCGGGTCGCGGGCCTGGGCCATTCTTCCACTGCCCGGATCTTCTCAGCATCTGCCCTCATTTGTCTGGTCTCGATGATGTAGCCCAGGAAGCCGACCGAGAGAACATGGAATTCACACTTCTCCGCCTTCACAGATAACTTGTCCTCCCACAGTCTCTGTAGGTCTTGACAGACATAATGAGTGTGCTTCTGGAGGCTGGGCTGGTGGAGAATATCAAGATGTAATCTAGGTAGACAAATACAAAGTGGTTATTAAAGTCCCTCAGCATATCATTGATTAGGGCTTGAAAAATGGCGGGGGCATTGGTGAGGCCAAACAGCATGACCAAGTATTCGAAGTGGCCTAATGGTGTATTAAATGCTGTCTTCCACTCATCTCCCTCCCTCATCCTGACTAAATGGTAGGCGCTACAAAGGTCCACCTTCGATAGGTTCTCTGTGAAGTTAATCAGGGGCAGTGGGTACTTATTTTTGACAGTTATGTTGTTTAGGCCTCGGTAATCAATACAGGGATGAAGTGACCCATCCTTCTTCTCTACAAAGAAGAAACTGGCACCCACTGGGGAAGATGAGGGTTGAATAATGTCCGCCATGAGAGATTCACTAATGTATTTCCCCATGGCCTCTCTCTCAGGAGGGGACAAGTTATACAGGTGACTGGGGGGTAGCAAGGCCCGGGAGAGAAGATCGATAGTGCAGTCATACGGGTGGTGCGGAGGCAGGGAAAGAGCCCATTGTTTGCTGAATACCTGTCCCAGGTCGTGGTATTCAGCGGGGACTCCGGACAAGTCGAGGGGTTCCAGGACAGGCGGGGTTGCAGTAGCCTCCCTAGGGGACGGAGTCGACTGCAGACAGGTGGCGTGGCAAAACGGGTTCCAGCTGGCTATCCTCCCGGTAGACCAGTCGATGTAGGGGTTGTAGTGGTTCAACCAGGTGTACCCTAGAACTACAGGGGCTTGAGGAGAATGGATTAGATTAAATTGTACCTTCTCTTGATGGTTTCCAGACAGAGTCCAGGGATGGTGTAAAGTAGGTGACCCGAGCAGCAGTTTTCTGTCCAACATCCGGGCCTCCAGGATGGTACTTAATGGTTCTCGAGGTATTCTGGCCCAGGAAGCTAAGACCTTGTGGTGAATTACATATACCGGTCTGGACACGCCACCCCCCCCTGCTGACTGCTCCTGTGGCTCCTCCCACAGAACCTGGTATGAAGGCGATTGGAGACACAGCCCCAGCCTCAGTCTCCAGGATGTTGTGTGGTGGTCTCTCACTGCTTGTTCCTTCATCTAGTCAATAAAAGCCTATATCTCGCCTCACGTCTCCGAGAGTTATTGATGGTGCATCAATTTTATTGGCTGGAAGTTTTAAAACATGGAAAGTATTTTACGTCTGGAAAAATTAGACTTGGACCCTCAAGCTCCAGAAGCAGCTCTTACCTTTGAACTCTGGCTTGCATGCTTCAAATCATACTTGGAAGTAATTCCAGTGACTGAGCCTGCGACAATGCACAAAATCCTCCTTTCCAGAGCCAGTCCGAAAGTATTCTCCCTTAGCAGAGACCTGCCAACCTACGAAGGGGCACTGGACACCCTCAAAAGACAGTACCTGCGGCCGGTGAACACCGTCTACGCAAGATATTGCTTAGCGACGCAGCGGCAGCAAACCAGCGAGTCCAGCGGGGAGTTTCTCCGAGCCCTACAGACACTCGTGCGGGCCTGCGATTGCAGGGGACTGACGGCAGAACAGCATGTGGAGCTCCTGGTATGAGACGCCGTTGTTACAGGGATCAGGTCAGTGTATGTGCGCCAGCGGCTGCTGGAAAATGCTGATCTTACCTTACGCTCGGCGATCGAGACAGCCGACACGCTGGAAGCTGTTATGCACAGCGCTGGTGCTTTCCAGACGCGTAATCCCCCACCGGTTCCGTGGACGCTGCAGACCCCGCCACCCGCTAGCGAATCAGCCACAGCTGCTGCCAGTCGCAAGTCCGCACAGTGTTACTTCTGCGGACTCGAAAAGCACCCCCGAAAACACTGCCCAGCCCAAGAAGCTACCTGCTCCGGCTGCGGAAAGAAGGGCCATTTTGCCAAGGTCTGTAGGTCTAAACCACGAGCAGGGTCAGGCAGCGCCGCGTGTGAGGCATGGGAGCTACCATCTTGGTTGCCGACATCTTGCCTGACCGCCTTGTGTGAGACATGGGGGCGGCCATCTTTGTCGGCGCCGCCTCGCCCCGCCCCCGACCCACGGGTGCTTACCGGGCACCAAGATGGCGGTTCAACTCCCCATAACCCTCGACCAAAGTGCCCCACACCAGCTTGCAAGGTCAATGATGGACATCCTGGTGGAGGGACACAGGACAAGCTGCCTGTTTGACACGGGCAGCACTGAAAGTTTTATTCACCCAGACATGGTGCAACACTGCAGACTCGTGACATGGCTGGTAAGCCAGAGGGTCACCTTGGCTTCTGGGTCGAATTCCACAGACATCCGAGTGGGTTGCGTAGCGACATTGATGGTGCAGGGCACAGAATATCGGGACCTTGCGCAACTGGTCATGCCTCAACTGTGCGCGCCAATGCTATTGGGGTTGGACTTCCAGAGCCATCTCGGAAGTGTGACTATGGCATATGACGGGCCCCTCCCACCACTCACTGTCAGGAATCCTCAGTTTGGTGGGGCTTTGCCATATACCCCGCTACTGACCACACACACACACCGACCCACACATCCCACCCAGCACCATGCCGACGGCTGCGCTACTGACACCACTTGCAGCCTCTCCACCCTCAAGATCCCTCCCCCACCGCAGTTTGCCAACCTGACCCCTGACTGTAAACCTGTGGCAACTAAAAGCAGGAGGTATAGCACAGGGGACAGGGCCTTCATTCAGTCAGAGGTGCAGCAGTTGCTCAGGGAGGGGATCATTGAGCCAAGCACAAGTCCTTGGAGGGCCCAGGTGGTCGTTGTTCGGACAGGGCAGAAAAATAGGATGGTCGTGGACTATAGCCAGACCATCAATAGGTTCACGCAGCTTGACGCGTACCCCCTACCCCGCATCGCAGATATGGTCAACCAGATAGCTCAGTACAAGGTGTACTCGACCATAGATCTGAAATCCGCTTATCACCAGCTCCCCATCCGCCCGGAGGACAGCCTCTACACCGCCTTCGAGGCGGGCGGCAGGCTCTATCACTTCTTGCGCGTCCCCTTCGGTGTCACGAATGGTGTCTCTATCTTCCAGAGGGAAATGGACCAGATGGTGGACCAGAGACAACTAAAGGCCACATTTCCCTATCTGGATAACATCACCATCTGTGGTCTCGACTGGTCGGATCACCACACCAACCTCCAACGATTTTTCCAAGTGGCCAAAGCCCTGAACCTTACTTATAACAGGGACAAGTGTGTGTTCGGAACCACCCGACTCGCTATCCTTGGGTATGTCGTGGAGAATGGGGTCATTGGCCCTGATCCCGACCGTATGCACCCCCTTTTAGAACTCCCTCTTCCCACCGGCCTCAAAGCCCTCAGACGGTGCCTGGGCTTCTTTTCCTATTACGCCCAATGGGTCCCCCATTACGCAGACAAGGCCCGCCCCCTGGTCAAGTCCACCACATTTCCCCTCTCTGCCGAGGCCCACGCGGCCATCAGCCGCATTAAAGGGGACATTGCCAAAGCAACGATGCATGCGGTGGACGAGACCATTCTCTTCCAAGTAGAGAGTGACTCCTCCGATTTCGTGCTTGCTGCTACCCTCAATCAGGCAGGCAGGCAAGCCAGTAGCATTCTTTTCTCGTACCCTTCAAGGCTCTGAAATTCGGCACTCCGCGGTGGAGAAAGAAGCCCAGGCCATAGCGGAAGCTACTTGGCACTGGAGGCACTATCTCGCTGGCAAAAGGTTCACCTTGCTGACCGACCAGCGCTCAGTTGCGTTATGTTCAGCAACCAACAGCGGGGCAAAATCAAAAACGATAAAATTTTGCGGTGGAGAATAGAACTCTCCACCTACAACTACGATATCCTGTACCAACCTAGAAGGCTCAATGAGCCCCCTGATGCCCTATCCCGGGGAGTGTGTGCCAGCGCACAGCTCGACCAGCTATATGCCCTCCATGCACATCTTTGCCACTCGGGGGGTCATCCGATTTTACCATTTCGTGAAAGCCCGGAACCTGCCTTACCCCCTTGAGGACATCAGGACGATGACCAGGGACTGTCAAGTCTGCGCTGAGTGCAAACTGCACTTCTACCGTCCTGACAAGGCGCAACTTATCAAGGCCACCCACCCATTTGAGTGACTGAGTGTTCACTTTAAGGGCCTCCTTCCCTCCACCAACCGCAATGTCTACTTTCTCAACATTATCGACGAGTACTCGAGGTTCCCCTTTGCCATCCCCTGCCCCGACACCACTGCCATGTCCATCATAAAAGCCCTGCACCAGCTCTTCACTCTGTTCGGATATCCCTGCGATATCCACAGTGATAGAGGGTCCTCCTTTATGAGTGATGAGCTGCGCCAGTACCTGCTGGCTAGGGGCATTGCTACTAGTAGGACCATGAGCTACAATCCCCGGGGAAATGGACAGGTGGAGAGGGAGAATGCCACAGTGTGGAAGACCACACTTTTATCCCTTAAGTCAAAGAGGTTGCCGGTCTCTTGATAGCAGGATGTCTTCCCCAAGGCACTCCACTCTATCCGCTCTCTGCTATGTACGTCCACCAATGCCACCCCTCACAAGTGCCTCTTTTCTTTTCCCAGGAAGTCTGTCACTGGGACCACCCTACCAGTTTGGCTGACATCCCCAGGGCTAGTGCTGCTCCAGAAACATGTGACGAGCAATAAATACTCCCCGCTGGTCGAGAGGGTTCACCTACTACATGCGAACCCCCAGTATGCCTATGTGGTCTTACCTGATGGGCGGGAGGACGTGGTCTCCGTCCGCGACCTGGTGCCCGCAGGAGCAGCAGACCATTACCCCAAACACTCCACGGTAACTATGAACCCTGTACCCAAGGTGACACCGTGCACACCAAGCCCTACACAGACTCCTCACGACACTTCTATACCGGGCGTCTCGTACGCACATATACCAGGCACCTCGCACACGCATGAGGGATCACTGACATCTAGTGGGCTGACACCACCAGTCAGGCCGGAACCAACACAACCACCGTCTCCGGTGCAATCACCACCGGCACCTGTGCAATCACAGCCGGTGCTACGTAGATCGCAGTTACAGATTCGACCACCTGATAGACTTAACCTGTAAATATACTTGTAAGAAACTTCACCCCATGGGGACTCTCTTTTAAAATAAAGGGGGGGTGAATGTGGTGAACTACATATACCTGTCTGGACATGCCCCCCGCTGACTGCTCCTGTGGATCCTCCCACCGACCCCGGTATAAAGGCGATTGGAGACACAGCCCCGGCCTCAGTCTCCAGGATGTTGTGTGGTGGTCACTTGCTGCTTGTTCTTTCTTCCAGCCAATAAAAGCCGATATCTTGCCTCGCGTCTCTGAGAGTTATTGATGGTACATCAGTCCTCATCCAGCAGATTTTCCTCAGCGTTGGAATCCACCAAGGTGGAGAGAGGTAGGGACTGTTGGTGATAATTCATCCGGGTTTGGGGGGCAGAATGGAGTGTCGTCTGACTCACCATAACGGTCAGAGCAGGAGCTATGCTTGGAGCGGAAGGGGGAGAGAGGTTAGGGCTGGTTGAAGATGGTAAAAAGGGCCGTGGGCTGACCGGAGGAGCGGGGCGACTGGTCTTTTGTCTCAGACACTTTTAAAGTTGATTATCTAGACTGGTGGCTGGAGAGATTAGAGAGTCCAGGCTCTCCGCGTCACTCCTCGCTGCCAATTTATCTTTTATCTTATCTGAGAGGCCCTGTCAAAACACTTCCCGTAGTGCCTCGTTATTCCACCCAAAATCAGCCGCTAATGTATGGAACTTGATGGAGTATTTTGCTAAGCTTCACGTACCCTGGTAGAGAGTTAGCAAGCGCTTAGTGGCATCCTTAACGCTAATGGGATGTTCAAAGACCTTCCTCATTTCAGAGACGAAGGAGGAACAGACCTTTGGCCGGTTGTCCCAGATTGGCACAAGCCAAGGCATCCCCTCGTAACAGCCCCATGATGTACGCAATTCTTGATCTGTCCGATGTGTACGTACGTGGCTGCTGCTTGAAAACCAAGGAGCATTGTAGCAGGAAGACTCGGCACTTCCCTAGGTCCCCAGCGTTGGGTTCTGGTTCGGGTACGTACGGCTCTCGAGGTGATGGTATTGCTGACCCAAGTGGCGTAGCCATCCCAGGCTGTGCGGTTTGGTCAGACTGGGTTCTTGGCAGGGATGGAGTGAGGGGAGGGGATACCCGGTCAACCTGCTCACTGACCTTCTTTACATCCTCGGACTGGGCACAAAGATCGTTCATGACTTCTCTGAGCAGTTGATCATGTACGCCCAGTAGGGAGCCCTGGCTGACGAGGGCCCGTTGCACGGGGTCTGTGAGCGCTAGGTTCATTCTTGGCCAGTTCGTGCTGTTGCAGGGACGTAGCTGGGGATGAACCCAAGTGCAGGACGCAGGCATGGACACCGTCGCAACACATTAGCACCGTCGCGAACGGGGAACCAGTATCCAGGAGAATCTTTACACAGATACAAGGTTTACAGAGAGTATCCAGGAAATGATGCTGAGCTTAGAACTGACAGTCCAAAGGAATCAGGAAACAAGGTTTACTCACACTAGAGTCGACCAACAAACTGGCAGAGCGTGGCTGTGACGCCAGAGTTTTATCTTGTGTTCGTTAATGGGAACCAGGTGTGCTGTAATTAATGGGACTAGCAATCATAGGGAATCAGCCAACAGGAATTAAAGCACAATCAATGAGATAATGGCAAGATGGGGAATTGCCAGTCAGGACCATGACAAGTCCTGCATAGAAGGTTAATTCAGGATCTTTGCTCACTTGGCATTCAGCATGAAGTAGTAAATTGGATTTGACTTAGGCTTAGTGAGTAGGTATCTCGCTATCTGGAGGCTTGTGACTAGTGGTGTGTCACAGGGATTGGTGCTGCATCCACTGACATTTATTAATGATCTGGAAGATGATGTGATAAACTGGATCAGCAAATTTGTGGATAACTCCAAAGCTGGGAGCAAAATGGATAGCAAAGACGGCCATAAAAGCTTACGGCAGGTTCTGGACCAGCTGGAGAAAATGGACTGAAAATTGGCAGACTGGATTTATTTCAAATAAGTGCAAGGTGCAGTTCTTTGGGAGGACAAACCAGCGCAGGGCTTGCGCAGTGAACCCTAGGGCACTGTAGGGTGTGGTAGAACAAAGGAATCTGAGAATACAGATCCATAATTTCTTGAAAGTGGTGTCACAGGAAGGTCCTAAATAGGGAGCTCTTAGAACATTGGCCTTCATAAATCAAAATACTGAGTACAGGAGTTGGGATGTTATGTTGCACAAAACATTGGTGAGGCCTAATTTGGAGTATTATGTACAGTTTCGGTCACTTACCTACAGGAAAGATATCAATAAGATTGAAAATGCACTGAGAAAATTTACAAGGATGTTGGTAGGACGTGAGGACCTGTGTTATACAGAAAGGTTGAATAGATTAGGATTTTGCTCTGTGGCGTATAGGAGATTGTAGGGAGATTTGATAGAAGCATACAAACTTACGAATAGTAAAGGCAGGGTAAATGCAAGCAGGCTTATTCCACTGAGGTTGGGTGAGACGTGAACTAGAGCTCACGGGTTAAGGATGAAAGGTGAAATATTTAAGGGGTATCTATGGAGGAACCTCCTCATTAAGAGGGCAGTGTGAGTGTGGAATAAGGTGTCAGTGCAAGTGGTGAATGCAGGTTTGCTTGCAACATCTAAGAGAAGTTTGGACAAGAGAGAGGCGTGTGGAGTGCTGTGCTCCAGGGGCTGGTCAATGGGACTAAGCTGAATCCCAATTTAGCAAAGACTAGATAGGCTGAGTGGCCTGTTTCTGTGCGTAGTGCTCTAAAGCCCTCTGACTCTGCAAGTTAGGCAGCATCTATGGATGGAGATAAACAGTTGATGTTTCAAGCTGAGACTCGTCATTAGGACTCAGGCTAGAACTGCTTAAATCCTGATGAAGGGTCTCGGCCCAGAACACTGACTACTCACTTCCCTCCCTAGATGCTATCTAACGTGCTGAGTTCCTCCAGCGTCTTGTGAGAGTTGCTCAGCATTTCCAGCATCTGCAGAATTGCTTGTGTTTTCAGCCCAGCTTGCCTGAGCGGAACACAATGTCAAGTTAAACTAAATCTATCTGCCCATATATGATCCATATCTCTCCATTCCTTGGACATTCGTATGTCTGTTGAAGAGCCTCGTAGGCACCCTATTATACTTTGCTTCCACCACTCCCTCTGGCAGCCTGATCCAGGCATCTATATCTTCAATATTTCACAGTCACAGCCTGTGCTGCCGAGCCTTGCCCCGTGCCATTCTCTCTCGGCAATGAGTGACAATGAGGTGCTGTGACTGTGAAATATCGAAGGTACTTTATTGCCAACTAAAATCTTGCTCTCAGTTTATTGCCATAGGTGTGAATTTTTGAACAGATTCATCGGGTAGTGTTCAGATGCGGACATCTAAGCTGTCTATCTCATTCCTCATCCACTTTGCATCCATCCTCCACTCTTCTCATCCATATGGTTTTAATAGACCTTTATTCAGTATCCCTCCACCCCCCCCCCCCCGCGTCCCCGTCCCCCCAGTCCACCATCCCCCCACCACCTAGTCCATGTTGGCCAGGAAGGCTGGTATTCCTTCATTTACAGATTCCCGGTGGGAGCAGCTGACCTCTGATTTCATTGTGAGTTATTGCCATCAAGTGGCTGGCAGTCAAATTACACCAGGTCAAAATCTCACATCACTGCAATAGATGATCCCTATTCAACAAGTTACTTCTTACATTACAGCACACCCACTCTGCATCACAGACACTCATTCTGAATGGAATTAGAAAGGTCTTGTTATATTTATTGTGACAGGCCTTCAGTGTTTATGTTCACATGAGGGCACGTGCAATCACTGTTTGATTTCTGAAATAGCTTGTAGGCGGTCCTGTTTCTGTTCCTGTTTTGTGGGCTGTGAGATGGCTGATGAGGCCAGTATAGGAAGCACAGACAGAAATGGAGCAGAAAGACCTCAGTGGAACAGGTGGGGTGTAATTTATGAGGTGGTGTTGACCTTCTACTGGATTTCGATTGCTTCCAGTTGAGGTCGTGAGTACCGCGTCAAATTGTTCTTCTTAGGTTTGAGTTGTGAGTGCGGGATTAATCTTTTTAAGAATGAGCTAGAATAGTTTCCCTGACAATTTGGTTATCTCAGGACTTTAGGTAGTCTGTGACTCAGAAACATACAGGAGGGCAGAGATCTCTCCTGCCCAGTGGATTACTTGTTGTAGATCAGAAAGAGGCCATTCATCCCATTGGGTCTGTGCCAGCTCCATGCAGTGTTATATGTCAGTTCCACTCCCTGCCCCTTATTTTGCATTGAACATTCTCCCTCAAATATCCATAAACTTCCCCTTGAATCTTCCACATTTTGCTGACAAAAAGGTGTAGTTCACAATTGCCAATAGCCTACTACGACGTCTTTGGGATGTGGGAGGAGGATGGAGGATCTGATGGAAACTCGCTCATCAAAGGGACAATATACAAACCCGACACAGCATCTTCATTGACTCATCTCATTTTCAACTCATTTAATGAAACATCCAAGAGAGTGACCTTATACTTAATAATCCCAAAACAAAGATTCCCTACCAATCTCTCCTTACTTAACAAACCTGGGGTTTGACAATAGGGGTCTGTAAAGAGACCTTGGAAAAAATAAATGTTTCCATATTTCTGCAGCCTCCTATCAGTAAAACAGACATTGTCTGTGAAGGTTACTATTGCACAACCAACACCCAACTTTGGAAAAAATTGTTTGAAGATAAGACCTCAAACCCAGTACACAAGCCTTACCCATCAAACAGCAGAGATCACTCTCCGCCCATATACTTCTCAATCATGAACTGTGAGTAATCATTGCATTTGCTCAAAATTTCCACTGAGTATATTATAAAGACAATTATTTTATCCTTTTCCTTTAAGCAGTTGAGGTGAAAAGAGTGAAGTGCTGAAGCTTAACTACGTCTGCTTCTGGATAATAGGAGTTCATTCATGAACTTGAAGCCCAATTTGAGTGGAACATTTATTATTTCAATCAGAGAGTTTTGAACTGAAATATGATCTTTAGAGCTTATTCATCCTGCTCATAAACTGTTAAACCTCTGGTAGGATTTGGGCTTGAGAAAACATCATTGTCATGGCTATGCTATTTTATTTGCTCTTTTTTAATTAGTGGTATTTTCTTCTAGTCTCCTTTCATTCATTCTTTCCCTTCATTTTCCTTTCTATCTTGGTATTTAGTTCAATTGTAATTGACCAGAAATAGATCAAGATTTGCCATAATGATTAGACAAGGAAATTGGATACCAATGACATTACATTATGACTAAGTAACTATATTATAATGAGCGCCTCTCCATTTCTAAGTACTGAAGGCGTGAAATGGCACAGGGATGAGCACAGGAAGATTAGGAAAGAATAATTCATTTTAAGCTGCATTAAAGACATTGAGTATTGAATATCCCATGTTCACTATTGCTTAACAAAAGGTCCCACTAAGAAAGACAGAGATCTAAGGTAAAACAGAAAATTTTCATTTTATAAAGTTCCACTCCCTGAGCCCTGGTTAACCCTAAGCTGTATTTGGAGTCTCTCCCTCACAACAATACTCGATACTGCCATGCCTTTATCCATTGCAGTCTGCATGGAAACAGAATTATTACTGGGTATTGAGACCACAAGTCGGTCATAGAGTATAAGACCATAAAATATAGGAGCAAAATCAGGCCATTCAGCCCATTGAGTCTGCTCCACCAATTCATCATGGCTGATCCATTTTTCCTCTAAACTCCATTCTCCTGCCTTCCCCTGGTAACCATTCACAGCCTGGCTAATCAAGAATCTATCAACCTCAGCCTTGAACACATCTAGTGACATGGCTTCCACAACTGTCATTGGCAACTAATTCCACAGATTTACCAGCCTCTGGCTGAAGAAATTACTCTTCATCTCTTTTCTACATGGATATCCCTGTATCCTGATGCTGTGTTTTCTGGTCCTAGTTTCTCCCACTGTAGGAAACATCCTCTCCGCATCCCCTCTATCTAGGCCTTTCAACACTTCATAGGTTTCAATGAGATCTTCCCTTCATTCTTTTAAATTCCAGTGAGTACAGGCCCAGAACCATCAAATTCTCCTCATATAATAACCCTTTTGTTCCCAGAAAAATTCTCAGGAACATCCTCTGAACCTGCCCCAATGCTTTCTGAGATAAAAGGCTTGTCTATCTTTGCATCATCCTCAAACCTGGCCACAAAGACATCAATTCCATTTTCCAAATCATTAACATATAATGTAAAAAGAAGCTACTTCAATCCCAAACCCTGCGTAACACCACTAGTCACTGGCAACCAATGAGAGAAGGCTCCTTTTAATCCCATTCTTTGCTTCCTGGCAATCAACTAGTCCTCTATCCATGCTAATATCTTTCCTATAATACTATGACTCTTGTTAAGTAGCCTCATAATGTGTCACCTTGTCAAAGGCCATCTGAAAATCTAAGTAAACAACATCCACCAATTTACTTATGTCTATCCCCTGCTTGGTATTTCCTCAAAGAATGCCAACAGATTTGTCTGGTAAGATTTTCCCTTAAGGAAATCATACTGACTTCAGCCTGTTTTATCACGTGCCTCCGAGTACCCTGATAACTCGTCATTAGCAATTGACTCCAATATCTTCCCAATCACCAAGGTCAAGCTAACTGGCCTATAATTTCCTTTCTTCTGCCTCTCTCCCTTCCTGAAGAGTGGAGTGATTTTTGCAATTTTCCAGATCTTCGGAATCATACCAGAATCTAGTGATTCTTGAAAGATCACGAACAATGCCTCCACAATCTCTCCAGCCACTTCTTTCAGAATCCTGGGGTGTACTCCATCTGGTCAGGGAGATTTATCCAACTTCAAACCTTTCAGCTTCCCAAGCATCTTCTCCCAAGTAATGGCAATTGCATACACTTCAGACCCTGACACTCTCAAACTTCTGGCATTCTGCCAGTAGCTTCCACAGTGAAGATGGATGAAATATACTCATTTAGTTTGTCTGCTATTTCTTTGTCCCCCATTACTACCCCTCCAGCATAATTTTTCAGCGGTCTGATATCTACTCTCACTTCTCTTTTACTCTTCATATATCTGAAAAAAACTTTTTGTACCCAGTTTGATATTATTGATTAGATTACCTTCATTTTTTATCTTTTCCCTCTTTTTGTTTTTTTTAATTGCCTTCTCTTGGTTTTTAAAAGCTTCCCAATCCTCTAACTGCCCAATATTTTTTACTCTATTATATACCTTCTCTTTGGCTTTTATGTTGTTTTTGACTTTTCTTGTCAACCATGATTGCATCATCCTGCCTTTAGAATACTTCTTCTTTGGCACGTAACTATACTGCACCTTTTGACTTGTTCCCAGAAAATAGGCCATTGATGTTCTGCTGTCATCTCTGCTGGTGTCCCCTTCTATTCAAATTTGGCGTGCATCTCCTCATGCCTCTATAATTCTCTTTACTCCACTATAATACTGATAATCTGACTTTAGTTTCTCCCTCTCAAATTGCAAGGTGATTTTCTGATTACTCTCCTAAGGGTTCATTTACCTTAAGCTCCCTAATCAAATCCCATTCATTACACAACACTCAGTCTAGAATAGCTTCTCCCTAGTGGGCTGAACCACATGTTACTTTAAAAAGTCATCTCCTAGGCATACTACAAATTCTCTCTCTTGGGACCCAGCACCAACCTGATTTTCCCAATCAACCTCCATGTTGAAATCCCCCATGACTATTGTCTTTGCCTTTTTGACATACCTTTTCTATTTTCCATTGTAACTTGTAGCCCACATCCTGGCTACTCTTCAGAGAACTATATATAACTTGCATCAGGGTATTTTTACACTTGCAGTTTCTTAACACTACCCACAATAATTCTACCTCTTCTGATCCAATGTCACCTCATTCATTTTTTTCCCAACAGAAGCACCCAAACCCCTCTGCCCACGTGCTTGTCCTTTCGGTGTCATGTATATCCTTTGATGTTAAGCTCCTAACTATGATCTTCTTTCAACCATGACTCAGTGATACCCACATCATACCCACGAATCTCTAAATGTGCAACAAGGTCATATACCTCATAGTATACCGCAGGCATTCAAATATAACACCTTAAGTCCTGTATTCATCGCCCTTCTAAATTTTGCCCCCGTAGTAATCTACAACTTATCCCACCGACTGCAATTATGTGTCTGTTCTTCCCCACAGTCTCACTGTCCACTTCATCTAGTTGTATCCCAACTGCCCCTTCCTCAGCCCTATCAGCTTATATCCCACCCCACTGCCAATTTAGTTTGAACCCTCCCCAACAACTCCAGCAAACCTGCCTGCAAGGATATTGGTCCCCCTCATGTTCAGATGTAGTCCATCTCTTTTGTACAAGTTGTACCTTCCCTAGAAGAGATGCCAGTGATCCAGAAATCTGAACCCTGCCCCCTGCACCAGTTTGTCAGCCACACATCATCTGCCAGGTCGTTCTTTTTTTACTCTCGCTGGTGCATAGCATAGGCAGCAATCCACTGATAACTACCCCGGAGGTCCTACTTCTCAGCTTTCTACCTAACTCCCAAGTTCTCTCCTCAGGACATCCTTCCTTTTCCTACCTACGTCGTTGTTACCAAGACTTCTGGCTGCTCATCCTCCCCCTTTGGATTGCCTAGCAAAGCACTTCCATTAATCTCATTTTCCTGTTTATTTCTCCATTATCCTGCAAGCCATTCTCCCTCAAATGGCTGTCTACTAATTGATAACTCTAAGTGGAACAGTTTCTCTCAAATCATCCTTGTACTGTTTGCCCAAGTTTTAAATCTGTATTCAATCACTAAAGGGAATGGTTTCTCTCTTTTTAACGTAAGTTACCAAGACCTCTTTCTAATCTGCTCTCTATCCTTCTAGGACCTAGAAGAGTATTCAGTATGACCATACATCTGAAACCCCTTTTCGCTGTAATTCTTCTAATAAAGTTCATGTCTGCTCTCTTTGGGCCTTCACGTATAAATGAGGTGCCCCGAATTGACCACATGGCCAAATTGTTTCTTCGTACAAGATCAACATAACTTCCTGCATTTTTCCTTTGTGTTCTATTTTGAAATTGTGGTATCCTAAACATTTTCTCAACATGCCTTGCTATCTTCCAGGGTGTACATTACTACGTATGTACACCCAGGACCCTCTGTTTCTGCGTTCCACTCAGAACTGCAGCATTTAGTCTCTGTTGACTAACCCATGAGATCTGTAGTCAGAGGCATTCAGATCTGATTACAAGAGGACCAGGTACAATCTCCAGAAAGCCATCTCATTGACAAAGTGGCAATTCTGAATCAATAAAGGATGCTCAACGTAGTTGGTGACAACAGGGTTTTCTTCCAGATCAGCTCATTGTCTTCTTTTGTTGATTTGGTTACACTGGAACTTAGAAGGATGAGAGGGGATCTGATTTAAACATATAAGATTATTAAGGGATTGGACACACTGGAGGCAGGAAGCATGTTCCCGCTGATGGGTGAATCCAGAACTAGAGGCCAGAGTTTAAGAATAAGGGGTAGGCCATTTAGAACGGAGATGCGGAAAAACTTTTTCACCCAGAGAGTGGTGTATATGTGGAATGCTCTGCCCCAGAAGGCAGTGGAGACCAAGTCTCTGGATGCATTCAAGAGAGAGTTAGATAGAGCTCTTAGGCCGGAGTGTTCATTGAAATCTTTAATCTCTCACTTTGGCAATGTACCCACCTGCAATTATACCAGTGCCTGAGACAAATGTAGTAACCTGCCTCAATCCACAGTCATGAGGTGTTTTGAAAGGTTGGTGATGAAACATATCACTCCTGCCCGAGAAGCAACTTGCCTATTGGCTCTTTGGCTCTTCAGTCAATTCTGGAACATCGGGGCAGCAAAGATGCATAAATTAGGATGCTCTTTATTGACTACAGCTCAGCATTCAATACTAACATCCCCTCAAAACTAGTCAATAATCTTCCAGACTTTGGCTTCAATACCCCCTTGAGCAATTGGATCCTCGATTTCCTGACTTGCTGATCCCTGTCAGTTAAGATTGGCAACAATATCTCCTCCACAACTTCCATCAGGCCGAATAAAGTGGATGATGAAGTAGTGTATAGTAGGGAGATTCAAAATATGGCTGAGTGGTGCTACAACAACAATGTCTTACTCGATGTAAGACCAAAGAGCTGATTATTGATCAATTCCTCAGTATTATCATTCAGAGAACCTGTCCTGGGGTCAGCCTGTAAGGGAAATTATGAAGAAAGCACATCAGCAACTTTACTTCCTAAGACGTTTGAGCAGAATTGTCATTACAACTAAAACTTTGACAATCTTCTATATTTGTGTGGTTGAGAGTATATTGACTGGCTGCATCACAGCTTGGTATGGAACACCAATGCCCAAGAATGGAAAACCCTGCAAGAAGTAGTGGGTTCAACCCAGTCTATCATGGGTAACATGGCCCTCACCACTGGGCACATCTATAGGGAATGTTGGCGCAGGAAGGCAGCACCCATGATCAGGGATCCCCACCACCCAGGTCATGGGCCCTTCTGACTGCTGCCATCAGGAAGAAGTCAGTAGCCTCATGACTCACACTTACTTAGTTATTATTATCATTTCTTTCGCATTTTCTACATTTGACATCTTAAAGTTGTTAGTACTTTATTATGTATTTTTGATAATTTTTTTTTTGTGTTAACCACCTGGTCCTGTATTTCCACAGGAACCCCTCTGTTTCTGGAAAGAGGTCTTCAACTCTGAGTCAGACTTCCTTGTTGATGTCTCATCTGTTGAGATCATGGGACGTCTTCCATGGAGAGTCTTGCTCTTCCATTGTTTAACTTTCTGTCCTATGGTGATAATTTCTTCATCTTTTCTGGGTTGTGCTTTAATTTTTTAGTAGTGTGTACTTCTTATCAGAATTCAATATGCTTCCATGGAGTGCTGAATCATGTTTTTGTTGATGAAAATATATCTTTGTGTAAATTCTTTATGTCTGTTATTCCTCTTCCACCTTCTATCCTAGGTAGTGTTGATCTGGAGCATTCAAGTGTTTTATAAAATTTGTCATTTAAGTTCTTATTTTTTTGTAATTTTTCCAAATTAGTTTCAGACCAAGATACGACAAAAGAATCTGTTAATACGGGTATAGCAAAAGTGTTTCTTGCCTTTGTTACCCAGTGCCTATAAAAAGTATTCATCTCTCTTTGAAGTTTTCATGTTTTATTGTTTTACATCACTGAATCACAGTGGATTTAATTTGGCTTTTTTAACACTAATCAACAGAAAAAGGCTCTTTCATGTCAAAGTGAAAACAGACCTCTACAAAGTGATCTAAATTAATTACAAATATAAAACACAAAATAATTGTTTCGATAAGTATTCACCCCCCCTTTTAATATGATACACCAAATCATCATTAGTACAGCCAATTAATTTTAGAAGTCACATGATTAGTTAAATGGAGGTCATCTGTGTGCAGTCCAGGTGTTTCAGCAGATTGTAGTAAAAATACTCCTGTATCTAGAAGGTCCAACTGCTGGTGAGCAGTTGTATCCTGGCAAAAACTACATAATGAAAATAAAAGAACGCTCCAAGCAAATTCGTGAAAAGGTTATTGAAAAGCACAAGTCAGGGGGATATGGATTTGAGAAAATTTCCAAGTCATTGAATATCACTTGGAGTACGGTTAAGTCAATCAGCAAGGAATGGAAAGGACATGGACAGTGACGTCTGCCATATGGAGCACTTTATAGGTGTTGGGAGCTTGTCCCCACTACCACCCCCGGCAATGACAACCTTAGGAACTTTTTGTACGTGCTTTATATCTATTAAAATGTCATCAACACCAACCAATAAATTGTCCAGCTGCATAACCTCTTTAATTATAATTTTTTTTAATGTTTTCAGTCAAGGGTAGTAGGTTTCACAGAACGAGCCAGTACTGCATGATGTGCTTTACTTCTGGTTGCACTTCTTTTGTGTTTTGCAATTTTTGAATTGGGACAGCCTGCAGATAATGAACACTGGAATATGCCTTTTGATTTTGTGTTTTATATTCTGTTAATGCTCTTCTTTTTGTTGCAGTTTGCATGATTTTTTTTGCACATGGGGTGAAGTGTTTTTTTCTTTAAACAAGTTCTACAGAGCTTTGTTTCATGGCTGTCAGTGTGGAAAAACAAATCTTAGGGCTATATGCTGCATACACACTTTGACAATAAATGTACTTTGAATCCTTTGAACCTATTGGCCTTCCCTAGTTGCCCTGAAAAGGTGACAGTAAGCTGCCTTCTTGAACTGCTACAGCCCTTGGAGGGAATTTCCAATGCCAGCTCTTCTTCCCTTTTGGGATTTTCATTTTTGTTCTCTCTCTGCAGTATTGTATTCTTAGATTTTGGTTCCCTAAATAGTAATCTGAGTGAAGTGTGAATAATCTGTTGCCTGTACAGAAACAAGAACAGGGATAGGTTGGTGAACCCTGCAGTTCAGCAAGAATGTAGATGAAACTTTACATCAACTTCCTTTCCTACTCTGCCCACATATCCCTTGATAATGAATCCACATGGTACTTGATTGCATTTCTGCATAATACAGGTTAAGATGAAGATTAGTGTAGTGACACATCCCTGCCCAATCCTGGTCTGTACTAGGATCGAGTCTGTGGTGGATCCATTGGTTAAGATCACAGCTTGTAGATGTAGAAGGGTAAAGAGCTTCTGAATCTGAGAAGGATTCTCCAAAATCATCCTCCGTTGAGGGAATCAATGGATTGTATACTCTGTTACCAATGTTTTTCTTGAAGATCAGATTCAATGCACTTCGAGTATCTACATTGCAACAATAAAAATCTTCAGTTACTGAGAAGTAATGACTGAAATGGACAGAGGATGGCAATCACAGTCGGTGCACTGATATTTGGGAAATTAAAATCTCCCACCACAACAACCATGTTATAATTACACCTTTCCTGAGGTGCTGGATGTCCTTAATAATGGACGCTGCCTTTCTGAGACATCGCTCCTTGAAGATGTCCTGGGTACTTCATAGGCTATTACCCAAGATGGAGCCGGCTAAATTTACAACCCCCTGCAGCTTCTATCAGTCGTGTGTAGTAGCCCCCCTCCCCCTCATACCAGACAGTGATGCAGCCTGTCAGAATGCTCTCCATGGTACATCTATAGAAGTTTTTGAATGTATTTGTTGACATACCAAATCTCTTCAAACTCCTAATGAAGTATAGTCGCTGTCTTGCTTTCTTTCAAAGTGCATCAATATGTTGGGACCAGGTTAGGTCCTTAGAGATCTTGACACCCAGGAACTTGAAAATGATTACTCTCTCCACTTCTAATCCCTCTATGAGGACTGGTATGTGTTCCTTTGAATTACCCTTGCTGAAGTCCACAATCAGCTCTCTCATTTTACTGATGTTGAGTGCCAAGTTGTTGCTGTGACACCACTCCACCAATTGGCATATCTCACTCCTGTACGCCCTCTCGTCTCCATCTGAGAATCTACCAACAATGGCTGTATCATCAGCAAATTTATAGATGGTATTTGAGCTATGCCTGGCCACACAGTCATGTGTGTACAGAGTGTAGAGCAGTGGGCTAAGCACACACCCCTGAGGTGCACCAGTGTTGATCGTCAGCGAGGAGGATATCACCAAACCACACAGACTGTGGTCTTCCAGTTAAGAAATTGAGGATCCAATTGCAGAGGGAGGTACAGAAGCCCAGGTTCTGTAACTTCTCAACCTAAACATATTTGATTTTGAAGGCCTTTTCATGGGGATCTGTAGAGAAAAGGTATTATCTAATTGAAGTGCGTTCATTCTCCACAGATAAGATCCAGCCTTTCGCCCTTTTTAAGATCTGCAACTGGTTGTAATTATGCTCTCCACATGGCAGCACTCTTTTTATGAACTTTTTTGAAAACCTACCATTCAAACAGAGCAGTCAGCTGGATATTTCATTTCAGGCAGTCATGCACAGAATGTAGTTCGGGGGATTGACTTGATTGAAGTGAATGATTAAAGGTATATCATTACCGTTTACTGGTTCTCTTTGTTGAGCTTCCATAGAACAGCATCGCATCACTTCAGCTTTACAACTACAACAAACAAAATTCAGTATTTGAAAGCTGAACTATCATGGAAACGATTGTTAAGTTGTGTTTGTATTTAACAAAAATCCTTTTCAGCACATTAGGTTTACTCAGCTGTGAAGATGCATAGAAAAATATTAAGCTATAAATGGGTCAAACCAGCCTAGCGATGAGAGCACAGTTGCAGCTGGAGCATTTGGTCTTTACTCCAGACTTTCTACATTTCTGACTATTTGAGAGTTATGTTTTCCATGCCAAATGCTTTTTCATTAGTTTGGACTTTACTCTGCAGTTGCATTCAAGGTTAGTGCAGTATTAAGCATAATTTTGTTGTATTTCTCAGTTCTAATTGTTTCTTTCCTTATTTCCCTTGTGGCAATCTTGTTAAACTCCTGCATTGATGAAAAATACTTTGAGGCACGTGCACAGCTCAGCTCACAATAGCTCAGCATTCTGACTACTGAGAATTCAGTAGGTAATAAAAATGAGACCAGCTGCAGAAAGTGCAGTCTAAATGAACAAAGCAGATGAGCTTAGAACCTGGATCAGTACTTGGAGCAGTGATGCTGTGGCCATTACAGAGACTTGGATGGTGCAGGGGCAGGAATGGCTACTTCAAGTGCTGGGCTTTAGATGTTTCAGGAAGGACAGGGAGGGAGGCAAAAGAAGTGGGTGTGTGGCACTGCTGATCAGAGATGGTGTCATGGCTGCAAAAAGGGGGAAAGCCATGGAGGGATTATCTACTGAGTCTCTGTGGGTGGAAGTTAAAAGCAGGAAGAGGTCAATAACACTACTGGGTGTTTAGTTTCATAGACCACCCAATAGTAACAGGGACATCATGGAGCAGATTGGGAGACAGATTCTGGAAAGGTGTAATTATAACATGGTTGTTGTGGTGGGAGATTTTAATTTCCCAAATATTGATTGGCATCTCCCTACACTCTAGTGCCTAGAGCAAGGGGTTTAGATGGGGGTGAAGATTGTGAGGTGTGTTCAGGAAGGTTTCCTGACACAATATGTAGATAAGCCTAAAAGAGAAGCTGTACTTGATCTGGTATTGAGAAATGAACCTGGTTAGGTGTCAACTCTCTCAGTGAGAGAGCATTTTGGAGATAGAGTAGTGAGCACTAACTCCTTTACCATAGCATTGGAGAGGGATAGGAACAGACAAGTTAGGGAAGTGTTTAATTGGAACAAGCGGAAATATGAAGCTATCAGGCAGGAACTTGGAAGCATAAATTGAGAACAGATGTTTTCAGGGAAATGTACAGCAGAAATGTGGCAAATGTTCAGGGGATATTTGTGAGGGGTTCTGCATAGGTACGTTCCAATGAGAAAGGATGGTAGGTGTACAAAGGCTGTTGAAAATCTAGTCAAGAAGAAAAGAAAAGTTTATGAAAGTTTCAAAAAACCTAGGTAACGATAGAGATCTAAGGCTATAAGATCTAAGATTATAAGGCTAGCAGGAAAAAGTTTAAGAATGAAATTAGGAGAGTCAGAAGGAACCACAAGAAGGCCTTGGTGAGCAGGATTAAAGAAAACCCCAAGGCATTCTACAGGTATGAGATGAGCAAGAGGATAAGAAGTGAGTGAATAGGACCAATCAAGTGTGACAGTGGAAAAAATGTGTATGGAACCAGAGGAGAGAGCAGAGGTACTTAATGAGTACTTTGCTTCGGTATTCACTATGAAAAAGGATCTTGGAAATTGTAGGGATGACTTACAGAGGATTCAAAAGCTTGAGCATATAGACATTAAGAAAGAGGATGTGCTGGAGCTTTTGGAAAGCATCAAGTTGGATAAGTCTCCGGGACCGAATGAGATGTACCTCAAACTACTGTGGGAGTCGAGATAGGAGATTTCTGAGCCCCTGGCAATGACCTTTGCATCATCAATAGGGATGGGAGAGTTTCCATGGGATTGGAGGGTTGCAGATATTGTTCCCTTATTCAAGTAAAGGAGTAGAGATAGCCCAGGAAATTATAGACCAGTGAGTCTTACTTCAGATGTTGGTAAATTGATGGGAAAGATCCTGAGAAGCAAGATTTATGAACATTTGGAGAGGTATAATATGATTAGGAATAGTCAGCATGGCTTTGTCAAAGGCAGGTCATGCCTTACGAGCCTGATTGAATTTTTTGAGGATGAGACTGAACACGTTGCTATAGGTAGAGCATAAGATGTAGTGTATATGGATTTCAGCAAGGCATTTGATAAGATTCTCCATGCAGAGTTTATTGAGAAAATAAGGAAGCATGGGATCCAAGGAGACATTGCTTTATGGATCCAGAATTGGTTTGACCACAGAAGGCAAAGAGTAGTTGTAGATGGGTCACATTCTACATGGAGGTCTGTGACTAGTGGTGTGCCTCAAGGATCTGTTCTGGGACCCCTTCTCTACGTGATTTTTATAAATGGCCTCGATGAGGAAGTGGAGGGATGGGTTAGTAAATTTGCTGATGATACAAAGGTTGAATGTGTTGTGGATAGTGTGGAGGGCTGTCAGAGGTTACAACGGGACATTGATAGGATGCAAAGCTGAGCTGAGAAGTGGCAGATAACCCAGATAAGTGTGAAGTGGTTCATTTTGGTAGATCAAATATGATGGCAGAATAAAGTATTAATGGTAAGGCTCTTGGGTGTGCGGAGGATCAAAGGGATCTTGGGGTCTGTGTCTGTAGGACACTCAAAGCTGCTGTGAAGGTTGACTCTGATTAAGAAGGCATATGGTGCATTGGCCTTCATCAATTATGGGATTGAGTTTAAGAGCCGAGAGGTAATGTTGCAGCTACATAGGACCCTGGTCAGACCCCACGGAGTACTGTGCTCAGTTCTGGTCACCTCACTACAGGAAGGATGTGGAAACCATAGAAAGGGTGCAAAGGAGATTTATAAGGATGTTGCCTGGATTGGGAAGCATGACTTATGACAATAGGTTAAGTGAACGCGGCCTTTACTCCTTGGAGCGATGGAGGATGAGAGGTGACCTGATAGAGGTGTATAAGATGATGAGAGGCATTGATTGTGTGGATAGTCAGAGGCTTCTTCCCAGGGCTGGAATGGCTAGCATGAGAAGGCACAGTTTTAAGGTGCTTAGAAGTAGGTACAGAGGAAATGTCAGAAGTGAGTTTTTTACGCAGAGTGGTGAGTGTGTGGAATGGGCTGCCAGCAACGGTGGTGGAGGAGGATACAATAGGGTCTTTTATGAGACTCCTTGATTGGTACATGGAACTTAGAAATATAGAGGGCTATGGGTAACCCTAAAGCAAGTATGTGTTCGGCACAGCTTTGTGGGTTGAAGGGCCTGTATTTTGCTGTAAGTTTTCTATGTTCTGTGTTTCTAAATGTGATACATTGTGACACCAAGTTTAACCTTAGTTTTGAACTATTTTAGCCTCAGCAGAAAAATACCAGCTTCTTGGAGATTTGCCATTCCTAGGTGAGATGAACATGAGGTACAAGCATAATTTTAATCTGCTGTCCTCTTGATTTGTGGTTTTATTAATATTGTAATCAAACTGTAATTTGAATCTGCTAATATTATAGCTATTTCAGGTATTTTTTTAATATTCTTGTGAATATCATTTTAAGATAAAATTTGGCATTTGTTTCTTTCATAATTTCTCATTAATCACAATTAAATTATAAAACTCTTATTTTAAACTTACTTTTGCAGAATCAGTTAATTTTTTCTCAGCTTTAAGACTGATTATTGACTGTCTAAATGTTGCTTTCATTAATCAATAAAAGCAGCATTAAAAGCAGGAAAAATGTTTGGAAAGTTGCAGTTGCCATCCTCAGGGTAAGTTCCTACAATTTAAATGGGACCTGTTTTGGAGGGGCACATTGAACAAAATCTGCACCCGTGAGGAACAAACTGGCAGATTAATGTGCACGAGCCAGCAAATATTGTGTTTTTGTACATGGTTTTTCTGTCTACGTGCTGTAATCTGCAAGAAGGAATGATTGCGTTACTCCCCTCTCTACACTACAGCAAACCAGCAGATCAAGAGCATGTTTTAACCCGTTTTTAAATTAAGATTCCTTTATGTATTCCTGCACATGTAATGCAGATTTATCATTAATTTTTGAAAACTTGTTGTAATCAAAAATGTACACCTAATTAAATTATCTATAGTTAAATACTGAGTGTATCATCCTGTTGCATACAATATTTTTATGCCCAAGTGCAATAAAAGGCTAACATATCATACTGTAAATAACCTTGCACTGTTAAACCAGGTGTTGTGCTGCAAAACCATCAGAAATTCTGAGCATTACCAACCAAGCAAAATACTAATAACTAATAATCAAATGTCAGATTTCAATACAGCAAATGGACATTAATAATTTTATTTTAGTCTATAATCAAAAAGCTGGTGTGTAGCAGTATGCACTTCAACCGATTTTCAAAATTACGAAGTGTAAAAAATTTTACAGTTACAAATCTATTAATCAGTGTGCTTTTATCTTCCTCTTTATTTTGACAGTTAATTATTTGAGGTATCTTTTATTCTTTATTTTTCCTTGAAATAATTAATTGGATGATTCATTTGTAAGTACTTGAGCTATCTGTTTTCCTGCTTTATGTTTTTTTTCCATTCAGTAAGGAGTGAGAGCAACATGCAAAATAAATGATTTAGTAGTTGCTTTCATTAGAGAGTGTATTGACAGATACCCAAGATATCAAGGAAAGATTTGAACTTAGTTCCTTTCAGTGGGTTTTTAAACATCTGTTAAGTAAATGTACTTGTTCATAGCTTGTGAGGTGTACAGCATCTCTAGCAAGGTAATCTCTTCAAACCACAACAAACTATCAATCTTGGAAGGGAGTTTCAATTAAGAAGCCTTTAGCTCAAATGTGAGAGCTAAATTAATTGCCAACATAACTCTTTAAATCATCTAGCCTGGAGCCTGGGAAAAGAAATGTTCAAAATAGTCTGATTGATTATAGTTTACCGATCTTATCCATCAGCATTTGTGAGCATGTCATAGGAGGACAGAACTGGAGTTGTCTAACTACTCGGGCTCACACATGAAAACTAAAGATAGATCAGGAGCTGAAAACACAAGTGTAACATGCTCTAGCAAAGGATTGCAGACAAATAAAGAAGATAATGGACAAATAATCAATTTGCCAAGTTAACAAGAATTATCACTTAGAACAAATGAGTGTATTGGTTTAAATCAATTATCTTGTCCACAACCAGATCAAACATTTAAGAAATCAAAGATTAAAACAAGGGCTCTTCAGTAATGAGAAAAATAGTTGATGGTGCACCGTAGTGTTCATTTCTAGCTGGCTGGATGTTAATTTGTCATCTGAAGCAAACCTCGGCAATATTTCTTGGATTATACTACTCCTAGATTTTAAAGTGCCATAAATGTTTTTACTCAGGCATTTCAAACCACTTTGGTATCAGCTTATAGCTTTTAAGCCATAAATTTTTCTTTTACCTCTGGTGATTTTCTCGGAGATACAATATGTCATTTTGTCGATGTTCAAGCATACCTCATATTGTTAAATGTTGTCACTTCTAAGGTTTTATAAAGTGGGTGAATTTACCTTAGCATTGAATTAATCTTTTAAGAGCAGTATGTTGTGCCTTTTTGATTTGGATTCCAATGATAGTTGAGGTTTTATTGGTAAATACAATTATGTTCTACTTTAGCAAACAATGCAATGGCCATAATAACCACAGCGTTGATTGACGAGTGCTTCCAGCAATTTCTGCTTTTATTTCAAAGTTCCAGCTTTAGCAGCTTTTTAAAAATTTCCACCTATATCTTTGCCTTGGCATCATTTACCTTTCCTTGACATTAAAACTTCGTAATGACATTAATTTCAGATTTTAGATGTTAATTTCAGATTTAACATTTGGCATATTCTATGAGAGAACAAAAAAGTTTTCAAAGTGTTTGAAGTTGAAAATTAAAATAAATCTTTGCGTAATGCATTTTCCTTTCCTCTCTAGCACAAAGGCAGAATGAAGTTCACACGATACATCTCTACCAAGACCAGTGCACCAGGACTTGTATTTCCGGCTGGACTGGTTATAATTTTACTTGTCTTCAGTTCATCAATGAAGAAAAGAACTGGATTGAAGCTGAGGTATGAAAAGATTCAACATTGTTAGACCATTGTATTACTGACAAACTGAGTGTGGAAATTCTCTCTGGGAGTCATTCTAAATGCTAGTTATCCTGATTTATTCCTTCCTAGCCTTGGTATAATAAAGAAAAGTTAAGACTTAAATTTTACAGCACTTTTGCATATTTCAAAAAACACTGAAAGGAGTTGCTTTTGAAACAATGCCTATATGGTAATACGACTACCATAAGAGTAGGCAAATGTTCTTGTTGTGAAGATGTCCCCTTGATATTGTCAGTAAGTGTTTAATAAGTAAGAGAACTGGTTCCTCAGCTGACTGACAGTGCTAGGAAGTAAGCAAAGTATCATTTAACTCAGGGAAGAGGCCTTTTGGATCATCATGTCTGTGCTGGACCAAAAGTAGCCGTTTAGATTGCCCTACATTCACTGTATGTTACCTGTTTTCCGTAGCCTTACAGTTTTCTACAGTTGAATATCCATTCATCAGGTAAGCTCAGGGCTTTTGCATCTACCAGCATTCCAGCCAGTGAATTCAGAACAGCCTTTCCCTTTCTCACACCGTAGAGTCATAATATCATAGTCATAGAGAACGGCAGCACAGAAACAGATCCTCTGTCCCATCTAGTCCATGCTGAACTGTTATTCTGCCTCAACCTATCAACGCACACCTTCATCATAGCCCTCCGTTCCCCTCCCACTGTGTATTATCAGGAGTGAAATCAAACCTGTAATCGCCATTTTTGCTGGCAGCTCATTCCACACATAAATAGAAAAGAAACACAATCCTTCTAGCTCTCACCTTTAAACTTTGTCTCTTTTTTCGAACGCCTTGCTGAGTGAGATTTAATCTTCCTGTTCATCCTGTCTAGATCTCTCATAATCTTATGCTCATCAGTCAGATCTCCTGCAGCTTTTTTAGTTGCAAGAAGCAAGCCCAGCCTGGAAAATCTCTCCCAGTCCCTGAATTTTCCAGCTCTAGTGAATTTCCTGAGCACAATCTCAGGTGCTTGTACATTCTGCTTGTAGTGCTATGGGTGGAAATGTAAACTGTGGACTGTAATTGAATAGTGTATTGCAGGATAACAACCTTCTTTTGTAAATCTGTTTCAAAAGATTAAGTATCACATGTGCCTTTTTAACCTCTCTATCTACTTGTCAGTCTTGAAAGATTTGTGGGAATGTACTGTAAGAAGTACCTGTTCCATTGCACTTCCTAATATCTTGCCATTTATTGTGCACTTCCTCACTTAAGTTGCCTCACCAAGTGCATTCCTTACATTTTATTCCCCACTTTGTTTTGCCCCTCCAACTAGTCCAATGATATCTCTCTGGAGCCTACAATTTTCTTCATTGCCAACAATAGTAGTAACATTTCCAAACTTCTTAGTCATTGGCACTTCACGGAATGTCTCACAATGAGTGCAAACAAATTATGATAAGTGGAATCTTCTCAATTTTACTGAATGAAGAATTGCCATTTCACATTGAATGTATCTTCTTTATCAGGTGTATTGTCAAGTCCTCATACCTGGTGGCCACCTCGCTTCCATACACAGCAAGGAAAATAATGACTTTGTTTTAGAATTGGTCCAAAACGAGGGTAGTCCACATCCAAAAATTTGGATTGGTAGCTCTGATATGTATGAGGTGAATATAATTTATTGTTGCACAAAATTTAAATATACACATATAATTTGTTTTCAAATTTTGAGGAAGTTCTTTTGAATTATAACCTTTACACTCTTGCTCTAACATAGGATGGTACAGAGTGTTGGACTGATGGATCCAGATGGGATTATCATTATTGGCTTACAGGAAGACCCATTGCTGGCTCATGGTGCAACACCATGAATCTAGGTCAGAGTAAGCAGTTTTTTTATGAAATGTAGAACCACGGCTTACCACAAGCCCACATGAATAATTCCACTGAATATATTAAAATGCCATGACTGTGCCTGTTTCTTTGTCTGCCTGGTTTGAAGTTCAATTCAACTCGATTCAAGTTTTATTGTCATTTAAGCATGTATGAATACAGCCAAGTATGACAGCTTCACTACAGGGACAAGGCGCAAAGACACATTACCAGCAGTCACACACAGTAGGCACACATAAGATCACAATTACGCAATGAGATCCATTCCCCCACCAGCTGCAACACCGTTGCTTGATGCCCAGTCTTCCCATACACAAACCAACGATATACAATGATGCAAAATATGTGTGTATATAGTCCAGACCCCCAGTCCACTGCTATTGTCTGTTGACCTGCTCCGACGCCCGCTAGGTGAGACTGCAGCTTTGAGGCCCAGTCTTTGCCCCGATGCCTGACTCCCACTAGGCAATACCATGACTTTAATGTACATTCCTTGCATATCCAAGCACATAGAATATCAGTAAAAACACAATCACACAAATGTCTATGCATATAGTCCATTTGAAAACCTCATTCACCGCAACTGCGCTATGCCGCCCCAGTAGAGTGCACTGGTACGGACATCTCTTCCCCTGGCAGCAGAAAAGCAATCAACCTTGCAGACTGGGGTCCTGAGTTAATTGAGAGCAGCCCCCCAAAAGCAATCTGCAGTCAGCCATGACAGAGCTTGTCTTCTGCCGAGCAAAATCGTGGGAAGGCAGCAATTGTGCCCCGGCGAAGAGGCAATGGTCTTGTTCTCTTACTTCAGGTGACTGCAAACAGGTGGCACCAAGGCCTCAGGCCTAGTCCTCACTGTTACCGAGGCCAGAGAGCTCCCTCTCCATCCACCCCTGCTTTCATCCAATAACTCAGCGAATCGAACCTGCGACCTACCAGATTAACTTCTCTTTTGATCACAAGAAAAGTGAGCAGGCTGGCCACTCACTATTTGACTGTAAGCCTCCATCGACTCGGGCAGAAGCACATTACACAGCTCCTTCATTAACTCGCTGATGGTGTAGACCTGCAGTCCTTTAAGTTCTTGATGTATAGCAGGATTTTGCGATCATTAGAAGTACATTTAAGTAGAAGAGCAGCGCATTTTGAGAACCCCATAGAAACCACTGTGACCAGTTGCACCGCCATCTTGCCAGGAATTGGCATGTGTAACTGCAGTGGAGTACAATATTCACAGCATTACTGACAACCCCAGCTCCAGCTTTGGCAAAAAATCTAAATAAACTTCTGAGAAATGGTGTTAGCTGCTATTTACTCTGGTTGTAGTGGCTATGCTCTGGCATAGCAGGTAGCGGTTCCTTCCAAGCAAAGCTACCAGGAGGGAATGTACATGTTCTCCCTGTGAGTGTGTGGTGTTTCCTGGATTGTTCTGCTTGCCATCAACATCACAAAGATAGTAAGCTATCTGATCTACATGGATGGTAGGACAAGCAGAGGGAGGTTAATGGGAATCCAAAAGAATAATTTTCAGGGAAGTGAGTGGGGGCATGGAATTATTGGGATTTCTCCAAGATCAGATTCAGGTTTAATATCACTGACATATGTTGTGAAATTTGTTATTTTGTGGCAGAATTACAGTGTATTGCTAAAAAATACTATAGATTGCAAAAAGGAATATACTGTAAATAAGTAGTTGTATATTAAATTCAATAAGTGCAAAAATAGTGCGGTAGTGTTCAAGGGGTGGTTCACTGTCTGTTCAGAAATCTGATGGTGGAGGGGTAGAAGCAGTCCCTAAAATGTAGAGTGTGTGCCCTCAGGCTCCTGTACCTCCTTCCTGTAGGTCGTAATAACAAGAGAGCATATCCTGGGTGAAAGGGGCTTAAAGATGGATGTCACCTTTTTGAGGCATCACCTTTTTGAATATGTACTCAAAACTGGGGAGGCACAATGGAGATGGCTAAATTTGCAACCCTCTGCAGATTTCACCGATCCAGTGCAATGGCCCCTCCATGCCAAAGGTAATGCAACCAGTTAAAATGCTCTCCACGTTACATCTGTAGAAATTTGCCATTGGCATGCCTTCTTGATGATTATCAATATGTTGGGCCCAGGATAGATCTTCAGGGATGTTGACACCCAGGAACTTGAAACTGCTCACCCTTTTCACTGCTGACTCCTCAATGAGGACTGGTGTGTGTTCCTTCAACTTCCCCTTCCTGAAGTTCACCATCAGTTCCTTAGTCTTACTGGCAGTAAATGTTGTTGTTGTGACACCACTCAACCAGCTGATTTATCTCATTCCTGTACATGTCCTCATCACCATCTGAGGAGAGCAGAGGCTTCATTACTTGAATGGCCTCTTCCTTTGTACTAAAGAAACATGAGGAAAAAAGAACATGGACTTTGTGAGAATTTCTCCAAGGTTTCTATTATCCCCCATCTTGTGGAAATTAGGATCATGTATTGTTTATTTATTTTTGCCTTTCCCTTTCTTAAGGTGTGGTTCCAACAGGACAAGATTGTACAGCTGCAGATCGCCTTTGCATTAAATTTGGGCACTTGGCAATTAATCTAAATCTGACAAGGTTCAATGTTACATTATTTTTAGTGGACAAGTTAATCATGTTCCAGGTAGTTGCACAGCAAGAGCTGCAGACAATTCATCTTCTTGAGCCTGTTAACATTGGATCAGTTTATGATGGAACTAGCTCAAGGTGCCATGCTGCTCTTGATCTTAAAGTAATTGCTTTGGAAATGTTGTAATTCTTTCTCTTTCTGCTGAATTGTTTATATTTCAGATTCTGGCTTTTGGAGTGATGAGGAATGTACCATCAGCAAATTTCCATTCGTCTGCATTTCCCACCTGGACCACAATTAAATGCAGCTCCAGTCAGTGTGGTGAAACTTACTGGTCCTGATCTTTCCGAAAAGCTGTTCAAATTTCCTGCAATTTTCATTGAAGAATACTAATTTAATATTACTTCCCATTTTCTAAAAATGGGGAATGTGCTATTCACCTACCCACCCGACCAGCATAGAATCCATTCTTCTTCTCTTACCTATCATTTTCTTCAGTCTGTTGATTAGAATACTCTTCTGCTTGGTCTGTACTGTAGCCCTGTTAGAAATAGTGTCTGAAGTATCTTTTCAATAAATGGAGGAGACTATGTCATTACAGATGTGAAGCTCCATTCTCTCGGCTTACTGAGCACAATAATAATCCAGGTTTAATAATTCTTGGATTCAGATCTAGAGCCTAATTATTCTCACATTCAGTAAAGGAAAAGCAGGAGATTTTACTAATTCTATGTTTAGGTCAATATCAGCTGTGTCCTGTAGCCTATGTTTGTACAAGAAATATTCAATCATTGTATAGATTATTGTCCTGTCTAATTCAAAACTTAGTTGTTGATAAAACTTTTGTTGAAATAGAAGACTTGAAACAAATTAAAACAATTTAAGAGCTAATGTACAGTAAAATTAATCAACAAATATTTAAGAATGTGCACGACAGTTAGCACTGTGATTCAAATAACCATTTAATATGCTTGTTTTTTGATGAATTGCTTCCTCATTAACAATAAATATTTTGACCTCAAATGCATAGAGATTATCATTCATGAGCCCCACGGCACTCACCAAAACACAAGTCTTGAATTTTAAACATCACAAGCTCTCCTGCTTGTATTCTGTTATTTATAGGATTTCTAAAACAAAATGCACTGAGGGTGAAAACACCTGTTTAATGAAAGAGGCCTGGAGAAAATGGCCAGAATTGTTCAAACTGAGAGGCAGCAGTACCTAATGTATACACACATTACGCAGTGGTGGGCAGAAGATCATCTTTGAACATTCAACACTACAAAACGAAGTGGATGGGCTACAGTAGCAGAAGACCTTGAACATACACTCAGTAGCCATTTTATTAGGTTCAGGAGGTAGCTAATAAAGTGGCCACTGAGTGTGCATCTATACTGCTGGTATCTAAACGGCACATGTATGAAAGAGGCATTTTATTGGACATCTTACCCTCTCCCAGTTTTACCTATCACCTTGTACTTCTACCTCCCCTCCCCCACCTTCTTACTCTAACTTCTCATCTCTTTGTTTCCAGTCTTAATAAAGGGTCTCAGCTCAAAACATCGCCTGTTTACTCTTTTCCATAGATGCTGCCTGGCTTGCTGAGTTCCTCCAGCATTTTGCATGTGTTGCTTGGATTTCCATTTCATTGGCTCCTCACATAATCCTGCAACATCTGGACAGTGAATATGCATACATCAGGATGCTCTTCATTGACTACAGCTCTGCATTCAACACTATCATCCCCTCAAAGCTAACTAATAAGTTCCAAAACCCAGGCATCCTTGTTCAATGGGATTCTTGATTTCCTCACTTGCAGATGCCAGTCAACAACATCTCGTCCACAACCACCATCAGCACTGGTCCACCACAAGCTTGCATTCTTAGCTCCCTGTTCTACTTGGTTTATACTTATGGCTGTGAGGCTAAGCACAGCTCCAAAGTCATAGTTACATAAGTTTGCTGATGACATCACTGTTGTTCACCAAATCAAAGATGGTGATCAATTAGCATATTAGAGGGAGTCTGAAAATCTGGCTGAGTGGTGTCACAACAGAAATTTCTCACTCAATGTCAGCAAGACAAAGGAGCTGATTATTAATGACAGGGGGAAGAAGCTGGAGGTCCATGAGTCAGTCCACATCAGGGGATCCGAGGTGGAGATGATCAGCAACTTTAAATTTCTCATTATCATTTCAAAAGATCTGTCCTGGCTCCAGTATGTAAGAACCATTGTAAAGAAGGCAAGGTAGCACTTTTACTTTCTTGGAAGTTTGCAAAGATTTGGTATGTCATCTAAAACTTTGACAAGCTTCTATAGATGCATAGTGGATAGAATACAGCCAAGTCCATCAAGGGGTAAAGTCTTCCCAAACATTGAGCAGGTCTTCAAGAGTGCTGTCGCAGGAAGGCAGCATGCATCATTAAGAACCCCCACCGTCTGGGCCATGTTCTCTTCTCACAGCTGCCGCCTGTAAGGAGGTGCAGGAGCCTCAGGAACTATACCATCAGATTCAAGGAACCCTCAAACATCTGGTGTTGAACTGGAGGGCATAGCTTAACTCACTTCAATACTGAACTGATTTCAAAGTTCAAAATTCAAAGTAAATTTATTGCAGAAGTGCACATACAGTATGTCACAACATACAACCCTGAAATTTATTTTCTTGAGGGCATATTCAATAAATTCATAATAGAATAATAATCATAATAAAATCAATGAAAGACTGTATCAACTTAGGATCCAACAGTGTGCAAAAGTCAACAAACAGAAAAATCAAAAACAAAGAACTAATAATAGATAAATAAATAAGCAATAAGTATCAAGAACATGGGATGAAGACTCCTGGAAAGTGGGCCCATAGGTTGTGGGAACAGCTCGGTGATGGGGCAGATTAAGTTGTATGAAGTTATCCCCCTTGGCCCAAGAGCCTGATGGCTGAGGGGTAATAACTGTTCCAGAACCAGGTGATGTGAGATCTGGGCTTCCTGTGCCACCTTCCTGATGGCAGCAGCAAGAAGAGAGCATGACCAGGGTGGTGGGGGTCCCATATGATGGATGCTGCTGTCCTGTGATGTAGATGTAGGTGTGCTTTGCCCATGATGAATGGGGCTGTATTCACTACTTTTTGTAGGATTTCTTTTCAAGGGTATTGGTATTTTCATACCAACCCAATCAATATGTTCTCCATTACACATCAATAGAAGTTTGTCAAAGTCTTGGGCATCCTGCTGAATCATTGCAAACTCCTAGTGAAATAGAGGCATTGCCATGCTTTCCACATAATTGCAGCTGTATGCTGGACCCAGGACAGGTCCTCTGAATTGATAACACCAAGGAATGTAAAGTCACTGATCATCTCCCTTCTGATTCTCTGATGTGGAATGGTTCATGTTGCTCTGGTTTCCTCCTCCCGAAGTCAATAATCAGCTCCTTGGTCTTGCTGACATTGAGTAAGATGTTGTTGTTATGGCACCACTCAGCCAGATTTTCAATCTTCCAGCTATATGCTGGTTTGTCACCACCTCTAATTCAGTGTGCAACAGTGGTGTCATCAGCAAACTTAAATATTGCTTTTGAACTGTGCTTAGCCACGCAGTCATAAGTGTAAAGCAAATAGAGCAGGGCGTACGCACAGAGCCCACTGGTGCACCTGTGCTGAGGGAGATTACATATATATTTATTTTGTGTCCGAGCATTTTAGGCTTTTTACCCAAAGAAGTATTATTCCTACATCTTCCCTAACAAACACTTTAAGAATTTTCTAGTTTTCATGAGATGATTACTACTGGTATTGTGGAGTCATAAGAGGCTGAAGATGCTGGAAATCTGGAGCAACACACAACCAGGCTGGAGCAACTCAACGGGCCAGGCAGCATCTGTGGATGGAAGTAGACAGTTGATGGTTCAAGTTGAGACTCTTCATCAAGACTGGAAAGAAAGAGGCGAGATAGGCAGTATAAAATGTGTGGAAGGGGTAGGGGTGGCACAAGTGCTGGCAGGTAATAGGTAGTTCAAAGTGAAGAGCAAGTGAGGGAGAGGGAGGCATGATAGATGGAAGTTGTAAAGGGCGGAACAAGATGGTATCTGATAGGAGAGGGCAGTGGACAGAGTAAATGGAAGGAGGTGTGAGATTGATGGATAGTTTGAGAGAATGTGGGAGGTGGTGTGGAAGGGTCTGTAGGATGTGGGCTGAACGCAGGAAATTGGGATTAGCAAGGTGAATAACATGGTCCGTATGCACTGGCTGGGCCAAAGAGATGTATTGCTTTACCCCATCCTGTCCTTTACAAGATGCAGTTCTTTCCTCTCAGTTTCCCTATTTCCACCGCATCTGTTCTTGTGATCAGTCTTTCCACTCCAGGACATCCAAGATGTCCTCCTTTTTCAGAAAATTGGTCCCCTTTTCAGTACCAATACAGCCCTCAATCACATCTTTCCTTCTTTCCCTACCCCACATCACACAGAAATAACAGGCATAGGGCTCTCAGGTCCTCCCCAACACCTTATGAGACTATGCATCTGACATGCCATTTTCCACAATTTCTGCCAACATGTATACCTTCCCTTCTTGTCTCCTCTCCACTTTCCATAGCGATCACCTCTGTGGCTATCATAACACCCTTGTCCACTTTTCTCTACCGATACCCCTCAAGACACTTACCCCTGCAGCCATGCTCAGTGTTACAATTGCCTCTACACCTTCTCCCTCACCACCATTCATGACCCGCAAGAGTCCTCACAAGAGAGGCAGTTCTTCATATGTAAATCTGTCAGCGTCATTTACTGAACCTGGTGCTCCTCGACATGGGTGAGACCAGATGCCGATTGGGGGAATCACTTAATGGAGACGTAGGAAACAAAAGCAATTAAGTAACGTATTGTGTCCATTTCTGGATGTGGCATTTCAGGGAAGATGTGCAGGTTTAGAGAAGGTATGGGAGAGATTTACCAAAATGATCCCGGGAATAAGGGACTTCAGTTATGTAGATAGGCTGGAGGTGCTAGAGATTAGACCTATAACTAAATTTGTTTTCAGGAATTTTTCAACAAAAAAATTTCCAGAGATACTTTAGCATATTTTAAATTCTTCTTGCTGTTGCCTGCCCACTCCCAAACTATCAAGTTTATTGCTCTGCAACTCATCTTTCACTAATACGCAGGCTGCAAGTTCTCAATGATATAACAAACTCCTTTATTCCTCTCTGGAAATCAATTTGATTAAAATGAGAATCAATGCCACCAGTGCTGAACAAATAAGCTGCTTGAAGAACTCAGGAGGGTTCTCTGTTTATTAGCTTTCCTTAGTGAGCAATGATACGAAGGAAACTGAGGGGTTACTGGCAATATTCTTGTGTTGTCATTATTCCACTAGAGGAAATTTAAACCATTTCTATTTGGATTAGTACATTACTGATAGCGTCATAAAGTCATTGAAAACGACAGCACAGAAACAGGCCCTTTGGCCCATCTCAACCAGGCCAAGTCATTTAAACTGCCTAGTCACTGAAACTAAATATTCAGTGCTGATGTACGTGGTGCTAATCAGTGTGCAGTAATTGAGAGCTAGTTGCTGTATAGGCAGCCCCCATATTATGGATGAGGCAGCATTGCTGCTTTTCCAGAAAATGGTCTATTCTGTAATTTTCCATACCACAAAACTGCATGTGTCAAGAAATGTGTCAACACAGGTGCCCCTCAGGACTGTCTCCGAAGCCCCCTCCTTTACTCCCTGTATACTCATGACTGTGTTGCCACCCGCTGCTCCAATCTGTTAATTAAATTTGCTGATGAAACTACACTGATTGGCTTTATCTCAAATAATAATGAGGCAGACCTACAGAGACGAAGTCATCATCCTGACGCAGTGGTGTCAACAAAACAACCTCTTCCTCAATGTCGCAAAAACAAAGGAACAGGTTGTGGGCTACAGGAGGAATGAAGACAGGCTAACCCCAATTGACATCAATGGATCTGGGGTTGAGAGGGTGAACAGCATTAAGTTCCTTGGCATACACATCACCAAGGATCTCACGTGGTCTGTACATACCGGCTGTGTGGTGGAAAAAGCACAACAGCGCCTCTTTCACCTCAGATGGTTGAAGAAGTTTGGCATGAGTACCCAAGTCCTAAGGGCTTTCTACAGGGGCACAATTGAGAGCATCCTGACTGGCTGCATCACTGCCTGGTATGGGAACCGTACTTCCCTCAGTCACAGGACTCTGCAGAGAGTGGTGCGGACAGCCCAGCGCATCTGTAAATGTGAACTTCCCACTACTCAAGACACTTACAGAGACAGGTTTGTAAAAAGAACCCGAAGGATCATTGGGAGCCCAAGTCACCCCAACCACAAACTGCTCTAGTTGCTACCATCCAGGAAACAGTACCACAGCATTAAAGCCCGGACCAACAGGCTCCAGGACACTTCTTCCACCAGGTCATCAGACTGATTAATTCATGCTGATACAATTGTATTTCTATGCTATATTGACTGTCCTGTTGTACAAATTTATTACAAATTACTATGTATTGCACATTGCACATTCAGACGGAGATATAACATAAAGATTTTTACTCCTAATGTATGTTAAGGATGTGAGAAATAAAATCAATTCAATTCGAAAGCTAGTTGAAGATATGTGTTGATTTATTTACTGTATTTACAAAAAGATTCCATGAGAATTAATTTTATTCCACATCTCAAATTTATGAACCACGTTTTCTGAGTTCTGTATGGGTGAATTTCCATAGCTGTAATGAATAAGTTCTGTACTGATATTTTGAACACACTTTTTTGTTTTGTTATTTTTTCCAGCAGAGGTCACTGCAATATCAATTTAATGTATAAACTGCCACTGTTCTCATGATTAAACCCTGCCCCAAAGACTTTGATTAAGAATTAAAGATGAAAGCTTTCCTATTGTTGAAAGGATCATTTGGTTGCATCAGGAAGAAGCAGCTGCAGTCAATCATAGGGTAAATACAAATTGTATCTGGAATAAGGGCCTCAAGATAGCTTTCATTTTAGAGACTTCTTGGGTCCTGGTAACCACCTAATGTGATAAGGAACAACAATACTGTGGTTGATATTCTAGCAAAACAAAATTTAGGAATATACATTTTAACCTTCTGCTCCAAATGACCAAGTAGAAGATTAAAATTGCAGTACTTTCCAGGAAATTGGGTACTCAGTATTTATCATCAATGGGAAGTTAAATCTGCAAGACATTTATTCAATTGTTAACAAACTTATATTTATCAGTCAATTTATATTGCCTTGTTTTGTTTTCTCTTGGGTTGCTGTTTACTCAAGTAGTTACTATTCTGTAAAAATTTGGAAACTTTTGAAAACTTTTGAGAAGTTCTTGTGTAATATTTAGAGTCATAGTCATTGAGTTATACAGAATGGAAACAGGCCCATGCTAACCAAGTTATCAACCTTCACTAGCTCTGTTTGTCTGTGCTTAGCCTATATTTCCCCAGACCTTTCTATCCATTCACTTACAATACACACAAAGTGCTGGAGGAACTCAATGGGCCAGGCAGCATCTGTGGAAAAAGTACAGTTGACGTTTCGGGCCGAGACCCTTCGGTGGGACTCCGGCCTGCTTCAGCAGATTCAAGTATCCGTTTACTTGTCCAGATATTTTCTAAACATTGTAATTGTACCTGCCTCTACCACATCCTCTGGAGGCTTGTTCTGCATTCCTGCCACCGACTATGTGAAAAGATAAACCTTACATCCCTTTTAAATCATTTCCCTCTCACCTTAAGTCTTTTTCTTTCTTTTGCCCGTTACACTGCTGGCATGTAGGGCATCAATGAAGGTCACCTACCACTGGTGGCATTCACCGCTTCCTCCATCATGTCAGTAGCTTCCTCCCAGATTGCTGTCCGTCATGCAAACTGATAACAGAATTATTTTTTTGACCAGTCATAGGTGTTAACTCTGAGCTGAACCTTGAGCCTGGAGGATGGGGGGGATCATTCTTAGTCTTATCTTTAACCTTTGACCTGTTTGGTATGGATGAAGCTACCAAGAGCCAAAGCATAAAATCCTGATTCCAGCCGGCATAGTTTTCTGGGTTTTTGCGGCAAGCTTCCAAACTATACACGGTTCTGGTACTCCTGGAGGCGGTTTATCTAAACCTTCTACTTTTAGGCTCCCCTACCATGGTAAATAATCTGTGCCTATTCGCCCTATCTGTACCTTTCATATTTTATATAAGGTCATCTCTCAGCCACCTATGTCTCAAAGAAAAAATAACGGCCAATTCAATCTCTCCTTAAACTCAAGTCCTTCAGTCCTGGGTACTCCAGTACTGTTACTATAGAACATCAAATTTCCTGGCATATGTCAGTGATAATAAACCTGATTCTGATCATGTTTCTGAATTTTTTTCTGTGCCCTTTTCAGCTTAATGACATTCTTCCTGTAGCTCTGTGACTAAACTGCAAAAAAATTCTCCAAACATTGTTTCATCAACATCACGTACAGTTTTAAACATAAAATCCCAAATCTTGTACTCAATCCCCTGACTAATGAAAGCAGGCCTACCAAATGCCTTCTTCATTACCCTGTCCACTTTATGTCACCACTTTCAGGGAACAAAATACTTGTACCTAACTCGCATGTATGTACCTAACCCCAATAGGATACAGTATGTCCATCCTTTCACCCTGAGAATGAAACAGTGAATCTTCTCTGAATTACCACCAAATAGTGAGAACAAAACAGTACATAGAATTCTAGGCATAATGTTACCCATCTTCCATATCACTGCAGCGATTTAATGTTATACTTGGAGAGAAAAGACAATATTCCATTTGCCTTCCTAAATACCTACATGCTAATTTTCTTTTTTCTTGGAAGAAACCCAAATCACTCTCAACAGAAATATCCTGTAGTCTCTTTTGATCAAAAATTTTCTTTTTTTTTGGTCTTCTTAACAAAGAGGCTAATCTCCCAATTCCCTATATATAGAAACATAGAAAACCTACAGCACAATACAGGCCTTTTGGCCCACAAAGTTGTGCCGAACATGTCCCTACCTTAGAAATTACTAGGCTTACCCATAGTCCTCTGTTTTTCTAAGCTCCATGTACCTATCCAAAAGTCTCTTATAAGACGCTATTGTATCCACCTCCACCACCGTCGCTGGCAGCCCATTCCACGCACTCACCACTCGCTGTGCAAAAGACTTACCCCTGACATCTCCTCTGTACCTACTCCCCAGCAGCTTAAACCTGTGTCCTCTTGTGGCAACCATTTCAGCCCTGGGAAAAAGCCTCTGACTATCCACACGATCAATGCCTCTCATCATCTTATACACCTCTATCAGGTCACCTCTCATCTTCCGTCACTCCAAGGACAAAAGGCCAAGTTCACTCAACCTATTCTCATAAGGCATGCTCCCCAATACAGGCAACATCCTTGCAAGTCTCCTCTGCACCCTTTCTATGGTTTCCACATCCTTCCTGTAGTGAGGCAACCAGAGCTGAGCACAGTATCCAGTATTCTATTCGTCATACTTCATTATTTTAAAATTTACAATTTTTGTCATCTTTTCATAACTTTCTTTCCCACTTCATTTTTAATCATCAGCAAATTTAACTATAAGCCTCCAAATCAAGGGTGAGGTCAAGAAAACTGGGCATTATCCGATGTTTTTGGTTGCATTAAAGTACTTGAATCTACAAAGTCTTCCATGAGAGTAAGATGCAGAATAAACTGTGAGTTTACTCTGAAAAAGGAACAGTCTATCCTGACGCATTTTAAAAATGCATCATTTATACTACACGCTGCATCCACAAAGCAAACAGCAATATGATGGACCCCATACACCCTTCATACAATCTCTTCTCCCTCCTGCCAACTGGGAAAAAGCACCGAAGCATTCAGGCTCTCACGACCAGACTATGTTACAGTTTCTTCCCCCAAGCCATCAGACTCCTCAATACCTAAAGCCTGGACTGACACCTTACTGCCCTATTGTCCTGTTTATTATTTATTGTAATGCCTGCACTGTTTTGTGCACTTTATGCAGTCCTGGGTAGGTCTGTAGTCTAGTGTAGTTTTTTACTGTGTTGTTTTTTTACATAACTGTCTAGTTTTTGTACTGTGTCATGTAACACCACGGTCCTGAAAAAATTTTGTCTCATTTTTACTATGTACTGTACCAGTCGTTATGGTTGAAATGACAATAAAAAAGTGACTTGACTTGAAAATAATGGGGCCTTCAATCAGGCTTGCTTGAAGTAATCTCTGGTCAATTACCATCAGCATATAACCTATTATATTAAGATTAAGTATGTCTACTGTTCCATACCCAGACTGTATTTCGGTAAATCTGATCACTTGGCTGTCCTTTTCCTCCCTGCATACAAACAGAGGCTAAAGAGCAAAGCCACAGAGATTAGGACAACAAAGAATTGGATGTGGGAGGCAGAAGAGTCGCTGTGGTATTGCTTTGAATCGATGGACTCGACCGTGTTAAAGGACCCTCCTGTGGATCTGAATGAATACACCATGGTTGTCACGGGCTGTATAAAAGCTGTTGTAGATGATTGTTTCCATACTAAATCATTCAGAGTCTTCACCAAACAGAAGCCTTGGATGAACCAGGAGATCTGAAGTCTGCTGAGGGCCAGATCAGAAATATTCAAGTCAAGTGACCAAAGAAGTTACAAGAGGTCCAAGCATTACCTCCAAAGAGCCATCTAATGGGCAAATGGCAACTGTAGACTAAACTTGCATCAATGAAGCTTGCTCAAACAGTGGCTGCGGGCTTGAATGCTGTCACCTCATAAGTTAAAATCTTATAAGATCTTATGGAGCGAAGGAGGTTGAGAGGTGACCTGATAGAGGTGTACAAGATGATGAGAGGCATTGATCGTGTGGATAGTCAGAGGCTTTTTCCCAGGGCTGAAATGGTTGCCACAAGAGGACACAGGTTTAAGGTGCTGGCGAGCAGGTACAGAGGAGATGTCGGAGGGGTAAGTTTTTTACTCAGAGATTGGTGAATGTATGGAATGGGCTGCCGGCAACGGTGGTGGAGGCGGATATGATAGGGTTTTTTAAGAGGCTTTTAGGTAGGTACGTGGAGCTTAGTAAAATAGAGGGCTATGGGTAAGCCTAGGAATTTCAAAGGTAGGGACATTTTCCACACAACTTTGTGAGCCGAAGGGCCTGTATTGTGCTGTAGGTTCTCTATGTTTCTAAAACCAAGCGATTTAGGTGACAATACGCTTCACTTCCAGATGAGCTCAATGTCTTCCATGCTCACTTATCCTGTCAAAACATGGAGAAACCATCATGAACATAAAAACGGAACCATTTGACCTCCCTGATGACCCTGTGATTTCAGTCTCTGTGGCTGATGTGCAAGCGTCCTGTAGAAAAGTGTCTTATAGAAAGTAGTGGATATGGTCTAGTCCACCATGGGTAAAGCCCTCCCTGCCATTCAGCACATCTACACAGGAAAGCAGCACCCATCATCAGAGACTCCCACCATGCAGGCCATGCTGCAATCAGGAAGAAAGTACAGGGGCCTCGGGACTCACACCATGGGGTTCAGGAATAGTTATTACCTCTCAACCATCAGGCTCTCAAACCATAGGGGATAATTTTACTCAACTTCACTTGCCCCATCACTGAAATGTTCCCACAACCCATGTCTCACTTTCAAGGGCTCTTCACCTCATGTTCTCAATAAATTATTAATTTTTTATTATTTCTTTCTTTTTGCATTTGCACAGTTTGTTATCTTTTTCACACTGGTTGAATGCCCAAGTTGGTGCAGTCTTTCTGTTATGGTTAATATCTGATTATAGATTTATTAAGTATGCTGCAAGAAAATGAATCTCAGAGTTTTATAAGGTGACATATATGTCCTTTGATAAGTAACTTACTTTGAGCTTTGAACTTTTTATTTTGAGTTTTGAGATAGCTGAGCAGCCTTCTGGCTGTTGATATGATTTGCCTGTGAATAACATTGCTTTTGAACTGCAATAAAAACTGGTTGAACAAGTGACAACAACAGCTATTTTTCACACCAGTGCAGTTGAAAGTCCCGTCATTGACATATTTTAGGCATTACCTTACTATTGCCATAACTGTGTGGGTTTAACAGCTGAAAAAACAATGCTAAAGAACACAAAACTCTCACGAAGAAGAGAAGATATGATAGTAATAGCTAGCACTAAAACACCCAGAAACAAGTGCTAATTTACTTCATTCTGCATTTCAACATTGCATAGATCAATTTCTAACCATGCTCATTTAAATTATCCATTCTTCAATAAAGTTTAGTAGTGCAATTGCTGGTAGTACTCAAACCCCAGGCCAAATGAAAAATATAAGCACATACTTTTATTGTCCAGTTCTACAACATAAAATTGGAACACGTTGTTGACAGAGTAGCGTTCAAGAAGGACCTAAGTATTTAGTCCATTGTGTTGCTGGGTGTAGTCACTCCTGTGCTGGTCTTCAGAATCTGGTGCACTTGGAGGATGGTAAGATGATAAATATGCATTAGTGCTCCTAGACTAGGGAAATAGAAATCAGGATACCCACATCTGTTAACTTATGACTTCTGCCAGATGTATTGGCTTAGTCAGGAACCCTCACCAAACAGGCCATGTTCTCTTCTCACTGCTGCCATCAGGAAGAAGGCACAAGAGCCTCTGGACAAATGCCACCAGGTTCAGGAACGGTTATTACCCCTCAACCATCTACCTCTTTCGTCAACTACACTCACCACATCACTGAACAGTTCTTGCAAAACATGGACTCACTTTAAAGGACACTTCACCTCACATTTCCAATATTTATTGTTCATTTATTTATTATTATAGTCATTATCGGTGTTTTTTTTTTTTCTCAGCTCAGGCTGGTAAAACCTAAGGAACAGGCATAGCCAGGCACACTCATTTCTCAATTGCCAGGAACTTTCAGACTATTCTAGTGGTGTTTAGTATTGTGGCTTTCTGAAGGATAACATAAGTATTGCTGTATAGGCTTAATTGTTTAATGCTGTTGTGTAGTGTCTTTGGGATGATGCCAGTTGTTAATATTATTATTGGGACAATGTATATCTTGCTTATGCTCCATAGCCTTTCAATTTCCTCTTTTAATTCAGCATATTTCTGGTGTTTTTTTCACATTGATGTCTGTATGTTATGAGTGCTTGGAATTGTTATATCTATTACGTAAGTCGTTCTTGTTTGTTTATCCTGTATTATTATATCTGGACAGTTATGGATCATCATAATATAATTTGTGGGACTCTGGCTCTAAAATTGGACCAGGTTTGTATTTATGTAAAGTACGGTTACTTTTATGAGTTTGGATTTTGGTGAATGATGTTTGCCAATTGATTGTGCCTGTGTAAGTAATCAGATTGAGCTAAAGTGCTGCAGGATCCTGTAATGTGTTGGATTGTTTCTGGTTTCTCTTGGCTTTGACTGAGTGAATGGTGATGGTGGGACTGGCTATCAGAACATCTCCTAGCACCATGAGATGGGCAGTCCTGTCCACCCGAAGCACAACCAAGAGATGGAAAGGGAAAAATAGAAGAGGATAAAACTATTGTAATTTGTGAAGGGGCAGGAGTTGTGTAAAGTTTAGCTTGTGAGAGTGGCTGAAACATTTTTTTAAATTCTTTGTTGTGTTATTACATTTAATTTTATTTTCCTTCATCGTTTTTTTAAGTTGTAAGCATTTGGAGTTGTTGAAAGTTCCTGAATATTCAATCATGAGTAAATTTGACATTACTATAGGTACATTACTCACTGAAATGGTGTGATTTGTTTGTGTTTGGAGTTTTTCTTAGGACAGTGAAACCAAGTATAAATGGAAGCAGTTTTAGTCTGACTGAGTAGTGAGTGATTGGTCTCTGGCTGTAACAGATGGCCAAAGCTAGCTGCTGAGACTCAGGAGGCAATCAGCCTTCTACAGAGTTTTGGTGTTTAACCTTCAGATGGTGTTTGCCAGAATGGTTTTCTCTTTCCCTGCAAGTAACATGTCAGTAGGAAGTGTATCATCTTCATCAGAGTTTATCACCAATGAAGCCTGCATCTCATTTAATCAGTCACAAGGAATAACAGTGCTAGGAATAACAGGAGAAAATGTGGAAATATTCCAGAGGTCAGACAACATGGAAGATCATTGAACTGAAACCTTGATACTATAACTCAGTACTAATGAAAATAATACCTCAGTGCCATTGGATAGTTCGATCCATTGAAAGAAAAGAAGGAAGATAGAACACCTTTGCTCTATCCACGACAATCAGGATTTCCCATTGACCAACCTTTGTAATTCCACTCCTCAATCCCATTCCAACATGTTGCTCCTTGGCCTCCTCAACTTCTGCGATGAAGCCACTCTCAGATTGGAGGAACAACACCTCATATTCCATCTGAGTAGCCTCCAGCCTGATGACATGTCTAACTGAGTAATTTCTCTGTCCTTCCCTTTCTCTCTTGTTCCATTTCTATTCTGACTTACCACCTTCTCTTTTCTTCACCTATCCATCACCTCATTACAATGATGCCGACTGCTTTACTGAAGCAGCCATCAGCTTACCCAGAGTCCATAGAGTGATGGCTGGTTCCTGTGATGTGCTGAGCTGTGTCCACAACTGTCTCAGTATCTTGTGGACATGTGCAGAACATTTCCTTTACTAAGTCATTATGCATCCAGACAGAATGCCTTCTATGGTGCATCACCTGAACAGTTGTTGGCTCTGCACTCATCCAGGCCAGTGAAGATTATTCTATCATACATATGACATGCATTATAGAAGGAGTCAAGTGCTTTCGGGTCATTTATTTGAGTCATTTATCTCAGGATATCCTGTCTATGACCTACTGTATTCATGCAGTTACAATATTTATATTGCTGATCACTTCGATTTTCTGATCATTGGTGACTCCCTTGATATTAATGGTAGACTCAGCAATAACTGAGCCATTGAATGTCAAGGATAGGCTGTATGAATCTCTCTTATATGGAGATAGTAATTGTCCTGCACATTCCATTGTGAGTGTTACATGCACCCTGTATCCAAATATTATCTTGTTACATGCAGACATGGGCTGCCTCAGTTGCTTGGAAGCTGTGCAGGGAACTGAACAATGTGCCATAATCATGCAAACACTTCCAGCTTTGATGAAATGACAGAAGAAAGACTTTGATGAAGAAGCTGAAGGTGGTTGGACAGAAGACACTGTCCTGAGGAATTCTTGCAGGGAAGTCTTGGGGCTGGATAATTGACCATTGATCATGACAAATATCTTCTGTTGTACAAGACTTCATTAACTGAGGTGCTTTCCTTTGATGTCCATTGAATTCAGTTTTACTAAGGTACCATTGATGCTGCACTCAGTCAAAAGTTGTTGTGATATCAAGGACAGCCAATGCCATCCATCAAACTTGTGGAATTCAGAATTTTAATCTATCTTTGAATTAGGCTGTAGTTAGATATAAAGTCAAATGATCTGATAGGTTATTGATGAGAAAATGTTGTTTGATAGCACTATTATTGACAGCTTCCATCACTTTCCTGGTGATTGAGAACAAACTCATTGAGCGGTAATTAGATCAATTGGATTTGGTGTGATTTTGTGAAGAAGACAAACCTGTGCAATTTTTCACTCTAGATGATAACTTTTCACCTGCGCTGGAACAGATTCACTGGAGGCCCATATTTTCTCTGGTAGGATCCTGAGTTGTCTGTGTTACAGCTGAGACAGACGTGTAATATTTATTGTATCCTGCACTCTCAGCTGTTTCAACTCTGCTCCTAGAGACATGCTTGGATATTCTAAAAGGATGGAAATGTTCCCGCAAATGTAAGATAATGCTTTTAAAGTTACCTGTGGAAAACACTTTCATGTTTTGTCTGAGCAACTCCATCATTCTTTTTAGTCTAATTCCATATGAAAATCTATGCCGTGGCAGGCTTAATGAAATGATTCACTGTTCTCTCTGTATTAAAGCCCATAATCTATACCCAATGCTGAGAAAGCCACAGAGCAATTAAAATGCCATCCTGTAAGTATAATCTGTAATTCTACTCCACTAGTAAACACCACGATTATCTAAAGCTAAAACCTGCCAAGGTAGGAAGCCTATAAATTTTATCAGAGATGTGAATGAAAGCTTCTGTACAATACTTCCTGGCTGCATGTTAGTCTTCCTTACAGATGTTGTTAGATTAAATATAGGTCATGTTTAGTGCATGTCAATAGTATCTACCCATTAAGAAAACTATTTTGAAATCAGTCAGTGCTAATGTATGCAAAGGAAAGGAGTGAGAACACACTGTTCTGATGGATGAGGTTCAGTGAGTTGGGAAAGAGAACAGAAAAAGCCTGCACATTGTGGGTTTCCTTTTCTTCTGACCATTCAGATTATACATTGTTAATTGTAGAACATACCATTCTGCTGATAATGCCCAGAGAGAAATATAGCAGAGCAAAAATTCATAATGTATGCTCACTGAACACAGTTAGATAAGAAAATGTTGTATTGTCAGATAATTTGGTGTAGATATTAAAGTTAAACATGGCTTCAGTTAAAAACTTTACCAGATTGGCTGGCTACAAAATCACACTAATCTCAGACATTTTCAGATCTTCATATGACATCAATGATTTCACTATTCATATTTGTTATATGGCACAGATGTATGAACAATAACAATAAAATTGTTCTATTATTCATGGTGGTGTTAAGTAATGGCACAAAAAATATGATCATGATCCCTGAAATTTCAAACTTATGAAAGCGAGGGGATTCACAGCCTAAAATTTTGTTCCCCTCTGGTTTAAAAACCCCAGCTGAATCACTTCCAATACTTCAGTGGGGATGTTGCCTAGGATTCCTCATTAAACTCAAAATGGACTCTCATGTGATCTGTGTAAATTCCAAGAGTTCAGCAGACCTTGAGAGTACTAAATGGCTGTGCTAAGGAATTTAATTGTTTCTTTTCTTCATTGCTATACAGCTGAAAATTGGTTCTAACCAAGTGGAAGTAATCTACAGACCTCTTTTATTTACTCCATAACTTTGACTGGGTGCTTCTTAGCTACCAGGCTACATTTATACACTTCTGTTGTTGTTCAGTTGTTAAGTTGAGTCCGACTCTTCGTGACCTCATGGACTCCTGCGCATCAAGCCTTCTTGTTGGAAACTGCCTCTCCAAGATCCCTCAAGATCATACACATTGTCTGAGTAATATTATCTATCCATTGTAGCCTCTGTCACCCTTTCCTTCTTTTACCTTCAGTCTTACTTAACATGAGAGTATTCGCCAAGGAATCCTGGCTTCTCTTGATGTAGCCAAAATATTTTGGCTTTTGCCTCAATATGAAGCCTCCTAGTGAGCAGTCTGGCTGTATTTCTTCAAGTATTGTCTTGTTGGATCTTCTTGCTGCCCAACAAAATCTTAACACTTTTCTCTAGCATCCAAGTTCAAAGGCATCGATCCTTTTGTATTCAACCTTTCTAATAGTTCAACTCTCACAGACATACATCACAACTGGAAATACCATAGACTTGACTATACGGATCTTCATAGACAATGTCATGTCTCTGCTCTTCAGTATTTTACCTAATTTTGTCATTGCTGTCCTCCCCAGGAGTAAGCATCGTTTAATTTTGTGGCTGCAGTTACCATCTATAGCAACCTTTGAACCGAGGAAGACAAAATCCATCACTGCATCCACTTCCTTCCCATTTATTACCATGGAGTTAATAGGGCTGGTCAACATAATCTTGGTTTTCTTAATATTTAGCAACAGCCAGCTTTTGTACTTCCTTCTTTCACTTTGATTAGAAGCTTCCTCAGATCCTCCTCACTTTCAGCCATCGGAGGAGTATCATCTGCATATCTTTGGTTGTTAATATTTCGTTGGGCAACTTTGATTCCAACATTTGAGTCCTCTAGACCAGCATTCCTCATGATGTGTTCAGCATATAGATTAAATAAGTAGGGTGACAGAATGCAGCCTTGTTGTACTCCTCTCCCAATCCTGAACCAGTTTGTTGTTCCGTGTTCAGTTCTAACTGTTGCTTCTTGAAATTCATAAAAGTTTCTCATAAGGCAAATCAGATGTCCAGGTATCCCCATTTCTTTAAAGACTTGCCATATTTTATTATGGTCCACTCTGTTAAAAGCTTTAGAGTAATCAATAAAACATAGATAAATACTTTTCTCGGATTCCCTAGATTTCTCCAATATCCAACATAGGTTATCAATTTGGTCTCTGGTGCTTCTAAAAACAGCTTGTACATCTGGCAGTTTGTGTTCCGTATATTGCTGGAGTCTTGCTTGCATGATCTTTAGCAATACCTTGCTAGCATGTAAAATTAATGAAATTGTTCGGTAATTTGAACATCCCTTTACATTTCCCTTCTTGGGAATTGGGACACATATGTTCAAATGCTGTTCATAGACTTCAGTTCAGCATTCAACACAATCATCCATCAGAAGCTGATTGGAAAGCTGAGCCTACTGGGCCTCCCTCTGTAACTGGATCCTAGACTTCCTGGCTGAGAGACCTCAGTCAGACCGGATCGGGAGCAGCATCTCCAACACCATCACACTTAGCACGGGGGCCCCCCAGTGCTGTGTGCTCAGTCCACTGCTGTTCACTCTGCTGACCCACGACTGTGCTGCAACACACAGCTCAAACCACATCATCAAGTTCGCCGATGACACAACTGTGGTGGGTCTCATCAGCAAGAACGACGAGTCAACATACAGAGAGGAGGTGCAGCGGCTAACAGACTGGTGCAGAGCCAACAACCTGTCTCTGAATGTGAACAAAACAAAAGAGATGGTTGTCGATATCAGGAGGGCACGGAGTGACCACTCCCCACTGAACATCAACGTTAAGAGCACCAAATTTCTTGGTGTTCACCTGGCAGAGAATCTCACTTATTCCCTCAACACCAGCTCCATAGTCAACGAAAGCCCAGCAGTGTTTCTACTTTCTGTGAAGGCTGAGGAAAGTCCATCTCCCACCCCCCATCCTCATCACATTCTACAGGGGTTGTATTGAGAGCATCCGGAGCAGCTGCATCACTGCCTGGCTCGGAAATTGCACCATCTCGGATGGCAAGACCCTGCAGTGGATAGTGAGGTCAGCTGAGAAGATCATCGGGGTCTCTCTTCCTGCCATTACAGACATTAACACTACACACTGCATCCACAAAGCAAACAGCATTATGAAGGACCCCACGCACCCTTTCATATAAACTCTTCTCCCTCCTGCCATCTGGGAAAAGGCACCGAAGCATTCGGGCTCTCACGACCAGACTATGTAACAGTTTCTTCCCCCAAGCCATCAGACTCCTCAACAGCCAGAGCCTGGACTGACATCAACATACTGCCCTCCACTGTGCCTATCGTCTTGATTATTATTTATTGTAATGCCTACACTGTTTTGTGCACTTTATGGGTAGGTCTGTAGTCTAGTGTAGTTTTTTTCTGTGTTGTTTTTATGTAGATCAGTGGAGTTTATGTACTGTTTCATGTAGCACCGTGGTCCTGAAAAATGCTGTCTCATTGTAACTGTGTACTGTACCAGCAGTTATGGTCAAAATGGCAATCAAAAGTGACTTGACTTGAGATATAAACTGATCTTTTCCAGTCTAAAGGCCATTGTTGTGTTTTCCAGATCTGCTGGCAAATTGTATGCAACACTTTTACAGCATCACCCTTTAAAGTTTTAAACAATTCAACTGGAATCCTGTCACATCCTCCAGCCTTATTATTGGCAATGTTTTCTATCGCCCATTCGACTTCACTTTCCAGAATGTCCAGCTCTAGATCGATGAGAGAGTCATTGCAGGTGTCTTCACTGTTGGGATCTTCCCTGTACAATTCTTCTGTGTATTCCTGCCAACTCTTTTTGATGTCTTCTGTTTCTGTAAGGTCCTTCCCTTCTTTGTCTTTTACTATACTCATTTTTGCATGAAATGCTCCTTTGATTTCTCTAATCTTCTTGAATAGATCTCTTGTTTTTCCAATTCTGTTGGCTTCTTCAGCTTCCTTGCATCATTCCTTTAAGTAAGATTCATTATCTTTCCTTGCTATCTTCTTGAGCTTTGCGTTCGTTGAAGTTTCCAATCTCCATTGGCCTTCACTTCTCATCGCTTCCCAGCCACTTGTAGAGCCTCCACAAGAAGCATTTTTGCTTTCCTGGCCTTCTCCTTGCTTGCAATATTTTTTGTAGCCACCTCTTGTATAATGCTCCTTACTTCTGTCCATAGTTCTTCTGGCTTTCTCTCTACCAGGTTTAATCCATTGAATCTGTTCTTCACCTCCACAGAATATCCTTGAGGGATACTACCAACTTCAAACTTTGCTGGTATGTTGGTTTTCCTGATGCTGTTCAGTTTCGTTGTGAATATCGCAACAAGCAGCTCATGGTCTGAGCCACAATCTACTCCTTATCTTGTTTTAGCTGACTGTACAGAGCTCTTCTATCTCTGATTGCAAAGTATATTGTCAATCTGGTTTCAGTGTTGACTGTCTGGTGATGTCCATGTATAGAGCCACCTCTTAGGCTGTTGGAAGAGGGCATTTACTATAACCAAAGAGTTAATTTAGAAAAATTCTACCAGTCGACACCCTGCTTCATTCTGTACTCCAAGGCGAGAGTTGCCCGTTACTCCAGGTGTTCTGTGTTTTCCAACTTTGGCATTCCAGTCTCCAAAGATAAATGTAACATTCTTCTTTGGTGTCATATCCAGAAAGTGCGACAGTTCAGCGGAATATTTGCATCAGTGATGCACAGGATAGTCTTAATCCCCACACAATGCTCCTTTGGGGAAGTTTGCTTACATTGTCCTGAGACCTGCCTGTCAATTAGTTAATTTAATGAACACTCATCCTTAGGGTCTAATGACAGCTTTCTCATCCTGGTCTCAAGCCTGATCCCCACCCAAGATGATAACCATATGCTCTCCAATTCCTATTTCTTCTGTCTAACCAAACTAGTTGTCTACCCCATGTCTCTGTTATCAAGTAAACTGTCAATCTAGTATCATACTTTAAATAATTTTCCAATCTGTTGCTCAATGCCTTTCACTCACACCCCCCCCCCCACACACACAAAATCTACCCAGATTGAGACTTCAGTGCAGTAGTGAGAGAGTGGGTCAATTTCACACATGAAGCCTTTCAAAGAAACATTCATATTTCTATTTTACATTAAGATATAGAAGGGGTCCATTCCAGCCCACTGGGTTTGTGCATGGCCACGGAGAAATCCCATTCTCCACTAATTTTTCCCACACTTCCATTAATAACACTCCCCCCACAATCACCAGATGCTACCATTCTCACTTTCTGAGGCTCACTGTCTGAATAACTTACCACCTACACAGGTTTGGAATAGGACAGAAAGCCAGATTACCCAGAGGAAACCCAGAGATCACAGACATACTCCATGCAGACAGCATCAGAGAGATCAAAATTGAACTCAGGATGCTCGAGCTATGACTCAGTGGCACTAGTATCTGCACCACTTTGCCACACTCATTTATAGTTGCTAAGAAAATGGTTTGCATAATGTTGTATCTTTGTAAGCGAAGTAATTAATTTTCAAATAAATATTTAAAGAAAGGAAGGTTGAGATTTCTCACAAATTCCACAATTATCATTTCAGGCCTTCCATGCACATGATCTGTTAAGGTAAGGAGAACATTCACCCTGAGGTCCAACAGCATGCAGCATGCCCCTAAAATGATATACAATTGGTCCGTGCATGATTCGAGAGGGCACGGGCCTTCTGATATTAGGGTAAGCAGTCTACAGTTTCTTGTTTCCTTTCTTACTTCAGCTAATATAGGAGAAAAATTTGCCATTCCACAATCTGAAGAAGCTGTTCCATTCACTGGAGAGCCTGGAAAATGCTAATCAATGCATCACTATTTCCATGACCACCTACTGCAGTACCCCTGGGATACAAATTATCAGTGACAGAAGATATACCAGCTTTCAGTGATTTTGCTGTTATTAATTTCTCTAGCTACCTTATTTTGCTGATACTAATTCTGTTTAGTGTCCTATCTTAACCACTTTTTAGTTCCCTAACATTTCTGGAACCTTAATTATGTCCTTTCCTTTGAAGATACAACCAATGGATTTGCTTAATTGCTCAGTCCTTTTCCTGCTCTATGTTGTGAATTCTGCCATTTCTGATTGTAGGGGACCTGCACTTGACCTCACTAATCTTTAGTGTTTTACATCTTTGTAAAACCTTTTACAGTGGAGTGTTAAGTCGCTGCATGTTTATTGTCATGTCCCATTTTTGTTCTCTCTGTTCTTCTTTGCTAAACTCTAAATTGCTTCAGTAATCATATGTTATTTTGCTTTGGATCTAATGCTGTCTTTTAACTTATTTTGTTAGCTATGGTTGGGTTGTTTTCCCATTTGTACTTTTTACAGCACAGGAAAATATAAGATTGATAAGTCCCCAGGGCCGGACGTGATATACCCCAGGTTGCTGTGGGAAGTGAGAGAAGAGATCGCTGGAGCAGTAGCTATGACCTTTGAATCCTCTTTGACTGCAGGGGAGGTGCTGGAGGACTGGAGAATGACAAATGTAGTTCCCTTGTTTAAAAAAGGTAATAGGAAGAATCCTGGGAACTATAGACCAGAGAGTCTTACGTTGGTGTTCTGCAAACTACTGGAAAGGATTCTTAAGGATAGGATCTACAAGCATTTGGAGATGTACAGTCTATTCAAGGATAGTCAACATGGCTTTGTGAAGGGAAGGCAGTGCTCATGAGCCTAATTGAATTTTTTGAAGAGGTAGCAAAAGAAATTGATGAGGGTAGGGTGGTAGATGGGGTCTACATGGACTTTAGCAAGGCATTTGACAAGGTCCCCTACAAAAGACTCATCCAGAAAGTCATGAGGCATGGGATAAGTGGAACCTTGGCTGTTTGGATAAAAAATTGGCTTACAGGAAGAAAGCAGAGGATAGCAGTGGAAGGAAAGTATTCTGCCTGGAGGTCAGTGACTAGTGGAGTGCCGCAAGGATCTGTCCTGGGTCCCCTGCTCTTTGTGATTTTTATAAATGAACTGGATGAAGAGGTGGAAGGATGGGTGAGTAAGTTTGCAGATGACACCAAGATTGGAGGAGTCGTTGATGGAGCTGTAGGTTGTCAAAGGTTACAAGAGGATATAGACAGGATGCAGAGTTGGGCAGAAAAGTGGCAGATGGAGTTCAATCCAGACAAGTGTGAGGTGATGCATTTTGGAAGGACAACCCAGAAGGCTGAGTACAGGGTTAATGGTCAGTTACTTAAGAGTGTGGATGAACAAGGGGACCTTGGGGTTCAAATCCATACATCCCTCAAGGTCGCTGCACAGGTTGATAGGGTAGTTAAGAAGGCTTATGGAATGCTAGGCTTCATTAATAGGGGGATTGAGTTCAAGAGTAGAGAGGTCATGTTGCAACTCTACAAATCTCTGGTGAGACCACACTTAGAGTATTGTGTTCAGTTCTGGTCACCTCATTTACCAGGATGTTGCCTGGATTGGAAAACAAGTCCTATGAGGCAAGGTTAGCAGAACTGGGACATTTCTCTTTGGAGCATAGAAGAATGAGAAGGGAGAAGATTATGAGAAGCATAGATAGGATGGATATCCAGCACCTGTTTCCCAGGGCATGAATAGCAAACAGCAGAGGGTATATGTACAAGTTAAGGGAGGGAAGTTTAGGGGAGACATCGGGGTAAGTTTTTTTTACACAGAGGGTTGTGAGTGCCTGGAATAACTTGCCAGGGATGGTGGTGGAGGCTAAAACATTAGGGGTATTTAAGAGCCTCTTGGACAGGCACATGGATGAAAGAAAAATAGAGGGTTACAGGGTAGTGTGGGTTTAGTACTTTTTTTTAAGGAATATATGGGTCGAGGGCTATAGGGCCTGTACTGTGCTGTAGTGTTCTAGTGTTCTATTGTCTAGTAACTGTTGCAGTTTCTGCATTCATTCCTAAAATGCTAGCTGTAGCCTACCTATTATATTGACTTTTAATGAAGGTCCACATCTGGCAAAATGGAAAATTGTTAGTAATTCGTACCTGCAGCATGAGAATAAGTTTACAGTGGCAGGTTAGCATTTCCTACTGTGGTTTCCTTCCACTGAGGTAGACAGACTCTAGAACACTCCACATTATATTTTGTTGCAAAAGTACAGATAAGCAGTTGGTCATTACAGTCCTTAAAGTGGTATGACCTTTGAATAACAAAGATAGTTTACAACCAATAATACATGCTACAGTTGGTGTATGGACATGACCCTCGCCACAGAATACTTTGATACTTTGAAACTATCAACAATCATTGATCTGTTTTAAATGCTCTTTGCAGATATTTTAAAACTAGTCAATTACACATAACTATTAAACAAGATTAAAAATTAAAGAAAGCAACACTTTTAAAATAATATATAAGATATAAAGACTCAAACTTACCTTTTTTCATAAGGCTGGTGAAATTCAAATGAATGGTGCTTCTGTGGCTATAGCCACCTTTCTCGGACTGAAATTGGAGGGCCGGTGCAAAGAACACAGCAAACAGTTCAGTGGTGAGGCTAGTAAGGAGTCAGGTGTGCTGGGCCTGACCTCTGTGCTTCCTAGATACATGCAATTTGATTTTCAGTTCCCCTCTTTAGTGAAACAGCAGGGGAATCAGACATTTGGTGTGTAAATGTCACATTATAAACTATTCCAAGGTGATGATTCGCAGCTTCGCTCCCTTCATTATAGACCTATCTTCTCTCCACTGCAAATGTCTGCAAAATCTTGAACCCAACCCCCCTGAGGCAGAGACATCACCATGTTTGCAGAGGCCATTCTGTCCTTTTTGCAGCATCTCTGATTGTACCATAATCCTAGAAGTGAACATAACACCAACTGTCTTATATCCCTATGATAACATCTAGCAGTTTCCATATCCTATTCTGACTATAAACCCAGCATTCTATTTCTGTTTTTGTTAACTTCTTTTAATTACAAGGCATTGAAAGTGATCCGCCTACCATCACTGGTCTCTTTCCAAATCTCCCTCTGCCAGCTCACTCCCATTTATTGTCTAATTACAAAGCAGCCTTTCTTGTTGTTCAATGTTTTACTTTTGTCCATGCTTTTTGAGCATGGCTATACAATTGTTCACCTAACCTTAATTATAAAACTTCTATGACTTTTACTGGCTCAACTGTTCTTCCTTCTTAAGTCTTATCAGCCAAGCTAGTAAATGTACCTTTGATTCTGATATCCAGGTCATTAATAGCTTAGAAATACCAGAGTCAAACACTGCAGAAGCCAATCAACACTTTCTCAACCATCTGATGATGTGGGATTTTTCTTCAACTTGGAAGAGGAGAGTGCCAGTGGATTGACATCAGCATGTGCTCAAAGCCAGTACGTGGCTACCCCTCTGCATTTTGTAGTCATTGACTATTAGGAATCATGTTGTACCGAATACGAAGAAAATGGCAGGTCCAGGAAATTATAGAGTAGAATCACAGAGATATACGTTCATCACAGAAACAGGCTTTTCTCCCACTGAGATCATACTGATTGTCAACCATTCATTTATATTAATCCCATTTTGCATTCTTCCTCCATTCTGGTCACTTCCACAACAATTGTTTACGCAACTTACAGTGGCCAGTTAGCTTGCCAACCCAAATATGGCCTTTAGGGCATAGAAGGAAACCAAAGCACTCACTGGAAATTAATGAGTCACAGGAGGAATGTGCAAACACTACTCAGGTAGCAGCCATGGTCAGGACTGACCAGGGATTCTGGCACTGTAAGACTACAGTTCTACTAGCTGAGACAAAGTGGGTAGGTTTGATGGAGAAATGGGTAGATTTGGAATTGTGGGGATCTCTAACCTCAGAAATTGTTAGCTTTGAATGAAAACTAAAATATCTCAACCTGTCTACATCAGGTTATAACTGAGCCTGGATCAGTTGGATCATTTGGATGCAGGAGATGGCAGTGACTCAATTTCACCAACATGCTTAGAGCAGACTTGTTCCAAAAAGGCACTTCACTTGAGGTTTCATCTGTCTTCATGATTTAACCTGAGTTGATCCTGCGCTCTGTAAAATGGAACATTTCACCCCACTCTTTAAAAAAGGAGGAAGGCAGCAGAAAAGAAATTATAGACCAGTTAGCTTGACCTTAGTGGTTGGGAAGATGTTAAAGTTAATTGTTAAGGATGAGATGATGAAGTACTTGGTGACACAGGACAAGATAGGACAAAGTCAGCATGGTTTCCTTCTGGGAAAATCCTGCCTGAAAAACCTGTTTAAATTCTTTGAAGAGAATACAAGTTTGATAGATAAAGGAGATGCAGTGGATGTTGTATATTTGGATTTTTAGAATGCTTTTGATAAGGTGCCACACATGAGGCTGCTTTCTAAGTTAATAGCCCATGGTATTACAGGAAAGTTACTAACATGGTAACAGCATTGGCTGATTGGTAGGAGGCAGCAAGTGGGAATAAAAGGATCCTTTTCTGGTTGGCTGCCAGTGACTAGTGGTGTTCCACAGGGGTGGTTTTGGGACCATTTCTTTTTATACTGTGTATAAATGATTTAGATGATGAAATAGATGGCTTTGTTGTTAAGTTTGTAGATGAGACGAAGATTGGTGGAGGGGTAGGTAGTGTTGAGGGAACAGGAAGGATACAGAAGGACTTAGATTAGGAGAATGGGCAAGAAATTGGCAAATGAAATACTATGTTGGAAAGTGCATGGTCAATCACTTTGGTAGTAGAAATAAATGTGGAGACTATTTTCTAAATGGGGAGACATTCCAGGAAACTGAGATGCAGAGGGACTTGGGAGTCCTTGTGCAGAACACGCTGAAGGTTAACTTGCAGGTTGGGTCAGTAGTGAGGATGGAAGATGCCATGTTAGCATTCATTTCAAGAGGTCAAGCGCAAGGATGTGAAGTTGAGGCTTTGTAAGGTACTGGTGGGGCCTCACCTTGAGTATTGTGAACAGTTTTGGGACCCTCATCTTAAAAAAGATGTGCTGGCACTGGAGAGGGTCCAGAGGTGGTTCACAAGGATGATTCCAGGAGTGAAAGTGTTATCATACAAGGAACGTTTGATGGCTCTGGATCTGTACTCGCTGGAATTCAGATGGATAAGGTGTGATCTCATTGAAACTTCTTGAATGCTGAAAGGTCTAGACAGAGTTGATGTGGAAAGGATGTTTCCCAAGGTGGGAGAGTTTAGGATAAAAAGGTACAGCCTCAAGATACAGGAGTACCCTTTCAAAACACATATGTGGAGAAATATGCTTTTGGCAAAGGGTGGTGAATTTCTGAAATTTGTGGCCATATGCAGCTGTGGAGGCCAGGTCACTGGGTGTATTTAAGACAGAGATTGATAGGTTCTTGATCAGACATGTCATCAAAGGTTACGGAGAGAAGGCTGGGAACTGGGATTGAGGAGGCGCAAAAAAAGGATCAGCCATAATTAAATGGTGGAGCAGACCCGATGGGCCAAATGGCCCAATTCTGCTCCTATGCCTTACAGTCTTCAAGCAGTGGCCCCTTTGAACACACTGATTGGGTCTCATCTTAATGGGTATGGAATTTCTGAGCAGGGATTCGGGTAGGGATTAGGTTAGCATTTCTTTTGATTCCTCTTTAATAATGAGTAGAGTTGGAATGTGTCCCAAAGAGAAATAGACCTAAATTTCAAAAATAACAGACAAAACGTCCAATAATCTGACATGAGCAGCATTTGGTGCCAGACTGGCAGGTTTCCCAGACTATGATTATCCCTGCAAATGTTTACTTTGTGTTTTTAAATGTTAAGTGAAATTGTAATAAATTTTCCAGTTTAAAAGGTGCATGAGAGCCCAGGCACTAGTGAAAGAAAAGGGAACACAGGGGCGAGGGACCCATGACTTGAAAAGGAGGGTACTTGGGTCCTGCTGAAATAAACTTGGCTCCCTTTTCGCTAAGAGAGAGTGAGGATTGGGTTCTTAATAGGTGTTAATGGAGTGTGGGAACTGGGCCCAGTGAGAGGAACAGAATGCAGAAATTGAGGCCTCAGTTCATAGAATGGGAGTGCTGGAATGGTGTTCCAGTGAGTGGAAGTGGTCCCAGGATGGGATCCTGGAAGTGTCCCCTGATGATTGAAAAGGGAGTGTAGTGAACATTACCTGGAGAGCCAGAATCTAAACTATTGTACTACTGTACGTGGCCTTTCAGCGGTGTCGACAGAGTGCCAATCATCAGTTGGATAGCAGGGAAGGTTTGGGCATAAAGGGGAAACACTGCCTAGCGGAGCAATCATCAAAGGGGCTGTCATCGGCCGAGTGATCTGAGGAAGAGTGGTAGGGCTTTGGCTCATTCGGGCTTCAGCAAGGTAAGTGGACTTTGTTTTTTTTCTCTTTCCATTTTTTTAGAGGAATAAAGAGCATGTCTGTAGGGTTAGTACTTTGCTCTGGGTGTCAGATGTGGGAATCCTGGGAATCTTCCAGTCTCCCAGATGGCCACATCTGTGCCAGGTGTACGGAGATGCAGCTCCAGAGAGACCGTATTAGGGATCTGGAGCTACAACTTAGTAGGGAAAGTGAGCAGGAGATAGATAGGAGCTAACAAGAAGTTAGTCACCCCGAGGATGCGGGAGTTAGATAAGTTGGTGACTGTCAGGGAGGGAAGGGAAGAGCTCAGATAGTAGAGATAGTGGCCATCCCCCTCAGTAACTGTTATCTCGTGTTGGATGCTGCTGAGGGGGTGACCTGACAGAGGATGACCATGGTGATTGGGTCTCTGGCACTGGGCCTGGTTCCGTGGTGCAGAAGGGAGAGAAGAAGATGAGGAATGTGGTAGTCATAAGGGATTCCATAGTGAGGGGAACAGACAGGAGGTTCTGTCAGCCTGACAGTGACACCCGCATGGTGTGTTGCCTCCCAGGTGCCAGGGTATGGGATGTCTTGTATCAGATGCAGAGAATTCCGAAGGGAGAGGGTGAACAGCCAGAAGTCTTGGTACACTTTGGTACCAATGACGTAGGTAAAAAAAGGGAGGAGGTCCTGAAGAGAGAATTCGGGAAGCTGAAAAGCAGGACCTCCAGGATAGTAGTTGCTGACTGTGGCACGTGCTAACGAGCACAAGAATAGCATGATCAGGCATATTAATGTGTGGCTGAGAGACTGGTGTAGGGGGCAGGGCTTGGGGTTCCTGGATCATTGGGACCTCTGCTGGGGAAGGCACAGCCTGTACAAAAAAGATAGTTGGTCCACTATCCTAGCAGGCAGGTTTAATAGGTTTAATAGAGAGGGTTTAAACTAATTTGGCGATGGGGGGTGGGAACTGGAGTAATAGTGCTGAGGAAGGGGAAAACAGAAATAAATCAAAGATAACCTGCAACAGAGATGATGGAAAGGACAGGCAGGAGATGAAGCATAATCACAGCCAGTGGGATGAGTTACAGGGCAATGTGGATGTGGTGCAATTAAAACAGAAAGCAACAAATACTGGACTGAAAGTGTTACATTTGAATGCACGCAGCACAAGGAATAAAATGGACGATCTTGAAATTCAGCTACACATTGGCAAATATGACATTGTGGGCATCTCTGAAACTTGGCTAAAGGTTGGCTGCTATTGGGAGCTGAATGTCCAAGGATATATGGTGTATCAGAAAGATAAATTAGTCGGCAGAGGGAGTGGTGTGGCTCTCTGTAAAATAAATAATATTAAATGATTAGAAAGGGATGACATAGGATCAGAAGGTGTAGAGTCTATGGCTAAATTAAGAGATAGCAGGGGTAAAAGGACCCTAATGGCAGTGGTATACAGGCCTCCAAACAGCAGCTGGGATGTGAATTACAAATTACAGTAGGAGATGGAAAAGGCGTGTCAGAAGGGCAATGTCATGATAATCATTGGGGATTTTAACATGAAAATGGATTGGGAAAACCAGGCCAGTACTGGCCCTCAAGAGAGAGAATTTGTAGAATGTCTAAGGGATGATGCTTTTTAGAACAGCTTGTTGTTGAGCCCACTAGAGGATCGGCTGTGCTGGATTGTGCGTTGTGCAATGATCCAGAGGTGATAAGAGAGCTTAAGGTTAAGGAACCCTTAGGGAACAGTGATCGCAATATGATCGAGTTCACTTTGAAATTTGAGAAGGAGAAGCTAAATTCAAATGTGTCAGAATTTCAGTGTATTAAAGGAAATTACAATGACATGAGAGGAGGACTGGCCGAAGTTGACTGGAAAGAGACACCAACAGGAAGGACAGCAGAGCAGCAATGGCTGGAGTTTCTGCAAAAAATTAGGGAAGTGCAGGACAGATATATTCCAAACAAGAAGAAATTTTCAAATGGAAGAGGGGCGCTACTGTGGCTGACAAGTGAAGTCAGAGCCAAAATAAAAGCAAAAGAGAGGGCATACAAGGATAGAGGATTGAGAAGCTTTTAAAAACTTGCAGAAGGAAACTAAGAAGGTCGTTAGGAAGGAAAAGATGAATTATGAATGGATGCTGGTGACTAATATCAAAAAAGATACTAAAAACTTTTTTTAAGTATATAAATGATAAAAGAGAATTGAGCGTAGATATAGGACCAATAGAAAATAACACTGGAGAAATTGTAATGAGAGACATAGAGATGGAGAGGAACTGAATGTATATTTTGCATCAGTCTTCACAGTGGAAGACATCTGCAGCATACCAGACATTTAAGAGTGTCAGGGAAGTGAAGTATGTGCAGTAAAAATTATGACTGAGAAGGTACTCAGGAAACTTAATGGTCTGAGGGTGGATAAATCTCCTGGACCTGATGGAATGCACCCTCAGATTCTGAAGGAAGTAGCTGGAGAGACTGCAGAAGCATTAACAAAGATCTTTCAAGAATCGATAGATTCTGGCATTGTACCGGATGACTGGAAAATTGTAAATGTTACTCTGCTATTTAAGAAGGGTGGGAGGTAGCAGAAAGGAAACTATAGGCCTGTTAGCCTGACATCAGTGTTTGGGAAGTTGTTGGAATCGACTGTTAGGGATGAGATTACGGAATACCTGGAGGCATATGACAAGATAGGCCAAAGCCTGCATTGTTTCCTGAAAGGAAAATCTGCCTGACTAACCTACTGTAATTTTTTGAGGAAATCACAAGCAGGATAGACAAAGAAGATGTAGTAGATGTGGTGTATTTGGATTTTCAGAAGCCCTTTGACAAGGTGCTGCACATGAGGCTGCTTAGCAAGATAAGAGCATGTGGAATTATAGGGGAGTTACTAGCATAGGTGGAGCATTGGCTAATTGGCGGAAAACAGAGAGTGGGAATAAAGGGATCCTTTTCTGGCTGGCTGCCGGTTACCAGTGGAGCTCCACAGGGGTCAGTTTTGGGACTGCTGCTTTTTATGATGTGTGCCAATGATTTAGACAATGGAATTAATGGATCTGTGGCTAAATTTGCTGATTATACAAAGGTAGGTGGATGAGTGGTAGTGTTGAGGAAACAGAAAGCCTGCAGGGAGACTTAGATAGTTTAGGGGGATGGCAAAGAAGTGGCAAATTAAATACAATGTTGGAAAGTGTATAGTCATGCAGTTTGTTGGAAGAAATAAATGGGCAGACTATTATTTAGATGGGGAGAGAATTCAAAATGCAGAGATGTAAAGGGACTTGGGAGTCTTTGGACAAGATAACCCAAAGTTTAACCTCTAGGTTGAGTCAGTGGTGAAGAAGGTGAATACAATGTTGCCATTCATTTCTAGAGGTAAAGAATATAAGAACAGGGATGTGATGTTGAGGTTCTATGTGTAGGCCTGCATTAGTCACGATAGACCATGGATTTGCACCTTGTTTCCAGGGCTCAAGCCTGGGCAAGGTTTTTTTTTATGGAAGACCAGCAGTTGCCCAAGCTGCAAGTCTCCCCTCTCTATGCCACCAATGTTGTTCAAGGGAAGGGCATTAGGACCCATACAGCTTGGCACTTATAGGTTCTATAAGGCACTCGTGAGACCACAGTTGGAATAATGTGTGCAGTTTTGGGTTCCTTATTTTAGAAAGAATATACTGACGTTGGAGAAGGTTCAGAGAATATTCATGAAAATGATTCTAGGAATGAAAGGGTTATTGTATGAGTAATGTCTAATGCTATTGGGCTGTATTTCCTGGAGTTCAGGAGAATGAGGGGGGATCTCATAGAAACATTTCGAATGTTAAAAGGCCTGAACAGATTAGATATGGCAAAGTTATTTCCCACGGTAGGGGAGCCCAGGACAAGCGGGTACGACTTCAAGATTGAAGGACATCCATTTAGAACAGAGATGCGGAGAAATTACTTTAGTCAGAGGGTGATAAATCTGTGGAAATTGTTGCCACGAGCAGCTGTGGAGGCCAAGTCATTGAGTGCATTTAAGGCAGAGATAGATAGGTTCTTGATTAGCCAGGGCATCAAAGGAAATGGGGCAAGGAGTGGGAATCAGTAGAAGAATTGGATCAGTCCATGATTGAATGGCGGAGCAGACTCCATGGGCCGAATGGCCTACTTCTGCTCCTATATCTTATGGTCTTATGATCTTATTAGGATCTCTGTCAGTATTTTCCCATAGACCAAATTCAGGGAGGTTAGCATTTTAGAAACTGCTTTGCTGCTTTCTCAGAAACATACTCAAGAACTCTGAGAATTTATATATCTCATCATTTTAAGAGAAATGTGTACAGGTTTATACAATGAAGTTCCTCTCCTGCATTTTTATGGAACAGGGCAAGTTACCTGTGCCCCCCCGCTACTTTTTGAGAATCGCAAGATCACTATTAAGTCAGGTCAGGAGACCCAGGAAATGAGAGAGAGATGTTTGGAATGTCCTGGCCCTCAGCGATACAAAGCCACGGAACAGGTCATTGTCTCTTGGAGACGGAATTGTGTTTTGCGGACTGTACTTCATGGAAGCCCTCAGGTAATGTGGGCTGGTTGGGGGATGGCATCATTCCACCCTGAGTGACATCTGAGACCCTGTGAGTCAGGATAAAAGAGGGTCTGGGGAACAACCCTAGACACGCACCAAGAGAAATGCTAGAAGTTCCGTGACAGCATTTAATAGCGACAGCCGGTGGAGGGCCCACGTGTGTCCTTTCCCGTTGCCCCGGGAATGCGGCCCTGCCATGGAAGGTGGCTTAGCTAAGGAAGAGATCACCACTGACGCCATTTTGAAGGATCGACATCATAAAACGGAAAAACCGGGCAAGTTCTAAACCTCTGTCTCTCTCTCCAACCAAAAGCTGCAGCTTGAATGAACTTGAGTGACTTTTATATTTCCATCGGACAATACATTATCCCCTAGACAACGATAGAGCTATTTCTTATTGATTATTATTATACCTGCGCTTTTGGATTTAGTATCGACAACGTACATTATCTGTAAGTTTGCATTGCTATTATTTTTGTGTATTTTTATCAATAAATACTGTTAAAAATAGTACCATCAGACTTCAACAGACCTCTCTATCTTTGCTGGTAAGTGACCCAGTTACGGGGTATGTAACAGAAGACTCCCAGATCACCATGCTGAACAGCTTCCCCCTTCAGGATAGCCAGCTTCAATTGCCTTTCTCAGGGTATTTGCCATACCCTATCATGATCACCAATCTCTCCCAGCCTTTGACCACTCGCCCCAATATGCATTCACGCACCTATCACTTTTGTAGTTGCAGCCTCCCTTTCTGCTGGCAAGCAGCATCCACGTCGGCCAGAGGAACAGACCTATTATTCAGCTCAGTTTGGTGCATGTGAAACCCAGCTCTGGAATTGATCTATGCTCCCTATCCTGTCAATGAAATCATATGAGAAAGTCTATGCTCCTCTTTCAGAAAGCTCTTAAATGTCACTCTGTGAAAGCAATGGAAAGCAATCTATCTAATAATCACCTCCAAGTTTTATGTAATCATTAATTTTCCCTATGTGTATTTCTGTTTATAGCAAACAAGGACAATTCTTATTACAAAAAAGGAAATGATGAAACTATAGGCAACCTCCTCCTGATAAGATATTGTGGCCCAAAAAGATCAGGGCAATTAGGGGTTAATTGGATAACAGTGCCCTAATACTTGAAATGCAGCATCCTAAGGAAGCCACAGTAGCCATTTTAGGGTTATTCAAATTATGAAGTTGTTAATGTTTTCGTTTGAGACCCTACTTCAGGACTGTAAAAGAAAAGATGGATAGGGATGGGGCAGGGGAGATGGAGCTAGAGATGCAGATGATGGAGATGGCGCGAGATAGTGTTGGCGCGTGGCCTAGTGGATAAGGCACTGGACTAGTAAACTGATGGTCACTGGTTCGAGCCACAGCTGAGGCAGCTTGTTTGTGTCCTTGAGCAAGGCACTTAACAACACATTGCTCTGCGACGACACCGGTGCCAAGCTGCTTGGGTCCTAGTGCCCTTACCTTGGACAACATCGGTGGCATGGAGAGGGGAAGGATTGTAGCTTGGGCAACTGCCAGTCTCCCACACAACCCTGCCTAGGCCTGCCCCCTGGAAACCTTCCAAAGCGCAAATCCATGGTCTCACAAGACTAACGGAGGCCTATAGTCTATAGTTGATGGAGATGGAGATGATAGAGATAGAGGTGAAGATTATGGAGATGGAGATGATGGAGATGGAAATGCAGATGATGGAGATGGAAATAATTGAGATGGAGATGGAGATAAATGAAATGGAGATGATGGAGATAATTGAGATGGAGATGATGGAGATGGAAATGCAGATGATGAAGATGGAGATTATGGCGATGGAGATAATTGAGATGGAGATGATGGAGATGGAAATGCAGATAATGGAGATGGAGATGGAGATGGATTGGGAAACAGAGGCAAGTGAGAGATAGATGGAAGCAGAAAAGGAAAACAAAACAGGTGGAACCAAATGGGTAGACAGGAGAGTGACGATAGAAGCAAATGCTGGAAAATAATAAGTGGTAACTAGTACTGGAATCTGAGAAGGAAGGAATCTGAGAAGGAAGGAATCTGATGTCAAGAATCATTAGGGGAGAAGTGAAGGGCAGAAAAAATAATTTGAAGGGGGATGGAATCTTGCAGGTAAAACATGTGGATAGTAGGTAAATGGACCCAAAAACAGATTGTGGACAAAAATGGGTAATGGGGAAGAGGGAATAGGAAATAGAATAGAAATGGGAGGAGAGATATAAATGAGAAAGAGAGAGGGAGAATGGATCACAATGAGCATGGTTAACTGAAAGAAGAAAATACAGTTGTTCTAAACTTGACACATTAAACTTGCTAAAGTTTGCATCATGGATTCTGTTCTTGTTGTACTTTATTTGTCAGATGTAAATACTTTGCGGAGGTTTGAGTGTCATTGTCCTTCTTTGTGGCTGGCATTGTATTTTTTTTCTGGAATGTGACCTAAGCCACAGACAGGATGACCTAATTTTAGAGCATTTAAAAAAAAATCAAACCAGCTCTGTAACAATCTTGAAGTGGGGATTCCACAAGGGTGCCTTCATCAGTATTTCCAGCTTATATGTAACCACAGTTATCGGGTACCACTCAATATACATGAATATTCCTGCTATGGCTTATACATACACTTTGTATGGGTAAAAAACGGGATCAGGTCCTACAAGGTGAATTTAGGGAGTTAGGAGATAAACTAAAACGTAGGACCACAAAGGTAATAATCTCTGTATTACTACCAGTGCCATGTGCTAGTCAGAGTAGAAATAGGAGGATATTTCAGATGAATAAGTGAATAATGAAAATGGTGCAAGGGGGAGGGATTCAAATTTCTGTGGCATTGGAACTAGTTCTGGGGGAGGTGGGACCAGTACAAACAGGACGGTCTGCACCTGGGCTGGACTAGAATCATTGTCCTAGGGGGAGCGTTTGCTACTGCTGTTCAGGAGGATTTAAACTAATGTAACGGGAGATGGGAACAAGTGCAGAGAGACAGGGGGTGTAAAATGAGGGTAGAAGCAAAAAGTAGTAAGGTGAAAAGTAAAAGTGGCAGGCAGGCAAATCCAGGGCAAAAAGCAAAAAGGGCCACTTTTCAACATAATTGTATAAAGGCTAAGAGTGTTGTAAAAAAAAACCTGAAGGCTTTCTGAGTCAATGCAAGGAGCATTCGTAACAAGGTGGACAAATTGAATGTACAGATAGTTATTAATGAATATGATATAGTTGGGATCACGGAGACATGGCTCCAGGGTGACCAAGGATTGGAGCTCAACATCCAGGGATATTCAATATTCAGGAGGGATAGACAGGAAAGAAAAGGAGGTGGGGTAGCGTTGCTGGTTAGAGAGGAGATTAACGCAATAGAAAGGAAGGACATTAGCCTGGAGGATGTGGAATTGATACGGGTAGAGCTGCATAACACTAAGGGGCAGAAAACACTGGTGGGAGTTGGGTACAGGCCACCTAACAGTAGTAGTGAGGTTAGGGATGACATTAAAAAGGAAATTAGAAATGCGTGCAATAAGGGAACAGTAGTTATAATGGGTGACTACAATCTATATATAGATTGGGTGAACCAAATTGGTAAGGGTGCTGAGGAAGAGGATTTCTTGGAATGTATGTGGCATGGTTTTCTGAACCAACATGTTGAGGAACCAACTAGAGAGCAGGCCATTCTAGACTAGGTATTGAGCAATGAGGAAGGGTTAGTCAGCAATCTTGTCATGCAAGGCCCCGGGTAAGAGTGACCATAATATGTTGGAATTCTTCATTAAGATGGAGAGTGACATAGTTAATTCAGAAACAAAGGTTCTGAACTTAAAGGAGGGTAACTTTGAAGGTATGAGACATGAATTAGCTAAGATAGACTGGCAAATCATACTGAAAGGGTTGAAGGTGGATATGCAATGGCAAGCATTTAAAGATAGCATGGATGAACTACAACAATTGTTCATCCCAGTTTGGCAAAAGAATAAACCAGGGAAGGTAGTGCACTCATGGCTGACAAGGGAAATTAGGGATAGTCTCAAGTCCAAAGAAGAAACATACAAGTTAGCCAGAAAAAGCGGCACACCTGAGGACTGGGAGAAATTCAGAGACCAGCAGAGGAGGACAAAGGACTTAGTTAGGAAAGGAAAAAAAGCTATGAGAGAAAGTTGGCAGGGAACATAAAAACTGACTGTAAAAGCTTTTATAGATATGTGAAAAGATAAAGATTGGTCAAGACAAATGTAGGTCCCTTACAGTCAGAAACAGGTGAATTTATCATGGGGAACAAGGACATGGCTGACCAATTGAATAACTACTTTGGTTCTGTCTTCACTAAGGAGGACATAAATAATCTTCCAGAAATGGTAGGGGACCGAAGGTCTAGTGAGATGGAGGAACTGAGGGAAATACATGTTAGTAGATAAGTGGTGTTAGGTAAATTGAAGGGATTAAAGGCAGATAAATCCCCAGGGCCAGATGGTCTGCATCCCAGAGTGCTTAAGGAAGTAGCCGAAGAAATAGTGGAAGCATTAGAGATAATTTTTCAGAACTCTTTAGATACTGGATTAGTTCCTGAGGATTGGAGGGTGGCTAGTGTAACCCCACTTTTTAAAAAAGGAGGGAGAGAGAAACTGGGGTATTATAGACCGGTTAGCCTGACATCGGTGGTGGGGAAAATGCTAGAGTCGGTTATCAAAGATATGATAACAGCACATTTGGAAAGAGGTGAAATCATCGGACAAAGTCAGCATGGATTTGTGAAAGGAAAATCATGTCTGACGAAACTTATAGAATTTTTTGAGGATGTAACTAGTAGTGTGGATAGGGAAGAACCAGTAGATGTTGTATATTTGGATTTTCAAAAGGCTTTTGACAAGGTCCCACACAGGAGATTAGTGTGCAAACTTAAAGCACACAGTATTAGGGGTATGTTATTGATGTGGATAGAGAATTGTGATGATCAAACTGGTTTTATTAAAAACCGTCTTCCTTTTTTTAATACTCGGCATTTATTTAACATTTTATATTCACCTTCAACTGGGATTCCTGAATGTGATATTTCCCTCAATGCAGAGAAAGCATTTGATCGTATAGAGTGGAACTACCCTTTTGCAGTTTTAGAAAAATTTGACTTGGATCAAAGTTTTATCTCTTGGATCAAATTGTTGTGTCTGTGTCCTACTGCCTCTGTTTTGACTAATTTTCAGAAATCCCAGTTACTTAACCTCAAACGTGGCACCCATTAAGGATGCCCTTTAAGTCCTTTTCTCTTTGATTTGGCTATAGAACCTTTGGCGATAGCATTTCGAAGCTGTCCTGAATTGACCGGGATTTGGAGCGGGGGTGTTGAGCATAAAGTTTCTCATTATGCTGATGACTTATTAATTTTTCTTTCAAATCCATCTACATCCTTACCTCCAATGTTCTCACTTCTTGAGCAGTTTAGCCAGTTTTCTGGCTATAAACTTAATTTACATAAAAGTGAACTTTTCCCAATTAATAAAGAAGCACAAGAATTAACATTTCGAGACCCCCCTTTTAAAGTAGTTCATAATCAATTTATTTATCTTGGGATTACAGTCACAAGGAAGTTTAAAGATCTTTTTCGTGAAAATTTTGCCAATCTTTTATATACTACAAAACAGAGTCTGTCACAATGGTCACCTCTATCTATGTCTTTGGTAGGTCGTATTAATGTTGTTAAAATGTATGTTCTCCCTAAATTTTTATACTTATTTCAATCAATCCCAATTTTTATTCCTAAATCTTTTTTTTTGATTCCTTAGGCTCTATTATTTTGTCATATATGTGGAAGAATAAGCATTCTAGAATTAATAAAGTTTATCTCCAAAAATCTAAAAAAGAGGATGGCATGGCCTGACCTAACTTTCGTTTATATTATTGGGCAGCCAATATACTGTTATGAATGTACCACAGCTCTGAGGGGCCGAAGGGGCGGGAGCAGCCCCCTCCTTCCGGAGAATCGCAAGAGCTCTATTAATTCGGGTCTCGGACCCAGGAAAATGAGAGACAATGTAACGGTTTTGGCCATTGCTCTTAGCGACACCTGTGCTGAGGGCATGACCCTGCTACGTGACAGCTACCACGGATATGGACACCCTTGGGCAATGTGGGGGTGGGGATTGCATCACCCTACTTTGATGGACATCTACAACTCTGCAAGTCAAGATAAAAGGGGACTGCAGAAGGCGGTACCCCAGAGAGAGGCACCAGAAGGACTCGATCGCTCAACGCTCCCGTGATAGCTGGAAGCCAGTCAAAAGCCACGTGCGCTCCGTAACTTCTCTGCCTGGGGAGCGGGTGGCTGATGATACCGAGAAGGACTTCAAACTAATAACAGGGAAACAACGCTCCCCGATTCAACGGAGTTGCTTCGTCAAAGACCCGGGCAAGTTTTGTTGTTTCTCCTCACTCTCTCTGAAACACGTGAAACCCAGCGATTCCCCAAAAAGACTGAAGCCTGCAGACTTCTGAGTGACTTTTATATTTACAATGGACAATATATTATCCCCTAGACAACAGTCGAGATTATTTCTTAATGCTGATTATTGCTATACCCGCGCTTTAGATTGAGTTTTGCCAATATATATGTTCTGAATGTTTGTATTAACCTTACTTTTGTGCCCCCCTTTATGAATAAAACCATTCGAAAATAGTGCCATCAGACTCCAACGGACCTCTCTATCTTGGCTGGTGAGTTATCCAGTTATGGGATACGTAACAATACGTTGTGCTACCTTTTGGGTTTTTTTTCCATGGCCAACCCGAATGCCCTAATTGGGTGGCAATGGAGTTGAGTTCCACTAAAGATTTATCTATTTCTGCACTTCTTGGCTCTGTACTCCCTAGTAGTTTGTCCAGATTAATTGTTAATCCTCTTGTTAAACACACTTTGCGAATATGGGCTCAGTTTAGGAAATTTTATGGTTTCTATCGTTTTTCCTTTTCTAGTCCTATCTTACATAATCACCTTTTTTTACCTACTACATACGATTCAGCATTCCAGGTTTGGTATAGGAAGGGCATTAGACATTTCGAAGATCTTTTTATTGATAATCACTTCACATCTTTTCAACAGCTCCTCTGCTAAGTTCAATCTGCCCAATGCTCATTTTTTTTAGATATCTTCCAAGTAGACACTTTATTAATCCTTTAATTCCTAACTTCCCTGAAATGCCTGAGAAAAATGTTATGGATTTATTTCTGTCTATTAATCAACTGGGTAAAGGTTTAATATCATTTATTCGTGATAAATTAGCATTCTTACGGCATGCCCCTGTGGATAAAATTAGAATGGCTTGGGAGCAGGATTTAAATACCTCCTTATCTGACGAGACTTGGGACTCGATTAATCGGTTAATTCAACCTCTCTTTGTGCTCGCCATTGCCTTTTACAGTTTAAGATTGTTCATAGAGCCCATATGTCTAAATCTAAATTATCTCGATTTTACCCTTTTATTAGTCCTCTCTGTGATAAATGCAAAAGGGGTGAGGCCTCTCTTATTCATATGTACTGGTTCTGTCCTAACTTAGAGAAATTTTGGAAAGGTGTCTTCATAACTTTATCTTATACTCTGAATCACCACCTAGAACCTAACCCTTTAATTGCTTTGTTCGGTTTCTGGGGTGAGACAGATTTACGTTTGAGTTCGACTAAGTGTCGAATATTATCTTTTGCTTCTCTCCTGGCTAGACGTTTAATCCTTCTTAGATAGAGAGATGTTGCCCCGCCTATGCATGCTGAATGGCTTAATGATATTATGTCCTGCTTAGACCTTGAAAAAATTCATTATTCAGTTCTTAATTCGGATATAAAGTTCCATAAGGTCTGGGGACCTTTTATTGAGTACTTTCATAACCCTCTTAACTAAGGTTTTTTTTTCGGTCCCTTGCTTTCAGCTTTTTTTTTGGTAGTAGGCATTAATATCTTCTGTTGCTAAGTGTATTTACAGTTTTGGGGGTTTGAATGTCCTGATTTATACTCTCTATATTGTGTTGTGGTTGGTCTGGAGTTTTTTTTTGTTGTGGGTCTTGGGGAGGATACTAATTTTACATATCTTCAATTTGGGTGCTTTCTCAATTATCTTTTTTTGTATTATATTATTATTGTATGTTTATTTTTGCACTGTATTAATTTTCTTCATTTTGATTTGGGTTTTTTTTCTATCTATAATGATGTAGAAAATGCATAAAAGAACTAATAAAAAAAGAGAATTGGTTGGCAGACAGGAAGCAAAGAGTGGGAATAAACAGGACCTTTTCAGAATGGCAGGCAGTGACTAGTGGGGTACCGCAAGGCTCAGTGCTGGCACCCCAGTTGTTTACAGTATATATTAATGATTTAGACGAGGGAATTAAATGCAGCATCTCCAAGTTTGCAGATGACACAAAGCTGGGCGGCAGTATTAGCTGTGAGGAGGATGCTAAGAGGATGCAGGGTGATTTGGATAGGTTAGGTGAGTGGGCAAATTCATGGCAGATGCAATTTAATGTGGATAAATGTGAAGTTATCCACTGTGGTGGCAAGAACAGGAAAACAGACTATTATCTGAATGGTGACTGATTAGGAAAAGAGGAGGTGCAATGAGACCTGGGTGTCATTGTACACCAGTCATTGAAGGTGGGCATGCAGGTACAGCAGGCGGTGAAAAAGGCAAATGGTATGTTGGCATTCATAGCAAAAGGATTTGAGTACAGGAGCAGGGAGGTTCTACTGCAGTTGTACAAGGCCTTGGTGAGACCACACCTGGAGTATTGAGTGCAGTTTTGGTCCCCTAATCTGAGGAAAGACATTCTTGCCATAGAGGGAGTACAAAGAAGGTTCACCAGATTGATTCCTGGGATGGCAGGACTTTCATATGAAGAAAGACTGGATCGACTAGGCTTATACTCACTGGAATTTAGAAGATTGAGGGGGGATCTTATTGAAACGTATAAAATTCTAAAGGGATTGGACAGGCTAGATGCAGGACGATTGTTCCCGATGTTGGGGAAGTCCAGAGCGAGGGGTCACAGTTTAAGGATAAAGGGGAAGCCTTTTAGGAAAAACTTCTTCACACAGAGAGTGGTGAATCAGTGGAATTCTCTGCCACAGGAAACTGTTGAGGCCAGTTCATTGGCTATATTTAAGAGGGAGTTAGATATGGCCCTTGTGGCTAAAGGGATCGGGGGTCTGGAGAGAAAGCAGGTACAGGGTTCTGAGTTGGATGATCAGTCATGATCATACTAAATGGTGGTGCAGGCTCGAAAGGCCAAATGGCCTACTCCTGCACCTATTTTCTATGTTTCTATATTTGACGGTTCCAGGTTGTTCTGCACCTGTGCACGTACTTATCAATGACTGCACTATCCACTGACAATAAAATATAAATGAAACCAGTTCCAAAGTAGAGAGTGCAAGGTGACACAACAGGAGAATAAATATGTTTTATTTGGAAGATTGTCAATGTGTTGAGAGAAATACTTAGTGTGAAATTTCCATTAATTATGATTAGTTACTATAAAGAATGAGGTATGGACACAAATTAGAATATGATGTAATTTATAAATGTCAGAAAAAGCTTTGACATTATGTTCTTCTGCACCATGCCACGTACTACAAAGTGATCACAACTGATTAAAGCACCTTTCATTATATCACGTACATAGAAACTCCTGTATTCCCTGTTACTATTAAATTTAAAGTCACATTTCTATCATCTATTTAAGTGATGCACATATTAACAACATGTTAAAGTGGAAGTTGATAGTTTCCTGATTGGTCAGGGTACCAAAGGAAATGGCAGGATGACGTGTGTATGGATCAGCGATGATGGAATGGCAGAGCAGACCCGATGGGCTGAATGGCCTAATTCTGCTCCTATGTCTTACTGTCTAAACTCGTTAATCATAGACGTTATGTACTGTGATTTAAAACATGAAATAATTTTTTAAGACAAACCTTAATGCAAAGGGATAACACAAAAAACTATTGATGTTCACTGAAAAAAGATACTTGATTGCAATGTATAAATTGCTTTCATTAAAATAAACCTATTTAGGATCTCAAATAGATTTACTTTAATGAAAACTATTTATATGTTGCAATCAAGTATCTTTCTTTAATATACCAATATGATATCGCATAGGGAACTCCAATTTTTAGTTATTTTAACTCTGGAAACCATATTTACAAAGGGTTCATTGTAGGTACAAGAGATAGTTCCTCACTATTTCACTTCTATACATAGGAAAGAACGCCTTTAGTCCTGACTCTTTTTGGCTCATATGCGATTCTACACCATCAATGTAGGTAGTCCTCAGATATAGCAAAGACGTGCCTGGCTCAAGGAATTATTAGGAATGTGAATTTAGTGCTGGCCTTGCCAGAAATGCCTACATCCTGTAAACAAGCACATAAAGAGTAACATGGGGAGATAAGTTTCTCACAATCAGCAGTCAGTGCAAGGCAAGCAAAACTTACGTGTTTTCCAAAACTTACAACACCTACTGAGACAGAGAGAAAAAAAGCACTTGGTTAATTGAATCTTCCTGTGCAATTAAAAGCAGGAAAAGTCAAGGACATAGCAATGCCCTATTAAAATTACACAATTCCCAAAACAGTCTATGTTTACTAAGCCAGCAGTAAAGCTTTAATTATGGTGAATTTTGCAAATATGTGTGTTGTATTTGATTTTCAAGAAGATGCTGCACTGTTCACAGAATACCCATCAGGAAACAAAAATTAATTGCAGGTCTGGGAAGTAAATGAGTCAGAATTTACCAAGGCCTCTTGCCGTGAGTTGCTCTGCTCAATGCTTATTAAAAATCACCTGTAAAGTCAATGTGATCTATAATAAATATGATTTGACACTTCAGGCTACAGTACAGGTTGATTCTCTAGCCTGTTTTGTTTACTCTGAATAAATTGATATTGATTCCTGTTACCATGGTGCCTAATTACTGGGAATTAAGTAATTCAATGAAGTCAATTGAAATTCTAATTAGTTTTATAAACATATTTTTTAATCCTTTTCAAGATCCAAAAAGGTAACTTTGGGCTGAAAATATCCAAATCTCTGGGAAAACTGTCTATCTGACTGTCGATTTACTCTCTGTAGTTATTCAAAAATGCATACAGTAGATTTGATCAGATAAAAATTATCTCAACCTCCCTTCCCCCTACTTGTCACAATTCATTTTCAATATTTTGTTTAACATTTCTAACAGGTTCATACTTGGCATCCTGGATGTAGGCCAAGAGATCTTATCTGTCCATTTTTGTATTTGCTAGCTTGTGCAATTTCTGTCTTAGTATGAAAGAAATCCTACCTTGAATTGATACCATTTGAGCTACATTTGAAATCTTGTTTCAAGTGACGTACCATCTTAAAGTGGCATCAAGATGTAGCAACATTGAAAATGAACTGCACAGTACAGGACTGTTCACTTTATGTTTCATAGCTAAAATGAGTGTTAGTGAAATTCATCCCTGGAAGTTTGTTCAGGAAAAAGAACAATGCAGATTGTCCGTCACCACCAACATTGCACGTCATCTCAGAAGATTCTTTCTTGAAACTATTCAGCTTCTCAACAAGACTCACAAATTTGTAACAACCTAAACATCCCGCACAACATCTGTTAAACAGACTTTCCTGCTCTCATTGTTCTGTTAATAATTATTTAGTCTGTTCCTATATTCACATTTATTGATGTTTGCACTAATTGTTGATTGCTCATGGCTGTTTGCACTGTTGTCTTGTAAACTGTCAGTTGCTATTGTGTTGTCTGTTATGGTACTGTCCTGTGTTTTATGCCTCACATCGAACCACAATCAATTCTGATATGTTCCACATTCTGGCATTAAAGTGATTCTGATTCTGATTCTGTTTCAAGCTGGTGAGTTTGGGCAATGGCTCCAAAACTGATTATAATTCCAAAATAGAAATCCTTTTTACCCAAGTCTCATTTTAAATGTGACACATACCACAGCAACAAACACTTAGCATCATAATCTACTGTAAGTAAACCCAATAATAACCAGCATTGGAAGCAGTCATTTTTTTCCCCATTTCTTCATAAACATATGTTCCATTTTGTTCCTAAACATGAATAACTGAAAGAAATTAATCCTTCTGTGGTTTTTTTTTGAGGAAAGCAAGCTCCTATTGCTGAATTCCCTGTGAATCTAAAAGAAAAATGAATGAAAGTTACTATTTGACCATTGTCTTCATCCGTCAATCAAAAAATGCTCGCCAGATCAGACTCCCTTTCTGTACAACTTGCTATAGAATCAAGCCAGTCAGTTGAGCTTATATAAGATATTGAGGTTCAAATACCAATACAATATGTGAATTTTGAACTAATACTGGTTTCACTCACCAAAATGGGTGGTTGGGATATCAGCACAATTATTCATACATGCAACAGCACTGCAAAATACACAAATATCTGACATTCTATCACCATACGTTAGGACTGTTCGCAATGAAAAATTTGCATTTTTTTCAGTACTCACAGAGGTTAAGCAGTTGCTGATCAGCTGGCTGAAGTGTTCACTGAGATCTTTCATGTCTCACTTCAGCAGTCGGAGATACCCTCCTGCTTGAAGCAAGCTTCCATTATACCAGCGGCTAAGAAGAATGTTGTAACCTGCTAGTGTCCATAGGCACTTACATCCACAATGATGAAGTGTTTTGAGAATTCAGTGATGAAACATAGCCTAAGAAGTGACTTGGACCCACTTCAATTTACCTAACAGAACAAAAGGTCCACAGCACATGTCATGCCTCTTCACTCAACCCTGAAACATCTGGGCAGCAAAGATGTTTCATCAGGATGTTCTTTATTGATTATAGCTTGGCATTCAATACTATCATCCCCTCAAAACTAATCTGTAAGCTCCAAGACCTTGGCCTCAAACCTCGTTGTGCAATTTGGACCTCAATTTCCTCACTTACAGACCCCAGTCAGTTCGGATTGGCAACAATGTTTCTACAATCTCCATCAGCACAGGGGCACCACATGGCATTGTGCTTAGCCCCCTCCTCTACACACTTTACATTTATGACTGTGTGGCTAATCATTGCTCTAATGTCATATTCAAGCTTGCTGATGACATCACTGTTATAGACTGAATCAAAAGTGGTGATGAATCAGCACATAGGAGGGAGATTGAGTATCTGGCTGAGTTGTGCTATAACAACAACCGTTTACTCAATGTTGACTTCAGGAAACCAGAAGTCCAGAGATGGAGAGGGTCAACAACTTTAAATTTCTCTGTGGTATTATTTCAGAAAATCTATCCTGGGCCTCTAAGTTCAATTAAGAGCAAAGCATGGCAGCACCTCTACTTCCTTAGGAGTTTGCATAGATTTGGCATGATATCTAAAACTTTGACAAACTTTTATAGCTGTCTTGTATGGAATCACCAATGCCCTTGAACAGAAAATATTACAAATAGTAGTAGGCATGGACAAACCAGCACGGGTGAAGCCCTCCTCACCATTGAGCACATCTACACAAAATGTTTTTGCAGGAAAGCAACATCCATCATCAGAGACCGTGACCACCCAGGACATGCTCTCTTCCCATTGCTCCCATCAGGAAGTAGGTACAGGAGCCTCAGGACTCACACCACCAGGTTCAGGACCAGTTATTACCCTTCAATCATCAGGCTCTTGAACCAAAGGGTATAACTGCACTCAAATTCACTTGCCCCATCTTTGAGCTGTTCCCACAACCTATGGACTCACTTTCAAGGATTCTTTGTCTCATGTTCTTGGTGTTTATTGTTCATTTATTTGTTTGTTTGTTTATTATTATTCCCTGTTTTGTATTTGCGCAGTTTGTTGTCTTTTGCACACTGGTTGAATGCCTAGGTTGGTGCAGTCTTCCATAGATTCTATTAAATTTATTATTCTGTTATGGATTTACTGAGTATGCCTGCAAGGAAATGAATTTCAGGTTGCATTTGGTGAAATATATGTACTTTGCTAATAAATTTACTTTGAACTTTGAACAAGGGAGAAAAGTCTCAGAATGCTAATTGAGAGAAAGAATCTGCCGGGAAAAAGTGTTTGCTTTCTTAATTTTGGAGAATAATTATTATTGACAAAAGGTCAATACATGTTATAATGTTCAATATCATGGATTGAAGCTCTGTCCCTGTGAAAACAGAAGATTTCATGATTGTGCAACAGTATTTAGCAAGTGCGAAGCCATCAGCATGGTGTAATGTAAAGTATGCTGGATATTGTCTGTGAAACCACAATAATGTGTATATTGCAGTAAACATATGTCCTGTCATTGTTGACTGTTGTAGGAATAGAGGATCATCATACAGGAAATTACAGTAGTCATTCACACTAAACTATTATATCAACCCACCACCAGACAATGGCAACAACCATAGAACTGTAGGTTTTAATAGAATATAACACAGAGTACAGAACAGTATTGTACAAAAATAGAACTTCTGCTGATCATGTCTCCATTAACCAAGATGACAATCTAACTAGACACCCTCTATTCCCTGCCTGTTCACACAGTTATCTAAATCTCTGACAGTAATATCAATTAAACATTGCTATCAAATCTGGTTTCACCACTTCCCCTGGCACCACCACTATCTCAGTGTTCAAGAACCTCCATTGAATATCTCTTCTAAAAATTTTTCCCTCTTTAAATATCTATGCCCTCTAGTATTTGATATTTCCACCAAAGGAAAATCCAATGACTATTTATCATCTCTCTCTCTCTCTTATAATTTTATATTTTTCTATCAGGTCCCCTTGCAGTTGCCAATACTTCAGAGAAAATAATTAAATTTTGTCCAATTTCTCCTTATAGCTAATACACTTGACTGGAGGTAACATCCTGGCCAATGTCACCTTCATCTTTTACAAAGCCTCCAGATTCTTCTTATAGTGCTACAATCAGAAATATACATAATACTCCAAATGTGACCTAGCCAAAGTTTTATACGGAGGTGAGTTGCCTTGCCAACTTTTATACTGTACTCAATGAAAGCAAGCATGTGGAATGTGGCATATCAGACTGTCAGGGTGAAGGATTAGTTTTTGTTGTACTGCAGGTCACGGTCTTTGCTATTGCATGCTTGGTGGGTGGGGATGCTGGTGCTTTATTGCGGAAGTGGGTGGGGTAGAGGGAGTGTCATTGCTTTGCTGCTGTGTGTGCATGGGAGGCAGGAGTAAGGGGCTTTGGGTTTCCAATGTTTTAACTGTCACTCACTCTTTGGGGCAATCTTTTTTTGTGGATGTCTGTGAAGAAGAAGAATTTCAGGATCTATTTTGCACACATTTCTGTGAAACTAAATAGAACAATTGACTATTGAACAGTCATATCCACTTATGGAGCCACCTTTATGGAGCTAGGGACTAGAACCCCAATATTCCACTAAACATCAATGCTTTTTTAAACTTCTGACACTTACCATATATTTTCCTCTTGTAGTCGACCTCCCTAAATATATCACATCAGACGTCTATATAAAACCACTTGCCATTTCTCTGACCAAATCTCCAAAGGCAATAAACCTTTTCTACTGTGTAGAAACTTATGGATGGAAATTCATCCAGATCCAATTTTGAATAGCTCCAAAAACACATACTTTGAAAAAATATATTATTTTTGTGTTTGCTGCAATAGGCACTGAAGGATTTAAAATGCATCCAGATCTTCCTGCAATTTACCATATGGGAACCGAAAGCAAATGGAAGCTCTTATAATGCCTATTATCCTGAATAGGAAACAGAAATTGGAGGTGTGTAAACTTGCAAACTTGTTTTTGAACTGATTGTATTCTGGTATTCTTTTATGAGTGGGTATTGCTTCTCCAATTTTTTTGACTTCTTATTTTCCATTAGGAGGCAGGAATTCAGCACCTAAGCATAGATTCCCACAGCAGTGACCATTTTCAAAAATATAGAAGGCAGACAGTTAATCATTCAGAAACAAATGAGCAGATAGCTAGTCCCTAAGGGAAAAATGAATCAGCAATTGAGAGTAAATATTCCCTTAGCATCTAGAGCAGAATTACTCATTGCCTGCTAACCTCTTAAAATGAGAATAAGGTTTTATTTTAGCAAGTGGCAGTATACGTATGCAATCATCATCATGTAAAAGTAAGAGTTCTCAGCATAATGTAAGACCTAAGCAATAGCTGCATATGACTATACTATAGAAATTAGTGATACTTATTTGGTGCAAGAACTATTAATTAAAATAATGACATTGATGTGGGCAAATATCAATTATTCTAACAATTATATCACAACTTCTGCATTGCTCTGTTGGCTATAATCAGGGCTGAATGAAGCAATTCTATGCTCTGGACATCAAGATCATTCAGTCTCTAATGCTACCTTAAGTCCAATGGAAAACATAGCTCCCCAACTTAAGCATGCTGATCCACTTTGCAAGAGATGAATATTTTCCCTGGTCTTCAGATCAGTTTTGCTAAAGCAGTGGGTGGAATGGAGAGAATAGGTGAGGTTCTGCCTGCTGCAGGCTTCAGAGCTCCATTAAGAGTAATCAATAGATGGCAGAATTACAGTAAGAATGAGACTCCGTAAATAGTAAATACATATGGTATATTAAACAATAATTAACACTCCTCGCCAAAAGGGGCAAACAGATTCAAATGGATACGTTCTTGCTCTTTGTAGTTGCCTCATGATATCCAAAACACAACAGGTCCAAATCCATCCCCTTCAGGCTGAATGAGCTACCCTCATATCCAGGAGCAGTCTGGCAAGCATAGTAGTACACAGGCCTCAAGCTACTAATTGCTTTAGCCCCAGATCTGAATAACCTCATTCAGGAGGCAAGGCTGAGGTGGAGCTGGGAGTTATCTGTCAAAGCTGAGAGTTTTTCTTACAATGCATAAACGTTTTTGATATACAAAATCATTTTGAGCCAAATAAAAGTGAAGTATACAAAAGATTTTGAAAGCACTTAAAATGTCAAAGAAGTAAGATGAACAGAAGTCAAATTAAAACATCCACCAAAACTAAAATATTGCTTACAACTTACAAAGTGGGTGGGTGTCGGTATCACAGCTAAGTCTGGGCAGAATCTAGGTATTGTATTAGCCAAGCTAAGCCTGAAAGTATATACCTTTATGTCTGAAAGCAGAGTTTGGCAGATTTGTGATATTTTGACATTCAATTATGATATATGATAAAATAGAAAGTGAAACTTCCTTGAATGAGCTGATTGTGGCTGAGCATTCTTAATACAAGTGATGTCCCATACAAGATAGTTGTATTCATATTTACAACTAATTGCAGATTAACAACTGTATGACAATCATACAACATTATTTACCAGGTACATGCCATGCATTATAACTACACTGATATTGGATCAAACATTTGAGAAAAAAATTGATGAAAAATACACACATACACACAGAAACTGGCTGAAGTTCACTTCAAAAGCAGTTGGCATTAAGGAGAATAGTAATTATAGATCCAATGGCTTACAAGAACAAACTAATGTTTTGTAAATATTGGATTATGTTTTATCCTATAATCACTCTGAAAGACATTTCAGGGAAATATTTGTTTATGATTCAGATAGCATAATTTGTAATCACAATTTTGTGTTGGAAACTATTCATGAACAGTAGAACATTCAGCCCATTTCACCAATATCTTTGGATGAACTAAACTTCAATTGATATTTCACTATAGCTTTGGAAATCTTTTCTTTACGGGCATGTATCCATTGAATCTCCATTCTTCAGGCAGTGCATTTCCAGTTATAGCAACTCACTCCTCTACTAACCCTTACCTTCATCTTATTTCTAGCATTCTAAACATTCTATCACCAAAAGTCAAGCATCCAGAGAGATGATAAATAAAAGGGCTGGCATGGTAGCATAGTGGCTAGCGCATCGCTTTACAACGTCAGCATCCTGGGTTCAGTTCCCACTGCAGTCTGTAATGAATTTGAATGTTCTCCCCGTAACCATATTCCTCCCACATTCCGAAGATGTAGGGGTAAGTAGGTTAATTGATCATGTGGGTGTAATTGGGCAGCATAGACTGAAGGTCCTGTTAGCATGCTGTATCTCTAAATAAATAACAAAATGGTTACTCATGACCTTTCATTTCCTCCACAAAGGCTGAAGTCATGCACATGAGAAGGAAGTATTGGCAGGCTGTGTGGCATAATTGATAGCAGATGGTTTACTAAATTCTAAACCACTTCCACTGAAAGTACTACCCATAATCATCCAGGTATGCTGAGTTACTTTATTTCACTGTGACTACCACATCCCTGTGATTTTATCGTCTTAGACTCTTTCAATACCACATCTGCTTCTGCATAAGCCTAGTCACAACTTATAGGTTTAACTTCTTCTATAGTGTAATTTCTTGGAGTTATACTCAGAGCTTTCATGTTATTCTGTAAGTTGTAAACTAATTAAATTGTAAGACACTGTATTAATAATAATTTTAACTTACAGTTTCTGTCAAATTTTTTAAATCAAGTTATTTAATTTTATAAAATGTACTGGAGTAAAATCAAGTACTTTATTTAAGTAGTTATTAGTCAAATGAATTTTAATTTTTGATTTACTGCATATTTTCAATGCTCTGCATGTAAAGCAAACTTTGACTCACCAATTCATTCTACTGTCCATCTCTCTTTTTTGGGGTAAACCTACACCAAGAAAGTAAATGTTCTAATGCTGTAAAGAATATCCTGTTTGATTTTAGCTGGTGAAAATCAAATTAATGATCATTTCTGTCTGCAATTATTCCAATTGTGAAATTGGACTGGGCACTTCTGTTCACAATCCACATTGATCCACATTTTCTGTGAAAGCCATTGATCATACAAAAACCACTTCCACCCATAGCTACTGAAGGTTCTCAAATACAATTATGGAGCAGTCACTATAAAGCCTTTTGTTCAAGATTATTGTTTTCCTCATTGCTTAAAGAGACACTCTGTTCTTATCAGAAGATCTGAATCTGATCTTACAAAGTAAAAGCAGCAGCATAAATGGCAACAAGGTTTCACTCCCAGATGAGCTCATGCCTCGACCAACAGAGGCACCCTTAAGATCTGCCGCAGCCTCTGAATGCCCTGTGATGGCACTTTCTGAGGCCAACGTGAGAGCATCCTTCAGGAGAGTGAATCAGCGGAAAGCATTTGATCAAGATTGCGTACCTAGCCAAGTTCTGAAGACCTCTGTTAATAAACTAGGTGGAGTGTTCAGCCTCTCACTTCAGCAGTCTGACGTGCCCATTTGCTTCAAGCAGGTATCAGTCATGCTGGTTCTCATGAAGAACATGGTAATTTGCCTCAGTATATAACTTACATATATCCACCATGAGGAAGTGCTTTGTTAAGGTGGTTATAAAGCACATCAACTTCAGCCCGAGGAATGACGTGGGTCCATTTCAATTTATCTGCCATCGCAAATTATCAATAGCAGGTGCCATCTCATTGGCTCTTCACTCAGCTCTGGAACATCTAGTCAATGAAGCTCATCATTCACTCCTTCCAAACTCATCACTAAGCTTCAAGACCTAAGTGTTGGTTGCTCCCTGTGCAAGTGGATCCTCGATTTCCGCACTGCCGACCCCAGATAGCACATATTGACAACAATATCTCCTACACACTCACCATCAACACAAGTGGACCAGAAAGCAGTGTGCTTAGCCACTGCTCACTTCACACAATGACTGTGAGCCTAAGCTCAGCTCCAATGTTGGATTTCAGTTTGCTGGTGTTGGCTGAGTCAAAGGTGATGATGAATTAGGAGAACGTAGGAGAAAGATTGAAATCTGGATCAGTGGTGCCACAAAACAACCTCTCACTCAGAGTCAGCAAAACCCAAGAGCTGATTATTGACTACAGGATGAAGACGTTGGGTCCCATGGGCCAGTCCTGATTAGGGGAATGAAGGTGAAGAGGCTAAGCAGCTTTAAATTTCTTGGCATTAACATATCAGAGCATCTGTCCAGGGACCACCTCATAAGTGCCATCACAAAGAAAGCACAACAGTGCCTCTACTTTATTAGAAGTTTGTAAAGAGTTGGCATTTTGGCATTTCACTACAACGTTTGACATACTCCTAGAGATGCACAGTGGAAAGTATCCTAACTGGTTGCATCATGGCCTGGTATAAAAGCACCAATGCCCAGGAGTGGAAAAGGTGACAGAAAGTGGTGGATACAACCCATTCCAACACAAGGCAAAGCTGTCCCCACCATTGAGTACTTTCAGACAGATGGTACTGCAAGAAAGCAGCATCCAGCACCAAAGAACCTCACCATCTAGGCCATGTTCTCTTTTTGCTATTACCATCAGGAAGGAGGCACAGAAGCCTTAGGTTATACATAAACAGGTTCAAGAACAGTTATTACCTTACAACTATCAGGCTCCTGACCCAGTGGGGATAACTTAATTCACCACTTTTCTGAACTGATGATATGACCTACAGACTCAATTTCAAGGAATATTTACAACTCATGTTCTCAGTATTATTCTTAATTTCACAATTATTCTTTTGCACATTAATTGTTTGTCAGCCCTTGACTGTTAATACATACTTTTTGTATATGATAACATATACATAATTTGACAGTAAATTTAATTTGAACTATGTACTACTGCCACAAAACAACAAATTTCATGATATACAGTTTGTCAGTGACAATAAACCTGACTCAGATTCAGAACTGACTGGGCATGTGAGCACAAATAAAGGCTGCCTTCAGCTTGTGAAACGCCAGCTGCTGCAGGCTGCCCAAACACCCTCTCAAGTTCTGTGAGTGAGTTGCAGTCATTAGTAATGCTTTTTATTTCCCCTCTAGCATTTAGCTGCTGAAATGTGCATGCAGTCATAGCTTCACTGTTAGCTAAAAAAAATGGTTTTGAGAACAAGGCAGGCAAGGAATCTGCAGAGACATTAAATGTTCCCTGGACCTCTCTGATGAACTTAAGATTTTCCAGGGTTCTCACCATTGGCAACTGTAGCATTCAGCAGTAAGACCTTTAGTTTCATTCTGTGGAGGTCAAGACCATATTGGCTCTGAAATTCATCACACAGAGTTATTCCAACTGGTTACGGCAGATCTTCATTATGTCTCCAAATTCTGCTCCTTGCTGCATGATCAGTGAGGTTACCGAGGCACTGCACTTGTGATGAAATGATTTTCCTACTTGAGGAGGAAGTAGCACCTCAGCAAAGAAACATGTTACTTGAAAAGCACTGGCAGAACCTAGAGAGCATCAGAAACAAGATGAGGTAACTACTGAGGAGATGATTCTCATCAGCCCACACAACCTCATCTCTCTGCTGAGTGGAGAAGCCAGACATTGTCATAAGGATATATTCCCCATAGGCAAGGGAAAATGCACAGGAATCTGTGAAATCAAAATCTCTAGCTGAAAACCAAGTAACATTTGCGCACCCCATTCATGACCACCATAATCTAATGGTTCTTTACAAATACACAAAGAGTCACAGAAACAGGCCCTTTGGCCCATCTAGTTTATCCTATTTAAACTGCCTCCTCCCGTTGACCTAGAGAGTCATAGAAAAGTACAGCACAGAAAAACCATAAAACCAAATAAATTAATCATTAATGTACAGGTTTACTGAAATAGTTCCATAAAACTGAAGTCTGCAATGGCAACACATTCTGGCATACCTTGTGGGAACATAACATTTGCTTCTGTATTGGCCTGTAAAATGTTCTGGGAATTCTTATGCCTGGAAAAGACAGCTCAAGCCACTCTCTACTCCTCTCTTTTTTTTTGGTGACCCCCATTAGGACTTCCTGGCATCTTACATAGACAGAACTTTGCTCATGGAATCAGTGTCCTTTTGTGGAAATTTGGGAATTCCTTCCTCTCTCCCGCAGCCTCCCTATCATCCATGGCAGCTATCTAGTACATTGTAGTTGACAGTATGCCTTGTAATAGTCCGGATAGTCTTTAAAAGAAATGGACTCTTTTGCACACACACACACACACACACACACACACACACACACACACACACACACACACACACACACACACACACACACACACACATACACACACACACACACACACACACACACACACACACACACACACACACACACACACACACACACACACACACACACTCCATCCTGATCTGCTCTAATCTCTTTTTCAGGACTGTCATCCAATGCACGAGCTATCATTTTCATCTGACTTTAAGCATACCACTTCTTCCGAGATGAATCAGTGAAATTTCAACCCAGCAAAGCATCAAAATGCTAACTGACCAACACTAACTCTGAACTGTGATTTCAAGCATGACTCATTTAAAAAATGACATGCAGTTGCTTTCCCTCTAAAATCAAGATTAAGAATGTGAAAGAATCTCAAATCACTATCCTGACTCCATTGTATATATAGTAACCCTATGTTTCCAGAGATCTCAGTGAGAGGAGAGCAACACTGATGTGTGAATCCCATATTGTGGATCCCTCTAAACTGTGCACCAGAGTATTATAGAATCTGCAAGCAGGACGCCTGGGTACAGTCACGATGAATAGTCTCACCCGGAGCTACATGTGGCGGCTGTGAATAGATAGGCAGATTGAACATTTGGCCAAAAGCTGTTTGGTATGTCAAAAGTTCAAAATACACCCCACAGGCACCATTACACCCTTAGGAGTGGCCGTCATCGCCATGGCAAAGAGTGCATATTGACTTTTCTGGGCCATTCATGTGTCTGATTGCTATGGATGCTCATTCAAAGTGGCTGGAGGTTAGACCAATGAAGTCAACCACCTCAGCTAACATTGTTTCTGCCCTGAGGACTATCTTCACCAGAAATGGCTTACCAGAACAAATTGTGAGCGACAACGGGCTACAATACACTTCAGAAGAATTCAAACTGTTCATGAAGAAAAATAGCATCAGATATTTCAAGTCAGTGCCTCACCACCCAGCAACAAATGAGTTAGCTGTAAGGTTTACCCAAGCCTTCAAGAAGTCCATTTAAGCCATGGACCAGAAGGACATTTCTCTACGCCACAAGGTGACTAACTTCCTATTTGTATATTGGAACTCTGTTCGTGCAACGACAAATCAAACACCTGTAATGCTGTTCATGAACAGGAATCTGAGATCTAGTATAGACCTCCTGAAACCAGACCTATGGACAGAGGGTACAGAATAAACAGTTCAACCTGTTGTAAGCACAAAGTACACTGCAGATGCTGTGGTCAACTTAACATGTACAAACAAGCTGGAGGAACTCAACAGGTCGGGCAACATCCGTGGAAACGAGAAGTCAACGTTTCGGGCCGAGACCCTTCGTCAGGACTGAAGAAGGAGGGGGCAGGATCCCTATAAAGGGTGGAGAGAGGGTGGGAAGGACAAGGCTGGTAGGTGCCAGGTGAAAAACCAATCAAATACAAATACTTTATTGTCACCGAACAATTGATACTAGAGCATACTATCGTCACAGTGATATTTGTTTCTGCGCTTCACGCTCCCTGAAGTACAAATCAAAGTAAACATAATAAAAATTTAAATTATAAACCATAATTAGAAAATAGAAAAGGGAAAGTATGGTAGTGCAAGTCAGGTCCAGATATTTGGAAGGTACGGCCCAGATCTGATAAGATCTGTTCAACAGTCTTATCACAGTTGGAAAGAAGCTGTTCCCAAACCTGGCCGTACATATCTTCATGCTCCTGAACCTTCTCCCGGAGGGAAGAGGGACAAAAAGTGTGTTGGCTGGGTGGGTCATGTCCTTGATTATCCTGGCAGCACTGCTCCGACAGTGTGTGGTGTAAAGTGAGTCCAAGGATGGAAGATTGGTTTGTGTGATGTGCTGGACTAGGTTCACAATCTTCTGCAGCTACTTCTGGTCTTGGACAGGACAACTTCCTTACCAGGTTGTGATGCACCCTTGAAGAATGCTTTCTACGATGCATCTATAAAAATTAGTGAGGGTTTTAGGGGACAGGCCAAATTTCTTCAGCTTTCTCAGGAAGTAAAGGTGCTGGTGGGCCTTCTAGGCAGTGGACTTTGCTTGGTGAGACAAAGTCAGGTCATTTGTGATATTCACCCTGAGGAACTTAAAGGAACTTAAACTTAAAGGGGCTGGAGACTACCCAGACGGTACATACCCGTCCGCCACAACAGACAGGATCTCCTGGTTGCCAGCCACTTCAATTCTGCTTCACATTCCCATTCGGATATGTCCATACATGGCCTCCTCTACTGCCATGATGAGGCCAAACTCAGGTTGGAGGAGCAACACCTCATCTACCGTCTGGATAGTCTCCAGCTCCTTGGTATGAAGATCGAATTCTCCAACTTCCGGTAATTCCCTCCCTCTCCCTTCCCCCATCCCACTTTCACTCTGCCTTCTCTTCCAGCTGCCTATCACCTCTCTCATGATTCTACCTTCTTCTACTACCCATAGTGCTTTCACCTTACATTCCTTCTTCACCTTTCCTGCCTATCCCCTCCCTGCTTCCCCTCCCCCACCCCTTGATCTTTCCTCTGATTGGTTTTTCACCTGGCACCTTCCACTCTCCCCCCACCTTCTTTATAGGGCCCCTGCCCCCTCCTTCTTCAGTCCTGATGAAGGGTCTCGGCCCGAAATATTGACTGCTCGTTTTCACGGAGGCTGTCCGACCTGCTGAGTTCCTCTAGCTTGTTTGTACGTGTTAGTTCAATCAGCTGCCAAATGAAGCAGCAAGGAGATTCTAGATTTGACTGGAAGTTCTGAAGTGTAATTACCAGGAAGACAAGCGGACACTCTGTAGGATAGCTACAAGAACCGGAACCCTGATGTACACAGTGGTTGTTGGAGACGTCAGTGGAACAGGCACTGGATGCTCAACCGAAGAACATACCTGAGCCGATTACATCCATCAGACGGACACGTTACAGTCACTGGACTTGCCTTTCAGTGATAATCATGTCACTGACAGCAAAGTGACACCAGAAACGGAGAACATTGGCTTAGACAAACACCTACCAAACCTGATGCCATTCCATGTCCAGAGGAACTATCCTGAATTAAACAGAGTGCCACCCAAAAGACTGAATCTTTAGAACTGTGAAGTTAGTTATGGACTGTTTTTGTGAAAGCATGTTTATTTGGAATGTGAGTTTATGAAAGGGAAATTGAATGTTTGTATTTATACAGTACAGTTTTATGTTGCATTAATCGAAAGGGGGATGAAGTGTAATGTATGGATCTATTTCTTTTAGAGCAACAACCCGGCCTCTTAGCACTACATATTGATCTGGTGCCTGCACATATACTGTTGTCTACACATGCACCTTGTTTTCTCTGTCTCTCTCTCTCTCACACACTCTCTCGCTGCAATATGAATACGCCAAATAATCATCTCCCACAAATGTGCTTTTATTTAATCAATATGTAATTGTGCACAGGCACAACAGTTACTGCTTTTGAGCACAATAACAACGTTAGTTTTTAGATAGTTTGAGAGTTTTTAGTTAGTGGCCTTGTAGGCCTAGCATTTATTACTTTCCTTTGCTCTGTATATTTCTTATTAAAACTCAGTGAATTGTTTATTCCACGTCTGTATCTCTCACTCTCTCTTTAAATGGGCCATCACTGAACTCCTGTTAGTCAGCTTCATCAAGATTAACTAAACAGCACTGATCAAATTCAGAACCTTTCATCAAAAAACTGGTTCATCCAGTCTATCCAGGCCAGATAAGGTGCTGATTGATCAGTCACAAAATCATCTGTGGGAAACCCAAAACCAGGGGTGAAAAATACTCATTTTTGTTCAGGGCAAAAGAAACTGAGAAATTGTGCATGGAGTATATTAAAACCCTAATGCAATCCAACTGGTATCAGAATATTAATTGATACCGTCAGTTGTATCTACCCTCCATCTACCTTCTAGGATAAGACATGTCCCCTACTCTGATGATTGTACCCTGCACCCATCCAGAGGACTGTCTTGGTGTCATACATGTCTTGGTAGCTCTGTATTAGGCTTCTCATTCCATATACATGCTACCATGATAGAGCACCTTCTTTCTAAATAACCAAAACATTATATTCCAAAACATGGGCATGAAAATTATTTCAGAGATCTAGACGTCTGTGCATTAGCCTCGAGGAACTGGTGATGCATTATATTTTTGAACCATAGCAACACTTCTGGTGAACTCACCTCCATCAGTAATGTTGCTCTAGGACAGGGGTGGGCAAACTTTTTGACTTGTGGGCCACAAAGGGTTCTAAAATTTGACAGGGGGGCCGGACCAGGAGCAGATGGACGGAGTGTTTTGGTAATACACCTCATAAGACAAAATAAAATATCATGGGATATGTAGAAAACATGTGCTTTAATTTCAATTGAAAATGAACAAATGCATTACAACAAAATATCTGTCTTTGAAGTCCCATGGTATTTAGCTATTTATTGAAATGACTTTTAAAACACTGAAAATTAAATGAATAAAATACAGCTTTTTTTAATAGTAACAGTTATTATTTTAAAGCACTGAAAATTCTGTTATCCTTCAAGATATTATCATCATCACCCTCCTCCTGACTGTCTTTATTTCAAAAACGGTAGGAGATGCAGGTCTACTTATCTTGCTCCTTCTTATTCAATTGTCCCCTGTGCCAAAACTCAACAACGACCAGCACAAGGACAGAACAGTGACAGCGCGCCAGTATGCGGAGCGCGTTATTTGATCTGGAGCGCATTTTTTTATTTTGAGAACGTACGTGCACCTGCGCACGACTCATGTCCATCACTTAACAGAAATGACATGTAACATGTAAGGCTTATTGAAAAAAATATTTTCAAATGCATTTTTTACATAACACAACGAAGAAACTTATTTTTAATTTCAGTGGGAACAGTGTTGTTGGTCTCCTTTTTAGCCAGCGCATCAAAGTCTGGATTTAGTTTTGTTGTGGCGATTCTCAGGATGGATCTGAGGTGTTGGTCAGTTAACTTGGATCTGTGGCTGGCTTTGTTGATGTTCATGACGCTGAACGCCTGTTCACACAAATAGGTCGAGCCGACAATGCCAGCATCTTCTGTGCCGTCCTCCGGAGGTTTGGAAACACCTCTTTACCAAGTGAAGCATAAAAGTCATTCAGTTTAAGAGAGTTGAACTTCTCTTTTAAGACGGGGTCAGACTGAAGGTCGATCAGTTCCAGCTCCTCTGGTGCTGTTTCAGGATCTTGTGACAGGGGATAGGCCACCAACTGAAGGGACTTGTCAATTTTTTCAAAATCAGAAAAGCGACGGCAGAATTCTCTGTGCAGCGCATCCAGTGACTCGCTGTATTTTTTCACATTTGCGCCGGCCTCTTCCAGCGTGGCTAGTGTGGGAAAATGAGTGAATAACTTATTCAAAATCTGCCTGGAGAAAAAAGCCAGCTTGGATTTAAAGGCTTTCACGTTTGTGTACATGTCATGCACAAACTGATCCTTCCCCTGTAGCTTCACGTTCAGTTCATTCATGTGTGAAAATATATCCACAGCAAACGCAAAGTCACAAAGCCAGCTCTTGTTGCTCAGCTCAGGAAATTCGCCGGCCTTCCTCAGTAACTCCAAAAATGCATCGATCTCCTCTTTGAGCTCCCATACTCGTTGAAACACTTTGCCCAAACTTAACCAGCAGACATGGGAGTGATAAAGTAGGTCCTGGTGATCCGCATCAGTTTCCTCCAGGAACGTGATGAACTGACGGTGCTGAAGTCCCCTTGCACGTATAAAGTTGACAAGTTTTATGACAGGATTCACAACATGATTCAGCTGTAATACCGATTTACATAGACATTCCTGGTGGATGATGCAGTGAAGGAAAATAACATCCTGGTCAGGATTTTCATCTTTCACTTTATTCTGTATTCTCCTCAGCAGGCCGACATTTTTCCCCGTCAAATTAGGAGATCCATCTGTGGTGACGTTGATAAGTTTACTCCAAGGGAGCTTCATATTTTCAATGACAGCAGACACCTGGTCATACAAGTCCTCTCCCCGTGTTTTTCCTTTCAGAGACTCCATTGTCAAAAACTCCTCCGTTATTTCAAAAGTATTGTTAATTCCTCGGATAAAAATGAGGAGCTGAGCAGTGTCTTTTACATCGTTGCTTTCATCCAGTGCTAATGAATATAACGTGAACGACTCTGCCTTTCTATTTAAGTCGCTGGTTATATCTTCATCTATCAGTTCCACACGGTGAGTCACTGTCCTGCGTGATAAACTGATTTTTTCAAATTTGTCTTTGCTCTCCGGACACAATACACCTGCTGCCTCCACCATACATTCTTTTAAAAACTCGCCTTCAGACAGAGGCTTGCTGGCCTTTGCTAATTTGAATGACAGCATAAAACTCGCCTTGGTACTTGACTCATGAATGGCAGTTTGACGGTGAAAAAAATTTTGTTGAGCCTGTAAATTAGCTGCCAACCTCTGAGCATTAGCTTCCCGTTCTTTCGTTGACTGGTTGCTAGCATAGTTGGCATGTTTTGTGGCAAAGTGATGGCTGATATTATGTTCTTTAAAAACCGCCACAGTCTCTTGGCATATCAGGCATACAGCAGTTGATCGGTGTTCGGTAAAAAGATATTTAGTTGTCCACTCCTTATTAAACACCCGACATTCTCCATCCACTTTTCTTTTCTTAGCTCCACTCATCTTTACAGAAAGGGTGAGAGGTCAAAGAGTAAAGCGCAAATGTGGAGTAATACGCTGCACCTCAACAAAGGTCAATGTATATAGAGTGCGTCATCTATTGGGAAAACACCAGAATTGCGGGGAAAAAAACATTAACAAGGTTTATTAATATAATTTCATCAAGTTCTGCGGGCCGGATTAAAAAGCTTAACAGGCCGCATATGGCCCCCGGGCCGTAGTTTGCCCATGCCTGCTCTAGGACGTAATGAAGGAGCAGAAGTACATTTCCAAATCAAGGTGGTGCTGATCTTGGATGAGAACCTGCAGATGGCAGTGTTCCAATGTGCCTGCTGTTTTTGTCCTTCCTGGTTAGGAGTTTTTGTCTAAGTAACCTGGGTGAGTAAATGCAGAGCGTTTTGTTGATGTTGCACACTGTTGATGAAGGTATTGTGAATTGGTGGCAAAGGGCACAAATACTTACAGGTGAAATCAAGCAGTTTGTTTTGTTCTGGATGCTGTTGGCTTTGCTGAGAGTTGAGGGTGCTGCATTTACTCAGGCAAGTGGAGAGTATTCCAGCACACTCTTGATTTTGCTTTGTTTACAATCGAAATGTTTTGAAAAAATCAAGAGTTGTTATGCCACCAAAGACTCTTGCAAATTTCTGTAGATATTCAGTGAAGCACATATTGGCTGGTTACATCACTGCCTGGTAGGGAGGCTCCAAGGCACAAGATTGCTAGAGGATGCAGAATGTTATAGACTCAGCCAGATTCATTATAGGCACAACAATTCCCATTATCAAAGACAACTGATGAAATAATCTAATTATTCCCTTTCCTTTCATTATTTATTTAGTTTTTTTCAGTAATTTTGTATTTTTGCACTGTATTGCTACTGCAAAACAACAGATAGTGAAAAGATACCTGACAAGATAGTGAAAATACACCTGACTGTGATCCTGATTCTGATTGGTGAGATATTTACCACAGGATATACAAATCAATACAGACCAATGGCTGGAGGAAATCTGCAGGTCAGGCAACATCCATGGAAGTGAATAAATAGTCGAAATTTTGGGCCATGACCCTTCCTCAGCACTTAAATGAAAGGGGGAGGTGCAAGAATAAAGAGGTTGGAGAGGAAAGGATGCTGTCTAGAAGGTGATAGGTGAAGCCAGGTGAGTGGGAAAGATAAAGGGCTGGAGAAGAAGGAATCTGATAGGAGAGGAAAGTGGACCATGAGAGAAAAGGAAGGAGGAGGGGTCCTGGGGGAAAGTAATAGGCAGGTGAGGAGAGGTAAAAGTCCAGAGAGGGGAATAAAAGAAGAGGGGAGGGGGAGAGGAAAAAACTTTTTACAGGAAGCAGAAATCAATGTTCATGCCATCAGGTTGGAGGCTGCCAGACAGAGCAACACCATCCTGAAGGTGGCTTCATCTTGGCACCATGGACCGACATGTTGGAATGGGAATGGGAATCAGAGTTAATTTATTTGGCCACTGGGAAGTTCCACTTTAGGTGGATGGAACAGGAGTGCTTGACAAAACGGTCCCCCCAGTTTACGATGGGCCTCACCAGTGTAGAGGAGGCTGCATCAGGAGCACCAGACAGGTGAAGTGTTGCCTCACATGGAAAGAGCTTTCAGGGGCACTGAACGGAGGATAGGTGAATGGCCGGGTGTAACATTTGCAGGTCAGGGTAGCATCAATAATGGAGGAAGGGATATCCCATTCTTTGAAGAAGGAAGACATCACTGAAGCCTGGAAAGGATGGACACATCCTGGGATTAGATTTGGCTGAAGCAACAGAGCTGAAGAAAAGGAATAGCACTTTACACGAGGTAGCGTAGGAAGAGATATAGTCAAGATAACCATGGAAATCGGTAGGTTTATAAATGATGTCAGTTGACAGGTTGTCTCGAAAATGGAGACAGAGAGATCTGTAAAGGGGAGGGAGGTGTGAGAAATGGACCAAGTGAATTTAAGGGCAAGTTGGAAGTTAGAAGCTAATTTGATAAAAGCGATGAGCTCAGCATGGGTGCATGAAGCAGCACCAATGCAGTCATCAATGTAGCAGAGGGACTGTTGGGGAGTATTACTGGGGAAGGCTTTGAACATGGACTGTTTTATGTAGCCAACAAAGAGGCAGACATAGTTGTGGAGCATGCAAGTGCCCATGGCTACCCCTTGAGACTGGAGAAAGTGGGAGGAGCCAAAGGAAAAATTGCTGAGGGTAAGAACCAGTTCTGCCAGACGGAGGACAGTGGTAGTGGAGGGGAAACTGGTTGGTTCATCATCAGAGCCAACAGCTTTGAGGCCTTCTTGATAGGGGATAGAAATGTATAGGGACTGAACATCCATGGTGAAAATCGTGTTGTCAGGGCCAGGGAAATGAAGTTATTGAGGAGATTGAGAGCATGAGAAATGTCGCAGATGTAGATGGGAAGGAACTATGCAGTGCAGGCTAAGGGAACTAGGGTTTTATGGCGATGGTTGGAAGATCTCCAGATTTGATGAGGTCAGTGATTCTCTCGGATATATTACTAATGATCTTCTTTTGTAGCCCTTATCCTCTAATATTGTGGCCCCTTACCTTGAAATCCTGCGTAATAAAGAACCAGAACATAATGATTAAAAATCACACAAAATTTAAACCAGTTACTTGTCATCAAATGCCAACACAAATGAATACAAAAGATATATAATTTGCTGAATATGATTAGTCTTGAATGGCAAGTTGTGCCACTTGTTCATTTGTAATCAACACTTGACACGGAGGGCTGCCAGATGACTGGAGGATAATAAATGTGGCATCTTTACTTAAGAATAACAGCAGAGATGAACCAAGAGATTCTAGGCCAGTGACTCCAATATCAGTGGTAGGGAAGGCATTGGAATAAATTCTGAAGTTGTTAAAATGTGGGTGCGGAGCCTTGTCCACCCGAATCTCCTCAGTACGTGCAGACACCAGCTGTGCCTTCTTCACTAATGAGGAAGACAAAATCCAGTTGCATGATCTGGTGACAGAGAGAGCTGTTGGGTTCCAGTGAGGACAATGTATTCACCAGCCTCTGAGAGATGATCATGCCAAACACAAAGTTGCAGTTAATGAACATCTTGGCATATGAGGGTTTCTTTTCTAGGTGAGACAGGACAGAGTGAAGGTCGAAGGCTATGGCATCATCAGTGGAACAGTTTGAGCGTAGGTGAACTAGAAAGGATCCAATGTAGCTGGATGTTGGGATTTTATATGATTCATTATCAGTCCCTCAATACACTTCATGATTGTTGAGGTCAGTGCCACTGGACAGCAATGGTTTAGGCCAGTTACCATCACTCTTTTGGACATGAGGGTGATGGTAGCTGCCTTAAAGCCTGCAAAGAGAGTGGACTGTTGCAAAGAGATGTTAAAGATATCTGTTAAGACCTCTGTTAGTTGGACCACACAATCCAATAGCACCCGACTGGGTATCACAAATACAAGGCAATCTGCAGTTGTTGGAATCTCTGCAGTCAGACATGTTTCTGGTTTGTTCTGGCAGTACAGCATTTAATCACAGTAATGTCTTCAATCATTTTTCCTACACAGCAAATCACCAATCACACATTTTCATCAATGTTGACATGATGATTGTAGGCAGGTGTTTCCCTGACTATGCTCCAGTCCGAGTTTTTGAAACAGTCCTGCAGTACTGAGCTGGCATCTTCTTGAGCAGTTTGAGGGTCACTCCACATGCTAGGCCATAACTGCACTGCACTTTCATAATCCAGCTCACGAGTGAGGTCGACCTGCAGATTTCAGTGTTCTTTATGACTATGTTTTCCAATCATAGAAATAACAAACAGGACATGAAATGTCATTGTTGGCTGAAGTTGGAGAAGCTACTGTAACCATGCATGCCACCATCTTGTGACATGAAGGTAGACTGGATGGAAGGATGGGCTGTGATTGTGATTGAAAGGGGAGTGTTAGGAGAATTTTGGCAGGAGGGTGTTGAGCAATTGTACAATACCACTGCCTTTAGCTGTTGCTCAGTGACTAGTTTGTAACTTCCAACTTTATTTGAAGTTTGGAACTGTCTCAGAACTGGCTTCCATTTTTGTGGAAAATTATGATGTGCCAAGATGGAATTGACAAAATATTACATGGCAGGAAGTCTAATAATTAGGAGCAGTGAAAGGATTAGTGGAAGAAGTTTAAAAATAATTATGCGGAAGGAAGAGGTACTCTGAAACCCATTGTCGATGCAGGAACCGTCACTGCATTTAAAAAGCACTTACTTGGTCACTGAAATGACCATGACATGAAAGGCTACAGATCAAAAGCTGGGAAGCTCAATCTTGCTAGAGAGTTCTTCATTCTATATGTTGCATTTTCTTACAGCATAGAAAGAGGCCATTTGGTCCACTTTGTCTAAACTGGCTCCCAGAGAAATCCCATCTATTCCTCTGCAACATATGCTCTTCAACACTCTTCAGACCCTCTGAACGCCCATATACCCATGGGTAAATTATTGGCAAACAGAAATGCGATGGGATGAATAGGTTCATTTTGAGCTGGATATATCTATGAATTTATCACCAATTCTAATGCTGTGTTTTGGCACTTCTCCCCACTCCATTACCAAGTTTGTTTTAAAAAATTTAGTGAACCATCTTGCTTCTCAGACCATATTTTCTTTTCAGTCATGATCTTGCAGAACTAGTTACTAAATACTCATTACAGTATCTAATGGCCCGGAATTTGCATTTGTTTTTCAAGGGAACCTGTCAGATTTTGACATCATTACTAAATGAAATTGACAGCCACTTTTGGTTTCTATACATGTGCTATTGAGCCCAATAATCCAAAGGCTACTGTCAGAGTCTTCCAACAGGTTTTGCAGACTCAATCAAGAGAATCACTGTGAGAATCTCAATTTTTAAACATATTCTCATTATAAAAGTTTTAAGTTATATCCAAACAGAAAATAATTTTATTATCAAAGAAGCTCAGAATTACTGATCAACCTCCTCTTTAGTTCAGAAAAATTCTCACTTTAATAAATATGCCATCACGTTCTCTCAGAACATGTATAAATTTCATGTTAATTTCAAATAATAGAAGGGAACATTGAAATTCAAATATATTTTAAGAAAATGCACAATTTCCCTCTTGATCCCTTGTGGATGAACCAATTTTATTATGCTTTGTGTACAATGATTAAAATGTAAAATTTACTCCCTGCTTTATTCCCCCCACTAAACCAGGCTGTGAGCAATGTTTAGGCTGCCCCCAGTCAGTTCTGTGACTGCACGCCATGGACCTCAATCAAATGCACTGAGGAAGGGACTGAGGAAAAAGGTTGGAAATAGGGAATTAAGTGTATTGAGGTAGGGAATGGGTAGTATGCTAAAGAATCCATGCCTATTAAGTTATCTTATTGGTGTCCCAGTTCAGCACACTGTTGGGAAGATCAGATTGTCCCAGGAAGACTCCATGACAGGTGCTTTTGAACTGGCACGGTGTGAGCTTTTATGCAATACATAGGTGCTTGATATCCCATTTCATCCCAGAAAAATATGCACTTTAATTGCTTTAAGCACATAATAGAAACAAAATCTAGTCAAGAACCAGTTAGAACACAACTGTTTTTAAATAATATTGATATCCATGTGTTCAGCAGGTTCTGTGGCAACTTGCATGTCAATTAGAGATCATGCTGTTACTTTCTGTCACTTTAATTGAGTTTGCGTGCCAGAGTACATGTAGCTGTACTTGCTCCAGGCAGTAGATTTATTTATATTTTCTTGTCAAGACACATTTACAAGACTTTGACCTAGTGTCCTCAAAAGACACACCCCTTTATAAAACTGCATTAAACATAGAAATAAGAGATGCTAACTGAAAAATCAAAGAAGATCTCTTGAGAAATTAATTGGTTTTAACATTTTGATTGGATCTAATTTGTGCAAAGTCTTCCAGTTTCATTAAATTCTGATTTTGACCAAAGTGATTCTAATACACGAATGCAAAGTTGACCACAGTGGCATAGTGGTCAGTGTTTGGGATTCAGAATTTGGAGTTCATTTCCAGTATCTTCTCTAAGAAGTTTGTACATCCTTCCTGTGAGCGTATGGGTTTCCTCCAGGTGCTCCAGTTTTCTTCTAGAGTCCAAAAGCACATCACATTAGTAGGTAAATTGACCTGTGGTTGTGTCAGGGTTAAATAGGTGTGTCATTGGGCATTACAGGTGGATGAGCTGAAAGACCTGTTCTGCGCTGCATCTCTAAATAAACAAACTAAATAATCAACATTCAGAGGCAATCCCTAGACCAGTTATGTGAGTAAACATTTGGTTTGGTTTCGTCGTAGGTCAGGGAGTTGGTAATTAATGGGAACAATTGATTTTGTGAAGTTGTTGAAAAGGTCAAATTTATTCCATATACTTCAAAGATAGGAATCTGTAACCTTAAAAGCATGTTCTGTTGGAATTTGCAGTAAGATCCAAGCCAAAATTGTCAGCCCTTAATGTTATTGTTCTGATGACAATATTTGTTACCTGCACCAATGTAAGTGCAAAAACTTATTGCTATTTTGTTATTAATACCTTGCTCCTCCACAGTATACAATACTCCAGTCTGCGTAGTCAACACTAACACAGAGTGACGGATGTGAACTGAATATCAACTCATTGCACTCTTGGTGTAAAAATCACTGACGATGTTATCATTGTCATTATTCCCCAGATTATTTGATCAAATTAAGCTTCCTCAGCTGCAGCAGTGGATTTGATCTTGTACCACATCACCAATACAGGCATCTAGATTACTAGGCCAAGAACTTAATTATTATGTCATCACATCTCTAAAATAATTAAACTGTTAAAGATGATATTGTTGATTTTCTTAAGCACCTTTTGAGCCATAATGGCTGATGATTGATGCACTTAATTCCTCCACAATAATTATTTCAAAATCTTTTTATGGTAAATTTAAGACACTACTTTTTTATTTTAATCTCATAAATATCCCTGTCTTTATAGTTATAATAACTAGAGATTTTCACTTTGCTTTGGCTGGCAGTCAGTTCTAATGGACTCCTCAGACACTGAGACATTACAGGTACCAGGTGTAATACCTTTCATGAAGAATGTGCCAGAGAGAAATTAATGTTAGAGAAAGAAAAATCTTTGGCCTCAAGTTTAGAAATTTTTGTCAGCAGGTTTCTTTTAAGCAAATGCCTTTTAGCCAGTGACCAGAAAACATGTCATGAAGCTAAAACACATGTTTTACAAAATAAAACATTTATACATTTAAGTATGGTAGGGCAAATGGATTTTGACATTGCCCAGAATTTTTGTCAGCAGCAAGTCATTGTTGCTCATCCTTGGCTAACAAGCTTGGACTTTCCTGCTGTAGTTCATTAGCAACAGCTTGTAGTTTCGAGCTAACTTGATCCATGTGGAGAGAGCTGATATGGTGAAAAGGCTTTCAATGGCATGGTGGGACCGTGTGGGTTGGCAGCACAAACTCCATCCACAAAAAAGTTTGTAACCCAATGGAAAATTGCTAAGCCAGCTGTAAACCTACTAAATACTTTGGTTTCTGACATGCAAGAACATCTTTTCAATAGTCAATACTATTCATACTTATTAACATTAACAATCTATAAAATAAATATAAATGCTTAAAATGTTATTATTACAACAATTATTAAGTTAAATTAATTAAATTGTATTAAATTGCATGGCAGTTTTTCAAATATGGGATGATGATTAATTTGAATTTTTTGAAGAGGTGACTAACCTCTTGGACAGAAGAATGTATATGGATGTAATAATTTGCTTGTCTACAAATCCTAAAATGAAGCAACTCATATGATACACTCATTAAAAAACACCTGAGTACAGTTTAACCAAATAGACAAATCTGTGACAAATGGATTTCAATGCAGGAAAACATATGCTTAAGCACTTTGAAATTTGAAAGGATGGAGGTGAGTTCTCTTTTAATGAAAAGAATTCTAGAAATGTTGCAAGTTTAAAGTGGCCCTTGACAAAGATCAGAATGGTCATGTTAAGTTGAATTTATTGTCGTACAAGATGTATTGATATATTGTGTATAAAATTATGAGAGGCCCTGATCATGTGGATAGTGAGAGGTTTTTACCCCAGGGTTGAAATGGTTGCCACAAGAGGACACAGGTTTAAGGTGCTGGGGAGTAGGTACAGAGATCTCAGGGGTAAGTTTTTTACTCAGAGAGTGGTGAGTGTGTGGAATGGGCTGCCAGTAACGGTGGTGGAGACGGATACGACAGGGTTTTTTAAGATACTTTTAGATAGGTACATGAAGCTCAGTAAAAATAGAGGGCTATAGGTAAGCCTAGTAATTTCTAAGGTAGGGACGTGCTCAGCACAACTTTTTGGGCCGAAGAGCCTGTATTGAACTGTAGGTTTTCTATGTGCATATGTGAAGTGGTACACTTTAGAAGTTTGAACTTGAAAGCAGAGTACAGTGGCAGGGTTTTTAGCAGTTTGCAGGAACTGAGGGGTCTTAGGATCCAAGTCCATAGATCCCTCAAAGTAGCCATGCAAGGTGATAGGGCAGTTAATAAGGCATATAGTGTGTAGGCCTTCATTGGTTGGTGAATTAATTTTAAGATTGAAGTAATGCTGCAGCTCAATATAACTCTGGCTAGACCACAGTTGGAGCATTATGTTCATTTCTGGCTGCGTCATCACAGGATAGGGGGTGGAAGCCTTAGAGAGAGTGCAGATGAGATTTTCCAGGATGCTGTCTGGATTAGAGAAGCCTACCTTATGGGGAAAGTTTGTGCAAGCTAGGGCTTTTCTATTTGGAGTGAAGGAAGACAGGAGTGGTGTCTAAGATGAAGAGGTTGATAGAGTGGGCAACCATTGTCTTTTTCCCAGGATAACAATGGCTGATATATATTTTTATGGGGGCTGGAGGAAAGCATAGTGGGAAATATCAGAGCTAGGGTTTTTACATAAAAAGTGTCAAGTGCATGGAAAGCACGTCTGTTGTCGCTGAGTCAGACAGATTTACATAAAATTTACAATTTACGTAAAAATTTACACATTTACGTAAAACACTTAGACAGGCACTTGGATAAAACAAACATGAAAGGCTGTGTGGGGGGAGGGGCTTAGACTGAGCTTGAAGTAGGTTAAAATGTCAACTCAATATCGTGAGCCAAAGGTTCTGAGTTTCATGTTCTCTGGATGTACAGGTGCAGTGAAAAACTTACCTGCAGCTGCATTGCAGGCATACAGCATTAGCATCCCAACCTTCACAAGAACAACATCAACTAAACATAAATTCTACAAGAAAGAACACAATTTTGCCTATTAGCCATGTGCCTATCTAGGACTCCTAAACATAAAGAAAAGTGCCAAGCGGTCAGATTACAAATCCCATTGCAGTACAGTGTATACCTAAATCAGTAGAGATTTAGATTACACTGTACGCATGAAGTGTTGTAAATACTATGTATTCTACTGCTTCAGATATTGCACAGGCACTTGCAGATTTGGGCGACTGATCCAGAAATGTGACTTCAAATCCCATTAGAGTGAACTGAAATTTAAATCAGGAACAAAAAGTAAAAAGCAGGTACCAGCAGTTGTGACCATGAAAACCAGTGGATTACTATTGAAATCCAAACTGACTCATTAAGATGATGAAACTCTGTCATCCTAACATTATTAATGTCTGAGATAGGCTAGCAAGGAACAGACGCAGAGGAATTAAACTGGGAAATTGGTAATTAGTATATGATTGTCACATACACCAAGGTAAAGCAGTTTACATGCCATCCACACAAATCAATACCGAACATCAGTTTATCAAGTAGTATAAGGGAAAAGAAGTAACAGAATGCAGAATGTAGTGGACGTTACAGAGAAACGTTACTTCATTTCATCCATAAACTTTGCCACAATGCCAACAATTCCATTATCCAAATCATTGACAAACAATGTGAAAAGCAGCGGTCCCAATACTGACCCCTGAGCAACACAATTAGTCACTGGCAGCCAACAAGGCCCATTTATTCCCACTCGCCACCTCCTGCCTGTCAACCATTCCTCTCTCTATGCCAGTATCTTTCCAGTATCTTGTTAAGCAGCCTTGTGTGGCACCTTATCAAATGCCTTCTGAAAATCCAAGTAAATGACGTCCACTGCCTCTCCTTTGTCCACCTGCTTGTTATTTCCTCAAAAAACTCTAATAGATTTGTCAGGCAAGATTTCCCTTTTTAGAGTATGGAGCTGATGGAATTCAGAGCCAAATCTGAAATAAGCAAGACCTGTTAGTACATTCTGTGGTGGTGTTGATCATTCGAGCTATTGAGCAGTTGGTAAGGGTCGATAAAAACAAGTTATGTTTAAGTGACGTGCCTGTTGTGGGAACAGACATTTTGTGAATGGGCCAGTGTTAGAGTAGAGAGCTGAGGATTTGTCAAAGAGACTTTGGCAAGAAGAGTCAGAAGGTTTGTTAGCACAGCTCTGGGAGTTTTAAACTAGAGTTGCAGAGGGATGGGAACTGAAGTGCCAGAGCAATTAGTGGAGTGGTTATAGGGAAAGTAGGAGTTAAGCCTCAGGAAATGAAAGATTGAGTATGCATCGACTGAAATAGATTGTATCTATTTCAATGCAAGGAGTATTGTAAGAGGGCAGATAAGCTTAAGAGGATGGATCAGCATATAGAATTATGGTATTGTAGCCTCTAGTAAGACTCAACCTGTAATGTTCTGATCATCATTCCTCTGCCAGCCAATGCCATCAATATAAAATGCTTGTAATTTATTTGCCCACTCTCAAGGGAATCTGCTGACAGAATGGCTTCTGCATTTGGAATGATGATTTCAGCAATAATCACTATGGAGTGCCATTAGGATATAATAAGATGCTAAAGTAAGCACAGAGGCCAGTGATGTCATTTTGATGAAAGTGTGGAGCTGGGCTGTACACATTTACATCAGTTCCATTTTACACATACAAGCTCACCTCATCCTGATGCAGGGTCTCAACCCAAAATACCTCCCCACCACCTGGTAGCCTCTTTCTTTCGGAGTTCAGAGTCAAGTGTCTGCTTTCATAGTCATAATGTAGGGTGTGTGAAGGGTGTGGGAGAGAGGAGCAGAGTTTGTAGTGATGTTGTTGCACTGCTTGTTGTACTGCTGAGCATTGTGGGTATGTTATGCTGCTGTTGGAATGTGTGGTGATACTTGACAGCTGCCCCCAGCACATCCCTATGTGTGTTGATTGTTAACATAAAAGATGCATTCACTCTATGTTTCAGTGTACACATGATTAATAACAATAAATCATGAATCTTGATTCAACTAAGTGTAACTACAGCCTCATTGTTAGAATGTTGGAGTGGGAGCTGACAGTGATATGGGTTCACTCCTTTCCAATGACTTTGTACAGATACGATTGGCCGTAGCTTTCAGTGTCGCTGTAGGTAGTCCAATTTACATAAGCAAATTAAAGGACGGTGATCACAGATTGAAAGCTGCTCATGAACACATTCATGGTGAGCTCACCATCCTCCCACTGACCTCTTGTAAGCTAAAAAGTAATTCAATAAAAGATGAGATAAGGCATAGCAAGAAAAGTTGGATTACCATTTATTAGACATGAATGTAAGAGCTGAGATAACTTAATGTTAAACTGGAGACACAAGAGATTGCATTTTCTATACTGCAAAGTAATGCAAAGGAAGTAATGCTGCCAGAGGTCAGAAAGCACCAGACCGGGGAAATGGACAGTTATGTGCCAGGGGGCCTCATCCTTTTTGCCATGCTCAATTTTCTAAGCACAGCAGTTGGCACTTCAGGAAATCAAAGGGTTGTTTTTTAATAAGATTAATTTCCAACTATTATTCTTTTTTTAGCTGCTGGTTGTAAATGGGAGGCAGTTTTCAATGTTTAGTGTAAATTGTAAGTAATAGTCAGTTTAATGTTGAAAGAATGGCTTTTGCGATATGCACACTGTCTATAGAAAGCATGAAGTTGGGTCACAGCACCTGAACAGATTTCTCAAGAGGAGCAGTATACACCAATGGGTATGTTAATTTAGCTTGTTTCAAAACCAGCAAGCTAACTAAGTTGTTTCGTTCAAGGAAGCTTGCAGACAAGATGGATATTATCATTTAGCATATCAAATAGCTAATGTTTTAATAAGCTGGAAGGATTGTGTACGCACGGAGTCAGCTTCACAGCATTAATTGTGGGTGCCTGAGAAATGTGTCTCCAGAAGCTTTTAGACTGTTAGTGTTAAAAATGGTATCTAAGGAAATACAAGTCTATGTGGCAAACAAGAAGTATTAATGCAGAGAACAGTTCAGGCTTTTTAGAGGAATGGTTAAAGAACATCAAGAAGAATGATAGAAATGCAAGGTTCCTTTGGCTTCAATTTCAGAAACGGGCGATTTGTTCATCTACATCTTTGGTATGTCTTTTTGGATTATAGGAATTGTACCTGTGTTATGGAATCCTTTGTATTTTAGAAATGGCTGTAATTTGAAAGTCTTTTATTGGATAGAAAGCCTCTGAGTTTTTAATGTTTTAAGAATGTGGTTTTGACTTAAGCATGCATCATTGAAAATAAATGAATGGTGTTTAAATTACTTTGTTAGCTGCAAGTATTTTCTTCCTCATAAGGAGGGGAACATTCCCCCCTCCCCCCCCCCACTCAAATATTGGGTGTTGGCAGTTGAACTCACCATGGAGAATAAACAGAGAAGTGAACTGGTCTTTGAAGATTGGGTAGTACAGTATAATCTCCCTTTAGTGAGTATACTCGCAGCTACTATTTCAGATAGGGCATAAGGCCTTTGTTTAAGTTCAGAATTTAGCAGTCAGAAAACTCAGTCTGGGTGAAGGTCATCCGCCACAAATGCTGCCTCTCCAGCTGAGTTCCTGTAGCATCTTTTTTTTGCTTGATATTGAGTAGACAGCAGAAGATGGGAAAATTAGAGGCAGTGTTTTATCGAGAAGAAATTGCATCCCACTCTGAACTGAAACTCATATTTCACCCACGCAGAAACTTGGTCAAAAGTATGGATTTACATAAAAGCACTTTGAAAATGTTGCATTACCAAGGGGTAGTCAGACTTCCCATGACTCATCTTTTAGCTCAGGGCAGTGAATCATTCATTGTGATGGATGAGGGAAGGAGAAATTTACTGGGAACACAAGAAGCCCGTTGCTAGGAGAACTGGAGTGAATTGAGGTCTCTTATTGAAAGCAGCATTCCGTCACAGAGTATTACGTAGCCTTCAGGGGCTGTGTGTGGTGTAATATGGTATTGTGACACAAAGCATTCTTGCAAACTTTAGAAATCTTTGTAGGACAAAGACAAGCTAAAACAGAGGTCAGATTTCCCTTGAACCAGTGTAGAATGTTATTCTGTCAGGTGCTGGAAAAAATAGAGTTATAAGGTCATAGTGTCATACAGCATAAAGGCACTTCAGCTTGCCAGAGCTCTGCTAACCATCAACAGACTACAAATGCTCAAATCTGAAACAAATACACTCATTCTGCAATATACAGCTGTGGTGAACTACGTGTGCCTGTCCGGACACGCCCCCTGCTGACTGCTCCTGTGGCTCCTCCCACAGGCCCCTGTATAAAGGCGATCTGAGGCCTATGCTCGGCCTCAGTCTCCAGGACGTAGTATGATGGTCACTCACTTCTGGTTCCTTCTTCCAGTCATTAAAAGCCGATATCTCGCCTTATGTCTCAGAGTGAGTTATTGATGGTCCATCAACAGCCCAAGATCCCAGTTGAAGACTACCACTTAAATTCCCATTCCCATATTGGTCTGTCTATCTCTACTAACAGGAAGGAGCCCATCGCAAACTGCAGAAGCAACCTCTTATATTCCATCTGGATAGTTTAGAACTCAATGGCATGAATATTGCATTTTTCAAGTTTGGGTAGCTCACCGTCCTTCCCACTCTCATTTTCCTTCTGATACTTTGGTCCTCCCATTTTAATTCCCTTCCTCACTCCCATCCTAGTTCCATCCACCCAGTTCACACACAAGATCCCACCTCCATCTGGGTCCAGCTACTGTTCAATTCTCCATTCTCACCTTTATTTAACAGAATCCAACTTTGCTGGTACTTTGTATTCCTGCTTATCTCTCTCCAACAGCTGTCTCTTTTTCATACTCACTCCTCCACCCTGCCCTCCACTTGCTCCATCTATTTTTTTTCCTTTTTCCTCTTTCTCTTTTTCTCACTCCATCTATCATTCACCTGCCACTGCCTTCCATCTCCCTCCCTGCTTAATTTACCTGGCACCACCTGCTTTCAATTTCCATTTCTCTGTCAGTTTACCAATTCATCAATATAATTATATAGCTGAAGGTTACCCATCTCATTACCAAAAATGCTGCCATGTCATCTGTTAACTTACTAATTATACCTCCTACATTGATATACAGATTGTAAAATGAATATAACATACAGAAAGGGTCCTAGCAGGAATCCTTGTAGTACTTCACAAAAACATTATCTTGACCATCATCCTCTGCCTCAACACCAAATCAATTTCAAATGTAATTTATCAAAGTGTACTGAATCCCATATACTTTTATCTTTTGGATCAGACTTCCACGTAGAACCTTGTCAAAAACCTTACTGCAATCCATACAGGTTACATCAGTTACTCATTGAAGCAATTTCACAGGAAGTAAGGTCACAGGAGACCTTACCCACGCCCAAGATTACGGCTGCACAGGTGAAAGGTCAACTGAGGAAGATCTGTATCAGCAAGCTGGCTGGACCGGATGGAGTATCCCCACGATTACTGAGGGCCTGTGCGTCTGAGCTGGGGAACCCCTTCAGCGCATCTTCAACATTAGCCTGGAGCAGAGAAGGGTACCCAGACAGTGAAAAACATCCTGTATTGTCCTGGTACCAAAGAAACTACAACCAAGGGAGATGAATGACTTCAGACCTGTTGCTTTGACATCGCACATGATGAAGACCACGGAGCGGCTGATAATACAGAATCTGAGGCCACAAACCAGGCACGCCCGGGATCCTCTTCAGTTTGAGTATCAGGAGAAGGTGGGAGTGGAGGATGCTATCACATACTTGCTGCACAAATCCCTCTCTCACCTGGACAGGGTCAGTGGTGCTGTGAGGATTACATTCCTGGACTTCTCTAGTGCCTTTAACACCATCCAGCCCAGGATCTTAAGGCACAAACTAACGGAGATGGGAGTAGACTCACACATGGTGGCTTGGATAACGGACTACTTGACAGACAGACCTCAGTATGTGCGGTTGGGAGACTGTAGGTCTGACATGGTGGTCAGCAGCACAGGAGTGCCGCAGGGGACCGTGCTCTCTCCGGTCCTGTTCACCCTGTACACATCAGACTTCCAATATAACTCGGAGTCCTGCCATGTGCAAAAGTTCGCTGATAACACGGCCATAGTTGGGTGTGTCAGGAATGGTCAGGAGGAAGAGTATAGGAAACTGATACAGGAATTTGTGATATGGTGCAACTCAAACTACCTGCGTCTCAATATCACCAAGACCAAGGAGATGGTGGTGGACTTTAGGAGATCTAGGCCTCATATGGAGCCAGTGATCATTAATGGAGAATGTGTGGAGCAGGTTAAGACCTACAAGTATCTGGGAGTGCAGTTAGACGAGAAGCTAGACTGGACTGCCAACACAGATGCCCTGTGCAGGAAAGCATGGAGTCGACTGTACTTCCTCAGAAGGCTGGCATCATTCAATGTTTGTAGTGAGATGCTGAAGATGTTCTATCGGTCAGTTGTGGAGAACGCCCTCTTTTTTGTGTTGGCGTGCTGGGGAGGCAGCATTAAGAAGAGGGACGCCTCACATCTTAATAAGCTGGTAAGGAAGGCAGACTCTGTTGTGGGCACAGAACTGGAGAGTATGACATCGGTGGCAGAGCAGGGGGCGCTGAGTAGGCTATGGTCAATCATGGAAAACCCTGAACATCCTCTGCACAGCACCATCCAGAGACAGAGAAGCAGCTTCAGCGGCAGGTTGCTGTCAATGCAATGCTCCTCAGACAGGATGAAGAGATCATTACTCCCCAACTCCATTTGGCTCTACAATTCAACCACCAGGGGCAAGACATGTTAAAGTGCTGGGGTTAGGACTGAGCTTAAGTTACCACTCAATGCACTTTAGTAAACTATTTAAGAACCTTTTAAAAGCTATTTATTAATGCTTTTTGGGAGGGTGATTTTACATGCATATCATATTTATACTGAGTTAAATACTGTATGTAATTAGTTTTGCTACAATAAGTGTATGGGACACTGGAAAAATGTTGAATTTCCCCTTGGGGATGAATAAAGTATCTATCTATCTAATTTGTTACTCATCGAAAAGATCAGTTGAATTTATTTGACAAAATCTTCTCTTAACTCAGCCACTCTGGCTGTCCTTGATAATGAAATGCAGATTAATTCTATCCCTGAGAATTTCTTGTCTACTTTTCAATTTACAAGAATTAAACATAAAAAAAGTTGAGACAAATTAAGAAAATCATCCACAATGAAGCTTGGGTTGACAATTTTCAAAAATGTTAATGAAAATTACTGTTGAATTTTGTCAGAAATGTCAACCTTTATAATTTCTGTGGATTTGAAATAAATGAAATGGGAGTTGTTGTAATGTCAATGAATTTCAGTTTTGCTGTGAAATTCCTGTCTGAAGATGTTTGCTGTCTCTGCTGTCCATGTTGACATTTGTATTTAAGCACTGGCACTTTTAAAAGTTCATTGGAGAGTGCAATTGAGAAACCCACAAACCACTGGAACACCTTGATCTTCTTTTATCTAAATTGGAGTAATTTGGATGTTGTGATGTTAATCTTCTGGGGCTCCAAAAGGCTTTATAACTCATTTCCAAGGAACATTGATGGTTATTTCATTGTAAAAATCAAAGGAAAGCTGCAAACTCCAGTTCCGACACTGAAATAAATGATGAAGAGCAGGAGTAGCCCATGGAAATTTTCACAATTGTCTCAAATAATTCTAAAAAATCTCTGCCAAGATCTATCTCAATGCCTCAGCCAATAAAAGCAAGCATGCTGTAAGCTTTCTTAACAACCCTATCAACTGGTTTAGTCCATTTCAGGGAGCTATGAACTTGCACCTCAAGATCACACTGCTCATCAACACTGTTAATGGTCTTGCCCTTAGCAGTCAAATTCACATTTAGCCAGGTTAAACACTTTCTACCATCTCACTGCCCATTTCTGCAATTGATCTATATCTAGTTGTATTCTTTGCCAGTACTCTACACCATCTACAATCCCACCAATCTTCCTATCATCTGCAAATTTACCAACCCACCCATCTACATTTTCATCCAGGTCATGTATATACATCACAAGAGGTCCCTGTTGCAAAGAACAGGCAAACCCAAATGCTGGACACTGGCACAAAGATAGAGTTAGGACACAGACAAGGGCATGAGCATGGCAGGGGCTGAACAGCAAACAGGAGGGTAAATGGAAAAGCAGGAGACAGGCAAAACTTATCTTGACACAGGGTATTGCTGGAGCTGAATGGCAAACAGGAGACACACAACACTGACCTTGACACAGAGCATTAAATGGAAAGACAAACAGCAGGCAATTCTGATCTTGACACAGAGAGACAGAGTTTCATAGGTAAACCTCAGTACTGAAGTAAAACTTAGAATACACCATTCTAAGCAGCCACAAACATGAATTACCACACTGGCTGAAACAATGATCTGGCAATGAGTGGATGCAAGCTGGGGTATTTATGCTGCAGGTTTCGATGACATTCAGGTGTGCCACAATCAAAGGGAATTAGGAGAAGATGGGGAATTAACAGTCAGGACTGTGACAGTCCCAGTATAGATCTTTGCAGAACACTACTAATCTTAGACTTCCAGCTGGAATAAATCCTATCAACCACTACCTTCTGTTGTCTCTTGGCAAGCCGGTTCTGAATCCAAGCAGCAATTCTTCATGGATCCAATGCATTTTAATCTTCTGGTTGAGCCTTCCATGAGGTACCTTTTCAAATGCTTTACTAAAATCCAAGTAGACAACATCCACAGTTCGATATTCATCACCCGCTTCACTTTGTCAATAAACTCAATCAAGAGAGTAACACCCAACTTGCCCCACTCAAATGCATGCTGGTTTGCCCTAACTAGGCCATAGTTTTCCAAATGCTCATAATTTTCTTCCAGGAACTTCTCTGACGTGTGTCTCACCGGTCTATTGTTTCCAGGATTATCCTTGGTTCCCTTCTTGACAACATTTGCTATTTACCAGTCCTCTGGAGGCTTGCCTGTGGCTAGAGAGGACATGAAGTTATTGGTCAAGGCTGTAGTAATCTCTTCTCTTGTCTCTCTTGATAACCTGGAGTATATGCCATCAGGCCCTGGCGACTTACCCACTTTAATGTTCTTTAAGGGACCCAGCTCTACCTGCTCCTTTACCTCAAAATGTCCTAGCATATCAATACACCTGGAACAGACCTCCCTGTCCTCCACATCCTTCTCCTTGGTAAATGCTGATGTAAAGTACTCATCATTAAGGACCTCATCCATATCTTCTGCATTCAAGCAAATCTTTCCCTCTTTATCCTTGAGTGGTTCTACCCTCTTTCTAGCTGTCTTCTTGTTCTTGATGTATATTAAGCAGGCCTTCAGATTTCCCTTAATCCTGTTTGCCAAGGACTTTTCATAGCTACTTTTCATACCTGCTTTAAAAGCTCTCCATCTGTCAGATGTGCATTTGCCCAAAAATAGCTATTCCAATTAACTCTCCCTAGTTCCTGTCTAATCCTCCCATAATTTACCCTCTCCAATTTAATACTCTCCTATAAAGTCTATATTTAATCTTATCTCCAACTACCTTTAAACGTAAGGAGTTGTGGTTACTGTACCCTAGCTGCTCACTCAATGAAATGTCAGTACCTGACCTGGCACATTGCCAACCATCAGACCCTGTATAGTCCCTCTTCTTGTTGGACTATCTTCATATTGGTTTAAGAAACACTCTTTAATGCACCTAACAAATTCTGCTCCATCTAAACCTCTTGCACTAAGAGGGTTCCAGTTCATAATAGAGAAGTTGAAGTCCCCCATGACAACAACCCTATTATTATTACAACTTTCCTTAATTTGCCTGCATTTCTGTTCCTCAATGTCCTGATGGCTATGGGGGGGTGGCAGGGGTGGGGGGTAGTTCTGTAGTATAATCCCGTCAAGAGTGATTTCATTCTACGTATTTTTGAGATTTAAGCATATAGATGACCCCCATTAAGTCCCCTCTAAGTGCATCGGTGGTATTATCCCTGATTAGTAGTGGAACTGTGCCCTCCTTCTTCCTGCCCTTTTACCTCTCTCTCTATCTTTATTAATACATCGAAATCCAGATGTTAAGCACTCATTCCTGTCCCTCTCTCAACTAAGACTATGTAATATCCATAACATCATAATTCCATGTACTGATCCATGCTTTAAGTTCATCAACTTTACACATAATAACTCCCATGTTTAAAGTTTATTTGTGTTTTTGCTTTTAAAATAATTATCACATACTTGTTGAAATTGCATGTGTTTCAAAACTTCTAATATCTGTCATAGGCATTCACAGATATTCATGTTTCTTGACAATTTTTAATGTTATTAAATTTGGAGGCATAGGCTAACTGGTTGTCTAAATATTTCTGGGCAGAAATTACTCTTCTCAGCAGAAAAGCCTTGCCCTGTAAAATGCCTTGGATGTTCAGAAGTTGGCTTTAAGTGCTGATGGGAGAGCAGTGTTCTGTTCAGTACATCTCAGTAAGTTCAAGTGCTATGCATCATGACTCAAGTGATTTTAATACATCTTCCATTTTGTGTATTTAATATTACAGTAGTACTTAAGCAATCGTGTATATATTTTTTTGATTAAGCGTTCTTGTTTGTTTAAATCATTCATTATGTGTTTTATATATAAAAATACATGAATTGCATATGCCTTCACACTTTTCTGATGTTTGTGCACCTCATTTAAAGTACGAGGTTAGATGCACATTTTGGACTCACATGTCTTCTCTTGAACTAGTTTAAGGTGTTGAAATTACAAAACATAACATTGGCAATGAGGTCCTTTTAAAATGAACCCAAAATGGCTACTGACCTACTGAAATGCAGTGAACTGTTCAAACTAAAAAATAATTGTAGGGAGGAATGGTAGTGAAAAATGCAGCCCGACACATGCCGAGATGATTGAGATTTTTTTAAAAAGGCAAAAAATAGAAAAATTCACAGGTTCATAAAGAGTAAGGACTGGGATGAAAATAATCATTAAAAAAGGAGAGTAGAAATAGCTGGATACATTGGAAAAATTGGTGCATTTGATTCCACAAGGGATAACTGACTCGTACACCATGCAAATTGAACAATGTTTTGAAGCAAATGAAATAAATGATGAGAAATGATTATCAATTTTGCTAAGTGCATTTGATATCCAGTTTGCTTTGAAGTTTGACTGCTCCAACCAAACCAGTAGAAATGAGCTAAGGTAATTTTGTCAAAGTAATGCAGGAACATTTAGAATGTGGAGATGCATACATCAGAAAGTTCTCATTGAAAACAGCTCTGTATTCAAAACTATTATCTCCTCAAAACTAATGAATAAACTCTAAGACCTTGGCCTCAATGTTTCCTTTATAACTAGATCTTCATTTCCTCATAGGCAGACCCCAATCAGTTTGGATTAGCAACAACATCATAAACCTCTGTGTTTGTGATATTTATCAATGATTTGGATGAAAATGTAGATGGATTAATTACCAAGTTTACAGACGATGCCAAGATTGGTGGAATTGTGGACACTGTAAAGGACAAATGTAGTGGGTCATAGATCAATGACAGATAGGGACAGAGAAGTGGTAGATGGAATTTAATCCAGGAAAGTGTGTGGTGTTGCACCTTGGGGGGGGTCAGATGGAAGGAGAAGGTACATAGTTAATGATAAACCCCTTAATAGCATGGAAGTATGGAGGAGTTTTGAGGTCCACGTCCATAGTTAACTGAAAGTGTCTACACAACTGTATAAGGTGTTAAAGAAAGCTTATGGCACACTTGCATTTGTTGGTGAGGGTATTGAGGATACCATGCTATATAAAGTAAGGAAGTCATGCTGTATAACGTTTTGGTCAGATTGTACTTGGAGAATTACAGGCAGTTCCAGTCATGCTATTATAGGAGTGATGTGGAGAATATGGAGAGGGTGCAGAAGATGTTTACCAGTATGGTGCCTAGATTAGAGGGTATTAGCTACAATGAAAGGTAGGACAAACATCAGTTGTTCTCCCTGAAGCATCAGAGGCTGAGTGGAGACATGATGAAGATTTTCAAAATAATGAGAGACATAGATAGAGCAAACAGTCAGAATGTTTTCCCCAGGGTAGAAATATTATACAGAGGACATGATTTTGCAGATAGAGGGGGAAAGTTTAAATGCAATGCGTGAGGCAAGGTTTTTTTATGCAGACAGTTGCTGGAGATTGGAATAAGTTACCAGGGGTAGTAATAGAAGCAGGTGGTTAGGTGGAATTTAAGAGGCTTTCAGGCAAATACGAGCTTATGAAGGGAATAGTGGAATATGGATAATACACAGGAAGAGTACATTTATTATAAAGTGGCATCAAGTGGCAGAACATCATAGGCCAAATGGTGTCCAGTGTGATACTCTTCTGTATTCTTTTATAGAGAGATAAGTGTAGAGGAAGACAGGAGGGATTAAAATACCCTGATCTATTTTCTAGCAATGGAATAGAAAGCAAAGGACAGCATTCAAATTCATGGGTGGTCTTTAGTTGTACAAGCCAACTCTGGTTCTCCTGAGGGTATCATTTTGAGTTCTCGAGCAGGATTCCATGAATGTTAATTTGCAATCTAAGTTGGTAGAAAGGATGACAAATGCAACATTAGTATTCATTTTGAGAGGAATAGAGTATAAAAGAATATAGGTTAGCACAATGTTTTACAGTACAAGTGACCCAGATTCAATTCCTGTCATGACCTGTAAGGAGTTTCTATGTTCTTTCCGTGACCACATGAGTTTCCTTCAGGTGCTCTGATTTCCTCCCCCAGTCCAAAGATGTACTGGTTGGTAGGTTAACTGATAGTTATAAATTGCCCTGTGATTGGGCTAGGATTATATTGGAGGATGGTTGGGTGGTGTCACTCGAAGGACCAGAAAGGCCTATTCCATGCAGTGTCTCAAATGCACATTACATGTCAGAGAAATGTACATACAATAAACATCCTGAAATGCTTTTTCTTCACAACCTTCCACAAAAAACAGAGGAGTGCCCCAAAGAATGAATGACAGTTAAATGTTAGAACTCCAAAGTCCCCCCCGTTCCCCTCTCTCCCATGCATAAGCAGCAGCAAGCAACGATCCCCCTCCCCCCACCAGCAGAAAAAGCATCAGCACCTGCCACTGAGCACTCAAGTGTGAGCAAAGAAACAACAAAGATACAGACTTGCAGTACTCCAAATACTACTTTTTCACCCGGTATTCAACATACCACAATTCTTTCTCTCCCTCATAAGGGAGAAAGATGTGTCTCTGTTTCACAGCGAGAGGGGAGGCATTACAAACAACTCGCTGGCTTATGGTGTTAGAAGTCCATTGTGTGCTTTTTCTGAGCTCAGGTCTCTGGGCACACAGCCTTAGATCTTCCATCTGCCACAACACTCCGATCCGTCTGGACACCGACCTTCAAACCGCCCATCTCCAGAGCCACGAGACCTCGGCCTTCCAAATGTGAGCTGAGCTCTTAGGCCAAATCTTTGGCATCACAAATAACAGCCAGACATAAAATCTCGAGGGTGGGTCCTGTTCCTGCAAAGAACCAAAGTCAGTCTGTAACTCCAGATCAGGGACTTCAAAAGAACCCTGAAAGCGAAAAATAGCAATATTAAAGCTGGAAATAGAGCTATTTCTGAAGATGCAAGCAAAGGAGTCTTATTATTATTATTATCTTAACAATAAATAATAAGTAAAAATAAACTAGAATTGTTGGGGGTGGGAACCGTTCTGAAGAGACTGGGGAAGAAGAGGTTGGCTCATAAATAGAGAAAGCTTGTAGTCAGTGTGAGAAGGAGGATAGGCAGGTGATAGAGAAGGGACGCGCTCAGACTGAAGGTTTGAGATGTGTCTATTTTAACGCAAGGAATATTGTGAACAAAGCGGATGAGCATACAGTGTGGATCAGTACTTGGAGATATGATGTGGTGACCATTACAGAGACTTGGATGGCTCAGGGACAGGAATGGTTACTTCAATTGCTGGGTTTTAGATGTTTCAGAAAGGACAGGGAGGGAAGCAAAAGAGGTGGGGGCATGGCACTGTTGATCAGAGAGAGAGAGTCGCGGCTGCAGAAAAGGTGGATGCCATGGAGGGATTGTCTACAGAGACTCTGTGTGTGGAGGTTAGAAACAGGAAGGGGTCAATAACTTTACTGTGTGTTTTTTATAGGCCGCCCAATAGTAACAGGAATATCAAGGAGCAGATAGGGAAACAGATCTTGGAAAGGTGGAATAATAACAGAGTTGTCGTGATGGGAGATTTTAATTCCCCAAATATCGATTGGCATCTCCCTAGAGTGAGGGATTTAGATGGGGTGGATCAACCACGTACAAACAAGCTGGATGAACTCAGCAGGTCAGGCAGCGTCCATTGATGTGAGCAATCAACGTTTCGTGCCGAGACCCTTCATCAGGACTGAAGAGGGAGGGGGCAGGGGCCCTATAAAGAAGGTGGGGGGGAGGGTGGAAGGTGCCAGGTGAAAGACCAATCAGAAGAAAGATCAAGGGGTGGGGGAGGGAGAAGGGAGGGGACAGGCAAGAGAGGTGAAGAAGGAATGTAAGGGGAAAGCACTATGGGTAGTAGAAGAAGACAGAATCATGAGAGAGGTGATAGACAGCTAGAAGAGCTCCCACCTGGTACTTATCCCTGCAAGCATAAGTGCTACACCTGTCCCTACACCTCCCCTCTTACCACCATTCAGGGCCCCAAACACTCCTTCCAGGTGAGGTATCACTTCACTTGTGAGTCTGTTGGGGTAATCTGTTGCATCTGGTGCTCCCGGTGCGGCCTCCTCTACATTGGTAAGATCCGACGCAGATTGGGGGACCGCTTTGTCGAGCACCTCCGCTCCATCCGCCACAACAGACAGGATCTCCTGGTTGCCACCGACTTCAACTCTGCTTCACATTCCCATTCGGATATGTCCATACATGGCCTCCTCTACTGCCATGATGAGGCCAAACTCAGGTTGGAGGAGCAACACCTCATCTACCATCTGGGTAGTCTCCAGCCCATTGATATGAACATCGAATTCTCCAACTTCCGGTAATTTCCTCCCTCTCCCTTCCATCACCCCACTTTCACTCTGTCTCCTCTTCTAGCTGCCTATCACCTCTCTCATGATTCTGCCTTCATTCTACTACCCATAGTGCTTTCACCTTACATTCCTTCTTCATCACTCCTGCCTATCCCCTCCCTTCTCCCCTCCCCCACACCTTGATCTTTCCTCAGATTGGTTTTTGACCTGGCACCTTCCACCCTCCCCCCACTTTCTTTATAGAGTCCCTGCTCCATCCTTCTTCAGTCCTGACAAAGGGTCTCGGCCTGAAACATTGACTGCTCATTTCAACAGATGTGTCCCAACCTGCTGAGTTCATCCAGCTTGTTTTGTACGTGTTGATTTGACCACAACATCTGCAGTGTACTTTGTGTTTAGATGGAGTGGAGTTTGTTAGGGGTGTTCAGGAAGGTTTCTTGACACAGTATGTAGATAAGCCTACCAAAGGAGAGGCTGTACTTGATTTAGTATTGGGAAATGAAGCTGGTCAGGTGTTAGGTCTCTCAGTGGGAGAGCATTTTGGAGATAGTGATCACAATTCTATCTCTTTACCATAGCATTGAAAAGAGTTAGGAACAGACAAGTTAGAAAAGCATTTAATTGGAGTAGGGGGAATTATGAGGCTATCAGGAAGGAAATTGGAAGCTTAAATTGGAAACAGATGTTCTCAGGGAAAAGTACAGAAGAAATGTGACAAATGTTCAGGGGATATTTGTGTGTAGTTCTGCATTGGTACATTCCAATGAGACAGGGAAGTTATGGTAAGGTACAGGAACTGTGGTGTACAAAGGCTGGAATAAATTTAGTCAAGAAGAAAAGTAAAGCTTACTGAAGGTTCAGAGAGCTAGTTAATGTTAGAGATCTAAAAAATTATAAGGCTAATAGGAAGGAGCTTAAGAAGGAAATTAGGAGAGCCAGAAGGGGCCATTAGAAGGCCTTGACGGGCAGGATTGAGGAAAACCCCAAGCCATTCTACAAGCATGTGAAGAGCAAGATGATAAGATGAGAAAGAATAGGACTTATCAAGTGGGACAGTGTGTATGGAACCGGAGGAAATAGCAGAGGTACTTAATGAATACTTTACTTCAGTATTCACTATGGAAAAAGATGGTGATTATAGTGATGACTTGCAGCCGACTAAAGCTTAGGCATGTAGATATTAAGAAAGAGGATGTACTGGAGCTTTTGGAAAGCATCAAGTTGGATAAGTCGTCGAGACCAGATGAAATGTTCCCCCAGGCTACAATGGGAGGTCAGGGAGGAGATTGCTGAGCCTCTGGCAATGATCTTTGCATCATCAATGGGGACAGGAGAGGTTCCAGAGGATTGGAGGGTTGCAGATATTGTTCTTGTATTCAAGAAAGGGAGTAGAGATAGCCTAGGAAATTATAGACCAGTGAGTCTTACTTCACTGGTTGGTAGGTTGGAGAAGATCCTGAGAGGCAGGATTTATGAACATTTGGAAGGTATAATATGGTAAGTGTTACGAATCCCATAACTGGGTCACTTACCAGCAAAGATAGAGAGGTCCATTGAAGTCTGATGGTACTATTTTTAACAGTATTTATTGATAAAAATACACAAAAGAATATCAATGCAAACATACAGATAATATATGTTGTCAATACTAAATCTAAAAGCGCGGGTACAATAATAATCAATAAGAAATAGCTCTATCGTTGTCTAGGGGATAATGTATTGTCCGATGGAAATATAAAAGTCACTGTTAGTTCGTTCAAGCTGCAGCGTTTTGGTTTGAGAGAAAGATGGGTTAAAACTTGCCCAGTCCTTTTATGATGTCAATCCTTCGAGAGTCGTTGGGAGTTGGTTTCCCCGTTGTTAGCTAAAATCCATTCTTCCGTGGTAAAGGACACCGGTTCCGGGGCAAATGGAACCGAATGCACGTGGCCTCCCCACCGGCTTCCGCTATTACGGGATCGCTAGCATTTCTTCTGGTGCGTCTGAGGGGCTGTTCTCACAGACCCTCTTTTATCCTGACTCACAGGGTCTCAGATGTCAATCCGGTTGGAGCAATCCCTCCACCAACCAGCCCACTTTGCCTGAGGGCTTCCACGTAGCACAGTATTGTAATACACAATTCCGTCTCCAAGAGACTATGGCCGTTTCCCATAGCTTTATATCGCCGGCGGGGGGGGGGGGGGGGGTCAAGACATTCCGAACGTCTCTCTCTCATTTCCTGGGTCTCCTGACCCAAATCAATAGCGATCCTGCGATTCTCAAGAAGGAGGGGGCTGTAGGCGTAACACTCCCTTTCTTCAACCAGTGGTGAAAACGAAGTAGTACAGAGTCTTACAGGATTTTAGAATCTAACCCAGGGGTCAGCAACCCGCAGCTCCGGAGCTGCATGTGGCTCTTTCATCTCTGTGCTGCAGCTCCCTGTGGCTTTTGAAAATAAATGATGAGTATTTAATTAAAATGTATTTTATGTTAGTTTGTTAGTTTTTGAAATGTAATTCTAAATTTGAAGATTATGGTGATCTTGTACAATCTAAATAAAACGTTGACGCGACCCATTTCCTGGCACATCCGTACCGGCTCACAATTAGCCAGCGTTCCGGCTAGGGGAGATAACCTCCGGGGGTTTGTGAGTACGTGTCTTTTGGAGCATCCGCACCCACGGGGGGGGGGGGGGTTTGAGGGAGGCTTAAGAGCAAGGCTGTTAAGGCTGTTTAGTTCAAATAAAGTTATCTTTGACTGCAGTTTACCGACTCTGTGTTGTTATTTTAGTGCTGTGTGTAGCACACCGCTACAACGTGTTTTTTATCGCTATTAATATACGTCACCACTGCCAATGCCTGACACCCACCAGTGCGTAAATTCTTTTAATTTTTCTATCCAAGGTAGGCTAACTATGGAGTAACCTTCAACCCAACGTCTTTTTTTCGGAGTTCAAAATGTTTTTGTTGCATGCAGGAATGTAATTTCATTTTCTCTGCAGGAGTTCATCGATTTCATAAATGCAACACATTATAGTTTGTTTATACATAGCAAAAAGGCAAAAAAAAGTTGTATGCAGTGTTATTTCATTTTAAATGTCAAACAGGTTTTGTGGCTCCCAGTGTTTTCTTCTCTGTGGGAAACGGGTCCATATGGCTCTTTCAGTGGTAAAGGTTGCCGACCCCTGATCTAACCCAATACAAAAGCTTTTCCTTTTCACTACAGAGTAATACAGTTATACATTCAATTCAGCAGCTAAACAGTTAACGATTACAGTGTCACTTCCTTTAATATCTTAACATCTTGTACCTTACTAAAGTCTTGTAGCATCAGACTTCAATTTAATAACCACCTATTTTTATTTCTTTCCTTCAGCAAACAGAGGCTCTCGCCCGCTTCTTTCATAGGAGTTATTTTATCAACACTGTGTCCCAAACTTAGACCATCTTCCGAATTTCCACCCAATTCTTTCATTTTACACAAGTTGCTAGCTTTCTCTTCAGGACCCTTCAGGCTATTAGTTTTCAGTTCGAACTCTTTGTTCAAGCAGCATTTCAAATTCTGCCTTTTCACACCACACTCTGGAATAACAATAGCATGGGGGGTCCCGACATCTTCCAATTCAATCTGGAAGCGACCTGCAGGCTTTAAATTTTCTTCATTCGATTTGGGAACTACATATTTCCCGTTTCCTTCAATAATAATATTCATCTCCCCACTTTTGATCTCTGCATTAACTTTTAACACACCATCGAGCACAAACACCTGGGAACTCTCACTTCCCACTATTACCAAGGTTAACCCTTTCTTCACTGAACCAAGTCCATCTGACCCACAAGGACGGCCTTCCTTTTCAACTGAATCAAATACCTCAGACTTTTTCTGAGCTCCATTACTAGGTTCAGTACCACGTGCATCCACATCTTAGACACACTCAAACGGGACGTTGGCCTCTTTCAGGCTTTCAATACCCATACCCGGTCCAAATTCTAAATTCCCCTGATTCTCCCAGCTACTCTCTGGGCAACTCCCTTCTGGAGTAAACACTGATGTTTGATCAGAATAAGAAGCTCTCAGTTTAATGAACAAAAAATAATTGAGCCAGTGAACAAATACAAAAGGATTCTGATTGTAGCAAACACATACTTTTTGTAGTAATTCGAAGCTACATCAATAAAGACTTATTAATTCTATATACATTTCCTTTTCTGTTATCTATTGGTTCACAAGTTATTCAGAATGAAACTAACTGTACAACTAAGGTGAAAGAACTGGTGGATGGAACTAAAGATTTGTTCTGCAGAGAACGAGAGGGACACGATAGGCCAAAGGGCTTCCTTTTGTTCAGTGACCATTCAATAATTTTACTTTGCTTTACTTGCAAAATGTGGACTATGCAATAATAATCTACACTATGTCAGTAACCTATATTAAATCTAGAATCAAATTATTCTAATGTTTTAATTCCCAGCTATCAAGTATACCTGGCTGTGTGGAACTGTGCAATTTTGGGGTTTATGGGGTGAGATTCGCTCAATAAATTACTTGTTACACCATTAAAAGACAGAATACCACATAACCCCTGAAGTTGTTATACAGTGAATTATACAAAGAACCATCCAAATGCCACCACATTGGGGAATTGTGCATATATGGAAGCATGGAATTCACCATCTTGCTGACCCCTCTCTGCCAGACTGCATGCAAATATTCGATAATTCATGAATTACAGCAACAGCCAATGAAGTTGTGGCATTTTCCCAGCACTCGCACAATTTCAGCAGGTCTGTTCATTTGAAAGGAGTGCAGTACAAGCATTCAGTATTAAGTTACACAGATTTTTTGAATTAATTGGGTATAATGGTTAAATTATGTGTGGTTTTGTTTTTCTGGTCACCTCAATACAGGAACAGGGTAGTTGCCTTAAAGAGGGTGCAGAAATTATTTACAAGGATGCTGCCTGGATTAGAGAGTGTGTTGATTTTTTAATTTTATTTGGAGATACAGCATGGTAACAGGCCCTTCTGGTGCAACAAGCTCACACCACCCAACCACACCCATGTCACCAATTAACCTACTAACCCTTACAAGTGTGGGAGGAAACCACAGCACCCAGAAAAACCCCCCCAAGGTTACTGGAAGGACATAACAATTCCTTACAAACAACAGAGGTAATTGTACCTGGATTGCTGAGCCTCACATTACTGCGCTGCCCCCTGTTTTAGTAGAATAGGTTGAGCAAGTGAGGGATTTTCTTTCTGGAGCCAAGCAGGATGAGAGGTAACTTGATAGAGGTGTGCAAGATTATAAGAGGCATAATTCAAGTGGATAGCCAGAGACTTTTTCCTCAGGGTGGAATTAGTAAATATGAGAGAACTTAATTTAAGGTGATTGTGGGGGATGTCGGAGATGTCAGTGGTGATTGCATGGAACTCTCAGATAGGCACATGGATGATAGAACAATGGAGGGCTATGTAGGTAGGGATGGTTGGATTGGTCTTCAAGTAAGCTAAGAGGTCAGCACAACGTTGTGGGCCAAAGGACCTGTACTGTACTGTAATGTTCCATGTTTATGTTAATAATTTCTCAAAGTTAGTTATTCATTGATTTTAACAGGTGATGAATATTTTGGAATATCTCACCCAGAGACAATGGTTTGCCTGTTGTAGATTTGTTTCAGTTCTTTTGTGATTGCTGCTTGTTCTGGTCCAACCTGACAGTCTTTACCATTACAGGAGTCTGATGTCATGTTGGTTCTCACTATTTTATAGAAGTTTTTATATGTTCCTAAAGCTGCATATCTTAAACACATGGGATGTTCTAAATTCAGACCTCTGTGGCAAAAATAAATTCTCTACCTCGTCTTCATCCTTGCCAACTTTGACTGACTTTCAATGTCCCTGAATAAATATGTTTATTCTTATGTTTAAATTCTTTCAATGTCTCACACTTTGTGTAACCTCGTCTGGACCTAACTCATTCTTCAGTCTTTACATTTTTCTGATTCTAAAGTCTTGTGCATTTCACCCCTTAATTCAATCACAAGGACCTAAGCTTTCAGATGTTTGGGCCTAGTAGAATCTCTTTAAATAACCCTTCTATCTCCGTCTTCATTTCCAGTCTGTTCATAAGCAAACATTTGATTGTGCCAAATATATTCTCCTCTGCTTGACATTTTTATCTGATTATCTTGGTGGATTGCTTCAGTACTTCTCTCTCTACTAAACATGATCCAGTATTAAAAACTGTTGTCAAGACAAGTTTGGAATTCATCTACAGTATCATTCCAGTCTGGAATTTCAGAAGTAATTGTCTTTATGTATTCTTCAAGTCTCCAATGGCCATATATTTCTGCTTTGTTATAATTATCCAGTTCTGTAATTAAAATAGAAATGCTAAAGATCATGCAAGCAAGACTGCAGCAATATATGGAACGAGAAATGCCAAATGTACGAATCGGTTTTAGAAGAGGCAGAGACTCCAGAGACCAAATTGCTAACCTACACAGGATAATAGAGAAATTGAGGGAATTGCAGAAAGGTATTTATCTATGTTTTATTGACTACTCTAAAGCCTTTGACAGTGTGGACCAACTATGGCAATTCCTTAAAGAAATGGGGATATCTGGACATCTGATCTGCCTTATGAGAAACTTGTACGGAGTTCAAGAAGCAACAGTTAGAACTGAACACAGAACAACAAACAGGTTCAAGGTTGGGAAAGGAGTACAACAAGACTGCATTCTGTCACTCTACTTATTTAATCTATATGCTGGACACTTCATGACATATGCAAATCTAGAGGATTCAAATGTTGGAAATAAAATTTCCAGATGAAATATTAAGAACACCAGGTATGCAGATGATAATATTCTAATGGCTGAAAGGGAGGAGGATCTAAGGAAGCTTCTAATCAAAGTGGAAGAAGGAAGTGCAATAGCTGGCTTGTTGCTCAATATTAAGAAAACCAAGATTATGTTGACCAGCCCTATTTTAATTCCATGGTGATGAATGAAAAGGAAGTGGAGGCAGTGACGGATTTTGTCTTCCTCAGTTCAAAGCTTGCTATAGATGGTAACTGCAGCCACAAAATTAAACGATGCTTACTCCTGGGGAGGACAGCAATGACAAAATTAGGTAAAATACTGAAGAGCAGAGATATGGCAATGTCTATGAAGATCCATATAGTCAAGTCTATGGTATTTCCATTTGTGGTGTAGGTCTGTGGAAGCTGGACTATTAGAAAGGTTGAATACAAAAGGATTGACACCTTTGAACTTGGATGCTAGAGAAAAGTGTTAAGAGTTTGTTGGGCAGCAAGAAGATCCAATGTCAATACTTGAAGAAATACAGTCAGACTGCTCACTAGGAGGCTCGGTTATGAGACAAAAGATCAAATATTTTGCTCACATCATGAGAAGACAGGATTCCTTGGAGAAGAGTCTCAAGTTAGGTAAAACTAGGTAAAAGAAGGAAAGGATGACAGAGGCTACGATGGATAGATAATATTACTCAGACAATGCGTATGACCTTGGGGGATCTTGGAGAGGCAGTTTCCAACAAGAAGGCTTGGTGCGCAGGAGTCCATGAGGTCATGAGGAGCTTGATTCGACTTAACGACCGAGCAACAAATGACTTACATGCTATACAAAGCACTTGAATTAAATTGAACTAAATAGATTAGGGAGAGTGATTATGATTTTGGCTGTTTTTTCTTCACCAGTCCAAACATGTTTCAAATTACTTTTGTCACTGGCTTTATCTTTTAATGGACAATAAAGAGTTTGTTTTGGAAGACATTTTGCTTAAAGAGAACAAACATTATGTGGATAGCTCCAATAATTGCAGCTGAACAGCAAGTCAATTGCTTATGTTACCTTCAAAATATGTGAGTGATTATTATGTTCATGTCAGTTCTGCTTCTTGCTAGGCTCACATTTCACACAGCATAGGAGGAGGGCATTTGGCAATCTGATCAGATCTTTGAAAGACACATCCAATTAATCCCATTCCCCTGTGTTTTCCTTACAGTTCTGTAATATATAGGCAATTCCTGACTAAAAAGTTACAGTTGATTCTGCTCCCAATAAACTCCTAAGCAGTACATTGTAGATCACAATATAGTTTCTTGGTTTTAAAAATGACACTTAATGTCAGCATGAGTTCTTCTAAAAATTATTTTAAATCCTGATCCATGGGTTGCCACCCTCTGCAACAGGATACATTTCAAACAGTTGGCATGAATTTTGTGAAGATGTTTAAGGACAAATTGATTCTCTCACTTCTGCTTTTCTAACTCATTATCTGACAAGAGATCTTCTGTCGTTCGGTAACCAACATTGTAAATCTGAAGCTCAGTAGTATTCTTCACTGTGATTTCTAACAAAAGAGCCTTAAGGGAAAGTTTAACAAGAAATACATCCACCTGCACAAAGGACATTTAAAGTCATATAGACAACAATCCTTCCTCCTATGGTACCATGAGCTCAATCAGGATGATTTTCTTGTCGTCAGTGGACCACAGTATGATGTCTGGTCGAAGTGTGGTTTGCACCACCTCTGGGAACTGCAGCTTCTTCTCCACATTGACCCTCATCTCCCATGGTTTGGCAGTTTACAGCAGATTGGATTTGACTGGTGTGGCCCTCTCCTTGATGAAAATGACTGTCCTGTTTGCCTCTCTGCCAGCTGGTCTCTTTTTGCACCTTTCCTGCTCCAATATGTCAGCAAGGGACAGCAGGAGATTGTCGTGATGCCACCTATACCATCCTTGTGTTAAAGCTGTTCTGCATTCTGACAGTATGTGTACCTGTGAACTCTGCTGACCACAAAGCTTGCAGTTAGGGTCCTCTCTCAGCCCCCATGTGTGCAGCTGTGATGGTGTAGGGGGAGTGTCATACACGGACCCTTTGTGTGACTCCTTCATGATTTATCAGTTTGTATTCAGAGCCCCTCAGTGTTAACACAACTCTACACTTTGCTATCTTGAACTCCTCCACTACCGATGACAACAGGAGCTATAGCTGACCTGATCTTATGTAGAACCCCACTGAAGAAAAATCGGGGGAATCCCCAACCGTCTCTGTCGGTGCCTGTTCATTTTCCTCTCGATGACTTCTACAGTGGCCATAGGGAATTAGTACAGTGTGAAAAGTCAAAACAACCTTGGTAGAAGACCATGTTGGTATAGCAATCTCTTAAATTTACCAGGGAGTTCAGTTTTATTGATTTTCTTCAGCCGCTCTTCAGTCTGTTTTACAGTATCGGTGATGTTGACGCTGTCTGTCATTGCTGCATTAAACCACTTACTGGGTTGTCCTCTATAGATGGAATGACTTCTCCCGGTACATGAAGAGTGAACTTGCTAGTAACTTTCCCCTTTTTGATCACCATGTATCTGGACTTCCTGGCCTTGAGGGTCATCCTAGCCCAGGTAGCTATATGTCCAGGGTTTCCAGTACCCACCTTGCTTGGACATGGGTTGCAATGCTTACTGTGATGTCATCCGTGAACCCCCATATTACAGTTAGTCAGATCCTGGGCTCCAACACTGGGCTTGGGTTACGTCTGTTGTTGCTGATATGAGGAGGTTCATACCCATGACAAACAAGATGGGGGAGATGGTACAGCTGGTTGGAATCCTTTTTTGGAGTCCTGCCACCTGGTTGTAAATTGGTTTGAAGTGAAGCGTATCTTGAATACTCCTAGGTAGCTGCTGATCAAGTCTCGAGTTACTGGCGGGATATCATAGTGGTCCAGGCCCACCTGGATGAGGACATGTGGAACTGACAAGGCAATGGCTAGGTCTAACCAGATGACTGTTAGGTTTCCTTTGTTCTGCCTGGACTCGCGGATCAATTGACTGATTATTGAGGAGTGTTCGAGGCACCCAGGAAAACCTGGGATGCCACCTCTCAGTGATATAGTGGTTCTCCATTAAGTAATAAGTCAGCCCTCTCACAAGCACCGAGAAGAATATCTTGCACTCCACACTAAGGAGGGAGATTGTCCTCAACTGGGTGATTGTGAAGGAATCTTCTTCCTTGGGAACAAAGCATCCTTCAGTAATTTTCCAGCTTGGTGGGATAGAGTTTTGGGCATTTCTTATGTACCTTGTGGATATAATACTTGGTCCTGGGGTGATAGATGGCTTTGCTCCCCTGACGATATCCTGGACCTCCTGCCATGTGAGCTCTGTCATGTTCAGCTACTGTGAAAGGAGTGATGATCCTAAAACACCTAGTAATTCATAATAAGAGTAACTGGGAATGTTGTCAGGAATATAACTGTCTACAAAGGTCATGCTTTTTTTTCCTGAACAATTTCCTGAGAAATAGAGAGGCAGTGGAGTTTAACAAGTAGGGACAGAGGTTCTGTGAAGGATATCCAGCACTTTCAGTTAGACAGGACTGGTCCTGCAGTGTTCGAGGCCATTCTTCAAGTTATTTGGCTGTTCAGAGTGTTTTTTAAAATCAGTGCCTGCCATGTAAATGACTAATCTTGGCAAGATTAAAGCCATACAGGTGAGGGAGCTAGAGGCAATGCCAATGAGAAAAGACCCATTGGTCCAACTACACCAATAGATTCTATCTCTGTCACTGAAATAGCTTTAATTTATAATAGTTAATACTGCCCTTGCAACTAACACTTTAACTTGCCATGGTAGTATGTTTGAAGTCAATTTCTCTTTAATGTTTAGCCTTTCCTTATGTCTAAAGTAAGACTTCGTCAGTTTCCTCTTGTCTATAGTATTGGTTACTCCTCACCCTCATGCACGTCGACTGTAATCTTTCAGCAGAAGATACTGGTTTGGAGGTGGGAACACAACAATCAGTGTTTAAGGTCTCCTCTAAATACATGCAAGGATGAACAGTAAAGTGGCTCAGCTGAGAAATAATCTAAAGACTTCAGAACCAGTAATCTTAGCTGGGATGGGCCATGGTGATGGTGATTCATAAATTTTGATGTCAGCAAGTAGATAATGGTTCGCTTCAGATACCACTGATCATTGAAGCTGTAACATGGATCTTCCACCTCAGAAGGAATCTATTTTTGACAAGGTCTATTGAGACAAGTTTAATTTGAAATTACAGGTAATCCAAGCTACGTATTGTTTTATGGAATTTCAGTTGATATATAGTCTGTGCCTTTCACTTACAATTTTGCTGTTCTTTTATGCATTTTCATCTCTCTGATGCTCCTTTCCCTATATTCCCTGCAATTTGTAATTTCTCTCCAACATAACAATGGACGGCAATGTAGCAAGGAAGGGTCAGATTGATCTAAGACTGAGTTCAAAGGTCAGCACAACATCATGAGTCAAAGAGCCTGTATAGTGCTGTAATGTTCTTTGTTCTTTTCTGCCTCGCTACAGATGGAAGAGATGTCAGGTGTGAAAGAAATGAACTCGTACATCAGAGATCTCAAAAGGGTACTAGTGTTAACTATTCTTTGGAGCATCTAAGTTTGATGGGGGACTTGATAGAGGTATTTAAAATTATGAGGGGGATAGGTAGAGTTGACATGGATAGGCTTTTTCCATTGAGAGTAGGGGAGATTCAAACAAGAGGACATAAGTTGAGAGTCAGGGGGCAAAAGTTTAGGGGTAACACGAGGGGGAACTTCTTTCCTCAGAGAGTGGTAGCTGTGTAGAACGAGCTTCCAGTAGAAGTGGTAGAGGCAGGTTCGGTATTGTCATTTAAAAAAAAATTGGATAGGTATATGGTCAGGAAAGGAATGGAGGGTTATGGGCTGAGTGCCGGTTGTGGGACTAGGTGAGAAGAGTAAGCGTTTGGCACGGACTAGAAGGGCAGAGATGGCCTGTTTCCATGCTGTAATTGTTATATGGTTTATATGGTTAATGCAGCAAGTGAAAGCAAAATGTCTTTGGAAACAAATAGCAGTCCAAAAGGGATCATTAAATCACCACAGAGACAGTTTGAGAGTGGTGAGTGTATAAAAGACTATATTTGCTCATTACAATTAAAGTTAATGTAAATATCTTTGTTGGAAAGCATTATTGTCTCTTGCAGGTTTATGGAGACATAGTATTGTGTTTGATTTTTTTTAAAAAGGGTGGATGCTTTATTATAATTATATCTGTATATAATAAACAGCTTCAGTTCCCTGTGTGCAATATGGGTGGTTCACCCAGACCTGAAAGTGACGTTGACGGACGGAACACACACACATTCTTGGCGGGCTAGAGGTTCAGTGTAAAATGTGGTCAAGCTGAAGCTATGACTGTAGTAAATCTTAAATAAAATAGTTCCAGCATTCTTACCTATGCAAGTGTGTCTTTGTTAAAGAAAAAACATAACATCAGGTGTATTATATTTTAAAACAGAGAAAGGAACTAACAACAGCCACAAGCTGCTTTGATATGGATTTTGAAATGCTTTGAAATCTTCAGTCATCCTCTTTTCTACTCTTATCTCCTCATTTCCAACAGATGGTTCTATTAATAACAAACCTAATCAATTGCATAAGCAATAGATTTATTGTTTACTGGTTAGATTTACTGTTAATTGGGACACATTGGGACCAGTACACTTTGGCCCAATTAAGCAACTGCCCTAATTTGCCAACATTTCAGAGAAATGGTTAAAAGGGTATAAAAAATACAAACTAATATTTATGTGAGTAGCAAATGAGATACAGGACAAACACTATCAATACCACTACAGACACTACAAACACTGCATGCATAGAATAGCTTCTATGCATGATTTGACACATTGAGTAATGTGAAATCGTGGAATGCCCCCTCTCTCCCTAAGAAACAAGCACCATCTCTGGCCACAGCTGAGGTGAGCAGGATCCTAGCCAGGGTAAACCCAAGCAAATCTGTGGGGTCTGACAACATACCTGGTCGGGTGCTGATGGACTGTACAGATCAGCTAACAGAGGCCTTAAAAGACATCCTTAATAGCTATTTGAAATGGTCCACTGTCCCTGCAGGTTTCAATAAGCCACCACTATTCCAATGCACACAGGAGCAATAGTAACTGGCCTAAATAATTACTGCCTAGTGTCTTCAACAATCAAGAAGTGCACTGAGAGGCTGGTAAAAGATCATATAAAATGCCGTTGGATCCTTTCTAATTTGCTTCCGACTTAAGCCAATGCATTGATGATGCTATAGTCCTAGCCCTCCTTTCAATCCTGTCCCACATAGAAAACAATGCCTCATACATCAGGTTGCTGGTCAACAACTTCAACCAGGAATTTAATGCAATTATCCCTCTGAGGTTGGGCGGGGGGAGTAAACTGTCTGTTGGGACTCTACGCCCCTCTCTAACAGAAAGTTCTGACTTGGCAGCAACATTTCAAGCTACATCACGCTGAGCACTGATGCTGCCCAGGACTGCATGCTCAGTGACATTGCTGACCGCATGCCAGATTCAGCCCGAATCATATCATCAAGTTTGCTGATGATGCTACAGTGATTGGCCTCATCAGCAACAATGATCAGTCTGTATACAGAGAGGAGGTTGAGAGGCTTGTCAAATTGGCCACTTATACTCCCAGTTCCCTCTCTTTCACACTTGCTGGTGCTCTACAAATCACTATGCAAGTTTTATTCTGGTTTGAATGTCCGAAATTTCCTTGCTCTCATTTTTGAACAATGGAACAGCATTAGCCTCTCTCCAGTCTTCTGGAATTTCATCAGTGGTTAAAGATGAAATAAATATCTCCACTAGAGCCTCTGCGATTACTTTACTAACCTCCATAAGGGCCGGGGGTGTACTTGGTTAGGCTCTGGGGATCTGCCCACCTTAGCTTAGAAATTTCAGTAGGAGGCATTAAATATTCAAAATAAAAGGATTAACATTGTATGGACGTATAAATACTGCCAATAGTGTACTTGTTGCATAAATTTAAATTCTGTAAAGCAATTTTAGATTTCTTTCAATTTGTGAATTTAGATTTATCCAACTTATTCACAGCTAGTTATTCAGCCTAACATCAAACAGGGAAGACCCTGTGTATTGTTTAATATCATGTGGTTAAATTGAAGAGAAGTGGCTTCTCTGGAATTCCGACTGAAATAACAGTTGTCTCAGTGGAGTGGTTTGAGATTAAATCGTACAAAAATAGGTGATCTTGGAAAATGGCCAGTGCTACCCCTGTTTAATATTTGATCCCAATCCAATGCAATGGAATCTGCGGATCTTCGGGCCTATTCAAACAGGCATTCTTCTCTTTGAATACGCAGATAAAGAGTCCCTATTTCATACAAACATTTTATTTACCTGAGGATGATGTTTCAATAAAGTTCAGGGTTGAGGTATTAGCCTTTGGCTATTTCAGTCAACTATGTATCATAGAACTCAACTTGACCTGTTTATTTTCAAGTGGTATGCTTCTGTGAGTGTCAAAATCCCAAGAAGATGAACATTAAAGTACAAATAATTGGCACTCTTGACTTGTGAACTACACTGCCATTATTAAATATTTGATTCTTGCCTCTATGGTACAATGATGTTGTACAACTTGGCATCTATATATTCAAGTTAATTGAAATCAGCATTGGTTGTTAATATCGGCTATTGAAGTGGCAGAGAAACAAGATCAACATCCCGACGTACATGAGGACAAAGCTGCCATTGTTAAAAGGAATTTTGAGAAACAAGCCTGTAATGAAGTATTGGCTCGGACACAACTATAAAAGCCTGTTTATTTTTCAATCTTTACTGACTGAAATCGGGAGTCACAACAGAAAGGTGCATCCATGAGAAGTAATGAGAAGAATGAGAGTATTTGTTCCTGGAGACAATACACCTCCACCTTGAAGCCAATGTCATCGATAATTGTATGGACAGTGATATCTCACTGACATTATCAGCCTGTGAGCAAGCTAGCCACAGACAGTCATGAGATGCATTGTCATTCCATTGGACTTACTGAAGTAATTGTACTCGATTGCAGCGTGATTCTGAAAGAAGTCCAGGCGTTTCCTCTTAAAAGTGAATTAATGATAATATAAAATGTCAAAATTGCTGTGGAAATTAAATAAGGTAATAGGTGGAATGGATTAGAAAATAACAGTGAAAAATATATTCCTTTTAGATCAAGGCATTGCAAGTTATTTTGGGATCTTGTTATGGGATATGTCAAAGGACATAGACTGAGTAATTTGAAATGTGACTTTGCATCTTGGGATAATAGGAAACATAGAGAAAGGGAATGGTGGCAACAGCAAAGATGAAAACTAGATCTTACTCAGTAATCATGTCCAAAAGCATATTTGTCTATCATGTAGCAGCTTAGATTGGGAAAATCGCCAACATGTTTTTCAGACAGCACTAGAGCAGGACTATCCACATTGGAACCTTGTGAATCCCTCTGAATGCCAGCTCTGCTCCAAACACTCAGCATGTAAACCAGAACCATTGTGCCTGCTGTGGAAGGGATCCATGACTTTGGTGGAAGCAGACAAGAGATCCCTAATGGCTTATTCCTTAGCCATTAGATTAAGGTGAAAACTATTATAAACAAAGAAAATAATGTCACTTGTTTGACTGGCCGATCAGCCAGAGCCTTGTCATTGACATTTCTCAATTGCTGAAACAGAACTCTCCATCTTTGAGCCAAAGGGATATCTATGAAGTTCCCGCCTGCCCTGGAATCAATAAATGCCTGAAGTTCATGAGTCTGCCACCTCTATGACAAGGAAGTTAGGAGCATTATGTAATTAGGGATAATTGACCGATCAGTATTTCCCATCCTGCTGATGGGTATCCTATTTTTGAACTGGGCAAATGAAACATGATGTCTGAAAGTGTCCTGGATTGCCACAGTAGAGACAGGAACCTGTTCTTCTCCTTCAGTCGTTCTCTGCACCACTCATTTGCCCAGTTGTCGATTTGAATTCTCAGTGTTACCGAGTCATCCAGACTGTCCTGCTCTTCACATTCTGTGATCTCATGCCCTCAGTCCATCACGGAAAGCAGTGAAAAAGGATCTCTTGTTCCACCCCATCTCGACCACAGGTGTATGGCACTTTATTGTGTAGTCTATCACTGTTCCTTTTCCCTGGCTCAGGTCCAGGAGTTAGTAGGCTACCTCCTGACCCCATACTGAAAAACTGAACACTATTTTGAACCAAGTTACGAATTGTTAGACTAGGCTGTGGGGTTACCTTGTTCTCTAGAAGCATTGAACAGGCAGAATGGGAGGTCTGTCTAAGGGATTCACCTGGTAAGCCAGTTTATGTGCATCATCACCCAACCGACCTGGCTGGGTTGGAAAGTCAGCTCATACTGGGTAATAAAGTTCCCACATCCATCAGGGTCACTTGGGTATCTGCCTGGTGGAGGAATTCTCGATTCTGATCCAGATATTGCTGAGGGAGTTGGAGCATTAGTGTTTGAAGCTGATGAGACTGTTACAGAGAAAGATGCCTTTCCGCTTTTCTCTCAAGATCTTGGCGATGTTCTCATCATTTTCATCAAACCACTTCTAGTGGTTCTGTTATCTAGACCCCAGAACAGATGTAGTCGACTCAGTTACCAAAGGTTTGTAATCCTCCCACTTCTGCGTGGGTTTTCCAGTGAGGGGCCATGAAATGTCAACTTGTCATCCAGATTGTCTCCAAATTGTTCCTGATGCCAGGGGTGGTTCTGCTTCCGGATATTGAATGACTGTTGAATGTCCCTTGGCTTCTTGAGATGTTTAGGTGTGATGCATATTGTAAGAATCGACCTAGCCAGTGGATAATCAGTTCAGCACTCTGCTCTGTGCATCACTTTGGTCATCCTGCAGTCACCAGCATCCACTTCCTAGTGATGACAAAATCTCTCAGATGCCTCTGTTTGATCATGGATCCATCCATGTTCCTTATCTGTAGCTATCGTAAGTGATATTATGTGATTCAGGAGTGGAACTGGGAAGGGGAAAGAGGATGAAATTTTGGGAGTGACATTGATTGGATTAAAAGAAAAGGAAGGAGAGAAGAATTATTTTCTGACTGGGTTATCCATAAAGAAATCATCTTAATGTGATGCCTGTGATCAGAACCTCAATTCCTCATTATCCAGCAGACAAAGCTCTTCTTTTTTTTCTGTTGATCATCGCATCGTCTATTTGACGACAATGCAAACACAAATGGTTAAAAACAAATCAATAAAATAAAGCTCGTCTAATTGCACAGGACCATGAACTAATCACCTTAGTGTGTTCTCTTAGGGCTGTCTTCTGTATGCCTATCCATTTGCTGTTGCATAGTGACCAATGGCCTTTTGTCATTTGAGGACAAGAGCATTTGTAAATCAAAACCTCACACCTGGCACAAAACTCATAGTCTACCAGATCTGTTACATTGTACAGGAAGGAGATTGTTATCTTGAGAAATATTTGATATGCAGAACCAGAATGGGAATTAGGTTTATCATCACTGACATATGTCATGAAATTTGTTGCTTTGCAGTAGCCATACAGTGCAATGCATAACAGTGTTACTCTAAGTAACAAAATGAAATATATAAAAAATAAATTAGTGCAAAAAGGGAACAAAAAGTGAGGCAGTTTTCATGGGTTCATGGTCTGTTCAGAAACCTGATGCTAGAGGGGAAGAAGCAGTTCACAACACAACAAGTGTATGTCTTCAGGCTCCTCACCTCCTCTCTGGTAGCAATGAGAAGAGGGCATGTTCTGGATGCTAAGGGTCCTTAATGATGAATGGCACCTTCTTGAGGCATTGCCTTTTGAAGATATCCTCGAGGGTGGGGAAGCTCATGCCTGCGATGGAGCTGGGTGAGTTTATAACCCTTTGCCGCTTTTTCTGATCCTACGCAATGAAGCCTCCAGTCAAACGGGTCTCTACAGTACATTGGTAGAAATTTGCTGGGATTTTTATGGTGACAGTTCCCTCAGATACAAATATAATACATCTCCAACTTTGCACCACCCTTACTAAGGCTTCCACTGCAGTGGCTACACTCAGTGGCCACATTAGCAGGTGCCTTTGAATCCAATATAGTGTATGTTTGTGATCTTCTGCTGCTACAGCCCATCCACTTCAAGGTTTGATGTGTTGTGCATTCAGAGATGCTCTTCTGCACACCACTGTGGTAACACGCAGTTATTTGAGTTAGTGTCACCTTCCTGCTTGAACCATCTATCTATTCTCCTCTGACCTCTTATTACCAAGGCACTTGCACCCACAGAACTGCCACTCACAGCATGTGCTTTTTTGTTTTTCACACCATTATCTGTAAACCCTAGAGACTGTTGTGTGTGAAAATCCCAGGAGATCGGCAAACTCTGGGATACTCAAACCACCCTGTCTGGATTCAACAATCATTCCACGGTCAAAGAGACACTTAGATATTATTTCTTCCACATTCTGATGCTTGGTCTGTACAACAACTGAACCTCTTGACCATCTCTGTATGCTTTTATGGATTAAGTTGCTGCTACATGATTGGTTGATCAGATATTTGCATTAACGAGAAGGTGTACAGGGGTATCTAATAAAGTGGTGAGTGAGCATACATGTTCTTCAAGGCCACTGAAGCAGTTGATGGACCGTGCAAACTGAATCTCATGCCCCTCTTATCGGCAGAGTGAGGCGTAATATCAGTGAGTCATGGAGACATGTTAGTAGCCTACTTAACATGTTGGGCATTGTAGATCAAACACTGCTTGATCAGATACCCCAGAAGCATATTATTAGCACCCTTGACTGCCCTCCTACCCTGGATGAATTCAGGAAAGCCATTTCTCTGACAATCTCTGGTAAGGCCCCTGGGAGGGAAGGAACTCCTAATGAGCTCTTTAAGTCAGCAGGCCTACTAACACTTATAGTGTACCACAACATCCTGACAAAGATATGGGAGGAAAAAGGTGTACCTGAGGACTTCAGGGACACCATAACTGTTGTGTTCAAAGGCAAAGGTAGCAGAGCTCACTGTGGCAATTACCAGGGCATATCTCTCCTGTCTGTTGGGTTGGGGAAAGGGGTTGTCTTAGCTTGCATTATCCTCAACTGTTTGATCACCAACATATCAGAGGCAAAACTTCCTGAGGCACAATGTGGCTTTCCACCAGGCTATAGTACTATCGACGTGGTTTTCATCATTCGTCAGATTCAAGCAAAGTGTACAGAAAAGAATTTGAAACTACTTGCCGTCTTCGTAGATCTAACCAAAGCCTTTGATACAGTCAACAGGGAGTCCCTATGGCAAGTGCCTTCAAAACTTAGGTGACCACACAGATTCGTCAATTTTGTCCATCTCTTCCACAATGACATGAATGACCTTGTAGAATGGGGAGACGTTGATGTAATTCAGCATTTCAAGTGGTGTGAAGCAAGGATACGTAGTGGCACCTATGCTGTTTAATCTGTTCCTCACGTGCATACTACACCACACACAGTTGGCACCCCACAATGTGGGATATACCTAAGGTTCAAGACTGATGGATCTCTGGTTGACTTGCATTGCTTGAAGGTCCGTACAAAAACAGTCAGTAATCTCATTCAAGAATCCCTATATCCTGATGATTGTACTCTTATGGCCCACGCAGAAGCCAATCTTCAGCTGCCTGTTGATAGGGTTGCAGAAGCCACTCGTATATTTGGCCTCACCATCAGCCTACCAATGATGGAAGTCCTGTTCCAACCCGGTCCAATGTCTACTGCCCCCACCCCATCCATCTGCGTCAGAGGCACAGAGCTTAGAACATTGGAGGAATTCACTGGAGTGAATTTTTTTTCTGGCAAGTCGACATCCTACATATGGAGAGTGTTTAAAGATCAACTGCACAGAGTAAAGGATAGGCATGTTCCAGTCAGAAGGGTGGACAAGGATGTCAAAGAGAACTTTGGATGTTGTGAGAGATGATGAAATTATTCAAGAAGAAAATGGAAAAGAAGCCAGAAGTCAGTAAAGAACTTAAGAAAGAAATTAGGAAAAGCCAAAAACGGCCATTAAATGTCTTTGGCAAGTAGGATCAAAGTTTGATGTGTAAATTTATTATCAAAGTACAAATATGACTCTATATAGAACCCTTAGTTTCATTTTCTAGTGGGCATTTTCAATAAATCCATAATAGAATACTAACCACAACAGATCATGCCAAGTTGGGCATTCAACTAGTGTGCAAGTACAAAAAGAAATTAATAATAACAATATATAAATGAGCAATAAATTTCCAGAAAAAGAGATGAAGAGTCTGTAATACAGAGTCCATAGGTTGTAGGAACATTTCAGTAATAGGGCTAGTGAAGTTGAATGAAATAATCCCCTTTGTTTGAGGGGTAATAATGCTCCTGAAACTGATGGTGCATCAAAAGCAAAAGGATATCTAGGGAGAAGGTGGGTCAAGTCAAGGATGAAGTGGGGAATATTTGTTGGGATATAGAAGACATTGGTGAGGTCCTTAGTTACCCTGTCTCTGTTCCTCCGTTGTCCACAACCAGCTCTTTGTTTTTGTGACATCGAGGGAGAGGTTGTTTTCTTGACACCACTGTGTCAAGGTGATGACTTCTTCTCTGTAGGCCAACTCTTTATTATTTGAGATTAGGCCAATCAATATAGTATCACCAGCAAATGTAATTAGCAAATTGGAGCTGTGGGTGGTGACACTGTCATGGGTATACAGAGGGTAAAGGAGGTGGCTTAAGACACAGCACTGAGAGACACGTGTTGAGGATCAGAGGGACAGAGGTGAGGGAGCCCACTCTTACCACCTGCTGGTGATCTGACAGGAAGTCCAGGATCCAACTATGCAATGCAGGGTGAAGGCTGAGGTCTCTGAGCTTCTTGTTAAGCCTGGAGGGAATTATGGTGTTGAATGATGAACTGTTGTCCAAGAACAGCATTCTCATATAGGTATCCTTCGTCTCCAGATGTGTAAAGATGGTGTGCACAGCTGTGGCTACCATGTCATCTGTCGAGCGGTTGTGTCAGTAGGCAAATTGTAAGGGGCAAGAGAAGAGATTACTGGGAACTAGACCAATATCTTATGTCATCTACAGCCACAGCCAAGATCCCGTAGGACTGGCAATTATTTGGTGTTATTCCATTATTCAAGAAGGGAACCAGATATAATCCTGGAAACTATAGACTGGTAAGTCTTATGTCAGTGGTCAGGAGGTTACTGAACAGAGTTCTTAGGGATAGGATTTATGAGCACTTGGAAAACCATGGCCTAATTAGAGAGAGCCAGCATGGCTTTGTGCAGGATAAGACATGTCTTACTAACTAGATTAAGTTTTTGACGAGGTGACGAGGGTGATTCATGAAAGTCGAGCTCTGGGTGTTGTCTGCATGGAATTTAATAAGGCATTTGACAAGGTTCTTCATAGGAAGCACATGCAGAAGATCCATTATAAATTTGCTGTTTTGATTCAGAACTGGCCTGCCCATAGAAGACAGGGGGTATGGTTGAAGGGACTTATTCTGCTTGGTGGTCCATGATTGGTAGTGTTCTGTAAAGATCTGTACTGGGACCCCTGTTGTTTGCAATGTTTATAAATGACCTAGCTGAATATGTAGAATGGGTGAGCTAGTAAGTTTGCATTTGATACAAAGATTGGTAGTGTAGAAGACTGGCAAAGAATACAAAAGGATATAGATCAGTTGCAGATACAATATGAGTGGAGAAAAGGCAAATGGAGTTTAACCTGGCCAAATGTAAAGTGTTGCATCTTGGTAGATCAAATGGAAAGAGGTAGTATATTGCTAAAGGCAAGATCCTTAACAGTGTTGATATGCAGTGGGATCTGGGTGTCCACGTTCATAGCTCACTGATAGTGGCTACACAGGTTGATGAGGTGATTAAGAAGCTATATGGCATGCTTGCCTTTATTAGTTGAGGCACTGAGTTCAAGACTTCGTCAGTAATGCTGCGGTAATTAAAATTCTAATTAAATCACATCCGGAATTTGCTCTGGTCGTCCCATTATAAAAAGGATGTTGACGCTTTGGTAAGGTTGCAGAGGAAGTTTGCCAGGATTTTGCCTGGATTAGAGGGCACGTGCTATAATGAGATGTTGGACAAACTTGGGTTGTTTCCTCTGGAGTGGCGAAGGGTGAGGGGTGATCTGATAGAGGTTTATATGGTTGCGAGAGGCATAGACAGAGTATACAGATAGTACCTTTTCCCCAGGGTCTCATACTGCAGGGCATGCATGAAGTGTGAGAAGGGTAATTTCAAAGGAGATGTAAGAGGTAAGTTTTTTTACACAGAGTGGTGGGTGCCTGGAATGCACTGCCTGGGGTGGTGGTAGAGGCAGAACCACTGGGTACTTTTAAGAGATTTTTACATAGTAATATGAACGAGAGGAAATTGGGAGGATTTTGATATTGTGTAGGCAGCCGGTATTGGTTTATTGGCCATTTGATTACTAATTTACTTGGATCATCATAACATTGTGGGCTGAAGGGCCTGTCCTTGAGCTGTACTGTTTTATGTTCTACAACTGTGGCAAAAACGCTAAAAATATTTTCAGTGTTGCTAGGCTAAGAAAGAGCATTAGTTAGAGTTTGTGGCATTGTTGGTGTTAAATTGGCAATGAAGGCCAACTGACATCACAATAGCCCCACTGATATTGATCTTCATGCCCTCATCAATGAGGCAACTGCATGAATCATGTCACAAAGGAGGTACCACATTTAAACAATTGGCATGCACACTATACTACCCAGGAAACAGTGCTAACCTTTCATCCACAGTCTGCTATGAACTCATTTCCGAGTAACATGGATAACAAACATTTAACTTTCACTCACTTTATTCTTTTTTTATTGCCACAATAACACCAGAACTATCAATAAAAATCTATCTGCTCTTTGGACAACATCCACCATTAGTTAATTAGTTGAATATTTAACTGTAACAATAACCTATTCAATTTGGCACATTGATTTGAGTCCAATGTTTGTGATTATCATAGCTGAATGATTTTTGCCATTTATTTCAATGTAAATAATTAATCTGCTACAAATCTGCTAGTTTGTACAAAGCTGGGCACGAATATGTATCCACATACAAACTCTCTATTGTTTAAAACTATAGAAAAGTCTTAAGAATTTTTTGAAGGATTATTGAGAAACAGTTGTTACTTAGAATAACATATTTATTTTATACAAATTTTTAAATTGCTTAATTGTTCGCAGTAAAGTGAAAGTTAATTACAATTTTGTTTCTATTTCACTTTCAAGTACATTCACATCATTTCAACTTATAAAAGGGCACTATTTGACCTACTATCAAACGCTGCCGTGCAAATCTGATGGGCCAAATAATAAAGTGGTGGAAAAACACAATGCATTTTAATTTATAGGTATTTTAAAGTCTAGAATCAACAGATAGACTGTACTGAACTTTCACTTCAACATTGGCTGACTTGTTGCAAAATATTGTGATATCTGGTGACATAAACATATCAATTTCTCTTCTTTTCTGTTTTGTATATTTTATCATTCATTAATTGGACCTCGTCATAAAGAGAAAGCAAGATAAATGAAATTGATGTTAATACAGAAGTTGGAGTAAATGAATTATAATGATGGAGAGTAAAGTATTAGAATTTGTGGGTGGTTTTTAACACACCACTGTAAACTAATCCAAAGCAAGCTGCAGGGTTATGATTTAGTCAAACAATTCAGGTCTTCAGGATGTGATCTTGAAATGTAGGTTGTTGTCAAATAAAGGTTCTGTCAGAAATCCATATTTGTGCATTTCAATCTGTACCTTTTTAACTCATTTTTATTGTCCCTGCCAACTGAGGCTATTTCAGAATCAATCACATTGATGGGACTGGAGCCATATTTAGGGAACTATTGTTCCTCCCTGGAAAATCATTAATGAGACATACTTTTTCACAATAGATCCATACTTTTATGGTCATCATTACTAATGACTATGAACTCCAGATTTACAACTGAATTTAAACACAAAGGTAGTGATTTCATCTTTGGTCTTCAGATTGTTAGTCAAGTTCTCTATGTATGAATCTCATATCTTAACTGCAGCACGATTATCATACCCCATCTGCAGATGTACAAGGTACTGATAGGACCATATTTGGAGTACTCCATTCAGCTGTAGAGAGTGCAAAGAAGATTTACAAGGATGTTCCAAAGTCTGGAGAATTTGAGCTATAAGATGAGGTAAGATAGACTAGGACATTACCCTGAGGAGTGTAAGACTCTGAGGGGCAAACTTATGAAGGTTTATAAATTCATGAGGGGCATAGGTAAGAAGAATGATCAGTCTTATACTCAGAATAGGGAGTCCAAAGCTATAGGGCAAAGGTTTAAAGTGTGAAGGGAAACATTTGAAGGGGACCTGAGGCTTATCTTTTTAACACACAGTAATTATTTGGAATAAATGTCAGGGAAAATTGTTGAGGCATGTATTTTGACAAGGAAATTGATAGGAAGGGTTTAGACGATGTGAGCCGAATGCAGTGAAATAAGATGAACTCAGATAGGTAACTCATTTGGCATGGATGAAGGCAATGTTTCATTGGTCTATAGCTTTATGAATCAATTACTCTACAAGTCACATTAAAGTGGGTTTAATCATATTAATCCACTAGACAACTCATTAGCTTTGAAATTGAACCAATAGCTAGACTGGATGCTCTCTCAGGTGACATCTATCTACTTTCAGCTCCATTACGCCGTAATAATAATATTTTAGAGCTGCGCGTTTTTAAGATCTTGCTTCATTATGGGTGAAAGTCTGCACTAGCAGAAAACTTTCTATTCGTGATCTGAATGTCTGATCGAGGAGTAAAAGTGCACTAGTTATGTTAACAGACTGAGAATGAGTGGAATGATTCTGGGGATGGGGAATTTTGTGGCGAGTGGGATGCTACAGGCAGTGTTTCTGATGCGTCCCTTATCAGAGTATGTATCTACCACAAATTTTAGTTGTGAGAAACTTGGGAAGTACAGCTTTATTGGTCCCAAATACGATAGGATATCCTTGTCAGTGTAGCTTAAGAATTTCCATTGCAACTGACAGATATTTGTGCCTTGTGTAATAAAGGTTATAAACTATGAAGATAAAATCCTCACTCAGAAGTCCAATCACTGTACAAAACTTTGGCTTTCTCCAAATTCACTGCATCCTCACTTTCACCTTCATTTAGCAACTGTGGACTTACAATTGTCCATTTGACACCACAAATTGCAGCCAAGTCTGTAGAGACAGTGCTCCTGGCTTCAATTGCTGGAGTTCTTTCCAATTGATAACTTGTGACAGCTCAATTATTTGCCACTGTTACAGCACACAATTAGAAAACTACAGGGAACAATGAACAAAGGACACTTGTCTTATTACAGAGACCAGTGTATCTGGGATGCTGGCCAGGAGATAGGTCTATGATTATGGTAAGGAACAAGGAAAATAGTTGAATGAAAGGTTTAACCGTGCTCGATAAATGATACAAACTGCTTATTGTGACTTCAAAGATGGTGCTGAATGCAATTACTCCTAGGAGTTTGGAAAGCTGGTAGGTTGTATTGCAACAGAACTTGAACATGCTTTAGCTACATAAACCTAGTTATCAGACCATAATGTTCTGTGCTTCAAATCAGGAATATGTCTTCTTTCGCATTTATCAAAGGTCATGTGATTCAAGTCTGTACATGAGATCTAGAGACAGACCTGAATTCTTGGCTTCAGCCTCACTCACAGAAGACATCATATTGTGAAAGCTACAGCAGAATTTGGCCATCAAATACACTCTTGTAACTTAATGGATTGGGAAAACTGGAAACATGAGCAGGATTCATTTTCATATTAACCACCGTGCATCAAAATCTTTGCAATATGAATAGAACCAATAACAAATCATAACTTTTTCCCCGTGAGCTTCAACTATAGATAATAGCATCCATGAGGGAACTTCCAAAAGAACATTGAAACCAGGCCCATTATATTTTCTCAAGAACATATGTGATTATGTTTTGTATTTTGTGATAAAGCCTATGGAAACCACTGCCAAAGAGATAACATGTGACAGGAGCATTTGAAGGAGCAGCTTTTACCTCTTATCATTTGGTTCTATTCCTTATGAAATCAATCCATTATTCTGGTCTGAACTTCTGCACACGTTTTTAGGTGCTGACCATTCTTTGCATTAGTAAATACACCAAGAAAATTATGCAAATTGAGGTCTTTATGAAAGCCCTTATTCTTTTACGAGTGCCCAGATGAGTCTTCCTATGGGGTTCTATGTATTTTATGTTAAGGAAATTTGAATGGTACGCAAAATTTATGTTTCTGCCTGCTGATGTTCCATATGCTTTATAGTCTAAGACACAAATTATACATTCAGCCCATTGTACCAATGGTTCAAGAAGAGCTTCCCAGTTTAATCCCAGCTTCCAACACATGATCCGTGTTCCTGCAGGTAAATACGATGAGGATTTCTGCCTTTACCATACTTTCAGGCATTAAGTTCTGGACTTCTAATAACAATGAGGTGCTGAAAAAATCCTTCCTCATCATATCCCACTGCTTTAAACCTTTGGACTTTGAACATTTGAAAGAGGTAACAGTGTAAAGTTGAATCAGGTTTGCAGGTCTGGCAAATGAGGCAGAGAAACACTATGAATAAGTATATTAATCATTTATTTATAATCAGTAAAAATTTGACCAAACATTCACGTTCCAGAAGTTACAGAAACTACGAAGCTGAATATTCAACAAACATACTTAGTTAAAGTGCGCACAAGCATACCTTTCCAATGGTCTTGGGGACCTCTTGCCTTAACAAAGGAAGAGAAAGCAAGCTGCTTCCATATGCTATTTTATACTCGGGATATCTGAAACGGAACAACAGGCAACTAACCAAAGGAAAAAGCAGCTGCAGTTTCTAAACTAACCAATGATGACTAAGCAATTAACATCAATCAGATTAAGCCACATCCCCCTGCCCACAGAGGATAAATATGTTGTTCCAATACATTCTATCTAGGCCTCTCCTAACTTCAGAATATAGAACATTGCAGCATAGTACTGACCCCTTGACCCACATGTTGTGCCAACTTTTTAAACTACTCTATGATCAATCTAACCCTTCACTCCCTTATTTCTTCTTTCATCCATGTACCTGTCCAAGAGGTTCTTGAATGCTCCTAATTCATCTTCCTGGCGGGGTGTTCCATGCACCCACCCCTCTCTGTGTAAAAAAAAAATTACCTCTGACATTCCCCCTATACTTTCCTCCAATCACTTTAAAATTATGCCCCCTTGTATTAGTTACTTCCACCTTGGAAAAATGTATCTGACTATTCACTCAATTTATAGCTCTTACTATCTTCTACACCTTATTTAAGTTTCCCTTCAGTTTCCTCTGCTCCAATAAAAAGAAGTCTCCTCTTCCAAACTTTGTATAGAGCTAAAATTGTCCAAACCCGATATCTTTCTGAAATTTTTCTGCTTCCTCTCCGAGAGTATAACCTTAACATTTCTGTTATGTGATTACCAGAACTGTACGAAGTGCTCAAGCTGTAGTCAAACTCATTGCAGTAAACAATATGTATCTTCCTATAGTCTAAAGTATTATTGTTAAGTGTGGGTCTTCAGCTCCCTGTTGGTAGTAGTGAAAAGAGGACATGCTTGAATGGTGAGAGTCCTTAGTGATGAATGCTGGCTTGTTGATTCATTGTTTTCTTGAAGATGTCCTGCTGATTATTCACTTTCAATTATGCTAATTCCTCAGTACGTCCTCCTTTGCCATATCACAGGGTCATCATTTCATACTTCCTAAAGCACAAGTTCAGTACATATGCATATACTGACAATCTATGTATATAAGCTCTCCTAAGCATTTATTTTTTTGTGATTTTAATTATTATTATTGTGTTCTTTATCTTATTGTGCATCAGATCCAGAGTTACACATGCATTGGAAATAACATTAAATAATCTTGAATCTTTAGTGTCTACACCCTATTTTGTGAAGACAGCCATGGATACATTAGGTATATCTTGCACTGGGTTTTATAAATTTATCACATAACCTCTTGGATTTTTTGAACTCACTGTTTTGGCATATTCAGGCACAAATTATCAAAACATTAAGCTTCCCTTTATCTCTTTCACTTAAGGATTACAAATATCTTCTATGATAGCTGGTGAATGTAGAAAGAGTAAATCAGCACTCCATTCTTCTTTTATGGCCTGATATAATGAAAAATAAATTTAAAGCCTATCTAAGCTACTTAAATAGTTTGAAGATCTAATAAATTAATAAGTTTGAGTGGCCTGGATAGAGTGGACATGGAAAAGATGTTTCAAATTGTGGGCAAGTCTAGAACCAGAGAATACAGCCTCAGAATAGAAGGATGTCCCTTTCAAACATAAATGAGGAGGAATTTCTTTAGCCAGAGAGTAGGTAATTTGTGGAATTCATTACCATAGTTGGCAGGGTATATTTAAAGGGTAGGTAAATAATTTCTTGTTTAGTAAGGAGAGAATGTTATGGGGAGAAGCCAGGAGAATGGAGTTAAGAGGGAAAATATATCATCCATGATTGAATGATGGAGCAGACCCAATGGGCCAAATGACCCAATTCTGCTTCTATGTCATAATCTTATTGCCAAATGGTTTAAGTGATTTCTTATGAAAGTTATTTAAGATTTAATAAGAAAATTTACTGTAAGAACCTAATAACAGTTCATTATTCTGAACCTCTTCCATGGCTATAATAAAATTCCTCTGCATATCAGATGGTCCATTAAAACATCCTAAAATCCAAACAGTTAGAAATTAACATTTTTTTCATCTTCAAAATTCTTGAAAGCAGAGATTTAAAGTGAGGAGTGACAGATACATGTAAGCCCTTGGGAGTCAAGAGAATGTTTGATTTACGAAGAATAGTTATGATCTGGAACTCACAATTTTTAAAGGTAATGGAAGCAGCATCAAATATGACTTTCAAAATAGAATTAGATAAGAATAATGGAAAGTAAACTGTGGACATATAAGGAGAAGAATAAAGGGAACTGCTTTGGTTGCTCTATGAAGAGCAGATGAACTTGATGGGCTGAAATTCCCTTTCTGTACCATAACAGTCTATACTTCATCTTTGATTATAATTTATAAACTTACGAGTTCAATGATTATTGCATGTGAAACTTCTCTGAATAAATGTTTATCAGATAACCATGGCAACCATATGCATAACATTACATATTTTTCATTGAGCTAAACTCCAAAAGAACAAATCAACCATGCAATGATAACATACAATGGGAATAGTAAGACTTCAAAGTCTCAATTAAGGTCAATAACAAAAAGTAATGTTTTCCTGAGGCAATCACACAGAAACTGCCAGCTCTTACTCAATGCATTTACCTATAATTACTGGAGGTGTCCTTTATATGCCCTCTGTGTTATGGACTACACCCTTATCATAGTTTTTTTCATCAACTAAATGCTTCTTGAACTGAAGGTGAATATATTCAGTATATTTGGAATTAATATACTCTCACTTCCAGCTTTATATATTTTATTCTTAAAACTATATCAAGTAACACAAACTTTTTTAAAAAATGTAAATAACACACAAACTACATTGGGAAAGACTTAAAATTCTTCATAATGAAAATGTTGTGAACATGCTGTATTACTAAGAAAAAAATAAAAGCTATATGTTAAAAATCAAATAACATGAATAATGACATTTTCATACCCTGTATGAAAATATACCTTATCTACTATCTTTAGAAATACAGTGCTGCCTGCTTAAAGCATGATTACATTTCCGTTAGTAACTGATGACACTTGCAGTTTTGTAACCAGTAACTTGTTTTAGAGCATTGCCTAGGCAACTGAATGAGTTAGAGTCATCAGGAAATTATTTTGAAATACTTAGAAGATAGGTCTCATTTAGCAAACACCAGCTACAGCAGTTTTATTGACATTATGGTTCAAATATTGTTTGTGAATCATGTAAACATATTTGTAAGACTTGTGTTACTGATTGGTCAATCCATTAGCCAATTGTATGTATACATAATAACAGCTGATGCAATTAATCTTAAAGAAACACTGATCTGATGCCAGTATGACGTGACTGGGCTTCAATGATCAATCTAATAACTTATCTTAATAACTCACTGGAAACCTGCAAGAACAATCCCACCTATGCTATTTAAATCAATATTCAGTTATTGTGCTGGACAGCACTATACTTGGGCAGATATCTGACAAGTATTTCACAATAAGTTGCAAACTTTGGACAATGGACACAAGGTCAATCTAACTAAACTGTAATGTATCATATTGGAATGCTCTTGCTGCTTATGGAGTGATAAGCACACCACAAAACTAAAGGAAATGACCATCTTTGGCAAAACTGATCTAATGGCCCTTCACTGTCTGATAATTAATGAGTTACCCAACAACAAAACACTAAGAATTAACAGTAACCAGAAGCTTAGCCAGATCATTGCTATAATTAATATAGTTAAATGAGCATGTCAGAGGCTCTGTAGGGCAAAAACGTTGTTTTTGCCCATACAAAACCATTCCTTAATCCACATAGAAAACATACAGAGGACAATGGAATGCAGTCCATCTGCTTTGCTAAATACGTCCAAAAACACTTACAAAACTGAAAACAATCAAATTCAAAGCATCTAGCATGCCTAACATTTCCTTCTTTCACCACCAGTGAATCATGACTGTACCGTTTACAATTTCAATAAAGTATAGCACAGCATAGGGAATAGCCCTTTAGCCCACATGCCATTGTTGACACTTTTTTCCATCTACACTAACTTATTTGCCTGTACTAGGTCTTTATTCTTTTATGCCTTTCCTATCTATGTAGCTGTCCAAATGCCTTTTAAATGTAGTGATTATATCTGATTCCACCTACTCCTCGGGCAATGCGTTCCAGATATCAAACTGGTCTCTCTGTGTTAAAAAAAAACTTTCTTTTATGTGCTCCTCAATACTCCTTCATTCCAACTTAAACCTCTGCCCTCTTGTTTTTGATGTTCCTGTCAAGAGAACACAAACTCTGACTACCTATCCTATCAATGCCTCTCGGAACTTTATATACCATTGGCAGGACACCCTTCTGCCTCCTTTGACCCAGGGAAAACAGACCCATCCTATTAAATCTCTCCCCATATCTACAGTTCCCCAGTCCAGGCAACGTTCTGGGGAATTCTTTCCAATATAACCATATCCTTTCTTGAGAGTAGCGACCGGACAGCACACAATACTGCAAGGACTGTCTGACCAATGTTTCATAAAGTTTCAGTGTAACATCCCAACATTTCCATGATGACAATTTGCCAAGGGTTCTTCCATATACCAACCAACCAGCCTATCCCCTGGAAGGCCAAAAGCAACAATTAGAGTTACTGTCTCCTGTAGCTACCTTTCCAATTCACAAGGAAATATACAACCATACCTTATTGGTATTGGATCAAAATCTTGGAACTCAAAGTTCAAAATTACTTTGAGTTTTGAAATCTTGGAACTCGCAATCTAACAGCACTGTGGGAGTAACTCCAGCACTGCCAATGCACCTGGATAAGGAGGTGAGTGCCAACCACTCCTCGAAGACAGGGAAGGATGATCATTGCATGCTGTTCAGCCATATCTACATCACTGAAGTAAAAAATTAAAGAAATCAAGTGTATTAATTCCATCTTACCATGCTAATGTTGCTGCTTATTTTAATACCTATCTGTTAAAAATCTCACCTAAAACTCTAAAAGGATTCTTTTGTTCTGAAGCAGCCACAAGATTACACAATACTGATGATAAAGCCAATGGTTCATCAGTACAGAAGTATGTTATCTTTCACCGACTCATGCAAACATTAGAGCACTATGTTGCAACATTATGAAACATAGGACCTAACCACACTTGGAATATTGTCTGCAGTTCCGGTCGCCATGCTAAATTTTAAATGATGTAAGATTTACAGTCCAGCCTTCTGGAAGTCAGTCATATTCATCACTATAAAAGAAAGGAATTTCAATATGAGAACGATTTTGAAATCTTATTAACTTAAATTGGTGTTCATGGTCCAATACCTGCAACTTAATTGAATCTACATATTTTAAAATGGTAGGTTGAAGCAACTTCCTCTAATACAGTGACCTTTATTTTTAATTTGAATGATTTCATGGCAGAATTTATAAAATGCTTCCTTGAAGGTCTCAATTAACAAAGGTTTGGGTGACCTTAGTCATGGACCAAGAAAGGCTCGGAAACAAATGGTGTTGTTGACAGATTTCTAAAACTCAGCGGTGAGGTGCTACACTCGTAAATCCACAATCTCATTTTCTTTGAAGACAATAAAAGAATATACCAGAGGCCTGCAGAAATCCTGAGATTTTAGCCATCTTCAAGAAAGAAGACAAGTCTGACTGTTGATTGCCACATTGAAAGTTATCATTAGATTGTTCCTAAACCTCATTCTTTCACTGGTCAAGAAGATGCCCCTCAGATTGCACTATGGATTCCATCTGGAGGAACAATGGAGATGATCTTCACTGTGTGACAAAAAATGCAGTGAGCAGAGCCACCTTCTATGGCTTTTTACGGCAGCATTATACCCTTAATACTGTCAGTGAGGAGGGAATCTAAAACATTTTCTCAAATTCAGTTGTTCAGTGAAATTTATCTCCATTTTCTATTTGTTTCATGGTAGTATGTAAGTTCTGGTCCTAATCAATAGGTCTTCTACACAGCTAATCTCAGTGAAGACTGGTGTCAAACAAGAGTGCATCATTGCCAAACACATTTCTCATTCTTCTTTGAGACCTTATCCTGAGGAGACAATAACAGCCATTGTCAAAAGTCCTGTTGAAGTTGGCATGGCAGTATAATGTTTCAAATGTTCAATGCAAACTCTGTGAAAGTTGCAAGTAAATGCAAAGACTTAGTAAACACATTTTAAAACAAAATACATTTTAAATTTAAAGGGACAGGCTTCTTGACATCCCCACTTTATAAAACATACTCTCCACTGTATAACATATGGTATAGTGGTTGTCTGTCATGTCTGATGACAACAGGAGAGTTTTTGAAGTGGAATATCTATTGCACTGGGGCAGTTTCGCTCTCTTGACTTCAGAAGTCTGGTTCCAGTGGTACGAACAAGTGTCACAAACTGGGATTTTCCTCAATTGCAGGGGATGACCAAGACATCATCTGTGTCTTGTCATGCCCTTCTCTGTCCACTGGATCTCACTGGAGATCTCATCCACCCAGTCCACCAGAGCTGACTTGGCAGACTAGGACCAGCATATCCCTATCTCACTGGAGTATGAGGCCCGCTGGCTACCCTTACCTGGTTCAGCCCATCCGTCAAAGAGGTGTGCAGGTTGTGGTCACTGTCGCAGACAAACACCTACTTAGAGCCACAGGTGAGAGTTGAGTGTCCAGTGGAGACCAAAAGTGAGTGAGTTGCCCCAGAATGGACATGATAAGCCCCTTCATCAGAGGTGCTAGCCTTCCCTGGGCACCCCATACACCCCACATTATAACATACATAGAACATCTCATATTTCAAACAGTTTTCCATAAGACCATAAGAAATAGAAGCAGAATTATGCCATTCAGCCCATCAAGCCTGCTCTGCCTTTCCATCATGTCTGGTTTATTATACCTCACAACCCTATTTTCCTGTTGTTACACCATAACTTTTGACATCTTATCTAATCAAGAGAGCCTTTCAATTTCCACTTTAAATATATTCAATGACCTGGCCTGTGCAGCCATCCAGAGCAATGAATTCCAAAGATTCACTAACCTCTGGATAAGGAAATTTCTTCTCATCTCTATTTTAAGACTGTCCTCCAGTCCTCTCCACATCTACTCTATCTAGGCCTTTTTACTATTCGATAGATTTCAATTAAATCCTCCCTCCTTTTTCTAAACTCCAGTGAGTACATGCCCAAAATTGAATTTAAAAACTCAATCAATCAACCTTAAGATACTCAGGACAATGAAGGGTAAAAAGATTTCTATAACTTATTTCCTACTTCTGCCCTCTTGGCTATGTTGGACAGGCACACGGGGACACCGTTCTTAGTGATCCAGTTGTTCAAGCTCCTACTCATAGCTAGAGTAACCTGGATCTAACCCTGACCCTGGACATGTTTTGTGTGGAATTCACACATTCTCCCTGATCATGTGAGATTCCTGTGTGTACTGGCTTCCTTTCAAAGACAGTCTTTCTTCCCAAACATATGAAGGTGGTAGGTTAATTGGCCACAGTAAAGTGTTCCTAGTATGTAGATAAGCATTGGGGTGGATGGGTAAAGGGTTGTTGGGAATTGCAGGTGTATAACATGAATTAAAGAAAATAGGTGCTTGATATTTGGAGTGGACTTGGTTGGCCAACGTGCTAGTTCCCCTGCTGTTGGAGTCTGTGGTTCTCCAATAACTGTGCATCAGTTCACAGATCAGCCCAGACAAAGGAGTTGAAGTTTAAAACGATTCTTATAACTGGCCAAAGAAAAATGTGAGAAAGGTTGCCATGGCTTCCTTCCATTGTCCTTTGTCTGGTTCCTTTGTAGTGCAAGATGAGGTTGAACATGCACAAGGGCTGCCCAGGAATCTTGGCGGGAGCACAACAGTCACCTATGCAAGTTTCCATTAATTGGCCACAAATTTCACAGAAGACCACAGGAACAGGCCCTTCAGCCCACAATGTCTGTGCCGTTCATGATTCCAAATTAGTCCCAGCCACCAGTTCGGAGTCTACATACCTTCACCCCCTGCCTGCTCCTGTGCCAGTCTATATTTCTATCTTATCTGCTCCCACCTCCTCCCCTCATTTCTGGGACCTGGCACTCTCCATGTAACAAAACTTGCCTTGTAAATCTCCATTAATTTTTCCTCCTCTCATCTGAAATCTATGACCAATGGTAGTTGACATAGGAAAAAGGTTCAAACTATTTGTTCATGAGGGAAACATCATGAACAAAGCGGATGGGCTTAGAGCATGGATCAGTACTTGGAGCTATGATGTTGGGGCCATTACAGAGGCTCGGATAGCTCAGAGGCAGAACTGGTTACTTCGAGTGCCAGGCTTGAGATGTTTCAGAAAGGACAGGGAGAGAGGCAAAAGAGGTGGGGGCATGACACTACTGACCAGACGATAGTGTCACAGCTGCAGAAAAGGAGAAAATCATGGCGGGATTGTCTACTGAGTCTCTGTGGGTGGAAGTTAGGAACAGGAACGGGTTAATAACTCTACTGGGTGTTTTTTATCAACCACCCAGTAGTAACAGGGACATCAAGGAGCAGATAGGGAGAGGGATTCTGGAAAGGTGTAATAATAACAGGGTTGTTCGTGATGGGAGAAGTTAATTTCCCAGATATTGATTGGCATCTCTCCAGAGCAAGGGGTTTAATGGGTGGAGTTTGTTAGGTATATTCAGGAAGGATTACTGACACAATATGTAGATAAGCCTACAAGAGGAGAGGCTGTACTTGATCTGGTATTGGGAAATGAACCTGGTCAGGTGTCAGGTCTCTCAGTGGGAGAGCACTTTGCAGATAGGGATCACAATTCTCTCTCCTTTACCATAGCATTGGAGAGGGATAGCAACAGACAAGTTAGGAAAGCATTTAATTAGAATAAGGGGAAATATGAAGCTATCTGGCAGGAACTGAATTTCTTCAGCAGTTTGAACGGGACACGACTGCGCAAGCGCGTGGAGGTCGGCCAGTGAGAACAGCGGGAAGAGTTACAGGGGGAGTGCCAGAGTAGAGGGAGACAGAGTAGAAAGACTTTGGCTCAACGGGGCTTTGGCAATAACGGGTCAAGGTGAGGTTAGAATACTGACAGAAAGAATGTGTGTGAGGCCGGTTTTCTGTGCTCGGTGTAAGATGTAGGAGGCTCAGGGGACTGTCAGCCTCCCGGACAGCTACATCTGCATCAGGTGCGTCGAGCTGCAGCTCTTTAGGGACCAAGTTAGGGCACTGGAGATGCAGCTCTATGACCTTCGTCTGGTCAGGGAAAGTGAGGAAGTGATAGAGAGGAGCTATAGGCAGGTAGTCACTCCAGGTCCTGGGGAGACAGATAAGTGGGCAACAGTCAGGAGAGGGAAGAGCAAGAAGCAGATGCTAGAGAGTACCTCAGTGGCTGTCCCCCTTAACAAGAAATACTCCTGCTTGAGTACTGTCGGGGGGACGGCCTACCTGGGGGAAGCAACAGTGGCCGTGCCTCTGGCACAGAGTCTGGCCCTGTGGCTCAGAAGGGTAGGGAAGGGAAGAGGAAGGCAGTAGTGATAGGGAACTCTATTGTTAGGGGGTCAGACAGGGGATTCTGTAGACGCAGGAAAGAAGCACAGATGGTAGTTTGCCTCCCAGGTGCCAAGGTCCGAGATGTTTCTGATCACGTCCACGATATTTTGAAGTGGGAAGGAGAACAGCCAGAGGTTATGCTACATTTTGGTACCAACGACATAGGTAGGAAAAGGGAGGAGGTCCTGAAATCAGATTACAGGGAGTTAGGAAGGAAGTTGAGATCTGCCTGTGCCACGTGACAGTGAGTATAGGCATAGAATGAGATGGAGGATAAATGTGTGACCTGTAAACATGTGACCTGTAAAAAAGGGACGGGTTGCACTTGTATCCGAAGGGGACCAATATTCAAGTGGGGAGGTTTGCAAGGGCTATTGGGGAGAGTTTAAACTAGAATTGCTGGGGAGTGGCAACTGAACTGAAGTGATGGAGGTTGGCTTACAAATAGAGAAATCTTGGAGACAGTGCAAAAGGGAGGATAGGCAGGTGATAGAGAAGGGATGCACTCAGACTCATGGTTTGAGATGTGTCTATTTAAATGTGACATGTATTATGAGTAAAGCAGATGAGCTTAGAGTGTGGATCAGCACTTGGAGCTATGATGTTGTGGCCATTACAGAGACTTGGATGGTGCAGGGGCAGGAATGGCTACTTCAAATGCCAGGCTTTTGATGTTTTAGAAAGGACAGAGAGGGAGGCAAAGAGATAGGGGTGTGGTACGGTTGATCAGAGATAGTGTCACAGCTGCAGAAAAGGAGGAAGTCAGGGAGGGGTTGTTAGGGAAGTTAGGAATAGGAAGGGGTCAATAACTCCACTGGCTGTTTTTTATAGACCACCCAATAGTAACCGGGATATGAGGAGCAAAGAGAGAGACGGATTCTGGAAAGGATTAATACTAACAGGGTGTTGTGGGATATTTTAATTTCCCAAATATTGATTGGCATTTCCCTAGAGTGAGGGGTTTAGAAGGGGTGGAGTTTGTTAGGTGTGTTCAGGAAGGTTTCTTGACACATTATGTAGATAAGCCTACAAGAAGAGAGGCTGTACTTGATTTGGTTTTAGGAGATGAACCTGGTCAGATGTCAGGTCTCTTAGTGGGAGAGCATTTTGGAGATAGTGATCACAATTCTATCTCTTTATATTAGCATTGGAGAGGGATAGGAACAGACAAGTTAGGGGAATGTTTAATTGGAGTAAAGGGAAATACGAAGCATTCCGGCAAGAACTTGAAAAAATAAATTGGAAACAGATGTTCTCGGGGAAACACAAAAAAATGTGGCAAATGTTCAGGGGATATTTGTGTGGAGTTCTGTACAGATACATTCCAATCAAACAGGGAAAGGATGGTAGGGTATAAGAACTGTGGTGTACAAAGGTTGTTGTAACACTAGTCAAGGAGAAAAGAAGAGCTTACAAAAGGTTCAAAAAACTAGGTAATGATTGAGATCTAGAAGGTTATAGGAGCTTAAGAATAAAATTAGGAGAGCCAGAAGGGGTCATGAGAGGGCCTTGGCAAACAGGATTAAGGAAAACCCTAAGGCATTCTACAAGTATGTGAAGAGCAAGAGGATAAGACGTGAGAGAATAGGACCAATTAACTGTGACAGTGGAAATATGTTTATGGAACCATAGGAGATGACAGAGGTACATAATGAATATTTTGCTTCAGTATTCACTATGGAAAAGGATCTTGGCGATTGTAGGGATGACCTGCAGTGGAAGGAAAAACTTGAGCATGTAGATATTAAGGAAGAGGATGTACTGGAGCTTTTGGAAAGCATCAAGTTGGATAATTCACCAGGAATGGATGGGACATACCTCAGACTACTATGGGAAGCAAGGGAGGAGATTGCTGAGCCTCTGGCAATGGTCTTTGCATCATCAATGGGGATGGGAGAGGTTCTGGAGGATTGGAGGGCTGTGGACATTATTCCTTTATTCAAGAAAGGGAGTAGAGATAACCCAGGAAATTATAGACCAGTGAGTCTTCCTTCAGCGGTTGGTAAGTTGAAAGAAAAGATCCTGAGAGGCAGGATTTATGAGCATTTGGAGAGGCATAAAATGATTAGGAATAGTCAGCCTGGCTTTGTCAAGGGCAGGTTGTGCCTTACGAGCCTGATTGAATTTTTTGAGGATGTGACTAAACACGTTGATGAAGGTAGAGCAGTAGATGTCGTGTATTTGGATTTCAGCAAGGCATTTGATAAGGTACCCCATGCAAGGCTTTTTTTTTGTAATTTTTTTTTAATTGAAGTTCATCAAACAAACATTTCCATAAGATCTATTTCAGACATTGTACATATATATCATATAATCATATATATCACAAATCTCCACAAAGTATTTATCTGGGGTATACACTTATAGAAATGAGTGGAAAGAAAAAAAAAGCAAAAGGAAAGAACTATGTACAAGTAGGGAGTGATCTTTTTTTTACAACAGATTCTTTGATTTGTGAGAATAAAATCAGGCCTATGAGGCATTATGTAGTTAAACCATTTTTCCCAGTATGAATCAAATTGTTCCAGCTTATGATTAACAGATGCTGTTATCTTCTCCATTTTGTAAATGTCCATTGTAATTTCCATCCATGTAGTTAAAGTTGGGCTCTCCTGTGATAACCATTTCTTAGTAAGAGTCTTTTTACCAGCCACCAACAATATATTCATTAAATATTTATCTCTTTTTAACCATTCTTGAGGTATATATCCAAAATATATGGTCTTACTCTCCAAGGGTATTTCACAGTTAAAGATGTCTTGTAGGGCATTGTGTATCCCCCTCCAATAGTTTTTGATAACAGGACAGTCCCAAAAAATATGATAATGATTTGCATTTTGATTTCCACAATTTCTCCAGCAAACAGGAAGGTTACTATCATAATGGGATTTCTGAGAGGATGTAATAAAATATCTTATCAAGTTTTTCCATCCAAACTCCCTCCATTTCTGTGAATTGGTACACTTCCATTGATATCTCCATATTGTTGTCCATTCTTCCTCAGATATAATTATTCTTCCTTCCTTCTCCCATTTTGTTTTAATGTATGAAGTCGAATGTGTTTTAAAATTTGACAACCCCTTATACATGCTTGAAATGATTCTACTTCCATTATCTGAATTATATGCTTTTCTAAAGAGCTCTATCAAACATGTGTTTGCCTTGGTTACATTTTTAAGCATCTTATTAACATATTGTCACATCTGTAAATACCAATAAAAATCTTGCTTTTCTAATAAGTGTTTCTCTTTAAGCATTTCAAAACTGAACAGTGTTCCTTCTTTCATTATGTTGCAAAAAACTATTATTCCTTTAGCTGTCCAGTCCTTAAAACTAGCATCCAATTTATTTGGTGTAAAACCAGAATCATATGCACACCATTTAAGAATTGCAATATCTCCATCTAGATTATATTCTTTTATAATGGTTTTCCATATTTTAAGAGAATATTTCAACCATGGGTTATCAATAGTATTTATGTATCTTTGCAGGTTGTTATCAGCCAAAATTGCTTGTATGGGGATGGGAAGTACCCGCTCCTCAATGTTTTTCCATTGAGCGTCATATGATGGGTTGCACCAACATATCACAGCTCTCAACTGTGCTGCAAGATAATAATTTCTAAGAGAAGGCAAGCCCCAATCCCCCTTTTCCTTTGTTAATGCAAAGTTTTGAGATGAACTCTAGGCCTTTTACCCTGCCAAATATACCTTGATAACATCTTGTTCCATTCATTGAATTGATTTTGATTAATCTCTATTGGTAGGGTCTGAAAGAGATTTAACAGTCTGGGCAGTATATTCATTTTAATAGACTCAATCCTTGAACTGAGACTGAAAAAAGGAATCAGGCTCCATCTTGATACATCTTCCTTAATTTTTTTATATAGAGGCTGATAATTACATTCTGATAATTTTGCCAAATCTTTTGGCATAATGATGCCCAAATATTTGAAAGAATCTGTGTGCCATGCCCAGGGGTATCGACTTTCAATTTCTCTTGGTGGGCTATAGTAATATGAGCGTAATTGGGTTTTATCCATGTTGATCTTGTATCCTGATAATTAACCATAGTGTTCAAACGATTGCATCAATTTAGGTAAAGAGTATGTTGGTTGCCCTAGATAGATCAAAATGTCATCCGCATGACAAGCCAATTTATGCTTTGTCCCTTTAATAGTAATCCCCCTGATACCTTCATTTTGTCCGATGTATTGAGCTAATGGTTCCAGATATAGCGCGAAGAGTAGTGGTGACCATGCACAACCCTGTCTTGTGCCCCTTTCTAGGGTAAGACTATTTGATAAATATCCATTGAATTTAATCCTAGCAGTAGGATTGTCATATAGTGTCTGTATAGTTTTAATAATTGTGTCTTGGAAACAAAATCTATGTACAACTCTGTAAAGAAAATTCCAATTAACTGAATCAAATGCTTTTTCAGCATCCACGCTTATCACTATTGCTTCGATTTTATTTTTTTGTATATGATCCATAATGTGAAGAGTCCTTCGTATATTGTCTTGTGTCTGGTGTTGTCGTATAAAACCTGTCTGATCATTACGTATCAGTATGGGTAGAAACTCCTCTAATTGTTTGGGCATGATGGAGGTAAATAACCTATCATCTACATTAAGATCGGATATTGGTCTAAATGACCCGCATTCCATTTTATCCTTGCCTTCTTTCGGTATAGCTGAGATTATCGCTTCCTTCCAACTGGGTGGCATTTGTGCCTTTTTTAGAGCCCAGTTCAATGTGGGGAGTAAAACAGGGATTAACTCATTTTTAAATTCTTTGTACCACTCTGCCGTATACCCATCTGATCCTGGTGACTTGCTTAATTTAAGCCTACTAATTGCAGCTTTTAATTTAACTTCAGTTATGTCAGCAGTCATCCTTCTATTTTGCTCTTCGCTTAAAGTGGGTAACTCTGGAGAATTCAAGAAGGTGTCAATTTGGGGAATGCTTCCCCCTGGAACTTTGGAATATAGAGTTTTGTAAAACACTTCAAAAGCTTCTTGAATTTCACTTAGCTTATTTTTTATCATTTTCATTTTTGGATCCCTAATTCTATGAATTGTATTTTCTGCTACCTTTTTTTTCAGTTTCCATGCCAGTATTTTCATAGATTTTGATTCATTTTCATAATGTCTCTGTTTCAGAAACATTAAGTTTTTCCTGATTTCTTGCATAGCCAAATTATTTATTTCATTCCTAATTCTTTTAATTTCCCCTCATGTATCCTGTGCCAAATACAATTTGTGTTTTTTCTCTAGTTCCTTCAGCCTATTTTGTAATTCCTCTAATGTTTTATTCCTTATTTTTTTCTTATATGAAGATATCGCTATAATTTTCCCTCTTAAGACTGCCTTCAGAGTATCCCATAAAATGAGAGGTAAAACCTCTCCATTATCATTAAATTCTAAGGAGAGACCAATTTCTTTTTTAATTTGTTCTTTAAAGTATGGATCATTGAGTAGACTTGAATTTAGTTTCCAAATAGTATTCTTTGGTTGTAGGTCAAAATCAACAGATAAATATATAGGTGCATGGTCACTTACATCTATTGTCCCAATTCCACAGGTGTTTATTTTGTCTTTGCCTTTTCCAAATGTTATGAAATAGTCTATTCTTGTATATACCGAATGTGGAGCAGAATAATGAGTGTAATCCCTTCTGTCAGGGAAAAGGTCCCTCCATATATCAATTAGACCAACATCCTCAAAAAGTGCATTAACTTTCTTATGTAAAGATTTTGTTTCATAGGTTTTTCTATTGGAAGAGTCTAAGTTTGGTTGTAACTGTAAATTTAAGTCTCCCCCACATATCAGGAGACCTTCTGTTTCCATTACCATAATATCAGTAATTTTCTGAAAGAAACCAATATCACTTCCCGGGGGTGTGTATATATTCAATAGAGTAACTGAATTGCCGTCTATATTCCCCCTTACCAGAATATATCTGCCTTCTTTATCTCCCATTTCGAATATTTTTTCAAAATCTAGCTTACTTGAGATAAGAATAGCAACTCCTCTCCTATGTCCTGATTTATATGAGGAGAAAAACAGATTAGTGAAGCCGATTCACTTTAGTTTATTATGCTCATTATCACTTAAATGAGTTTCCTGGAAATATACTAAATGGGCTTGTTCTTTTTTCATTTTGGATAAAATTCTCTTACGTTTGATTGGACTTAATAGCCCATTTACATTAAAAGAAATGAATTTTACCTTGTCCTTAGCCATCTGTATTTATCTGTCAATGTATCATTGAAATTAGAATAAAACTTAATCGATCTACTCCTTGAACAAATAAGAACCAAGAAACTCAAATAACAAAAATGGCAACAAACGTGTGATTCCAAGGCTGAGGTCTCTAGTAAATGACCCTGCATACAGCTAGAGGAAATGTTTAGCTGTGGGGGATAACCCCTCCTATTTGTGAGATGAGGGCCCCCATTGCAGTATTCATAAAAGTCAGTGAACAAATCCATTACACAGAAATGTTTTCCCTGTGTACTCCTATATATACTCCTATAATTATCTATCTATATATATATATATACACACACACACACACACACATATATATATATACACGCACACACGCACACACACACACACACACACACACACACATATATATATAAAGTTAGCCAAACCTTATGGCTCTTCTGAAGGGGGTGAGGACTGTCTTTGGGAAACTCCCGGTCTCTTCCTGATATGTTTCTCTCGGCCTCCTCCAGTCTCCTGCCTTCTTGTTTCTCGCACTATTTCCCAAGCCGAGCGTGACAATTCCTCAGCCAGGCTTTCTTTTGTTTTGGTCATGCTGACGGGCAACCCTCTGGCCTGGTACAACTGCATCCCGTTGTCATAAAACACTCAAAGTTTAGCAGGGTACGCAGTTTGAAATCTAATCTTATTTTACTTTAATACTCACTTTACTTCAGAGTATTCTTTGCATTTCTGGAGGACCGCGGGGGGGGGGGGTTAATCTTGGTCGAAATATATTAATTTATCATCATAAAACACTCTCTTCTTACCTCAGGCCCTTAGCAGAATCTCTGCCTTGGTGCTGTACCGAAGGAATTTTATTAAAATTGAGTGTGGCTTTCTATCCTGGGTAGGTTTTGGGACGAGCGCGCAGTGGGCTCTTTCAAATTCGAGCTTCATAACCGGGGAGAAGCTCCAGCGCATCCTGCAGTAACTTTCAGACAAACTCCGTCATGGGCGGGCCCTCCGCTGCTTCGGGAACGTTGTAGGTTCTGATATTTTTCCGCTGTGATCTTCCCTCCAGATCAAGCAGGTTACCTTCTTGGTGATGTATGATTTTTATTGTCTTGTTCAGTATCCGTTCCACATTTTGAATGCGAACTTCCACCTTCTCAGTGCGAGTCTCTGCCACTGCTATTTTTTGATTAATGCTGGCAAGCTCAGCATTAATATCACGGAGCTGCTGCTTTATATCTTTCTGGACCTCCATTATCTCTTTCAGGATTTTGAAGACATTCACCGCTTCGTCTGAACGAGGCCCAGCAGCCACCTCGCTCGCATGTGGTCGGGTCAGAGAGCCTCTCGCTGCACTCCTCTTGGACGCAGGCTCCGCAGTGTCGCTTTTTTTATTTCCATTTCTTCTCCCCATTTTTACCCCTCTTTTCAGTTCAAATATCTTTTCAAAAAATGGTATATTTGATGGGTTAATGGGGCTTAATACGCATTTTTCTGGAGGAGCTAGTGACTTAAGCTGCCATTCTCGATGATGATGTCACCGGAAACCCTCCATGCAAGGCTTATTGAGAAAGTAAGGAGGCATGGGATCCAAGGGGACATTGCTTTGTGGATCCAGAATTGGCTTGCTCACAGAAGGCAAAGAGTGGTTGTAGACGAGTCATATTCTGCATGGAGGTTAGTGACCAGTGGTGTGCCTCAGGGATCTGTTCTGAGACACCTACTCTTTGTGATTTTTATAAATGACCTGAATGAGGAAGAGGAGGGATGGGTTAGTAAGTTTGCTGATGGCACAAAGGTTGGAGGTGTTGTGGATAGTGTGGAGGGCTGTCAGAGGTTACAGTGGGACATTGATAGGATGCAAAACTGGGCTGAGAAGTGACAGATGGAGTTCAACCCAGATAAGTGTGAGCTGGTTTATTTTGTTAGGTCAAATATGATGGCAGAATATAGTATTAATGGTAAGACTCTTGGCAAGGTGGAGGATCAGAGGGATCCTGGGGTCCAAGTCCATAAGGCACTCAAAGCAGCTGCACAGGTTGACTCTGTGGTTAAGAAGGCATATGGTGTATTGGCCTTCATCAATCATAGGATTGAGTTTAAGAGCCGAGAGGTAATGCTGCAGATATATAGGACCCTGGCCCTATATATCTGCACAATATTATCAGCACTGGACTCCAGAGCGAAGGTTCCCAAGTTCGAATCCAAGTCGGGTTCAGCGTCAAGCTAGCAACTCAGCCTTATAGAAACAAAAATATCTTGCTATGGAAACAGTGTCATGACAGTGCCCTGATAACTCCACTGCTGAGTTAAAGGCTATTCTTTTTTACTTTATATAGGACGCTAGTCAAACCCCACTTGGAGTACTATGCTCACTTCTAGTCACCTCACTACATGGAAACCATAGAAAGTGTGCAAAGGAGATTTACAAGGATGTTGCCTGGATTAGGGAGAATGCCTTATGAAAACAGTTTGAGTGAATTCGGCCTTTTCTTCTTGGAGTGACGGAGGTTGAGAGGTGACCTGATAGAGGTGTATAAAATGATGAGAGGCATTGATCATGTGGATAGCCAGAGGCTTTTTCCCAGGGCTGAAATGGCTAGCATGAGAGGACATATTTTTACGGCGCTTGGAGGTAGGTACAGAGGAGATGTCAGGGTAGAGTTTTTTACACAGAGTGTGATGAGTTTGTGGAATGGCCTGCCGGTGGCAGTGGTGGAGGCAGAAACGATAGGGTCTTTTATGAGACTCCTGGATGGATACATGGAGCTTAGAAAAATAAAGGTCTATGGGTAAGACTAGGTAGTTCTAATGGTAAGGACATGTTTGGCACGAAGGGCATTGTGCTGTAGCTTTTCTATGTATCTATATTTCTAACTTGGATGCTTAAATTGGGACCAGATGTTCTCAGGGAGATGTACGGCATAAGTGTGGCAAATGTTCAGGAGATATTTGCATGGCTTTCTGCATAGCTATGTTCCAATAAGACAGGGAGAGGATGGTAGGGTACAGGAACCATGTGTACAAAGGCTGTTGAAAATCTAGGCAAGAAGAAAAGAAAAGCTTACGAAATGTTCAAAAAACTAGGTAATGATAGAGATCTAGAAGAATATAAGGCCAGAAGGAAGGATCTTAAGAATGAAATCAGGAGAGCCAGAAGGGATCATGAGAAGGCCTTGGCAAATAGAATTCAGGAAAACTCCAAGGCATTCTACAAGTATGTGAAGAGCAAGAGGATAAGATGTGAGAGAATAGGAGCAATCAAGTGTGACAGTGGGAAAGTGTGTATGGAACCAGAGGAAATAGTAGAGGTACTTAATGAGTACTTTGCTACAGTATTCACTGCAGAAAAGGATCTTGGCAATTGTAGGGATGACTTACAGTGGACTGAAAAGCTTGAGCATATAGACATAAAGAAAGAGAATGTGCTGGAGATTTTGGAAAGCATCAAGTTGGATAAGTCTCTAGGACCGGATGAGATGTAGCCCCAGGCTACTGTAGCAAGTAAGGAAGAAGATTGCTAAGCCTCTGGCGATGATCTTTGCATCATCAGTGGGGATGGGAGAGGTTCCAGAGAATTGGAGGGTTGCAGATGTCGTTCCCTTATTCAAGAAAGGGAGTAGAGATAGCCCAGGAAGTTGTAGACCAGTAAGTCTTACTTTAGTGGTTGGTAAGTTGAAGGAAAACATCCCGAGAGGCAGGATTTATGAACATTTTGAGAGGCATAATATGATTAGGAATAGTCAGCATGGCTTTGTAAAGTGCAGGTTGTGCCTTACAAGCCTGACTGAATTTTTTGAGGATATGACTAAACACATTGATGAAGGTAGAGCAGTAGATGTAGTGTATGTGGATTTCAGCAAGGCATTTGATAAGGTACCCCATGCAAGGCTTATTGAGAAAGCAAGGAAGCATGGATCCAAGTGGACCTTACTTTGTGGATCTAGAATTGGTTTGCTCACAGAAGGCGAAGTGTGGTTGTAGATGGGTCATATTCTGTATGGAGGCCGGTGACTAGTGGTGTGCCTCAGGTATCCGTTCTGGGACCCCTTCTCTTTGTGATTTTTATAAATGACTTGGATGAGGAAGTGGAGGGATGGGTTAGTAAATTTGCTGATGACACAAAGGTTTGGGATGTTGTAGATAGTGTGGAGGGCTGTCAGAGGTTACAATGAGCCATCAATAGGATGCAAAATGGGCTGAGACATGGCAGATGGAGTTCAACCCAAATAAGTGTGAAGTGGTTCATTTTGGTAGGTCAAATATGATGGCAGAATATAGTAGTATTGATAAGACTCTTGGCAGTGTGGAGGATCAGAGGGATCTTGGGGTCCAAGTCCATAGGACACTCAAAGCTGCTGCGTGGGTTGACTCTGTGGTTAAGAAGGCATATGGTGTATTGGCCTTCATCAATTGTGGAATTGAGTTTAAGAACAAAGAGATAATGTTGCAGCTACATAGGACTCTGGTCAGACCCAACTTGGAGTACTGTGCTCAGTTCTGTTTGCCTCACTATAGGAAGGATGTGGAAACCATAGAAAGGGTGCAGAGGAGATTTACAAGGATGTTGCTTGGATTGGAGAGCATGCCTTATGAGAATAGGTTGAGTGAACTCGGCCTATTCTCCTTAGAACAGCGTAGGATGAGAGGTGACATGATAAAGTTGTAAAGATGATGTGTGGCATTAATTGTGTGGATAGTCAGAGGCTGTTTCCCAGGGCTGGAATGGCTAACATGAGAGGGCACAGTTTTAAGGTGGTTGGAAGTAGGTATAGAGGAGATGTATAGAGGAGATGCAGGGGTAATTTTTTTTTACACGGAGAGTGATGAATGCATGGAATGGGCTGCCTGTGGCGGTGATGGAGGCAGATACGATAGGGTCTTTTTAGAGACTCCTGGTAGGTACATGGAGCTTTGAAAAATAGAGTATTATGGGTAACCTTTGTTAATTTCTAAAGTACATACATGTTCAGCACAGCATTGTGGGCCAAAGGGCCTGTATTGTGCTGTAGGTTTTCTACATTTCTGTGTTTCTATCTACCCTATCTGTGCCTCTCATAATTTTATGTAATTCTAATAGGTTGCCCTTCAGCCACTGATGCTCAAGAGAAAACAACCCAAATCTAACAACTGTAATAAAGGAAATACACCTTGATGTAAGATGAATTTTGAAGAGCAGTCTTAAGGTCATAATTTGAACATAACCTCTAAACTGAAGATTGTAACACATAATATCTGAGCTGCAGGTCATCTGATCTTGGTTTGCTGTGACTGAAGATTGAAAATACACTGCAAATGATCGTTCTGATTCTGATCTTGTAGAACCAGAGGTCTTTTGCTTACTGGAAGTGAATTCATATTTCTGGTACAAAAATTACTGGAGCCTAGCCCATTGTCATCAGTAACATGGGAACAAAACGTCTTGAGACAAATGTTTTCCATCGTTTAAGGTATTTGCTAACTGTTGAATATTGAGGCTGCTATTAAGGACAAATTAGCTGGTAACATAAATATAATATAAAATCTGTCTGTACCATCTCTGGAAATTGTTGTTCCTCCATGATGAGTTAGCTGATAAATAGTAACTTTAATTCCAAAGTTTATTGTATGCCTTGAAGCCTATAAAACATAGCAGTATAATTTTTTTTTTTCAAATTTGTAGCAAAATTAATTAGTTACTCACCAGGATCACCTGATTGAGGTTCACAACTCCCTTGCCAGAAGTGTCAACTGAAAAACAACACTTGTTTACAAGAAAAGCGGTTTGCTAAACAAGGAATTTGGTCCCATTGAAATTAATTGGACAATTTATAAGTGATTATATGGCCCTTGAGAACTGTTACTAGTTTCCCACATAATGCTGAGGGAAAGGCTGCTCATTGCTTAGTCTGTGTGAAACATAAGTAAGCCAGTAATTCGGAGTGGCAGGGAAAGGCAAAATGGATGCGCCCGCAGTAAGGGTACACAGAAAGTTAAAAGTAGCTGACCTGCTGCAAACTACCGCATGAAGTAAGAACACAGGAACACAGAAGCTACTTTTTATGACGCAGAACAGATTTAATCATGTGCCCTACAGCAAGCATGACTTCAAAACAGAAACATCCATTCTGGAATGCATGTGTCCCAAAAACTTAGGGCAAAGATAAATCTCATTTCTACGATGTAACCAGTTGTCAAAACAGCTTTTGCTGGTTGAACCAATCAATGATTTCTAGGCAACACGAGTGAATCTGCAGATGCTGGAAATAAGTTGAATGCACTAGATATCAGTAACCTTATTCCAAGCTCTGTCACTTGAAAATATCACGAGGACAGAGGAAATGATTCAAGTTGAGCTCAAAGCTTCCTTGAAAAAATGTGATTTCCCTTTTGACAGTTGAAATCCTTGAGTCATAAAATCTCACAAGAGAAGGAGGAAAAATTTGGGATGTTGGACTTATTTTCTACCTTAACCCCATCCTTTTGCCTTCTTTTCATAACCATTGATACTAATCAAGAACTTATCAAAATCGATTTTAAATATATCCAATCATTTGTCCTCCACAGCCATCTGCAACAATGAACACAGAGTCATCACCATCTGGATAAAGAAATTTGTCTGCCTCCTCACGTTTGTTCTAAAGGGATGTCCCTCTATTCTGAGGCTATGTCCTCTGGTCCTAGACTCTCCCGCTATTGGAAATATCCTCTTCACATACACTATTGCTACAACTTTGAAAATTCGGTTATCATTGGGATCCCTCCTCATTCTTCTAAACCCTATCCAAGAGAGTATAGGAAGAAATGAGCAAGAGAAACATACTTATTCCCTCACAGCTGTTCTGTTATTCACTGAGATTATGTCTGAGCTATGATTAATACTTGCTATTGCTCTCTGACCTTTTAATACCTTCAGTAAATAGAATTCTATCAACTTTGGATCTAAACTGAACAGTTAAATCTGAATTATCTGCATTGTTTTGGAAGTGAGTTCTAAATTTCTGCATGCAAAACTTTTGATGTGTTTACTCTTATTTCTTCTCAAAGTTGTTGCTCTAATTATTATTCTCTCAATTTATCATGCTTGGTTGCTAATACTACTCCTCCTCCATCATTTATTCAGACTTCCCTGTAAACTTTACACCTTGATATATTTAGTCTCCCTTCCTGCCTTGCAGCCAGGTCTTAAAATTGGCAGTCAGATCATTTTCCAAACATGCCTCCTGTTCCCAACTCCTAACTCCCAAACTACCGCAATTCTACACTTGAAATTGCAACTGCAATCCATCCTTTCTTTTTATTATGCATTAAGAGTCTGTAAAGGTGAGCTTATTTGGGACAAACTCTTTAATCTGTCCAATTGCTCTTTACTAGTTTGAATGAATTATATTTTTAGTCTAGGTTCAGTATGCAATGCCAAAAGCAAAAATGATGAATACTCCACCCTCTTCCTTTTTGCTTACTTTAGAATATCAACATGTTACATTTACCTCCAATTTCCTAGTTTCAGCCCCCTGGGCTAGAAAGTCTACAGCTCCCTCTGATGATTAAAGTTCTCTTGGCATTCTCTTCCAACTTAAAGTTGTCGAAGTCATACTCTACAAATTATATATATGAAATCTGAGTCAGTTTTACTAATAGAACCATAGAACACTACAGCATAGTACAGGCCCTTCAGCCCTCTATGTTGTGCCGACCCATATAATCCTTAAAAAAAAGTACTAAACCCAAACTACCCCATAACTCTCCATTTTGCTTTCATCCATGTGCCTGTCCAAGAGGCTCTTAAATACCCCTAATGTTTTAGCCTCCACCACCATCCCTAGCAAGTCAATCTGGGCACTCACAACCCTCTGTGTAAAAAACTTACCCCTGATGTCTCCCCTAAACTTCCCTCCCTTAATTTTGTACATATGCCCTCTGGTGTTTGCTATTGGTGCCCTGGGAAACAGGTACTGACTATCCACCCTATCTATGCCTCTCATAATCTTGTAGACCTCTATCAAGTCCCCTCTCATTCTTCTATGCTCCAAAGAGAAAAGTCCCAGCTCTGCTAACCTTGCTTCATATGACTTGTTCTCCAAACCAGGGAACATCCTGGTAAATCTCCTCTGCACCATCTCCATAGCTTCCACATCCTTCCTATAATGAAGTGACCAGAATTGAACACAATACTCTAAGTACGGACTCACCAGAGATAATGTATGCAGATTTTTCACTATAAGCTGAATATTCCTCACAGTGTTGATGGAGGAAGGTGGAAGAGGTGACCATCAGTACCTTGTAAAATTCCAAAAGAAATGTAGTTGTTTTCAAAACTCTTTTTGCCAAGAGTCCGTGTTGTTGTAACATACTCTCAAAACCACTAAAGACTTTTCCTTCCAGGATATCAGAGATACCCTCCTTCTTCAAAGAATGGGGAGTCCTTTCTTCCACCACAGATGTTGTACTCACCCACATCACCTCTATTTCCTGAACACCTGTGCTCACCCCATCTTCCTGCTGCATTAATAGTTATTGAGTTCCTTTTCTCCTTACCTACCACCCCATGGCACATCATCCAAAACATCATCCTCTGCAACTTCCAGCATCTCCAAAGGAGATGCCACTAAACATATATTTACTAGACCCTCTCCACTTTCTGCAGAGATTGCTCCCCCCCCCCCCCGTGATTTCCTTATCCATCCATCCAGCCCCACTAATTTCCCTCTATATACTTATCTCTGTAAGCAACCAAAGTGATACACCTGCCCATTCACCTCCACTAAGGGCCCAAACAGTCTTTGCAGGTGAGGCAAAATTTCATCTACATGAATTTTTCATCCTCTCAAAAGATATTTTCCATTAGAAATGTGTTTTGCCCAATGGGTACAGAAATGTTGCCACTCTCAGAGACAAATTGATCATAGGATTATTCTGAGTCTACAGGTTGGTTGCATTGGTTAATTTGATGACAATTGCTGATGTCAATTAGCCTCCACAAATGCTTTTGGGATATAGTAAACTGTTCTTCAAGATGGAATCATTTTGGGAAATCTGAAATTTATTCACAAAATAACAAATATGATGGCAGATGTTTGTAGATTAAATCAAACCCATTCTCTATTAATTTTCCTTACAACCACTAATCCCCACATTGCCATCAACTCCCCTAGAATCTTGCACTCGTCTCCACACCAGAAACAATCTACAGAGGCCAATTTATCTAGGAATCCATAGGCCTTTGGGACGTGGGAAGAAAACAAGGCATCCAGGAGAAAGACTTAACATGTAGACATCTACATCAAATACCAGAGGATAAGATAGGATTCAAGTTCCTTCTCCAGTAGGGCAGCAACTTTATTGGCTGCACTATAATACTGCCCTGCTTTAAAGAGAGTCCCAAAATGTATAAAATAATGCAAAGAATGAAGGAAGGACTGAGAAGATGGATTAGAGCAGAGAAGTTTTAGGGAAGACCTAAAAAAAGGTTTATGAATGGTTTTGTTAAAGCAAGTAGGGTGAGGCAGTTTCCTTTAGTGACTGGGCAGTAAACCAAAGGCCACTTAAAATAAGAAACAAAGAAGACAAAAAAAGGAATTATTTTTCACACAGATGGTGGTTAAGTTCTGGAAAGGACTAACTGAAAGAATAACGGAAGTAGATTCCATGTATTATAGTAGATTTATAGTATTTGCTATCTAGATTTACTCGTAACTCTACTATAGCTTATGGTAGAGTTTCAAATGACATATAATTTAAAAAGTCTAAATTACAGGAATGTCCATGAAGCTTGAGTGTCAGTTGAATTCACTCTTTTGAAGAGCAAGCTGAAGAATAGTCTGCAGGGCCTTTTACTTGCTGCATGATTCTAGGGGGCAACCAGGTCCTTGTAGAGATGTAAGAGCTGGCTAAGGTATTTAATGCCTATTCTTCATCTGTATTTACTAAGAAGAAAGTCATGGATGTCAAAGAAATTAGGATAATAAATAGTGAGTTCTTGGATTAGGGTGAGGAAGGAGGTATTTGCAGCCTTGAAGTGCATTCAGGTGGGAAAACCTTCCGTGCCTGTGGTGAACTACATATACCTGTCTGGACACGCCCCCTGCTGACTGCTCCTGTGGCTCCTCCCACAGATCCCTGTATAAAGGCGATCAAGGCCTGAGCCCGGCCTCTTAGTCTCCAGGATGTAGTATGGTGGTCACTCACTGCTTGTTCCTTCTTCCAGTCAATAAAAGCCGATATCTCGCCTTTACGTCTCAGAGTGAGTTATTGATGGTGCATCAGTGCCTGAACAAGTGCAGCTAATAGAGGGCCAGAGAAGAAATCACAGAGGCTCTCATAGAGATATTTGTTGTTAGCCACTGGCAGAGTTTCAGAAGATTGGACGGTGGCTAATGTTACTCTATTGTTCAAGAAGACTTGTAAGGACAGGCCAGGGAGCTACAGACTGGTGAGCACTGGAGGAGCCCCAGGAGCCAGTGTTGAGACCTCTATCGTTTATTATTTAAGTAAATAATTTGAATATGAATATACACGGCACAATTAGCAAGTTTCCTCATGATGCTAAATTAGGAGGTCTTGTTATTAGTGAAACCCATTACAATGAATTGCAAAGAGATTTTGATCAGTTAGAGAGATGACTGAGAAATAGAAAAAGGATTTCAACTTAGGTAAGTGTAAGGTGATGCACTTAGGACATTAAAACCAAGGTAGAACTTATACAGGTGCCATGGTAGCATAGTGTTTAGCACAATGCAAGTCAAGTCAAGTCACTTTTATTGTCATTTTGACTATAACTGTTGGTACAGTACACAGTAAAATCGAGACAACGTTTTTCAGAACCATAGAGCTACATGAAATAGTACAGAAAACTACACTGAACTATGTGAAAACACCACAGAAGAAAACTACACTGGACTACAGACCTACCCAGGACTGCATAAAATGCATAAAACAGTGCAGGTATTACAATAAATAATAAACAAGACAATAGGCACAGTAGAGGACAGTAAGTTTGAGTCAGTCCAGGCTCTGGGTATTGAGGAGTCTGATAGCTTGGGGAAAGAAACTGTTACATAGTCTGGTTGTGAGAGCCTGAATGCTTAACAGTACCAGTGACCAGGGTTCAATTCCCACCACTGCCGGTAAGGAGCTTGTACATTCTTCACGTTAGTTCTCTAGTTTCCTCCCTCAATCCAAAGACGTACCAGCTGGTAAGTTAATTAGTTGTTGTAAATTAACCTGTGATTGGGCTAAGGCTAAGATTGGGCTGTGATTAGGCATGGCTTGAAGCACTGGGAGGACATATTCTGCACTGTTGTCAATAAATAAATAAAAAGGGCAATGGTGGTTGTTCTCGAACACAGGGACCTGGGAGTACAGGAGTACATTTTATTGAAAGCTGCTGCATCAGCAGACAAGACACTGAAGAATGTGCTTACCATGCTGGCCTTCATCAGCCATGGCATCAAGTTTAGGAGTAGGAGCATCATGTTGCAACTGTATAAGTTGTTGGTGAGACAGCACTTGGAGTATTGTGTACAGTTTTGACCACAAAGCTGTAGGAAAGATATTATAAAGCTGGAGAGGATGCAGAAGATATTTAAAAGGTTTCTGCCTGGACCAGAAGCTCTGAGTTAAAGGGAGAATTTGGCCATGTTGGATCTTTATTCCCTAGAGCACAGAGAATGAAAGGTTTATCTGAGAAGTTTATGAAATGGTGAGTGGTATGGATCAGATGCAGAGTCTTGCACAATTCCCCAGTGCTGAAGAGTTCCAACTCAGAGGGCACAGATACAAGAAAAGAGGACAGAAATTTTAAAGGCAATTTCTCTACCCAGAGATTGGCAAGCACCTGGAATAAGCTGCCAGAGGAAATGATTGAGGCAGGTACAATCACAACATTTCACAGGCATTTGGATGAGTATTGCCACAGGAGCAGGCTGGGCCAGGGAGTCAACATAACCCGGTCAGGACTGCTGCCTTATTGCCATTTAACTTCTCACCACTAATTTGAGATGTACTTTTGGGGCTCTGCCAGCAATGTAGGAAACACATTTATTTATCTTAATGTATGACCTGAGTGAATCTGTATGATTCTGTACACTCCAGTGTGGCAGTTGCTCTTTGATTTAATGCCTAAAATGATTAGAAACATAGAAACATAGAAAACCTACAGCAGAATACAGGCCCTTTGGCCCACAAAGCTGTGCCGAGCAGGCCCTTACCTTAGAACTACCATGCTTACACATAGCCCTCTATTTTTCTAAGTGCCATGTACCTATCCAGGAAATTCTTAAAAGACCCTGTCATTTCTGCCTCCACCACCACCACCGTCAGTCCATTCCACGCACTCACCACTCTCTGCATAAAAAACTTACCCCAGACATCTCCTCTATACCTTCTTCAAAGCACCTTAAAAATATGTCCTCTCGTGCTAGCCATTTCAGCCCTGGGAAAAAGCCTCAGACTATCCACACGATCAATGCCTCTCATTATCTTGTACACCTACATCAGGTCACCTCTCATCCTCCATCACTCCAAGGAGAAAAGGCCTAGTTCACTCAACCTATTCTCATAAGGCATGCTCCCCAATCCAGGCAACATCCTTGTAAATCTCCTCTGCAGCCTTTCGATGGTTTCCACATCATTTCTGTAGTGAGGCAACCAGAATTGAGCACAGAACTCCAAGTGGGGTCTGACTAGAGTCCTATGTAGCTGCAACATTACCTCTCAGCTCTTAAACTCAATCCCACGATTGATGAAGGCGAATGCACCCTATGCCTTCTTAACCACAGAGTCAACCCACGCAGCAGCTTTGAGTGTCCTATGGATTCGGTTCCCAAGATCCCTCTGATCCTCCACACTGCCAAGAGTCTTACCATTAATGCTATATTCTACCATCATATTTGACCTACCAAAGTGAACCACTTCACACTTATCTGGGTCGAACTCCATCTGCCACTTCTCAGCCCGATTTTGCATCCAATCAATGTCCCATTGTAACCTCTGACAGCACTCCAAACTATCCACTACACTCCCAACCTTTGTGTCATCAGCAAATTTACTAACCCATCCCTCCACTTTCTAATCCAGGTCATTTATAAAAATCATGAAGAGTAAGGGTCCCAGAACATTTCCCTGAAGCACACCACTGGTCACCGACCTCCATGCAGAATATGTCCCATCTACAACCACTCTTTGCCTTCTGTGGACAAGCCAGTTCTGGATCCACAAAACAATGTCCCCTTGGATCCCATGCCTCCTTACTTTCTCAATAAGCTTTGCATGGGGTACCTTATCAAATGCCTTGCTGAAATCCACATACACTACATCTACTGCTCTTCCTTCATCAATGTGTTTAGTCACAACCTCAAAAAATTCAATCAGGCTCATAAGGCACAACCTGCCCTTGACAAAGCCATGCTGACTATTCCTAATCATATTATGCTTCTTCAAATGTTCATAAATCCTGCCTCTCAGGATCTTCTCCATCAACTTACCAACCACTGAGGTAAGATTCACTGGTCTATAATTTCCTGGGCTATCTCTACTCACTTTCTTGAAAAAGGAACAGCATCTGCAACCCTCCAATCCTCTAGAACCTCTCCCATCCTCATTGATGATACAAAGATCATCACCAGAGGCTAACCAATCTCCCTCACTTCCCACAGTAGCCCAGGGTACATCCCATTTGGCCCCAGTGATTTATCCAACTTGATGCTTTCCAAAAACTCCAGTACATCCTCTTCCTTAATATCTACATGTTCAAGCTTTTCCGTCCACTGCAGCTCATCCCTACAATCACCAAGATCCTTTTCTGTAGTGAATACTGAAGCAAAGTATTCATTAATTACCTCTGCTGGCTCCTCCAGTTCCCTACACACTTTTCCACTGTCACACTTGATTGCTCCTATTCTCTCATGTCTTCTCTTCTTGGTTTTCACATACTTGTAGAATGCCTTGGGGTTTTCCTTAATCCTGCTCGCCAAGGCCTCCTCACAGCCCCTTCTGGCTCTCCTAATTTCTTTCTTAAACTCCTTAATGCTAGCCCTATACTCTTGTAGATCTCTATCATTACCTAGTATTTTGAACCTTTCGTAAGCCATTCTTTTCTTCTTGAATAGATTTACAGAAGCCTTTGTACACCACGGTTTCTATACCTTACCATCCTTTCTCTGTCTCATTGGAACGTACCTATGCAGAACCCCAAGCAAATATCCCCTGAACAATTGTCACATTTCTCTGTACTTTTCCGTGAGAATATCTGTTTCCAATTTATGCTTCCAAGTTCCTGCATGATAGCCTCATATTTCCCCTTACTCCAATTAACCATTTCCTTAACTTGTAAGTTCCTATCCCTCTCCAATGCTATGGTAAAGGAGATAGAATTGTGATCACCATCTCCAAAATGCTCTCCCATTGAGAGACCTGACACCTTACCAGGTACATTTCCCAATACCAGATCAAGAACAGCCTCTTCTTTAGCAGGCTTGCATCAATCTACACATAGTTGTGTTTTGTCCATACAGAAACAATAATGTAGATAATAAAATGAGATTGAGCTCATATGAAAACCGCAAATTTTGGAAGGAGAGAATGAATCAGGTGCCAGGACTGTATATCAATATTTCATAGCCTATAGGGGAGTGCATAGCTTAGCAAGTGCATTGATGAGATTTGCCAATTTTATTACATTGATTGGATCAAGCTCACAGTATAAAATGCAGTTGAAACAAAGTAGACTTCACTGGTTTATTAATGCCATAGGTAGAATGCAATGGTACAGATTTCTTTGGCGTCACAGGTAAGAATTTAGAGATACACTTTATGAAAGAAATTCTCCTCAACCAACCAATCTGCTTCCATCAACTTTTCTCAGTCAGTGAAACTCATCTTGCATTTTCACCACTATCGATAAAACAAGTTTCTTTCTAATTGGATGAGATATATTTGTTTGATACTATGTCTGTTTGGTTTCAACAGCGAAAATATCTAAATGGCACTGCATAATATCCTCTGCTAGAGATGTAAGCTTGCCATGAGCCAACATCCCAGCCAACATTTTAATTAATTAGTCTGGCTTCAGAAGCAAATCTTTGTAGTGCATAATAAATACTCAATGTAAATCTAGCAATAGCTTATAATGTCTGCACATGTTTGGTTAATTGTGGGAGATGAGAATTTACTGTTCAAAGGGCCCTGCCATTGCAGCAGGTGTCATGTATGGATACTTTGCGATGAGTTTTAGCACTTAAACAAATCGTGGACTTCTTATTCTCTCAGTTAACATGATAGATGCCCACTAAACTCAGAAGAGAATGGCAGTGCCTTCCATTCCAACTTAAATATTAATTTTGATACTATGATAGATCTTGGAGTATTGTTCCTTTAGATTATAATTATTGTTGTAATTTAATCATTTTTGATTTATTTTGTATCTTTTCTGTTAATCCCACCTTTTCTTCTTCCATTTATTTCCCTCTCTGTACATGACTTGACATTCAATTAAATACTCAGACTGACAGCACCTGGATCAAACTCCACGGACTTGTTTATGATTCTTTATTTTGATTGATTAAGGTAAAACACAGTTGTTCTACCTGTTTATGCAGGATCCATTTTCCCTGTAGAGGGCAATGTGTTATTTGGTGCTCTAACTTAACTTATAACTCTAACTTATAGGAAGATCCCTGTGCAAAGTCTCCTAAGAAGCTGCAGACACCTGCAAATGTATTGAACTCTGGAACTTTTCACTACATCAGGACTGAAGATTCAAGATTGTTTAATGTAATTTCCTGTACACAAGTTTATAGGAGAACAAAATAATTGTTACTTTGGATCCAAAGTAGCATAAAAAGCACAAATGATAAAGAACAAAATAATAATAATAACAACAACAATAATAATAATAATAATAATAATAATAATAAAGCACAATAAATATAAACACATAAGATAACTTACGTACACAGATTGTATGTCCATGAAGTGAAACATTCAGGACATAAAGTTGTATGTCCAGTAGTGTCTGTACATAAGGTGACTGACAGGAAATAATAAAGTAGTGGTGTTTGGGGGTGTGGAGGGGTGGGTTAGTGGGTGGAGTTGTTGATCAGCTTTACTGCTTGGGGAAGGTAGCTCCTTTTGAGTCTGGAGGTCCTGGCATGGATTCTACATAGCCCCTTCCCTGATGGGAGTGGGAGAAATAGTGCATGAACAGGGTGGGTGGGATCCTTCATGATGTTATTGATCACAGTTCAGAGCAAAATCACATTGTAGTTGTTTCACTGCAGCTCTTATCCATGAACATAACATTTCATATCATCATGTTGCTTCTCAGAAATTCTTTAATATGGCTACACCTGTAGGTTGACATGTAGTTTGTAAATACCTACCTGGACATGGGCATAATCTGAAATGTGACAAAATAAATGGGATTAATCGCTTATTTGGTTAAAATCTTGACAGATTCAAGATCAAGTCTGAGTAAACAAGGTGATAAGTCCAATGGAAATTCACCATATCCTGGTGTGCAAAATGTACTCTCACACTTCTTTGTGACCAATATAGCAGACATAATTTACACTGACAAATTGTTAACATTTTTCTACTTTACACGTGATGACAGCTGGTTTTATAATTTTCCTGATATAAATGAGGAAAAATTACTAGGCTAATTAGATTCTGGTTCAATTTGAAAATTGGAACTTCTAGGGCTTTTACATTATATATTGCCACAAATATTGCAAAAATACATTGATTATTCCTTGTTAGCATGAAAGCTCATGTGAAACTTCCAACGAGTGTGTTGTAAAGAACATAAGGATACATTATTAATTGTATGGGTCACATGGAATTATTTTGATACATTGCGATCTGGACTACTTCAATAAAGGATCTTTCGTTGGGGTCACTATCTATTATTACTCTGAATAAGCTGGAACCTTAGAAACCACAGACACTACAGTTACATTCTTGAAAATCTTCCCAAAAACAAATCTTGTGACAAATCTCAGCGCTAGGACTCTGCATAAGCCTGGTTCCCAAAAAGGTAACTGATAATGGTATAATTTCCTTGTTATCTTTCACAAGTAACAGATATTTAAGGATGCAAATTGGAGAAAGGCAGACAGCTTCATTCCATTTTGAACCATATATAGAACAATTGGAGTTTTGTTTCTAGAGTTTCTAGGCTAGAGTTTTGTTTCTGAAATGCCACCTATAGTTAGCATGAATTGCCTTGATCCGGAATGTTAAGCAATGGTTATGGACTGCCGTCAGAAGAACTCTCAATAAATTTAACTATGGTTTACTGAAAATAACAGGCCTGATATGTGGAATATATATAGTTGTATTGTGTTTTTCAGCTTCTTCTATAGTTTGCAGTGGTTGAATATTTGCAATAATTTATCTTTGATCAACTTTATGTATGACTTACATAAAGTTGCAATTGCAATTGTTGAGGTCACAATTCTTCAAACAGGGATGCCTTGACTTTCATCCAAGATTGTATTTTATTCATTTCAATTTTATAATGATTCAGTAAGGGATTCGATCCTAAACTATTTTGTCTGATAAATACCATTGTGTGGGACATAGACCTACAAGAAGTATTTAAAAATTTATATAATACCCAATGGTATCATATTTGCCATACTTTGGGAGCTTCTATAAAAATGTCTTTAAAAAGGGAACCAGTATTTCATGTGGAGAAAGTAATGCAGGACCTGTAAACCTCACATTAAAAGAGGTATCTGACAGGTCAAACAGCACTGATACTGAGAGAAGCTGTGTTTCAGGCCTTCCATCAAATGGAGAAAGATTAGATATATTACCAATGTTAAGCCAGTAAGAAAGCAGAGAAAGAGTGGAGGTGATGAGAGAACATAAAATAAAGTTTCAAGTTTAGGAGTAGCCCAGGTGAGTAGTTGCATTAGATCTTGCAAATGGTTAATGGTGCAGTTGGTGGAAAGGGGCGTGAATGTTTACATTAGTGGATGGGATGCTAATTAAGTGGGCTGCTTTGTCCTGAGTTGTGCTGAACTTCGTCAGACTCATTGGACTTTTCTAGTCATTTTGAGAGTTCCATCACACTCTTCACACGTGCATTATAGATCATAGAGAGGGCTCCCTGGAGGTGCATCGTTCACTAGGATTCCAGCTTCTGGCCACGGTCCCATTGAATTTCCAGTCAATGGTGACTTTCTGGATGCAGATAATGTGGGTATCAGCAATGGTGGTCCCTTTGAATGTCAAAAGTTAGTAATTAGTCTTGCTTATTTTTGGAGATAATGATTATCTGGGATTTATGAATGCTACTCATTTTATTAGCCCAGATTTCAACATGGTCTGGGGTTTGCTATAAGCAAGTACTTGAGTGACAATATTTTCTGTGAGGTTGAGCATCCACTTTGGACCTTAGGATGAGTAGAAGTTTATTGATGAAACAGATTAAGCTGGTGCTAATGGAACGTAATTTCACTGAGGAGTCAGCAGTAGAAAGGATGAGCGGCTTTAGGTTTTTTGGTGTCAACATTTCAGAAGATCTATCCTGGACCCAACATATTGTTGCCAATGGCTACATTTAATTAAGTGTTTGAGATTTGGTATGTCACTGAAGACTCCAGCAAATTTCTACAGATGACTGACCTTTCAGTAGATGAGCAGTTAGCGAACAGTGGCCACAAGTCTAACTTTCAGGTTGGCTATAGATAAGAATAGGTATGGTCCTTTCGGCAGAGTCTTAAGTTGGAGTAGGGCAAATTATGAGGGCATTAGGCATGAACTAAGAAGAATTAATTGGGAACCAGACATGTGGAGGGCATTTAAAGATCAATCATACAGATAGGAAAGGTATGTTCCTGTTAGAAGGAAGGAAAGAGATAAAAAGATAAGAGACCCTTGGATGTCCAGAGAGGTGATGAATTTAGTCAAGAAGAAAAAGGAAGAGTAGGTAAAGCTTCAGAAGTTAGGATCAAATGGAGCACATGAGGATTATAAAGAAGCCAGAAAAGAACTAAAGGGTGGAATTAGGAAAGCCATGAGAGTCATGAAGAGTCCTTGACAAGTAGAATTAAGGTGAATCCCAAGGCATTCTATACTTACATCAAGAGCAAGAGGCTAACTAAGAAACGAGTAGAACCACTCAAAGATAAAGATGGGAATGTTTGTTTGGATGTGAAAAATGTGTGTGAGATACTTAATGAGTACTTATCTTCAGTACTTACCAAGGAAAGGTGTATGAAGGACCAGGAGATCAGTGCTGAGTGGATACATAGGTTTTAGAGGTCAAGGAGGAGGAAATGTTGGGTCTCCTCATAAGTATTAAAGTAGATACATTCCCAGGGCCTGATGGAATTTCCCCCAGGTTATTGAAGGAGACAAGAGATGAGATTGCTGGGGCCTTGACCAGCATCTTGATGTCCTCTCTAGTTACAGGCGAGGTCCCGGAGGACTAGTGAGAGGCTAATGCTTTATCTCTATTTAAGAAGGGAACAAGAGAAAATCCGGGGAACTATAGACTGGTGACTCTCACGTCAGTTGTAGGGAAATTGCTGGAGCAAATTCATAGTGATAGGATATAACAGCTTTTGGAAACCCATTGCCTAATTAGTTAGAGCCAGCTTGGCTTTGTGCAGGGAAGGTCATGTATTCCCAACCTGATTGATTTTTTTGACAAGCTGATAAGAGAAATTGATGAGGATAGGGCAATAGATATTTTCTACATGAATTTTATTAAGGCATTTGATAAAGACCCTCATAGGAGGCTAATCCAGAAGATTAAGATGAAGGGAGTCTGAGGTGAATTGGCCGTTTGGATTCAGAACTGGGCTTGCATGTAGAAGACAGAGAGTAGCGATCGAAGGAACTCATTTAAGCTGGAGGTCTGTAATTTGAAGTGTTCCACAGAGATCTATGCCGGGACCTCTGAGTTGTGATGTATGTAAATGACCTGAATGAAAATGTAGATTGGAGGGTTGGTAATTTTGCGGATGATATGAAATTTGGTGGAAGACTGTGTAGAAGACTGGCAAAGAATACAGTGTGATATAGATCAGTTGCAGATATAGGCACAGAAAAGGCAGGTGGAGTTTAACCCAGAGAAATGTGAGTTGTTGCACCTTGGTGAAACAAATGCAAGGAAATATTAAAGAGCAAGTTCACAGTCCCATGAAAGCGGCTATATAGGTCAACAGGGTGGTTTAGAAGGCTTTTGTTTAATTATTCATTTACAGGATGAACAGCTAAGCCAGCATTTATTGCCCATTTCTAGTTGCCCTTGAGAAGGTGGTGATGAGCTGCCTTCTTGAACCGCTGCAGTCCCTGAGGTGTAGGTACACCCACAGTACTGCTAGGGAAGGAATTCCATGATTTTGACCCAGGAATGGCAATAGGTTTCCAAGTCAGGATGGTGAGTGACTTGGAGGAGGATTTCCAAGTTGTGGTGTTCCCAGGTGTCTGCTGTTCTTGCTTTTCTAGAATCTTTTTCTCAGGATAGAAATATCCAATACCAGACGGCATGCATTGAAGGTAAAGGTGGTAGGTTCAAAGGGGATGTGAGGGGTAAGTTTTTTGCTCAGTGAGTAGTGAATACCTGGAATGGACTGCCAGGTATGGTGGTAGAGGCAGATACATCAGCGGCTTTGAAAAGACGTTTAGAAGGCACATGAATGTGAGGAAGATGGAGGGATATGGACATTGTACATAGGTAGGATTTGTTTCTGGGAGTTTTTGATTTACTTTTAATCTGGTTCAGCTCAGTATTTTGTTCCTGTGCTATGCTGTTTCCTGTTCTATGTACCGTGGAGTGTATTCTGACTGGTTGCATCATTGTCTGGCAGTGCACAGGAACAGAAATAGCTGCAGAGGATTGTAACTGAGTCAACTCCATCACAGCCACTTGCCTCTCCACCCACCATCGAGAGCGTATTCGAAAGGCAATATCTCAGAAAGATGACATCCATTATTAAAGTTCTTCAACATCCAAGAGGTACCCACTTCTCAATACCACCATCAGAGAAGAGGTACAGGAGCCTGAAGACACACACACTCAATGTTTAGGAACAGCATCTTGCCTCCTCTATTAGATTTCTGAACAATCTATGAACCCATGAACGCTACCTCATTATTTTGTTCTGTTACTGCACTACTTATTTATTTTGTTAGGTATGATAGTGGGTGGATAAAATTTGAGCAACCTACAATACACAGATGACACAGTGTGGATAGCTACTTCCAAATAGAAGCTCCAAGAAATATTGAATAAAGTCGTCAAAAAAAAGTGCAAAGAGAGGATTGACCATGAACTGCAAGAAGACCAAATGTATGGTTGTCACGAGGAAGGAAGAAGTACAGAAATGCAAACTGAAAGTGGGCAACCAAACAATTAACTCACACAAAATGCTGGTGAAACACAGCAGGCCAGACAGTATCTATAAGGAGAAGAACTGTCGATGTTTTGGGCCAAGACCCTTCAAGGTCCTGAAGAAGTGTCTCGGCCCGAAACATCGACAGTGCTTCTTCTTATAGATGCTGCCTGGCCTGCTGTGTTCCACAAGCATTTTGTGTGTGTTGTCTGAATTTCCAGCATCTGCAGATTTCCTCGTGTTTGAACAGAACAATTAAACATGGAACTTCAAATAACTAGGAAGCATAGCATCTGCTGGTAAAGATCTTGTTGAAATTAGAAGAAGGATCAGGAATTGCTAAATGCACATCTGAACATTTCAGCAAGATACTAAAGAATAACATAATTTCTATGGATATGAAACTCAGAGTTGTGGTGCTACATCCATTCCATACTAACATATAGAAGCAAATGTTGGACAATTTCAAAGAAAATGGAGAGAAGACTCAAAGCTGAAAACATGGTTTTTGAGAAGAATGATGAAAGTTCATGGATGCAGAGTAACAAAGGAAGTAGTGTTGCAAAAAGCTGAAAAAAGAAGAGAACTGGTGTCATCAATCAGGAAGCAGCAGCTGGAATTTCTGGAACATGCTGAGGAAAGAGAGGCTCGAACGTCTGGTAGTAATGGTAAAAACTGATGGAATAAGTCACAGTCAGTCCACTGCACACGACACTTGTGAGTTATATCAAGTTATGGACAGGCAAATGTTTTGTAGAGCTTATTAGAACTTTTCAGGTTAAAGGCAGATGAAAGACCATGATCATCTACATACATCATACAGCACAGCGGATAATGATGATTTGTTTTAATATTTCATATTGTATCTTATAGTATATTTTTATGTATTGCATTGTACTGTTGCTGCAAAGCCACAAATTACAGAACAATTGATAATGATTATAAACCTGATTCTCATTCCCATTCTGAAACAAAAGAAACACAAAAGTTGGTTAAAAGGATGGCACAACATTATAGCCAAAGGACCTGTACTGTGCTACACTGTTCTACGTTCTATGTTCTAAACTCATACTGTAGTCTTCAAGAATATAAATGGCAATAACTGAATCATTGAGAAAATCTGACATGCTGAGTGCAGTTCTGAATCTAGAATCTGAAAAGCATCTATCTGAAAGTGGTGCTGTCGCTCCCATCTGCAGCAATGTTGTATCATCGCCAAAAGACAGGGAGGTCAGTGTAAGGGTGTGGGGTGGAGAAATAAAATGATAGATGACCAGTTACTCAAGGTCAGTCTTTCAGACTGAGTAGAGATGCTCTTTAAAGCATTCACCTAGACTATCTATGTGCTTATCACTGAAAGCCTATAACATCTATCTCCCATTCTGTATCCAAGTACAACAGATCATTCTGAAACTGCATCAGGCAAGTTTCATGCCTCAGCGCATTAGGACAGGTTGTGAGTATTGTCAGAACGTCATCATTTTCCAGAAGAAATTCTAGTAGGTAATATTTAAATAATGTCATGCATAAAACTGAAAATGAAATGTATTTGATGGTTACAAAATATGGAGAAAAACAATCATTTACCTGAATCACAGTAAAGGAAAAAACACCTGAAGTGTCAAGGCAACCGAGATGTCAACACTGTTTCCAACTGTGCCATTGTAATCTGGAACTGTTTAAATCACTGGAACATTCAGCTATTCAGCATAGGATAATAAATTGCTTAATGCCAACATTTGAGCAATTTGGGTGAAGTCCCTTTTTGAGGTAGAGTTTGCTCAATGGATTTGGAAAGGATTACAAAGTTTGCTTCATAAACTTGCTCTTCAAGTTAAATTCAATGTTTAGAAGATGATGTAAAATGGTAGTAACAAATGAGATTCAATTATATAGAGGACAACATTTTCCTTTCCACTGATTTCTCTTCTCTGTCCCTTAAAAGTGATGTTAATCTTATACTTTGGTTATCTGTTCATATGTACAGGCCCTTATTTCCATAAAGAAAAGGATCAAAAACAGTAAGTTGAGATCCTTAAACAAGAAGAAGCTTACTTGTGAATGGTCTGAGGGTAAATAGTGACCAGCCATTTTAGGGCCAGAGTCAGCTTGTTTCCTTGGTCTTTGATCAAGAAAATCCTTCAGGACAGTAGGAATTATTAGGATCATCGAGGAAAAGAGCCAGAGCTGTTGAAGTAGGAAGATATAGGCACACAAATTATCAGCAACTCCGCCCTGAATGCTGGATTAAATGAGCTGATTCCAATGTGGGTGAGCGAGTTTTGAAGAAACACACAAAAGCTAGAGGAAATCAAAACTATTAGACCATCAAGTCTGCTCCACCATTTCATGATGGCCAATCCAATTTTCCTCTCGGCTCCAGTCTCTTGCCTTCTGCTCGTATCTCTTAATGCCCTGACCAATCTTCTGAATTCCATGGTATAGTCCTAGGTGATTCAATACAGACCCTTCAGCCCAACAAGCCCATGCTAACCTCAGTGTCCAACCAGCCAGTCTCAACTTATTGTGTTCTGCCCATACCCCTCTAAGATCCCTTACCTTGAGAAAACTCTTACCTTCTGCCTTTCCTGTACCAAAATCTAGCAGCCGTTAACACAAACAAGAACCAGACTTTGATCTCGGATGTGGATAGCTTCATGAATCCACACTGTCCTCAACAGTGAAAGCCAGCTCCTAATGCTGTGGCAAAAGGGGCTCATTTTGGGGCATCTGAATTTCCAGTGGTATTTGAATTGCTGGAGACCTCCTAGTATGTCAATTAAAATGTGCTCCATTGGAAAATCACAGCACCACTTATCCACATAGAAATATTGAAGCAAATTATGCAATTGAAACCTTTGAGAGCTTCTTTCTGGCAATTATTAGATCACTGAACAGACCTCTCATCCCAGAAGATATAGGAGCAGAATTAGGCCATTGGATCCATCGAGTCTGATCTGCCATTTCATCATGGCTGATCCATTTTCCCACTCAGCCTCAATCTCCTACCTTCTCCCCATATCCCTTCATGCTCTGACTAATCAATCTCTGCCTTAAATATACCCAATGACTCAGCCTCCGCAGCCACCTGTGGCAACAAGTTCCACAGATTCACTGTGCTCTGGCTAAAGAAATTCCTCCTCATCTCTACTCTAAATGGTGTCCCTCTATACACTAAGAGATCCACAGCTGATCTTCCTGTCTACCTCGTCGTGCCTCTTACATTTTGTCTACATGCACTGCACTCTCCCTGAAACTGTATTTATTTAGAGATACAGCACAGTAACAAGACCTTTTGGCTAACGAGCCTGCACCACCCAGCTGCAATGTGACAACTTAACCTACCAACCCGTACATGTTTGGAATGTATGAGGAAAGTGGAGGATCTGGAGCAAGTCCATGCAATCATGGGGAGAACGTACAAAATCCTTACAGATGGTGCTGGAATTGAACTCTGAACTTCGGTGCCCTGTAATAGCATCACATCAAAGCGCTAAGCTACAGTGGCGCCACAGCTCAGAACCAGGACCTGTGGACCATCTAGTCCGTGCTGAACTGTTCACATTAGCTTGACACCCTTCATCAGGACTGGAAAGAAAGAGGGCAGAAGTCAGAATAAATGAGGGAGAGAAGTGGATGCAGGTGAAATGCAGATTAATAGTCAGTGGAAGTGGAGAGTGGAAATGATGTAAGAAGCTGGTAGTTGAAAGGTGAAAGTGACAAAGGGCTGAAGAAGATGGAATCTGATAGGCAGAGACAGTGGACCCTGGAATGATGTGAGGAGGGGAACCAGAAGGGAGAATGCATCAGTGACGGGCAGAAAGAAAGGACAGGGTAGTGGAAAGAGAAGAGGTCATGGAGAAAAGGGAAAACAATGGTGGGGGACGGGACAAAGAAGAGTTGTTACTACAAGTTAGAGGAATCAATATTCATGCCATCAGGTTGGAGATTACCAAGGTAGAATCTGGGAGTATTGAAAGCCTAGTTTTTTCATAAGCTTTTACAAATTTCTTGAGTTCAGCAGAAGCCTGAAAATTGACATGGCCGGATCAATGTGATCATTGGATAAGTTTAAAGCACTTAATCGTACTGAGGCAATTTCTTTTTAAATTCAAGACATTAATTTATTTTTAAGAATTAGTGCTGGTATTCACAGGATATAATATTTGTCTCCTTATTTTGGCTTGCCTCTAGCACTTGTTTGTTATCCTGAAGGTAGAAAGGAGCACATTCTTTGCATCCATTATTAATTGAATTCAAACAGATCTACATTGGAAAGATCTTTTATAGCATGACTTCTTCAACTTGTACTATCAAGCACCAGTGAAAGTATTTGTCACAATAATAATGCCACAATATTGACCAAAAGTATTCTTTCAGAATCCTATATTACACTATATTTGAAGGGAAGACAATGTATAAATGTTATTAAGAAGTGGTGTTCCAAGCAATGTTTTCTGAATTGAAACTTTTAGCAATTGTTCTTGCAGTCTAGCAATTTAAGTTTCATAATAGAGGTCTTTGAACGTCTTATAGACAATAGACAATAGACAATAGGTGCAGAAGTAGACCATTCGGCCCCTCTAGTCTGCACCGCCATTCTGAGATCATGGCTGATCATTCACTATCAATACCCAGTCCCTGCCTTGTCCCCATATCCCTTGATTCCCCTATCCATCAGATATCTATCCAGCTCCTTCTTGAAAGCATCCAGAGAATTGGCCTCCACCGTCTTCCGAGGCAGTGCATTCCACACCTCCACAACTCTCTGGGAGAAGAAGCTCTTCCTCAACTCTGTTTTAAATAACTGACCTCTTATTCTCAATCCATGCCCTCTGGTACTGGACTCTCCCAACATCTGGAACATATTACCAGCCTCAATCCTATCAAATCCTTTAATTATCTTAAACTTTTCAATCAGATCCCCTCTCAATCTCCTCAATTCCAGCGTGTACAAGCCCAATCTCTCCAATCTCTCTGCGTAAGACAGCCCTGCCATCCCAGGAATCAACCTAGTGAATCTACGCTGCACTTCCTCAATTGCCAGAATGTCCTTCCTTAAACCTGGAGACCAAAACTGTTCACAATATTCCAGGTGTGGTCTCACCAGGGCCCTGTACAAATGCAAAAGAACATCCTTGCTCTTGTATTCAATTCCCCTTGTAACAAAGGCCAACATTCCATTTGCCCTCTTCACTGCCTGTTGCACTTGCTCATTCACCTTCATTGACTGGTGAACTAGGACTCCTAGGTCCTTTTGCATTTCTCCCTTACCTAACTCGACACCGTTCAGACAATACTCTGCCCTCATGTTCCAGCTTCCAAAGTGGATAACTTCACATTTATTCACATTGAATGACATCTGCCAAGTATCTGCCCACTCACTCAGCCTATCCAAATCTCCCTGTATTCTCCTAACATCCTCTTCGCATGTCACACTGCCACCCAGTTTAGTATCATCAGCAAACTTGCTGATATAGTTTTCAATGCCCTCATCTAAATCATTGACATAAATCGTAAGGAGCTGTGGTCCCAATACAGAGCCCTGTGGTACCCCACTAGTCACCTCCAGCCACTGAGAAACACCCATTCACTGCTACCCTTTGCTTTCTATCTTAGTTTTCTATCCATGTTGAAACCCTGCCCCCAATGCCATGAGCTCTGATTTTACTCACCAATCTCTTATGTGGCACCTTATCGAATGCCTTCTGAAAATCTAGGTACACAACATCCACTGGCTTACCCTCGTCTAACATCCTTGTTACACCCTCAAAAAACTCCAACAGATTAGTCAAGCATGATTTGCCCTTGGTAAATCCATGCTGACTCAGCCTAATCCTATTTCTGCCATCTAGATGTGCCACAATTTCGTCCTTAATAATGGACTCAAGCATCTTCCCCACGACTGACGTTAGGCTAACAGGGTGATAGTTCTCCGTTTTCTCCTTCCCTCCCTTCTTGAAAAGTGGGACAACATTAGCCACTCTCCAATCTTCAGGAACTGATCCTGAATCTAAGGAACATTGGAAAATGATTACCAATGCATCCGCAATTTCCTGAGCCACCTCTTTTAGAACCCTCGGATGCAGACCAACTGGACCCGGGGATTTATTAGCCTTCAGTCCTACCAGTCTACTCATCACAGTTTCTTTCCTAATGTCAATCTGTCTCAATTCCTCTGATATCTTATGACCCTGGCCCATCCATACATCTGGGAGATTGCTTGTGTCCTCCCTGGTGAAGACAGATCTAAAGTATGCATTAAATTCTGTTGCCATTTCCCTGTTTCCCATAACAATTTCTCCCAATTCATTCTTCAAGGGGCCAACGTTGTTCTTAACTATCTTCTTTCTCTTCACATAGCTAAAAAAGCTTTTGCTATCCCCTTTTATAGTCCTGGCTAGACTGAGCTCATACCTGATTTTTTCTCTCCGTATTGCTTTTTTAGTTAAGATCTGCTGTTCCTTAAAACTTTCCCAATCATCTGTATTCCCACTCATCTTAGCCCTGTCATACTTCTTTTTCTTTAATGCTATATATATCATCCTTGCTAATGTCTTGCTAATATATCATTCACATCTTCAGAAGTGTCACGAAGGATAATTTCTCCTAATAAATCAACCAGCAACTCCGCCCAACTAAAATTTACCTTTCACTACCTGCAAGGTAAAATTTTGTTCTGCCTGTATGCTGGCATTTCAAAGCTGAGTCCATATCTCAACTGCTAAATAATTGATACCTAAACACTAATGCTTCAGTACAACTAGTTGGATCATGTTGGAGTTTTTAATACATCGCATGGAATTTTAATTCCTTAACCACTGAACCCATGCAACCAGTTGTGGTTATTCCCCACAATTTTCAGATTTCCCTGTAGAGAATGCAATTAACTTTTCCATCAAGTAATTATCAATTTTTTTTTGTTGAAAGTCACAGCTAACATCCAACTGGCCAGTATACACCAGATCACTGCATGACAATGTTTCATTTTGTTTGCCAATCCTCTCCCTGACCTGTGACCAGTGGTACTTCACTCTTCCACCTGTATGTAGAACTGCTTTTTGTTCATTCTGTTTTCATCACGGAAGCTCGGCCTTTTGGACTGGGGTCATGTAATGGATACAACGGAGGGCAAAATTTTGCCTCCTAGGAATTTAATCCCTCATCTTTTCACTTTATGGAATGACATAGCCCCAATTTGAACAGTATTTAGAAGTTAGGAGGTCAAGGCTCTATTTTTAGTAGAATGCAAAGTGTGTCAAAACTTCGCTTTTCAATTATATTTTCACAACAATGCCTTTGGTAAAGTGTATCAGCAAGGTAAGTGTCTACATGATTATCGTTATAATGTGAGCATAAGTTGCTAGATCTTTAGATTTAGACAACTGGTTCAGGTGTAGGTGACACTTTTATATCAGCAGTGTGCAAGCTAAAACACTGCCCAGAAGAAGCCCCATCACGAGGGACTGTGTAAAAACCACTACCTGGACACTCTTGTGAATCTGAGTCAGGACAAAGGACTTCTTTCCTTCATCTGCCTTCTGCACTCTGGATGCCCCACCGATATAACCCTGATGAATTTATCGACCATCCACCATTGCTCATTTTGGGAGCCACAATCCATGATCCTGGGAACAGATGCTAAACTGCTGTCATCCTCTAGAGAACTGAAACAGCTGAGGATGATCCCAGTTCTGACACATAGTGCAGGTGGAGATAGCCACCTCACGTACTTGCATTTTGTGGAGCCCTTCTCCTTGAGCAGTTGCTTCATACCTGGATGTGCTGCAGAACCTTCTCACTCCTGCTTCACACACTCACTAATAAATGGAGATGCTATCGTGTTTATCCTCAGCTAGGCCAGGCAGCCAGAAACAAGTTAAAGCCTAAAAAATACACACGTATTGGGGCACTGGGGATTTGATTTGTGGATAAGATATGGAGAATGTAGGTCACAATTAAAAGTGATTTAGTAATAACTTCTCCAAGGATTGTCAGCTTGCTGTAGTGCAAAGGCTTGTGAGTTCCTGAGATCCTGAGAATGATGCTGTCTGGATTTTACCTCCTGATAGGGTCACCCATGGCAGTAACATCAAGAGAGAGGTTCCAGACAAAGAGCAACCCAATCAAGACCTCAACGGTGGAGCTGGCAGAAGATGATTACACGTCACAAGGTCCATGAAGGCGGATGCAGGATGCAGCAGAGAAGGGTCACGTCATCTTTCACTCCTGCCACTGGACCCTGACCCCGATCTGCTGAGGACTATGTAGTGGCTGCCTGTGCATCAACCTCCCCACTACATACAGGCACTCTCCATTAAGGGAATCCACCAACCCAGCCTAACGTCCCAGATTAAGTCCCATGGCGACGGGAGCAGGATTATGAAGTCTGGATGCCGCTAGTCCGGAGCAGCCATATTGGGCAGTGGGTGTTTGATTCAGTCACGGGGCTTTTGGACTGAGGTAGAAAGAGCACTTTGGCTGCTGCATCCATGTCTAAGCAGTGCTATTTAGGATCAATCCGTTCAAGGAAGGGTCTGGAAAAGGTGCACTAAAAATAGCCTGCTTTGAAATCTCCTGACTGGGCTATCGTGATCAGAGGGATCACCATATGTGGTAACCACAGTCACCACTTACTCACATCTACACAGAATATTTGGATCCCAGATCAGCCTCTACAACCACCTGACAACTGACCAATAGACAACCCTGAGGAGAACATCTTACTCACCTCAAGAGGCTGCACTACTACTAATGCAATAATAGTACCAGCAATGTTTCAAAACTTTTAGTTGCAAAATGATGCCTCTACTTTTGTCAAAATAGTGCACCAGAAATAACATACAAGTGTTTCTTATACCAAAATGATTTAATCCAGACAACCTGTTCATATTCTATACCTTCACAGTATGGACTGGGTCAATTTTGACCCGGCCCAAGAATCCCTTCATAACAAGTGTTGAATTTTGAACCAGAGATCTATTTAGAATGTATAAATAGCCTATCTGACATTAATAAATGGATGATTAATCCTTAATTAATGTTTCAGAGATCAAAAATCCATTTCAATAGATACAAGTCAAATTTGACCCAGAATAGCCTGAATGTACAAAAATTTGTAGCACCTGTGCAAAAGTATGACATTTTTGAATATTTTCATTTTTGCATATTTTGGGTCACTTTCGGAAAAGTCATCAATTTTCGGCTAAAAGTTGATATTTAGGGTGTTTTTACTGCTGTCAAATGTCAAAATGGGTCAAATTTGACCCAAACGGTATGTAAGGGTTAAGGAATGTGGAAATGCAATCTGACCCTTTAAGCTTAACTAGAATTAGATTTAGGGTGTGTTTAGTTCAGAAAAATAAAAGTGATGATTTAGATGTTGTTGGATATGGGCCAAGATTTAAACTCCTTTCTCCACTCTCTGAAATGTTGCAATATTGCTTCAATACTTTTCACCTCATTAATGGGGCAAAGAACAAGTATGTCTAGATCCTGGAGTCAGGATCGTCCTTCACTGGTCACCAGATTTACACCGTTCACTCAAATCACCCACAGCCTATGTGCTTGTGAATGGAATATCATATCAATAGATGAACAAATGAAGACTATGATCTTGCCATTAAAGTAGTTTGAAAGAAGATAAAAGTACATTACATTTGGTGAGAGAGGAATGTTCACAAATATCAGCCTTCAGATTTTGATTAATAATATAATAGATATCATTCCATAAGTCTACATTTAAACTGAAGCTGAATAAATTCCAAATAAATCAATAAAATAAGATTTTTATTTCCTAGTGGGCCTGAGGCCATTTGCAATGCTTTTGTAATCATAGTCAATGTGGCAATTCTGGTTAAATTGCCTGCTTATGATACTTTTCTGAGGTTCACCTTTATCCTTCCTTCTTAAATGCCTGCCCCCATGACATTAGGCAGGATGGGTGTGCCCTGACCTTAAAGATAAGCATTACATTTTATTTGAATGCTTATATTTATAGTATACACAATGCAAATCATTTCAGCTGAAACTATCAAAAATGAATTAACTAAGATATTTTGTTATAAAAGCAATGACGTGTTTTTAGCTTAGCCTTTGAACTGAGTTCATTTCTCATACATACACACATTCCTTCCCCAGCATTACAGTAATGGGTGAAATCAGCTAAAGAGGCTGCTGCCTTTCCTCATTCAGTCAATTCCAATTGGATCACATAATGTACGTGTGCAGAGATGACATTTGACATTTCTGTGCTTATGTATTAGCGAGAAGAAACAGGAAGAAAAGAAGTCTACTGCTGCTTCTGCACAGCTACAAGCCCAGTGGGAACAGAATGAGACAGAGTCCATAAATTTTGAAGTGTTTGCTCCTTCTATTACACTTTAAATTTAATCTCTTATTGTTTTTATCCTTGAAGAAGAATTGTTGGATTGGCTGGATCCTCTGTGGCTCATGATTGAGGAGAGTGTATCGGCAACAGGTGTGAGGCCCAATGCATATCTATCCTTTCCTGATTGTCAGGGACTTCTTAGGCCCAGGTATAGGAAGGATGCATATCCAATACCATAAGACCATAAGACATAGGAGCAAATTACGTCATTCAGCCCATCAAGTCTGCTCCACCATTCCATCATGGCTGATTGATTTTCCCTCTCAAACCCATTCTCCTGCCTTCTCCCTATGACTTTTGACACCCTTACTATTCAACAAACTATCACCATCTGCATTAAATAAACCCAATGATGTTGCCCCTACAGCTGCCTGTGGCAATGAATTCCACATTTTCACCACCCTCTGGCTAAAGAAATTCCTTGGTATCTCTGTTCCAAAGGGACATTATTCTGTTCTGAGTTGGTGCCCTCTGGTCCTAGACTCTCCCACTATAAGAAACATCTCTTCACATCCATCTATCTAGGCCTTTCAATATTTGTTAGATGTCAATGAAATCCCACCTCGTTCTTCCAAGCTCAAGTGAGTACCAGCCCAGCACCATCAATCATTCCTCATATATTAACCCTTTCATTCCCAGGATCATTCTTGTGAACCTCCTCCGGACTCTCTCCAATGCCAGCACATACATTCTTAGATAAGGGACCCAAAACGGCTCACAGTACTCCAGCTGTGTGCCTTATAAAGCCTCGGTATTACATTTCTGCTTCTATATTCTAGTCCTCTCAAAATGAAAAAATGAATGCCAACATTGCATTTAACTTCCTTACCACTGACTCAGTCTGCAAGTTAATCTTCAGGGAATCCTGCACGAGGACTCCCAAGTTCCTTTACACCTCAGATTTTGAATTTTCTCCCCATTTAGAAAATAGTTTGCACCTTTATTTCTTCGGCCTAGGTGCATGACTATACACTTCCCTACACTATATTCCATGTGCTTATTCATTGCTCATTCTCGCAATCTGACTAGGTCCTTCTGCAGAATCCATGCTTCTTCAATATTACCTACCTTTCCACCTATCTTTGTAGCATCCACAAACAAGGCCATAAAGTTATCAATTCCATCATCTAAATCATAAAGCCAGTGTCCTCTCTCAGACCAGCATTCCCAGCATTGAGACTTAAGTTAGTTGCATTGGGCAGTTCATGTCTCTCACATGCTGGAAGCCAGATTCCTGTTTAGAGCTCTGTCACAGGAAGAGGTTACCTAGTGCGCAGAGGAAAAGATTCTGCAATACACTCAAAGTTTATTTGAACAGATGCAATAAGCTCACTGACACCTGAGAATCTCCAGCCCATAAAGGGTCAAACAGGAGAAGAATAATTCTTCCTTAGCATTGAGGAACTATCCAAGCAGACATGAAAAAAAACATATAACTAGCATGTCAGTACTGCATCCATGTATATGTTATTGGATGTGACTTTAAACCAAGGCCTTCTAGAGACACTGAGTCTGAGAGTTCTGCTGGGTATGCACAGAATTAATCCTTCAATCCTCATCATCATAAAATAAACAGATGATTTGATCATTATAGTATAGTTGTGGATTCTCGCTATACCTCAAATTACCTTCTGCATTTCAGAACTATATAATTGAAGCTCTATTGCCACAAGTTCCTTCTACTGGTTAAAATATGCTTAAAGCAGTGCTTACTGTCAAAGGAGAACTCCCACGGCTTTGGTGCAAAAACAACAATACCATGTGACTACAAGAGTCAGGAGTTCAGTACCAGACACAATTCCCCACAATACCATATGTTTAAAGAGTTTGAGATCTACTTATTCAGAAGAAAGAATATCCGTTCAAGTTCAAATTTAGTTGTCAGTCAATCATACACTGTTGTGGTCCTCCATTGGTCTTTACCCATGGACTTCTACACGCTATGCAAGCCAGACAGTATAAACGGAGAGCAAGCTGTTGCCCCCTCGCTATACAGCAGATGAGAACAAAAGAATGACAGAGATCGATACAGTTTGGCCCAGCCATGTTACAGAAACTGCCAGTCAGCATGATAGTCAATGCAGAACTGCCTTAGGGACTCCAGCTCTGGATTTTTCCCTCAAGGGTTTTACTTCCAAAGCCTTCCCCATGAGTGGGTGTAGCTGCAAGGCAGAGGAGGTTTGAGATCAGAGTTTTCCTTCTCCTAGATGAGCTGCCACTCATCTGACAAGACTCATCTCCCTGAAGCTACTGCTAAGGCACCAGTAACCCATTTTGCCCCTTTTCCTGTCGGTTAAAATGGTTGTTCATTGCCAGGCTTTGTAGCTAAGCTACACATGCTGGGCTTGGTTGTCAGAGTCTATTTGAGGTGTTGCCACTCGAAGCATTTAATAGGTAGTAAGAGCTTGAGGCCACTACCTACCTCAACTATGCCAAATTTAGGGAACCATACACTTTATGCAGCTAAATGAAACTTTGTTCTTCCAGAGCTAAGGTGCAAAATACAGTAGATACTGTCTTGCACAGCACTCAGCATGTAGTTACGACAGAACATACAGTTACAATAATACTAGCATAAGTCCCTGAGTGGCACTTCGTAAACCACTGCTACATATAATATAATAAAATGCACAAGACAACAGATGAGAGACTAGACCGGAAGGTGAAATCAATAAAGGAAGAGTCATTTCTCAAAAGGAGTCACAAAAAGGTGATTTGCACAATATCTCATTCACTAAAGATGAACAGAATTCACTTTGTATAGCAGCATGTGGTGAGGGGTTAGGCCTGAATGGCCTACATCTGGAACAGGGAGAAAGATACAGGGATGTCAGCTCAGGATGAGGTTTCACATGAATTTGGCTACAAACTCAAATGGAGACTCCAAGACAATCTGTATTTGAATGTTACCAGCCACTTCGCTGTAATTTTAATGTAGAACTGGGGGAGAGTTGACAGTAATTAATTACCGTGCATGAGACAATAAAGAATCAGTAATGGGCACCGTGAAAATACTAGATTGCTCCAAAAGTCAATCTACTTCACACGTCCTCCCTCCTTCTTTGATCTGTTCTCTCTGTAACTCTAGAATAAAGAACAATGCAGCATGACTCTTAACACAATACATACATTTTCTATTTTTGCTTCTGATTTCCAACATCTGCAGATTTGTTTCATGATTTTCATAGACTCTTATCAAATCTTTTACATGTCCCGCAGTTGAAGGACAACCAGAGATGTGCAATGAATGCCATCTTAGGCAGAAACTCCCACATGTTGGAAATGAGCAAGACATATTTGAGATATGGCATCAGTACAATAGCATCAATGCCATTAGCATTGCCCTCAAACATGGAGAAGCTAACAGTCCAAGTAAAACTCGCTCACCCACTAGATTCTGCCTCATGAGAATAAAATTCAATGTCTCTTTTATTGAGATTATCTTGTACGTGTTGTACATAAGAGTAAAAGATGAACTAAGAGATATGATGAATACTCTCAGTCCCAGATACAATAATATTCATTGACATCCACTGGCAATGCATTCCTTGTGTGCTATGAGCTTACCATTGAGGCTACAGAAGAAGTTAGAGTTCAACAAAACTATTAATATTAAAGTGAGATGTCTCATAGATTATTCCTTGCTGGAGTTAATTTAAAGCAATTACTCTCCCATCATTATTTTCAGCTTTGACCTCCTACTGTGAGATCAGCTTGTCTCCCTTTTATTCCCTATTCCAGCAACTGGTCTTAATCTTCATGCCTTTTACAATTCTCCTGGTAATGCTGTATTCCAAGAGAGGTAACCCTGAAGCTCTATTGCTTAGTGACTTGGTTGTGTGGTAGCATTGAAATAAAGCCTCACCTACAAAAGACACTAAACACTCACGGCAATAGCTGACCTCACTGGCATGCTTCTGGCAACATTTCCCTTGCAAATTAATGCCCGTACGCTATATTTACAATTTTAACTTATAGAGCATCATAGCCTGTAAATTATGGGCACTAACAAACCTCAAATTCAGTTCAATAAAGTTTTGTTAAAAACAATTACTGCACATTAAAATTGCTTTGTAAACTATTTTGGCCAAGTATAACCAATAGCGCAATCACCATTCTAAATTAATTGATCTCATGTTGATGCTATTGGTGTGGTAATGTATGGAACTATTTCTTTTAGAGCAACGACCCCACACTTTGATCTGTTGTCTACGCATGCGCATTACTCTCTCTTGCTCACTGCAGTATGAATACATCAGTTAAAGGCATCTCCTCTGTGTGTGCTTTTATTTAATATATTGTAGTTATGCACAGACACAACAAATTGGCAATGAGTACAAACCCAAATGTCAGAGAATATCACAGATGGCAGCGACAGTTATGGGATGAAACAGTGAGAGTTAAACAACATGAGAAAGCTGAAGGACACGTGAGTAACAGTGAAAGACGTGCTGAATTTAAAGTGAAAATAACACGGTGATGGCTTCAGCCTGAAAAGTTGACAAATTTTATAGCACTTATGAAGGCTGGGAGTCATATATGGAGACGGTTAAACTGTGTTGTAACATGAACAACATGGAGCAAAGGAAAGCCCCTACCCTTCTTAGCTTAACGGACCCAAGCACACACTGTCTGTTATGCAACTCAGTAATCCCTGCCATGCACGCAAGCAATACGTATGATAAAATTGGTACAACTTTACAAAATCACTTGAACCGTAAACTGCTGGTAACAACGGAGAGACTCAGATTTTACAAAAGAAGCCAGTCAAAAGATGAAAGTCTTTCTGAATGTATTGCAGAACTGCGTAAATGTTCTCAGTACTGTGACCTTAGAGATGGACTTTCTAATGCATTAAGGTATCTGGCGTGCATAGTCAAAGCACACAAAAGAGGCTACTATCTGAAAGAGACCTAACTCTAGAATGCGCATTGAGCATTGCAATATCATTAGAGTCTGCAACAAAAGATGCAGCAGAACTACAGAATAGAAGGTTAGAATGTGAAATGCACAAAATGTCCCTGAATGGTGCAAAAAGCCAAATATGCTAATAAAGTGGCAAATACTCCCATGATGCAAATAGCTGTTTGTTCAAAGAAAAAGTCTGCAGGAAGTGTCACAGACAAGTGTCAACGAGAGAATGTGCGAGCCAGACAAAAAGCACAACCAAATGAAAAGTTTCAAACATAAAACTAAGCAAATGCATAAAGTTATCGGATGTAAAACAGAATTAGATAGCACTGAGTCTGACAAAGGTGAACTGTCATGCCTAGAACTGCATAATATAGCTGAAGCAAATCACAAAATCATTTGGATCATAATAGACGTGTTTGGTGTAAAACTGAAAATGGAGCTGGATGCAGGGTCTGCTTTGTCCATAATTCCAGAGACTGACTACAACAAACTGTTCTCTAGGATACCATTAGAGAAGATCTCAGTGATGCTAAAGAGCTACATAGGCAAAAAAGTGTCTCCCAAACACAAACTTGAAGGTAAATCTGACATATGGAGGTCATACAAAGACACTTAACACTTTATGTATTGAATCCAGCTAGACAGACACTCAATCAAAGCTCTCAGTGTGGCATCAACAGGCACCTACAGCCCAATGGTAGCACTAACCAGAGGCTGGCACAGCTGCTTAATACTAATCAGAAGATGTTTGAGAAGGTAATAGATAAATGATTCAAAGACTTGGCCAAAAGCTTTTCGGGAAGCCAAAAAGTTCAAAATACTCCTCTACAAGCACCTTCACACCAGTGGGAGTGTGGGTCTTCACCATGGCAAAGAGTACTTTGCTGGGCCATTCTTGAACTCCATGTTTCCAATGGCTGTGGATGCTTATTCAAAGTGGCTGGAAGATACATCAATGAAGTCAATCACCTCAGCAAAGACAGTTTCTGCTCTGAGGACTATTTTCACCAGAAACAGCATACAAGAACAAATTGCGTTGGAACAGACCACAATAGACATCAGAAGAATTCCAACTGTTCATGTGGAAAAATTGCATCAGTCATTGTAAGTCATCTCTTCACCACCCAGCAAAAATGACTTAGCTAACAGGTTTATTCAAACCTTCAAGAAGTTAATTAAAGCAATGGGCAAGGTGAACATTTCTCTGCAGTGCAAGGCGGACAACTTCCTTTTTGTGTATTGAAACTCCGTTCATGCTTCTCATGAAAACAAATCTAAAAACTCACAAAGACCTCCTGAAACAAGATCTTTGGAGGGAGGTGCAGAATAAATAGCTCAGCCAGTTGCCAAGTGAAGCAGCAAGGAGCTTCAAGATTTGCAGGAAGTCCTAGTGTGTGATTACCAGGAAGACAAGTAGACATACAGTAAGATAGCTACAAGAACTGGACCATTGATGTCCATGGTGGATGTTGGAGGTCAGACGTGGAGCTGTCATGTGGACCAGGTAGTGAATGCTCAACCGAAGAACACACCTGAGTTAACTGCATCCAACAAGATGGACACATTGGACTTGCCTCTTAGTGATGATGTCACTGACAGCAACTTGACACTGGAAGTCGAGAATGTTGTCTTAGACAAAACAGCTACCAAACAAGAGGTCACTCCACAGGTGACAAGAACGTTATCATTGATAAGACACCTGCCAAGCCTAAGGCAACTCCACAGGGCCAGAGATACTATCCTGAAAGAAGCAGAGTGCTGAAATGGCTGAATCCAAAAGGCTGAATCTTTGGAGCCGTGAAGTTAGTGATAATCTGTTACTGTGAAAGCATGTTTATTTGGAATATGGGTTTATGAAAGGGAAACAGAATATTTTGTGCATATACAGCTTTATGTTGCATTAATCTAAAGGGGGGAAGAGTAATGTATGGATCTATCTCTTTTAGAGCAATGACCTCCCCCACCCCTGAACTCTATGTATTGATCTGTTATCTGTGCATGTGCTGTTGTCTATTCATGCACATTGTTTCTCTCTCTCCCTCGCTGAATGTGAATACACCAGTTAAAGCCATCTCCTATGTGTGTGTGCTTTCATTTAATTGATAAGTAGTTGTGCACAGACACAACAGTTGTGGTGATGTTAACTACTTTCAGTTAGAAGCCACCAATTGAGAAGGACATATTTCATTCCCTAGTCACTTTAATGAATCTGATGTGCTGTTCTATTGGCTACAGCAGGCCACTTCCGATAAAAGGCCATCAACCTAAAGCATTAAAGCTATTTTCTCTCAACAGACACAACCTAGGTATTTCCAGCATTATTTCCAGATTAATTTCACTTTCTCAGGACCCGCTGTGCTGTGCTTCCCCACTGTTAACCTTTCTTTCTCTGTTTCTGGTCCTCTGCTTCAAGTAGATCATTTGTGATTCACCACCCTCTCAACCAGTTCTAGTAGCACTTGTGGTCAGTCTCTCCAAGTTTCTTCTCAAGACATTCCCTTTCTTCTATTCACCCACTTCCCTCTGAGCAACAGAAGATCTTTGATTTCTAAGTTCTGATTAAAAGTCATTAACCCGTAACATTAACTTTGTTTTTCTCTCTATTATGCCACCTGACTTAGTATTTTCAGCATTTTTCATTTTTATTTCAGATTTGTTGCATTTTTATTTGCTTTTACAATTACATAATAATTCCACAACCACCATTTCTAAATACAAATTTTAATAAAATTAGGCAAATGGGACTAGCTTCAATGGACGCCTTGGACAAGTTGGGATGAAGGGCCTGTTTCTATGCTATATTACTCTGTGATTTTATGATTTTAAATTTTGGCCCACATGCTTGATTAAGTCTTGAATTTGAAATCAGGATCCTGAGTTCAGAATTTTTTTCAACTTTAGAGTTTAAACAAAATATATTCTCATCAATTATATTCCTTTTCAGATTCATTAATATATGATTGGTATAAAAGATAATTAAGCAGCTCTTTTATAAATTTCTTGACTTTAATGTCAAAACAATGGGGCCCATTTTCATTAAAAGAATAAAACCTACCTTGTAAGACAAGAACCATTATGTTTCAAATCAATTGTATTCTGCTTAATTTCCTGTTGAGAATTATTTCCCATAGATATTTTGCAATGCTCTTACTTAATCTGAGCAACATGCTTTAACAGTGATAATTTAAAAATATACTGAAACCCAGAATGGAAGAGTACATTTACTGCAGACTTGAAGGTGAGTTATTTAATTTATTTGGCTTGTGGACTTCTTGCCTCAGGTTACTTTGAGTTAGAACAGGTGATTTAGGATGAATGCCTGCAAAGGAGTCTTTTATTTCAATATTTTTGATATTTAAATTAATGGAAAAAGTGAGGTGGCCACTGCATAGTGTAGAATGATCACTGATAGTTTATTCAGCTTGATTTCACAGACTATTATCCTCATATGGAACTTGCAAAATCAAAGATAACCTACTCAATTCTGCACTTCAGTATAAACATCCTGGGTGCATGAGAATGAAGTGAGGCACTTCTTTGAAAAATACATTTGACCACACAGTTTAATTAATTGGAAACTAAGTATATTCAATTAATATCTGGTGAGTCTACATTGTCAATATCTTAATCTTGTACCTTAATGCTTGCTGCATAGAAAACATTCATAATCTTCCATGACATTTAGCAGAATGAATAACCAGTGATCTAACATAGATGAACATCTGAAATAAAAGCAGAGGTGAATAAGATGGCTTTTTGAGACTGCTTCATCTTCAATGTCTTGCTCAGTTCTGTGCTTTAAACCTTCTTTCCTGCCTGCCCAACATTCTGCACAATTCCTTACAGTCCCTATGTCATTAAGATAATAACAAATACTTCTGTTAAAATTTGAAGGCAGGGAGGAAGAACTAAATTGAGGTCCAAGAACTTCAAAAGTAGTTTTTTGGCATTTGGTATTTGGATAAACTCACTATATTGTCACAGAGGGTCTATATTATTACAGCAATGTAGTGAATCCAACATAATATTTCTATGAAGATTGCATTATTGGCTGCTGAATCTTTTGTTGCTCAAAAAAGGATGTAGTACCTTTTATTTTCACACCATGAGAAAAGAACAGATAAAAGCACAGCTTAGAGAAAGTGACATATCAACCTGCAATCAAAAAAGGAAGGCAACACATTTATTCCTGAACAAGAAAAAATCTGCAGATGCTGGAAAACTGAGCAACATACACAGAATGCTGGAAGAACTCAGGCAATATCTATGGAAAAAAGTATAGATGGCGATTAAGGCTGAAACCCTTTGGCAGGACTGAGTATGTTTTTGTGAAATGGATTAAATTCCTTCAACTGAACACTTCTTTTTACAGCATTGTCTCAAATAAAGATACTTATTGGCTACCTTACCCCTATTAGGATGTTGTTGCTCAATTTCATAATCCAAGTTGAAACATCTACAGGAATGCAATCTTTAAATCTATGTGGGCAACTAACATTTACATTCATCATGAAATCCGACAAATGATTCTAATTCATAATCTCTAAGTGTACTCCCACATCTAGCATTTTGGTCCTATTGAAGGGTTTTGGCCACTTTCCGCTACAGATGCTGCCTGACATATTAAATTCCTCTAGTACCTGTGAGTGTAACTTCAGATTTACTGTATCTGCAGTCTTTTACATCTAGTACTTGCATCAGCTGTATTCCTGATATTGGCATTGAATTTACTGTGGTCGAGTTTCCTCCTGTTAGATCTGAAGTTGAGAAGTGAATGTTTGGGAGATTTGTGTGAAATGCCCAACAAACAAAGCAACAGATGTATGCTAAGAAGGAGGGGAAAGGAACGACCTATGAAACCACTATGAAACAGACATCAAAGAATGAACAAACTTAGAAATTCATGCTCTCTCAGCAGGCACAAAAGCACATTGACTGGTTCAAAGGAAATTCAAGATGCAGTAACATCAACATAGTCTAGTTCAATATCAGTCTTTCCTGTATTTACATGATACTTCAGTTATAGAGATGCTGAGTAAACATGATTCATTTCTATCAAATCAGCTATCACAGACACAGACATGACGTGTGGAGGGCTAATGCTGGCAAAATGTTTTGAAAAATCTAGATATGAAGGCATCTGTTCCACATTAGCATGCTCCACAAATATGTAATGTACTAAATTACTCATGTGGTGGCTACCAAAATATTTACCTAAAAATAAGCAGGATATTAGTTGCTACATATTCTCTTGACTTCAATGGAGCTCAGTTTTGGAAGCAACAAGAAGCACCTGGCCACCATTATGTGTACATTCGTCCCAGTGAATCAGAATGATTCATTTTCCCGTTCTGTAAGTTCTGCAAGAGATCTGAGATATATTTGTATGAATCAATGCCTCCTTCAAGAACTCTGTGATCATTCAGATGGGTTTGCAATTTCTACATAATGATGAGCTTCAGCTTTATCTTCAACTGTCAACTGGCCCAATATTTGAAAAATAAGTTGCTGAAGTTGAAACACACATATATATGCTTTGTGTGTGGCTATATGCATGCATAATTTATATGCAAATAAAACTAGATATGGCTTCTTAATTACACAACCAGCCATGAACAGATGACGAATCAGATATTCAATGACTAATCATTTCTACATAGTCCTTTTTGAGTCAATTAAAGTACTGAGTGGATTAAAATAAAATGGATACCTAGTACAGGATTTTGATGTTTTCATATAAAGGCAACATTTTCAGCACTTATTTTAACTCAATCCATCTGGATTCTTAAATCATACTGGACTTTTTGGTTTAGTATTAAAAGCAGAAGGAAGCTTAAATCCCAGGAAGTATTAGAATTTGATAATATTTTATCCTGCCTTCAGTTATAGAGTATTTAACGCAACAAGGCAACACATATTTACTACTCAGAACTACTTACCTTTTTCCACATATTTTCCTACAACTCAGTTATAGCCATCCTTTTTTGCATAACTTAGACAGTGGGCAGAGCCTGTAATATGGAAGGTGGACACTGAGGAATTTTCTGGGCTAGTCACGCCAGGGAGTGATCATGATCACAGTGGAAGTATTCCAAACTCTGACTCAGAAGGCTGGTTTTAGATTCATTCCTAAACAATCTTAGCACACTAAGAGAAACAGTTTTGAAGTGTAGATGGGCATCCAAAATTAGTTATTGTTTGAACTGGCTGAATTGCAATCCAGATGTTTATTTACTTACTGAATATAAATGTAACAGCCTAATTGAGTTGTTTTCATCTCACTCCAGAGAAGCTACACCAAAGTTATTAAAAATCCATTTTTAAAACATAATGGAAGACCATTGTATAAGTTACTCTTTCCCTGAAAGTGGCTCAGTGTTACATTTCTGAGACTTAGAGTACAACAGATAAAAGGATGAATCTGTATTTATTGAGACATGGTTAGAAAGTTGTTCGTCATGTATGTTCAAACTTCAAAGTAAATTTATTATCCAAGTACACTTACATCGCCATATTCACCCTGAGGTTCATTATCCTGTGGACATACAAAGTAAGTACAAGAAACACAATGGAATCAATGAAAGACCACATCCAACAGGACAAACAACCAATGTGCAAAGGACAACAATTGTGTAAACATAAAAGAGAAAGAAAAGTAATAATAATAATAATAAATAAGCAATAAATATCGAGGACATGAGATGAAGAGTCCTTGAAACTGAGTTCAAAGCTTGTAGGAACAGTTTAGTTTGGGGGCAATTGAAGTTATTCACTCTAGTTCAAGATCCTGATGGTTGAGGGATAATATCTGCTCCTGACCATGGTAGGATGGATCCTGAGACTCCTTACTCTTTCCTCCTGGCACCCAAGACCTATCCTCTGGACTGCACAATTCACCATTGACCAGGCTTAGCACACCCCTTCCACAACGATCAACCGGTGAATCATGTACAGTGGACCACATTCCACCATCCTTTGTGCAGATTCAGGTTGGTTGAGTTGCCCATGGACCAAGGACTTGAGGCAGGATATATGGAAGGTAGGTGAGATTCTGAGGGATGGTGGCTGCTGGTGTTGGTAAGTGGTTTGATGTGATGGGTAATCACTGAAGGAACCAATGAACTGAGGAAAGAGTTGTGGGTGTCAGTGTACAGGGATGGATCTCAGATGGACAACTAAACATGGTCCCCAAGCCAGAGTGGTCTAGCTGGGCACCACTAGCTGTTGACCTGGAAGCTGTAGACATGGTTGGCAGTTAAGAACCAGGTCCCTGGTATACAGGACCTCTACCATTGGCTCCTTTAAAGGGAACAACTAGAGTTGGTAGCCATGAAGCAATTTAAAAGGTGATACGCCCATGACAGTGGAGGTGTGTAGACTGCGGGACAGCTCAGCTCAGAGCGGATACTTCATCCCTGTGGAAGGATTAGAGATGACGAAGCATTGTAGAATCTCCACTTGCTGACTGGATCTTTTGGACTGACCACCGGTCTGCCGATGAAAGCCAGAGGACAAACTCACTGAGATGTGGAGGGCAGGGCAGAAGGCTCGGCAGAAATGGGAAACCAACTATGAGCCCCAGTCTGACACAATGTCTTGTGGGAAACCATGGAGGTGAACAACATGTTGGAGAACTAAGTCTGCCATCCCAGCAGCTGATGGATGTTTGGGGAGGGCACTGAAGTGGGCCGACTTGTAGAACTGGTCCATCATTTTCATATTCACTGTAGCCCCATTGGAAGGTGGCAAACCGGTGATGAAATCCATGGTGACATGGGACCACAGGTGTTTAAGGATCAGTAAGGACCACTGTTTGGAGGAATTTCAGAACATAACAAATAGGGGCAGGAGTAGGCGATCTGGCCCATCGAGCCTGCACTGCCATTCAATAAGACCATGGCTGATCTGTCCATGGATTCATCTCCACCTACCTGTTGCTTCCCCGTAACCCTTTATCACCATACTATGCAAAAATCTATCCAACATTGTCTTAAATATACATACTGAAGCAGCCTTTGGGAAGAGCATTTCCTCCTCATCTCTGTCCTAAATCTACTTCCCTGAATCGTGAGGCTATGTCCCCTAGTTCTAGACTCACCTATCTGTGGAAACAACTTTCCTGCCTCTATTTTATCTATCCCTTTCATAATTTTATATGTTTCTATAAGATCTGCTCTTATTCTTCTGAATTCCAGCAAGTACAGTCTCAGGTGACTCAATCTTTCGTCATAGTCTCACACCCTCATCTCTGAAATCAACCTGGTGAACCTCCTCTGCACCACCTCCAAAGCCAGTATATACATCTTCAAGTAAGGAAACCAGAACTGCAAGAAATAAGTACCCCATACAGTTGAGGCATAACCTCCCTGCACTTAAATTCAATCTCTATAGCAATGAAACCCAACATCCCATTTGCCTTCTTGATAGCCTGCTGTGCCTGCAAATCTACCTTTTGGGATTCATGTGCAAGGACTCCCAAGTCCCTCTGCACATCAGCATGCTGCAATTTTTTTTTTACCTTTTAAATAATAATCTGCTCTTCAATTTTTCCTTCCAAATTGGATGACCATGCATTTACCAACACTGTACTCAATCTGCCAGACCCTTGCCCACTCACTTAACCTATCTATATGTCTCGTCAGACTCTCCATATCTTCTACACAATTCACTTTTCCACTCAATTTAGTATCATCAGGAAATTTAGATACACTACAATCAGTCTCCTCTTCCAGACTGTTAATGAACCGTTTTGATCGTGAACAGTTGTGGGCCCAGCACTGACCCCTGTGGCACACCACTCACCACTGATTGCCACCCAGAATAATACCCATGTATTCCAACTCTCTGCTTTCCATTAACCAATCCTCGATTCAGGCTAATACATCACCCCCAACTCTATGCATCCTTATCTTATGGATAAGTTTTTTATGTGGTATCTTAGCGAACGCCTTCTGCAAATCCAAATTAGTAACACCCATCTGTTCCCCTCTATCCACTGCACTCATTATATCCTCAAAGAACTCCAGTAAGTCTGTCAAACACCACCTGCCTTTGCTGAATCCGTGCTGGGTCTGCCTGAATTTGACTGGACATATTAAGGGCACGCAGCGACAAATTGACTTACATCTGCAATCATGGTGAGACACCAGATCCAGAATCATATTAAATCCGGAGTCCATCTGGATGGCCAGGGAGGGGAGAGGAGTAGGTCCACAGGAAAGCCTCAGAATACAAGGCCAACAGCAAGTACATATGGTTACTAGGTGTGTAGGCCAAAGCAGACTTGCTCTGTAGGGCCTTCTGGATTTGGCCCTCAAGGTCCCAGACGATCAAGGTGAGGATCTAAGAGGCTGGAATGAGAGGCTGAAGGCCAATTTCCATTTCCACAGGGTTGAGCTATTGTGACATGTTGTATGCATTAGTGTTCTTTGAGCTGGGTCAGTCAGAGATGGTCAAGCTAAAAGCTCAAGGCAGAGGGGTCAGTGAGCCTGACAGAGGTTGAGTTGGTGGGTCTGTTGTATGGATATGAGATATTGGTGATCAGTCCAGATCAGGAAGGGCTCGGTGTTTCCCATCAGCCAATGTCTCCATTCCTCCAAGGCCCATTTAGTGATGAGTAACTCCCAGTCCCCTACTCCATAAAGGTGCTCTGTGGCGTTGTCAAAAGCATGGTCTGCAGTAACAGGTCAGGTTGTCCAAAAGGTACTTGACTTGGTGAGGGAGATGAGAAGAGCAGTGATTTGTCTGCCATTTTTGATGAACTGGCGGTAGAAGTTAGAGAAGCCCAAAAAGCACTGTAGTTGTTTGAGGAAGCACGGTCATGGCCATCCAATGCAGGTGTGCACTTTTTCTGGGTTCATGCTTATACCTTGTGGTGAAAGGGTGTAAGCTGGAAGGAAATGACATTTCCCTAGTTCGTGGTACAGTTGGTTTTTAAAGAGACACTGAAGGACTAAATAGACGCGACATGGGAGTCCTTGGAAAATATGAGGATGCCATTGAGGTAAGCGAACACATACCTGTGTAGCATGTTTCAGAGGGTCTCATTAATGAGTGCTTGGAAAATGGCTGGACTGTTGCCAAGTCCAAAGGCATCACCAAGTATTCCTGGTGGCTTATGGGTTTTCTGAACGCCATCTTCTACTCATACACCTGGCAGAAGTGGATCAGGTTGTACACACTCCATGGATCTGGACCCTGCAGACTGTTTCAAATGTGCTATCCATCAAGGGGAGAAGGTAGCAGTTCTTAACGGTGATTTTGTTAAGCCTGTGGTAGTTGATTCAGGGACAGAGACACCATTTTTCTTTTTGACAATCAAGAATCCTGCTAAGGCTAGAGACTGGGATGTTCAAATGAAGCCATGATTTCGCATTTCAGCAATGTTGTCATTCATGGCTTGAGTCTCAGGAAGGAAGAAGGGTGATGCCTAGGAGGAAGTCATTTGTGCAGTCATGTCATCTGTGAGGCAGCAGGGTCCTGGCTTCCATATTACTAAAGGCTATGGCTAAGCTTGGTTTTCTTTTTGGAATCTCCACGGATGAAGTCAATAATTAGGCTAGTGGGCTGCCTAACTCAGCAGTGAACTGGATAACCAGATGAAGTGAAGATCGTGAATGGAGAGCCAGAGGCAACCCAAAATGAGTACTGGTTGATTTCAGCAGGAGGAATTAGATAGTCTTGCTGTGCTCTCCAATGCTCAATACATAGGCCATATGCACACACTGAATATCCCAGACCCCAAAGGATGCCTATCAATGGTCCTGATCCAGAAAGGGTGAGAGTTAGATTCAGTAGGGAATTCAAGCTGTACACAGAAAGCCTAGTACAGAAAGTTGACTGCTGTGCCGGAAGACTCCAGAGCCCCCTATGTGTGAAGAGGCATCGGAGGGTGGAGAAAGATAGTGAGTCACACTATGGAGCTGCAATGAGGGACCAGGGAGAGATTTTCAAATAGTTGTTCCTTGTCTCTTCCTGGGGAGGCCTGTTTCCTGCATACAGTGGAAATTGGTGGTTGACTGCTCTGCAGTAGGTGCAGAGGTTGTTTCTCCTCCGACGTTCGTGCTCTTGTGTGGTGAAATTAGAGTTTCCTCCATGCATGGGTCCTGCAAACATTGCTGAGAAGGGTACTGCGGGCCGAAATGTTTCTGGGAATGAAACTGGGGCTCTGGCTGTTGATCAAGAGGGTCATTCCATAAGATGCTTATCAGCACTGAGAGACAGTGTGATGATGGTTTCAAGGACAGAGGACATTTCCTGGGTAGACAGATGCTCCAAGAGGCTACGGTGGTAGTGGACCAACAGAACTTCTTCAATCCCACTGCACTCCACCACAAGGATGTAATGTTGAATCACGTTTGCAGGTCTAGAGAGTGAGACAAAACACACTGACTGCAAATAAATATATTAATCATTTATTTACAAACAGTAAAAATTTGACTAAACATTCATGTTCTCCAACTTACAGACACTACAAAGCTGAATATTCAATAAACATACTTAATTATAAGCATGCACAGAGCATACCTTTCAATGGTCATGTGCACAATTTGCCTAAAGCAAAGGAAGAGAGAGCAAGCCCCCTCCAGGTGCTATTTTACACCTGAGGTATTTGAAACTGGACACCAGGCAGCTAACCAGGAAAAGCAGCTGTAGTTTCTGAACTAGCCAATTATGATAGAAGCAACTTTTTACAGACAGAATAAGCCATAGCCCCTGACAGAACTTGCTCACCTTCGAAAGTTGTGAACATGATGATCCAACCCTCAGACTAGTACGGTTTGACTCTTGTGAACTCTCAGCTAAGCTACATATAAAACACAAATACAATACCCAGTACCATAAACCCAGTAGTCTCTTCCACCGGAGTATACCATAGTAGTCCACCTGCTTCCCCGTGCCCCAAACGTGCACCAGCCCCACCCCGCAGTGTAATGAGCTAATCCTCCACTTGATCATATACACTGGTTCTCAGATGTAATCAACCAGGTGGGCGATGTTCTCCAACGTGTCAGGAATGTATGTGCAGCGTTCTTGACCAATAACATTACAAGTGCCGGCTGCCTTTATGAGTAAGTAATCTAAGGTTATCGGAAAGTTCCTGGGACAGTCTGGCCACACCATGCTGAGAAATGCTAGCATTCAAAACATTCCTTTTAATAGCCCGCTTACTGAACAACATGGACAGGGTACTCACCCTAGGCATTGAGGTGACATGCATACAGCATCACATATCAACTGCACCAATCTGTGGGAACCATGTGTAGGCCCAGGACCTGCATATCCAGTAAGTGCCATTCAGCATCAAACAAGTGTACACAATCTCGACACCATTTGGCATAGACACAGCTAAACCAGGACACTGTTCCTGCTCATAGTTGCCATCCACCTTGCACCTTGTACCTGTACTCAACGTACAACCTACACCAACACTCTGTCAGGTGTGAATATCACTAAGAGTCAGGACTTCCCAATTAAACAAATTGTACATAGGAAAATACCAGCCCTTAAAGCACTTACAACACCAAGGCTATTGAAGCTCAAATTCCTTAAGACTTACCATACTAAGGGTCAAGTTTGGCTGGAATAGACTACACCCTCATAGCTCCCCCAAAGCAGAATGCCAAAATCAGATAATTTGCTTCAAAAGCCTTTTTCCTTATCAAAGGGATCAATATCAGTGGCATCCCTTTTGCTATGTAATAAGGAGTCCTCATACAAATTCAGCAATCTGACTCATTGGTCCAGTGTGCAAATTCAAATACCATCTCCTGGAATGTATCACAGAATGCCCCACTGCAAGTCAGTATCCACCACTTCGCCATTCTGTAACACAGGGAGATAGAACTGCACTTTCTCCTTGCTCTTGGGTTTTTAGAAAACAAAAACAACAGATCTACTGGAATTGTTGTCCGATGGTTATGTCCTAATGAAATATAGGCACCTCACATCCAGCATAAAGTTTCAGAAATTTCTACCCTGTCAACTCAAATTTCATATGGCCAGTACGAAGTGGAGTCATCCCTAAAACCAATTGCATGTAAAAATGTAACAAAACATAATGTAACAAATTCAGACACATTAAACACGTAACTGTTTTTTAAATAGAAGAAACAAAGTAACAGATTAGAACACTAAACACAAAACCCAGGCTGTACTATTCTTCAAAACTTTGTACGGAACTGCAAAAGCTCAAAATAGACAGTTAACTTCTCACAGAGGAATAGCACACTTATCAGAAAACAATTGAGAAGGGAAAAGCAACTGGTTAGTGCCCAACATATTCACAGTCTCTTAAAGGCAAAGTCCACACACACACAAAGTAAACTGATGTATGAGGGCTCTCCTCACATACTTCTCTGCATTCAAATCATTCATGTTTTTGACAGGGAAGAGGGAAGCAATTCAAATGACCCCCCTCCTTACAACAATGAGGCACAAAGGTGCTAGCCACCCCCGATTCCTATTGTCCACTAAACATTATCCAAAGTCCTTTGTAAGGAATCCTAAGTGAAATGTGAGGAATCTGAGAGAGGAATGAACGGAGCTCTTTCAGCAGAGGACTTGAAGAAGGACCCTATCTCCTCAACAGTCTCCCTTTCTTGCTTCTCTTGACAGTTCTTCCTCCACATTGCATAGAGGGTAGGGGTGGGAACCCATTTACCTGCTCCTCTTGGACACCATCTTTGAGCAACACTAAAAATATTTCTTTATGAGAAATGCGGGATCCCCCACACCTCGTTGGTTTATTTAACCTCTGTACGTGCCTATGTGCACTCTCGTCTACGTACACTAAACATTGTAATAACTGAGTCACTGTACGTATGGGTTGAAAGAGAGCTGGTTCCACCAAAGACAGGACTACACCTTTTATTGAAGAAGCCACTGATTTAACTACGTTTGTAGATGTCCTGTCATTCCAGACGTTAATTCCCCATCCTGTGGTGAGCTACCACTATTGTGGTATGATGATGACGATGACGTCCATCTGTCTTGAAGGACAATGGATAATGGCACAGGAGAGACCCCTGCAGAGCACAAGCCTGGGTGGAAGGTATGGAGATCCTGGAATGCCGAGTCATTAAAATGGTAAGTACTAGCTGCTACACTACTACAATAGATGCATCACAACAACCATTTGACGTAAGTTATGATCCTGTGATAAGAGCCCACTGGTGTGGAACTTCAGTGCCTCCCTCAAATGCACTCCATTCTGCTTGGGGGTTTAAATTCCGTTCAGTAAGGGAATGATACTTGAATGTAACCACAGTTGTTACCCGATCTCCTAGTGATGCATTATGCTGGGAGGAAGCAAGCAGCATCCGCGCGATGTTATTGATCACATGCTGGGACAATAGACCTACTAAAGCACCCATCTCTCTTTTAAATAGGATCTCTCTGGTACTCCTATCACCCCATATCCTGAATAACCACACAGCCAAAGTCTCCCCAGCCTTTTCTCTGTATCTATCCCCTAAATATACTAATTGCTTAGCAAAGAATTCTCTGACCTGTTATCTTGAAGAGGCCCATTACACCACCCTTCACACATTTCTATTGCTCCTACTCCCCCTCCTGAGAGGAAGAAGCCATGGGTTGATGCCCCCCACTGTGCATGTGATCACTGGCTTAGCCCGTACTGTTTCGGATATGCAGGGGAGAGGGTGATCATTTCAAGAGATAAGCTGAGGGGTCCATGCTACCCTCTCTCCTTCATTTTCATCATCCAGCCAGACATCCCCATCCCTCAGCCCCACAGTAGGATCATCACCCTGCCTCATCGTGGCTCGAACCTTATCAGGGTCAGGCTGCCAACCAGCTCGGCGCGTAACGTCTGCGTGCTTTGGCTTCATTAGCTGACAAGGTATTTCTATATTCTTATCCTCGAACTTTGTAGCTCGAGTCTGGGTCATCAATGGTGATTCTCTCAGAATAATACAGCATTGACTGAGATTTTCCAAATTCGCTCTTAAGACTCGCTATTACTTTATGCTGATGCCTGACAATCACTACAGGCAGCCAGAAAGCATCCCACTGGCTGGGAAAACCCAACGATTTAAATATGGAAACAATGTGTTGTCCCATTTCAGTCCTAGCGAAATCTAACTGGTCTGACTAACTATCTACTGGCATTCCATAACCCATCAGTAAGTTAGTGAGATTTCCAAAGCCTGCACTATGATCTGTCCACTCTGGGTCTCTGAACTTATATGGAAGATCCGCTCTTTTAAATAACCTTTTAAAGAAACACATTTCCGCTCAAAAAACCAGACCCTGCTTGCCGCAGCACCAAAATGTAGAGCTGAATCAGATTCGCTGTTCTGCATTCTGCGGAGAGAAACAGAGGACACTGTCTGCTAATAGTATATTAATTATTTATTTTTCAAACAATAAAAATTAGACCAAACATTCATGGTCCCCAAGTTACAGATACTACAAAGCTCTATATTGAACAAACATATTTAATTAAAAGGGTGCACAAAGCACAACTTCCCAATAGCTATGTGCACTGTTTGCCTTAAGCAAAGGAAGAAAGAAAAAGCCCCACCCATATGCTATTTTTTTACCCAGGATATTTGAAACTGGATACCAAGCAGCTAACCAATGGGAAAAGCAGCTGCAGTTTCTAAGTTAACCAAAGCCAAAGGAATCGACTTTCGACAGGCAGAAAAAGTCATGACCCCACAGGACAGAGAAATCCTGAATTCAATGAAGTAACCATGCACCAAGCATGAGCCTTGACACAGCGTAATATCTGATCTGCTGTCTGCCTTCAGCTTCCCAGATGGAAGAACACCCAATGTATCTCAGCAGTGAAATGTTCTGTGGCAAATAGCAGCGGCTCAGGTCAGAGCTCACCCACTCAAGAGAGAGATGACAAAGCCGGTCTTGGCTCAGTCCATAAAATACAGAGAAGGCTGGAGCTCGAAGTGCAAGATGCACTGGGACAGGAAGCTGTGGTTTCAGGTTAGGGACTAGTGGAAACATGCGGTCACTAGGATCCAGAGCTCCAAGGGAGGAGGTTGTCAGGCACAAGGTTGCTGTATCAAGACCAAGAATAGGACGAGGGTGGCGAGCAGATGGTCAATGGTTTCCTACTTGCTCTGGATTGCTCTTGTCAACAAACACTACCTTTAGGCAAGCAAACTCTGCTGGGTGAATCACTGGCTTATCCATCCTGGTAGGAATTGTAGAGGAAGCTTGACTGAAAAGAAGAACAGTAGAGACAAATTAGCGGTAACATTATCTTACAAATACACTGCAAAATAATGAGCCATCAGGGGCCACCAAACAAGAAAGAACAGATACCAAACTAAACACAACAAGCAACAAGGCTAGGAATAACTGGCTGAGGCTGGCAAGTTCGATGAATGAACAAGGACAGTGGATGAATTATGGGTTTCAATAGGCTGCAGGTGATACATTGGAAATGAATGGCAGGTGACTGCTGTTTACTGGGTGCAGACTGGGAGATGCCAGACTGTTCAGACCTAACACCATCAGTATTTCCCCTAGATTTACACACAGGGAACTCAAAAAACACAATTAATCTATTAATCCCATTCAATAATTCAGAGGCGTGCATCATGGGGTAAAGAGAATACTTTTATTTTAAAGACACTTTATTGACTCCTCAAGTCTTCCCAAGTTACTTCACAGGCAACAGATTACTTTTTGAGTTTTAATCACAGTAATTACAGTGAGTAATTTTCTCAATTGCAAATAACTATAGAAAGAGGTTTGCCGGTGTGCCTGCTTATACTATATATTCAAGTCTGATCTACAGATACTAATCACCATTGAACATCCCTCCATAATAAAGTGAGAAGTGGGGATATTCATTACTGATTATGCAATGTTCATCCGGGCATGGACCTCCTCTCCTTACTACCATCAGGGAGGAGGTAAAGGAGCCAGAGGATGAACAATCAGTGTTTTAGGAGCAGCTTCTTCACCTCCAGTTCATGAGCCCATGAACATTACCTCAATATTTTACTCTCTTTTTGCACTATCTATTATTCTAACTTATAGCAATTCTTGTGTATTGCACTGTACTGCTACCACAAACAAATAATTACAGGATATATGTCAGTAATAATAAAGCTAATTCTGATTCTGATAATTAGTAACTAAAATGTGCTGCAAAAGTGCCAGGTAGAGAATTTCTCCAATGTGAAAGAGACTGATCACCTGTCCTTTATTACCACTGGCATATGCCCATTACTGAATACTTCACCATCAACATCCTGGATGTCACCATTAGGCGGAAACTCATCATGTACGTAAATATTGTGGCTACAAGTCATTGACTGGGATTCCCACAATGAGTGAGTCAATTCTTGATACTCCAGAACCTTTCCATCATCTACAAAAGAACAAATGAGGTGTGTGACAGAATAGTTTTCCTTTGTTCCATGAGTGCAACTCCAATAACACACAAGAATCACAATGTCATAAAGAACAAAGCAAATAGCTTGATTGGCGTACCATAATTATTCATTGCTTCCATCATATGTTGGTGCAGCTTTTGCTAGCTGCAAAATAAACTGCATTTAATCACCCAGTACCTGCAAAGTTCCATGACCTCTTCAACCAGGAAAGATAAGGAAAGCAATTGCTTCAGAACAGCAGAATCTTCAGCAACCCTCCAAATCACACATAACCTTGACTTAGAAATACCTCGCTATTTTTAAATTGCTTTTCAATCTAAATCTTGGCAATCTCTATCTGACAAGCATAGTGGCAATAGCTTCACAAGATGACCAGCAGCAATTCAAAACCACTTCCTTACCCATAACTAAGGGTGTCGGCAAATCCTGTATCCCAAAATATGACCACATTGGTAAAAGTCAGATGTGGTAACCAAGTCAAAAGTGGATAACTGTTGTAGCTGAATACTGCCTTGACTGGAGAGCATCTAGCTTAAAATGGATTAGATTGACACGTTCCTGTTTCTTGCCATGTTTTAACCCACAATTGCATTTTTTTTAATCTTTCTGTTACAGTACTCCATTATTAAATACTGACACAGACAACCTGATTGGTCTGCATTGGAAAGTGCTTAAAATATTTACTTTTAAAATATCGCTGGCTTGGATGCAACAAAAGAGCTCACATCAAATTCATGATGAATTCTGTAAATATAATGTGATTATGGAACAATAAATTATAATTCATATTTTCCATTCCAGTAGTTATATACAGTACATGACAAAAATAATTCCATTAAAAAATAACATGTGGTAGTTTACAGTTGACTTCTTCCAGCATTAAATTAATGATAAAATGTACCTTATCAAATGTGAAAAATAAATTGACGAAAAGTTAAAGGGAAATGGCACAGATGTGTCAAGGAAATTGCACTGAGGTAAATGAATTTTCTTAGCTTGGATAATGAGCAAATAATGAGGTCATAAAAGTTCAAAAGATATTAGCCTGAAGTTAGTTTGGAGATTACGAAATACATTTCCACAGGATAACAAATGCAGGTAACAAAGAAGGTCATTGATACACTGTCAAGGAAGTGAATCAATATTTAACAAAAATGTTTCTGAGGAAATCTTGCAAAAGGTTTAAGTATAATTTCTATGGCTGAGTTTAGATTGTTGTGTTCCAAAGAGTCCATGTATATCTGCAACTGTTGCCAAGTTGCAACCTCAAATCTATTTGAAGAGCATCATAAGGCTTCTGCTTCACACTGTGTCTAAGAGGCGAGATAGTAGTGTAGCAGTTAGCACATTGCTATTGCAAGTAGGAGCATCAGAGTTTGGAGTACAGTTCTGGCGTCTTCTGTAAGAAGGTTCATATGTGTGTGATTGGGTTTCCCTGGGAGCTCCAGTTTCCTCCCACAATCCAAAGATGTATCGGTCAGAGGTTAATTTGTTGTTGTAAATTTGCACATGATTAGGCTAGGTTTAAATCACTGGGATGTTGGGCAGTGTGGCTCATTGGGCTGAAAAGGCCTATTCCATGCTCTACCTCTAAATAAAATAAATAACAATAAAATAAACTGGCATCCAAATTGATTAGTTTTTTGCATGAAACAAAAACAAGTCCAAGGACATTTTTAGTTCTCAGCCAAATACAAATCCTTCATTCAACTGTTGGGAAAAGCAACACATTGCAAGAAAAATCACACAACTTAGAACATCCAGATGAAATAACCTTAATCTTTCATAAGAAAATCATTAGGTGCTTCCTTATATTTTCCATAGTAGCACCGATCCCAGCTGGGAATGCCCTATCATGGAATCAGTCTTGACAGTCAAGATTATATTACTGCTGGCTATACCGTATTGAGAATTAGGCTCTATTTTTATTTCAAATGCTTCTTGAAATGATGTGCTAGTATTGAGGAGTTTGCCTGTAGATATTGGAGCCAGCCAATGGATCTGCAAGGGACTATTTCTGACTGAGAATAAGCTTCAATGCTTTCAAGAGAATTCTATGCAACTCACTGTTAAATGGTGTTAGTCTAACTCATGACAAAATAATGCCTGAGAATCTATTTTCAGGCATTATTGAAAGAGAAAAAATTCTCTTTCACCAGAAGATTAGTTTGGAAAGCATGGTGTTGACACAGATACTGCTGTTGTCTCACAGCTCCAAAACATGGATTTAATCCTGATTTCAGATGCTGTAACAGTTTCTATGAGTCCATGTGTTTCCTCCGGGTTGGCTTTTCTGTGAGGCAGTGTGGACCTGCTGGGTTTCTTTCCATGTCAAGTTATGTATGAAAATAGATGTGGAAAGGATGTTTCCCATGGTGGGGGAGTCTAGGACAAGAGGGCACAGCCTCAAGATAGAGGGGCGTCCATTTAAAACAGAGACGCAGAGACATTTCTTTAGCCAAAAGACAGTGAGTTTGTGGGATTTGTTACCACAGGCAGCTGTGGAGGCTAGGTCATTGGGTGTATTTAAGGCAAAAATTGGTAGATTCTTGATTGGCCACAGCATCGAAAATTACAGGGAGAAGTCCAGGGATTTGGGCTGTGGAGGGTAAAAAGGAAGGATCAGCCATGATGGCCTAATTCTGCTCCTTATTCTTATGGTCTTACGCCTTATGTTATATAAGATTAAAATGTTCTGAGTATTATGTAATCGAGCAATATTTTCAAAATGCTAATTCTCTTTGGAACATGAATAATATACCATTTTGAAAATATAGTGTTAATTAATTGTACCTCCTGTAACTAATAAAGTGGCCACTAAGTTGATGTTTGTGGCTGTCTGCTGCTGTAGCCCATCCATTTCAAGATTCAACATGGTGGTGCATTCAGAGAAGCTTTTCCGCACACCACTTATAATGGGTGGATATTTGAGTTACTGTCACCTTCCTGTCAGCTTAAACCAATCTGGCCATTCTCCTCCGATCTCTCTCATTAATAAGGTGTTTTGTCCACTGAACTGCTGCTCACTGTATGTTTTTTGTTCTTTTGCACCCTCCTCTGTAAAGTTTGATTGTTTACAGAGAAGATTGTTGTGCATGAAAATCCCAGGAGATCAGCAATTTCTGAGATATTCAAATCACTTCCTCTGGCACCAACAATCATTCCATGGTCAAAATCACTGAGATCACATTTCTTCCCCTTTCTGATGTTTGGTCTGAACAACAAGTGAACCATGTCTACCAGTTTGTGTGCATTGAGTGGCTGCCACATGATTAGCTGATTAGATATCTGTATTAATGAGTAGGTGTACAGGTGAACCTTATGTAAAGTAGCCATTGAGTGTATATCAGAATTCTGGCTTATAATATATTGATAATGTCTCTTTAAATGGATTTTCTCAGTTACAACTCAAGGTGACATCTGGTCATCTGACTGCAATTAACTGCTTAAAAATCTCAAAAAAATGTATCTTAACATGCATTTAATTCACAAAATGCCACAAGAGGGAACCAATGCTGTTTGTTCATCGTTGATCAAACTAGCCCTTATCGATAGTCCGATTGGAACTATTGAGTCACCTCACAAAGACAAAAGTTGAAGAAGGAATAAAATTAGTTAAACAGTAACCCTATAATAACAGGGTAAGGTAAAGGTCACTTAGTAAGCTGGCTTTATATTTAATGCTAATTACAGCAAGCACCTTCAGAGGTTGTGAACAACTTAAGAGACAATGTTATAAGATGTCAAAGTAAGAAAGATTTTCTCACTTTAAGGTCATTGTGCTCATGACATTACATCTTTGTTGTTTCATGTATCTTCATTTATTATGGAAGCAGTCCAGCTAAGCATGTCATTTGTGACAGAGGCAGACTGCTGTGACTGGTAAATGTAGTCAGGGATGACATTAGAATTTATAATAGGGACATAAAAATAAAAAAAATAAAAATGTTTGAATTTATAAAGGGCATTGACGTTTTAATTAGCTCCTGTCCTCTAGCTGACTTCCTAACACACTGGGAGCTAGGGTAGTGAGACCATATGAGGGGGGCAAGCCTGAATTATTCTGCATTTCATTGCCAAGGTCGTTTCAACACACCCACGGTATTAGCATTTTGCAATGGATTTAAACATACGGAGTCGGGCTTTTGTCAGTGCATGGAAAGCACAATCTGTTGCAATGCAGCTCAGTTTCGGGCTGGATATTTAAAATCACTTCACCAGCAGTTCACTCAGTGGACCCTGGCAAAAGAGGAAACACAAAATACACTGCAGGTGCTGGGCTCAAAGCAACATGCACAACACACTGGAGGAGCTCAACAGGTCGGGCAGCATCTGCGGAAACAAACAATCAACATTTTGGGCCAAAAAGTTGACTGTTCGTTTCCATGGATGCTGCCTGACCTGCTGAGTTCCTCCAGTGTGCTGCGCGTGTTACAGCAAAAGAAGAAACTGAACAGTGACCCTTTATCATGGGGTCGGGTCTTTGAGTATACTGGTTGCTTTTCTGAGGCAGCGAGAAGTATAGACAGAGTCCATAGAGGGGAAGCTGTGATATGCTGAGCTGTGTTCGCAGACCTTTGCAGTTATTACCATGAGTACAGATGATTCCTTGGAAGAGGCAGAACCATAAACCCAAACAACCAATCATTCTGCTTGGCCTCTTTAACAGCAGCATTTGTTTGTTGGAAAGTCAAACACTTCTGTCCTGCTGACCTACTGGAAAGCCCCGGCCAAGAATTGGTATTGGTTTCTTATTGTCACATGTACCAAGATACCTTGAAAAGCTTGCCTTACATACTTTTCATACAGATCAAATAATTACACAGTGCAGTGAGTTAGAATAAAGTAAAACAGTAACAATGCAGAGTGAAGTGTAAAAGCCACCAAATGAGTGCAGTGCAGGTAAACAATAAAGTGCATGATCATAATGAGGCACTGGAGATTGTGAGGTGAAGAGTACATCTTATTGTACGAGAAGTCAGTTCAAGTCTGATAAGAAGCTGTCCTTGAGCCTGGTGTTACATGCTTCAGGATCTCGGGCCTTCTGCCTGATGGGAGAAGGGAGAAGAGAGAATGTTCAGTGTGGGTGAAGTCCTTGACTATGCTGTGAAGCAGTGAGAAGTACAGACAGAGTCGATAGAGGAGACGATGGTTCCTGCGATACACAAGGAGTATCCACTTGCAGTCATGTGCTGAAATGTGTACAAGTTCAGAGCTGTGGCCGAGTACACAGCCGTTAACAAAATATACCTGCTTGCTGTGGAGGAAGAGTATCTCTCTTAAAGATTTTGCATATGGCTGCCTCCACTTGCCTCGATAATCTGAGCCTCATGAAACACAGAAGTTATCTCACGTCCCAAACACCACACTTCTGTCACTCTACCCGGGGGCAGATTTTGACCTCCTGTGAGCTGTATGTCTGTCACCCTCTCCTGGAGTCCAGCTGTGGGAAAGCAGAAGCAGAGACTCCTGTACCTGTCCCTACAGCAGGTTTGTCAGCAAAAACACCCACACTGCTCCTGTGATGGAACCTTCAAAGTATTCTGAAACTGCAAAATTTATCACCCAATTATTATGTAAATTCCACGTTCTCAAAGAATGCCAAGTGGGTAGGATGGTTAAAAAAAGTACATGGCATGCTAACTATCATCAGTGGGGGCACTGAGTATGAGAGTTGAGAGGTTAAAGCAACACACCCAAAATGCTGGAGAAACTCAGCAGGCTAGGCAGCGTCTATGGAAAAAAAGGACAGTCGACATTTCAGTCTGAGACCCTTCAGCAGGACTGGAGAAAAAAAGAGCAGGTTTAAAAGGCGGGGGGTGGGAGGGGAGGGAGAAACACAAGGTGGTGGGTGAAACCAGGAGGGGAAAGGGTGAAGCAAAGAGCTGGGAAGTTGATGGGTAAGCGAGATACAGGACTGGAGAAGGGAGTATCTAATGGGAGAGAAAAGGAGGTCATAGATCCTGGACTGCTGCGTACCTACATCTCCCTACTGGATGTCATGCTGAAGGCTATGAAGTCACACCTGTTTCCTGCTAAGGAGAAGAAGAAACCATCATTGGTATAGGGAAGGCCAAGAAATACATTCTGCTGCTCCTTATCTAGTTGCTGCATACGCTGTCATGGTTTCGTTGGATCAGGTTTCATTGAGTGTGGAATGAGCTGACAGATGAAGTTGTAAACGTGGGCTCACTTTTAATATTTAAGAAAAACTTGGACAGGTACATGGATGAGAGGTGTAAGGAGGGATATGAGCCAGGTGCAGGTCAGTGGGACTAGGCAGAAAAATGGTTTGGCACAGCCAAGAAAGGCCAAATGGCCGGTTTCTTTGCTGTAATGTTCTATGTTTCTACGGAAGGTAAATAAACAAAACTGACTGCAGAGAATGCAGGTGTTGCTTGATTTTTTTAGATACTGCTTTTGTGTTTGGAAAGGGCCTACCACTGTGGAGCATCAAATGCAGCAACCACACAAGCACTTACAAACCTAACTGAGGACATACATGACTTGAATGCAGTCTTCACTCAGTTACTTTGGCCTGCACTATCACTACTCACTAGTCGAAAGCAAAACTGTCAGATGCTCAGCGATGCTTTGCTTTCAGAGAATTGTGAGAAGACTGTGAATGGGATGCTGTTGAGAAGGAGAATGGTGGCAGGGGCTCTGATGAACACCCTTGTGTTTATTCACCCTCTCACCCATTCAGTCAGCAGTCCAGAGGTTCCCTCACGTATAAAGAGACTGGTTTGACTCTGAACAAGTGCAATTACAGCAGGCCTCGTGAGCATTCCAGATTTCAGAGGCGGTCAGCCAAGTGTTACACAAACATCGCAATAGGGATCTGCCACTACCCTGCAAAATGTAAGTGTGCATGCTCCATGCCCGTCCTCGAGGACGAGGAATAGTCAAGCTTTGCTCTTGTGGAATGCTGTGTACAGCTAAGTTCTCAGAACTTAAAGTAAGAAATATTGGTTGACATTGTGTTCTAGTCTGGAATAAATATGTTTTGGTGAGTGACTTGCAAGTGCCCTTTTGACCCACCTCAATTGCAGAAGTATGGGAGTTGGGAAAGTTATTTTGACTCTTTGCAGAACTGGTTTGTGTTAATGCAAGGTGGGGAGGGAAGGAGATTTTTATTTTGAAAAGTACTGTAAATGTCAGAGCAATAGATTGCTGCAGGCTTCGTAATCCTTGCAGCACTGGGGAAATCATAGGAACAATAAGAACTGTTTATCTTGCAGTGTTTTTACATCTTCCTCCTTCTCCTCTTTTGATGAACAGGCAGACTATTATTTAAATGGGGAAAGAATTCGAAGTTCTGAGATGCAACGAGACTTGGGAGTCCTCTTGCAGGATACCCTTAAGGTTAACCTCCAGGTTGAGTCAGTGGTGAAGAAGGTGAATGCACTGTTGGCATTCATTTCTAGATGAATAGAGCATAGGAGCAGGAATGTGATGTTGAGGCTTTATAAGGCACTGGTAAGACCTCACTTGGAGTACTGTGTGCAGTTTTGGGCTCCTTAGGATGTGCTGACATTGGAGAGGGTTCAGAGAAGATTCACAAGAATGGTTCCGGGAATGAGAGTGTTAACATATGAGGAACATTTGACTGCTCTTGGACTGTACTCCTTGGAGTTTAGAAGAATGAGGGCAGACCTCATAGCAAAATTTTGAATGTTGAAAGGCAATGACGGAGTGGATGTGGCAAAGTTGTTTCCCTTGGTGGGGGAGTCTAGTGAGAGAGGACATGACTTGATGATTGCAGGGCACCCATTCACCCATCTAGGTCCTGCACTCTTCTCACTGCTGCCATCAGGAAGGAGGTACAAGAGCCTTATGTCCCACATTGCCAGGTTTAGGAAAGTTTATTATCCTTTAGCTACGAGGGTCCTGAACCAGTGTGGATAACTGCACTCACCACAACACTGAAATGATTCCACAAGTTATGGACTCACTTGCAAGGACTGTACAATTCAAGATCTCAGTATTAATTATTCATTCATTCATTCATTCATTCATGTATCTACAAACATTTGTATTTATTTGTATTTGCTCTGTTTGTCTTCTCCTATACATTGGTACATTTGTTACTCATTGTATGCAGATTTTCATTGATACAATTGCATTTTTTGTTTAACTGTGTATGCCTGCAAAAAAATGAATCTCATGATAGTACATGGTGACAAATACATACTTTGACAATAAATTTACTTTGAAATTTGAATGTTTAATTTCAGAGAGCAAGGTGACGAAGAATGAGATTCTGGAGCCAAGTAGTAGCTCATTTCACTCTATTAATCACAAAAGCAGACTCATACCATGCACCTTTCAAAGAGCTTCTCCCAAACACACTCTCGTAAAAGTAGAGAAAAGTAGTTGTAATCGTCATTTGATATCAGTACTACACACCTGATGAAGTGTCTTCTTTTGGCCACAGAGAAGTCACAGCTGAGTAGAGGGAAGATTCACCAATGGATGTATATTCCTGGGTGAGTTGGTGGTAATTTGATAAATACATCTTCAGAGTCCACGTGGGAAACAGGTGAGTCACTGACCCAGCAAGCTAATCATTGCCCTCGTGAGGAGAAAGCGATATAGTTAGTCCCTTGGGAAAACAAAGCAAACTTACTGGACCACAAATTATGGAATGCCTCTAGCATATCCCTGAATGGAGCCCAAAGTCAAGTTGACAGCTGTTGACAGTTCTACAGTCACTGTAAATCATGGTCTCCAGCTCCAAACGCTGCATGTCTTGTTCCATTATTTCTTACCATCTGCTTTATTACCCAAAATATATTCTATCTATAGTGTTCAGCTGCATTAGGAAAATTATCCTCAGTACACTTTGTATTAGTGCATATGGTCTCCTGCATCCAGGACTTCACTGCTGTGCATAAATCTTTGTCCACCTTCGGAGAAAGCCATAGTTCTTTGCCGGAAGTTTCCAGTAGAAGGGACAGAGAATGAGAAGGCCTCTATCAAGCCCTCTGATGCTTCATGTTAAAGGGGAAATGGGAGAGTTCAAAACCAACAACCAGAAAGTGAGGTGCAAAAAGAAGGCTGGGAGAATCTTGGTAACTGCAGTGGATGGTATGTTCCTATCTACCAGAGCTTCAGGGTTGTGTTGGGCTCCTTTGACAAAGTGTCTCACTTACGTTTTAGAAGTAACTGTCTCTAAGGTGTGTGGACGCCTGGGTCATCCATGTGAAGACACCAGCAGAAATATGAGCAGAGTCAGACTGGGAATAGGATAATTGCAGAAGCAATGCTGCTTCAGCCGAAGCTGTGAAAGTTGGCCCCGGTATGTCGTATTTCCTCCACGTACAACATTTGACATAAATACACGTGATACGTGTTTTTCCATTTTGCTTTGATTGATCCAATGATAACCCCCTTCAGAATGGTGGCAATTTGAATTAAAAGAGCTTTGTGGAGGAATTGTGATGCATGACAAAAGATTACACGTAATGTGCATACGTCTGTACATTAGTGAAAAGAATTTTAAATAACAAGCCTTTGAATATAATTCAACCATTTTATTTCCCATGGAGCTATAAATGCCTGATCAGATATGATTGAAGAATTAATGTAAAGGTTTTATTTTTAGAGGCCATTGGTATCAGTTTCCCATGTTTTAAGAGAAAAATATCTGAAGGGTGAAAATTGTTTTACACTCTATTTTTGATAACTACAAATCCACAACGAAGTATAGAAAATAAATAGTATCTGAGAATTAGAAAAATGCAGTAAAACCAAAGCATTCAAACGTACAGTTCAGGCTGCATTGTGAACTGTGACAGTGAAGCCTTAGGTGCAGGTATCTGTAGTTTACACTTGAAGTATTTTCTTAAACAAAACAACATACCTTTAGTGTCCATCTTGCTATGGCACCATGTTTAGTCTGCTGTAGAATTTCAGGATTAACTTGTCACTCAAAACCTTTCAGTTGTGGAGCTGAAGGTGAAAAACAGCAAAGTTATTATCTAGTGAACAACAATGAATTAGCTTCATCTACACATGGGGACAAAGATTTAGGGAAGTAATGGGAAAATAGGATAGTTATTTAGAGGAACCAGTGAGCACCTGAAAGCTGAAAGGTTTCCTCACAATCTGGATCAAAGAAGGAAAAACTGTGCATGCTGTAACAAGTACTTGGAGAAAAATGAGTACTGAATATAAAGGTTTTGCAATAATTTGCTATCACTTCAAGTCTTCATTAATCTCCTCACATCCAATCTTACAGTTCTCCATAGCCTCTTCTACCTTACTAAAGCAGAGCTATCTGTGCATATTGACCCAAAGGGGCTTTAATTCAATTTGTTGCACCTTTTTAAGGAATCTGGTGAAGTAGCTAGACAAGTATTGCAGAGGCTTGGAATACCTATCCAAAACCTGGACTAATAACCTAGAGCCAAGTGCTTAAATTCCACCATGGAAAGCTATATAATTTAACTTCAAAATAATTAAATAACATGAAATTTCTTGAATCACTGACCAAGTTACTATCAAGTTGAGTCTGGCACTGTGGCTCAGAAGGGAAAAGAGGTGAAGAGGACTGCAGTAGTGATAGAAGATTCCATAGTTAGAGGAATAGAAACAAGATTTTGTGCATGTGATTGAAACACCCGTATAGTCTGTTACCTCCCAGGTACCAAGGTCAGAGATGTCTTGAATTGGGTCCACAGCGTTCTAAATGGGGAGGGTGAGCAGCCAGAAGTCTTGGTACATTTTGGCACCAATGACATAGGTATGAAAGCCAAGGATGTCCTGAAGAGAAAGTTTAGGGACCTTGTTAGAAATTAGAAAAGCAGGACTACAGAGTAGCAGATGAACGCATGGCTGATGAACTGGTGAGGAGGCAAGGGTTCAGATTTCTGGATCACGGGAATCTCTTCTAAGGAAGGTACGACCTGTGCAAAAGGGTCAGATGACACATGAACCCATGGGGGACCAATATCCTTATGGGCAGGTTTGTTAGAGCTATTAAGGAGGATTTAAACTAAATTAACAGGGAGATAGAAACCAGAATGATAGGGCTGAGGACGGGGCAGTTGGTTTACAAACAGAGGCAGTGTGATGAAAGACTATTAGCAAGGACAGGCTGATGAAATTGTAGTCAGTGGGATGAGTTGCAATGTAGAAGGGAGACAAAATCAAAAAGGGTGATGAATACAGGACTGAAGGTCTTATACTTGAATGCACGTAGCATGCGGAACAAGTTAGATGAACTTGTAGAACTGCTAGAAATTGCCAGTTGTGATGTTATGGGCTTCATTGAGTCACGGTTGAGGAAAGATTATATCTGGGAGCTTAACAAGTGGAGCAGACTCAATGGGCCAAAAGGCCTAAATCTGCTCCTATGTTATAAAACATATTATATCAAAAGGACAGTCAGGTAAGTACAAAAGGTCAGGTGGCTCTGTTGGTTAAAAATGATCAAATCTTTGGAAAGAAATGACATAGGATTGGAAGGTGTAGATTTCTTGTGGGTAGAGTTAAGAAACTGCAAAAGTAAAAATACCCTGAGGAGAGGTTTATACAGGCGTCCAAACAGTATCAAAGATGAGAACTACAAATTGCAACTGGAGGCCAAACAGGCATGTCAAAAGGGAAATTACAATAGATATGGGGAATTTCAATATGCCAGTAGATTGGGAAAATCAGGCTGGTGCTGGATCCCAAGAGGGGAAATTTTAGAGTTCCTAAAAGATGGCTTTTTGGAGCAGCTAGGGGATCAATTATCCTGGAATGGGTGCTGCACAATGAGCCACAATTGATTAGAGAGCTTAGAGATAAGTAATCCTTAGGAAGCAATGATCAGAGATAGAATTCACCCTGGAATTTGAGAGAGAGAAGCTAAAGTCAGATGCATCAGTACTGCAGTGGAGTAATGGGAATTAAAGAAACGTGAGACAGGAGCTGGCCAAAGTTGATTGTAAAGGGACTCTAGCAGGGATGACGGCAGAGCAGAAATGGCTGAACTTTCTGGGAGCAATTTGTAAAGTACAATAGATAGATCTCAAAGAAGAAGAAGTATTCTAAAAGAAGGTTCATACAACTGTGACTGACAAGGGAAGTCAAAGCCAACATAAAGCCAAGAGAGGGCATATAATAGAATAAAAATTAGTGGGGAATTAGAGGATTGGGAGTTAGAGAAGGCAACCAAAAAGTCAGAAAGAGGGAAAAGAAGGAATATGAAGTTAATCTAGTGAATAATAATAAAGAGGATACCAAAGTTTCTTCAGATATGTAAAGAGTAAAAGAGAGGAGAGAGTAGATATTGGACCGCTGGTAAATGACACTGGAGAGGTAGTAATGCAGGACAAGGAAGAGGCTTTCAAATTGCAGGGTGAATTCTATCGTATGATCACTGCCTCTTAAGGATTCCTAATTTAAGCTGTCTAATCAATTCTGGTTCATTGAATAAGTGTTATGCATCAGTCTTCACTGTTGAAGACACTCGCATGGAAGTTCAAGAGTGTCAGAAGGCTGAAGTGAGTGAAGATGCCATTACAACAAAGAACATACTTGGGAACTGAAAGGTCTGAAGGTAGATAAGTCACCTGGATCAGATGGTCTACACAACAGGGTTCTGAAAAAGGTGGCTGAAGAAATTGTGGAAATATTAGTAATGATCTTTCAAAAATCAATAGATTCTGGCATGGTTCTGGAGGAATGGTGTCATGGTCCAGATCAGTTCCCCTTTAAATTTAGTTAGGTTGCTATCCAGACCATTGACTCCTTGTTCCCTTCTAATTCCGTTCCACGTGTCCCTTGAGCTTGGCAATCAAGGTAATCTACCCTCGACCCAAACCGGCAGCTTATAAGCCCCTGGCTTTAGCCATTCGGGGCGAGAGTGTTAAGAAGCCTTTGCAAGTCACCACCGCTACGACAAGCCAAAGTGATCCAGCCTGCATCAGAGTACCAGCAATTCGCCTTCCTTCTCCACAGTGGGTCTGGGCAAGGACAATCTGCCAGTGGTGAGCTGAAGGCGGAGCCCTGACTCGACGTTCATGCCCATTGTCCGTGTCTACCCCTCGAAGCATCCCAGCTCGGTGCCTGAGTGGAAGGCGGAGTACCAGCTCAATGTTCATGCCAGTGTCTGTGTCTATCCTGCGAAGAAGAGTCCCAGCTCGATGCCTGATCTGAAGTAGGAGTCTTGGCTCAAGGTTCCTTGTCCTGGGCTTTGGTGTCCACGTTTCTGACTGTGGTGGATCAAGGTCCTAGTCCCCTAGTCCAGGGGTCTGCAACGATCCAGGTTCCCTATTCCTGGCTGCGGCGATCTATGGTGTCCACGTTTCTGGCTGTGGCAATCCATGGTGTCCATGTTTTCTGGCTGCGGTGAGTCAAGGTCCTAGTCTCCTAGTACAAGGTCCGCGATAGTCCCAGTCCCCAGGGTCCCTGTCATGGACGTGGCTGTCCATGTTCCCACTGCCCAAGTCCAAGGTCCGCGGCTGTCCATGTTCCCACTGTCCCAGTCATGGCCGCGGCTGTCCATGTTCCCACTGTCCCAGTCATGGCCGTGGCTGTCCATGTTCCCACTGTCCAAGTCATGGCCGTGGCTGTCCATGTTCCCACTGTCCCAGTCATGGCCGTGGCTGTCCATGTTCCCACTGTCCAAGTCCAAGGTCAGCGGCTGTCCATGTTCCCACTGTCCCAGTCATGGCCGTGGCTGTCCATGTTCCCACTGTCCCAGTCATGGCCGTGGCTGTCCATGTTCCCACTGTCCAAGTCATGGCCGTGGCAATCCCAGTTCCCTGTTTCCAAGTCCCTAGTCCCCTAGTCCGAGGTTCGTGTTCCTTTTTGTCCTCCTTGATTTCCCGATCTTCTGTGTAGTGAGTAATAAACACTATTTTATTGTACCTAAGAAAGACGTGTTTGTGTCCTGCATGTGGATCCTCTCCCAGCACCCTTGTTTGTCCCCACCTCGTGACAAATGGAAAATTTCAAATGTCACTACAAGAAGGAAGAAAGGCAATTATAGGCCAGTTAGTTTGACATCAGTGGCTGGGAAAATGTTGCAGTTGATTGTTAAGGATATGATTTCAGTGTATTTGGAAGCACATACTGAAATAGGCTGAGGTCAGCATGATTTCCTTAAGGGAAAATCTTGCTTGATAAATCTGTTGAAATTCTTTGAAGAAATAACAAGCAGCGTAGACGAAGTAGAATCGGTGGATGCTGTGTCCTTGGATTTTCAGAAGCCCTTTGACAAGGTGCATACACAAGGCTGCTTAGCAGGTTAAGAGCCTGTGAAATATACTAACATGAACTATTTTTAGTAGAGTATTTTCTAAATGGAGAAAAAAATCAAATCCAAGATGCAAAGGAACTTGAGAGTCCTTGTGCAGGATTCTCTAAAAGTTAATTTGCAGGTTGAATCTGTGATGTTGAAGGCAAATGCAACGTTAGCATTCATTTCCAGAGGACTGGAATATAAAAGCAGAGGTGGAATTTTGAGGCATTTAGACTTCCAATCAGGAATGAAAGGGTTATCATATGAGGTTGGATTGATGACCTCTTCTCACTGGAACTCAGAAGAATGGCAGGGGGGGGGGGGATCTAATTGAAACCCATCAAATGTTAAAAGGCCTTGAGAGAACGGATGTGGAGAAGGTGTTTCCTGTGGTGGGAGAGTTTAAGACCAGTGGATACAGCCTCAGAATAGAAGGACGTCCATTTAGAATGAAGATGAAGAGGAAGTCCTTTAACCACAGAATCTGTGGAATTCACTGACACAGGTGGCAGTTGAGGCTAAGTCTTTGGGTATATTTAAGGCAGGGTTTGATTGGTCAGGGCATGAAAGGATATGGGGTGAAGGCTGGAGATTGGGGCAGAAAGGAAAATGAATAACCCATGAAGAAATGGTGAAGTAGGCCTGATGAGCCAAATGCCCTAATTCTGCTCCTGTGTCTAATGTCTTAAGTTGTTATACATCCATTGGGTTCATAAAGTTCCTTGAAGAAGGAAATCAATGAAGTTCTCCTTGTCTGCTTTAAATGTAACTGTTCTATGAAGTGGCTGAGAAAACCTTTCAGCTGTATGAAAACTATTAATTCACAAACAAGAATAAAATATAATGGATGATCTGGTATCAAACAGGACACTAAACTTGGTCCTATAAACTCATTCCAGTTCAGTGTAACTGGTAAAGTCCACCATGAAGGACAAGTTCAGCAGGTGCATGAGAAAACCACAATCTACAGTTAACTTTTGCTGCTTTGGAGAGCTATCATGGCTGAGATCAAATACAAGATTTCCCTCTGCAACAATACTGTGGGGATACTTTCATCAGAGTCATACTGGGTACACCTTCACCGGTTGAAAGACTGCAGTCGGTGAAGATGAACTGCCTTCACAAATACAAATGGGAATATATGTAAATGGTCAGAAGCTCCTTTATAGGTTCACCAGTACACCTGCTCATTAGTGCAAATATCTAATCAGACAATCATGTAGTGAATTGAATTGAATTGAATTGAACTGACTTTATTTCTTAAATCCTTCACATACATGAGGAGTAAAAATCTTTGCATTTTGTCTCCATCTAAATGTGTAATGTGCAATCATAGTAATTTATAATAAATAGAACAGTCAATGTAACATAGAAATGCACTCCAATCAGTGTGAGCTAACCAGTCTGATGGCCTGGGGGAAGAAGCTGTCCCGGAGCCTGTTGGTCCTGGCTTTTATGCTGCGGTACTGTTTTCCAGATGGTAGCAGCTGGAATAAATTGTGGTTGGGGTGACTCAGGTCTCCAATGATCCTTTAGACCCTTTTTACACATGTAGCAGCAACTCACTATATAAAAACATACAGGCATGGTCAGGAGGTTCAGTTGTTGTTCAGACAAAACAGCAGAATGACGAAGAAATATGATCCAAGTGACTTTGACTGTGAGATGATTGTTGGTGTCAGAAGGGGTGGTTTGAATTTTTCAGAAAATGCTGATCTTTTAGGATTATCAGGCACCACAGTCTCTAGAGTGACAGAGAATGGTGTGAAAAACAAAAAATACCCAGTGAACCGTAGTTCTGTGGGCAAATATGCCTTGTTAATGAGACAGGTCAGAGAAGAATACCAGACTTATCCAAGCTGACTTGAAGATAACAGTAACTCAAACAGCCACACATTACAACAGAGGCATGCAGAAGAGAATCCCTGTGCATCGAACCTGGAAGTAGATAGGCTACAGCAGAAGACCACACCGGCTTCCCTCCTGTACCTAACAAAGGGGGTATTGATTACACACACACACACACACACACACCACCACCACCACCACCACCACCACCACCCAATATATATGATTTAGAACTTAAATCCAGATGCCATAAATGATGAAAATGTTACAGATTTAAATAAGCAAATTTGACATGCTCAGTTTGGTCATGCACTGTTAGGTTTATGAAGCACTTTTCACAGTTTTTTAGCACAACAGTGGCTACATTTCATTAGGAGTTTGAGGAGAATTGGAATGTCATCAAAGACACTTACAACTGAATGTAACAAATTATTCCAACACTGAATGAGTAAAAATTCTCAATAACATTAGCCCAAAGCAGATTGTAAAAAAGATAGGCATTTATTGTAGACCATACTCAACTCCCATTATTGGCAAGTTGTGATTGTTCAATTATGTTTTCATTTGTTAAAAGATCACACATTTTGTTCATTCCTTCAGAAATAATGGTTTTGCTTGTATGCGAATGAAGCCAGGAATTTTTAAAATCCTTTTTATCTTTCTGCACCAGAGCATCACCAGTGCGAAAGAATGTTTCAGAAGAATGTGGCTCCACTATGCATGACATTTTGTGAAATTTACACAGTGTGTTTTCAAAACAATATCTTGCAAAGCAAGTTTTTACATTTGACAACACCATCTCTGGTGAAATTATTTGCAAATGAGTTAATTCTTTAAAAATGTCTCACAGGCTGCATTTGTTTGAGAGAGTATTCACTGCCACCAGCTGAGATAACATTTTCAAAGTTTTCATGCCCAGAAAATACAAACTGTAAAATGCTGGCATGCAGAGAACCAGTTCTTCCTTTTTCAAGACTGTGCGGGAATGATTTCCTTACATGCATGATGTGCAAGGGTGTACAAGGAATTGTGCAAGTAAAAGGGGGACACTTCGTCTGTCAACACTCTTATGTCCAGTACCTTTTGGCAATTTCAATTCAGATGGTGTGCAGATATATGTTCTTAAAGGGGCAGTCTTCAAAAGGAACCAATACTTCAAGCTGCTGGTCTGAAATGATTTATACTTAATGAGAGTGATAGGCCTTCACATGAGAGCAGTTTCCCCACTTCCTGATGAGTGAGTGGACAGCAAATGCTATCCCCAAAAAAAACTAAAACATTGAAGTGTTCAGACAATAGAAGAAGATTTTAAGGTCATCTTTACTGACAGGTCCTCCAAGAATGGCTCAAGGGAGAGCTACCCATTTAACTTTAATCAATAATCCTATTGCCGCCTGCTTTTTTTGAGCAGACCAGGAGCCATTTAAAAACAACAAATCTCATTGGGAGTGAGATTTATTTGAGCCAATAAAAAGAGGCGAGGTGTAAGTGGAGTGGTGATTGTGGGAATGACCATTGTTGGAGTGGACTAGGTTTAAAGTGAGAGGCTTTGGCTCAACAGTCTTTGGGTGAGAACAGACAGAAGCTAAAGGTGCTTCTGAGTCCTGTGGAAGTATTTGTTTTGATTGTGGAACATAATCTTGAAAAGTAAGAGCCAAAGGTATAATAAGCTCAGTGAAAGCAGACTAAGTCAGTGATCTAGGTGAGAGCCAAACTCAAAGATTTCAATGAAAAGGCACAGGTATAAGCACATTCATAACTTTTTTTGTTGTCTGTAAACCCTTAGTCATTAATTCAGAGTAGGTAGGGGAGTAGTTAAGGCAGCGGAATGCTCGTCCTGTAGGACGTGGGATTTCAGGGTATTCTATAGAGAGTGCACCTGGCTCCAGCTCCTCTCTGACCTGTTCAAGGAGATGAAGATGAGCGAGATGTACTCCAGACCATCCGGGAGGCTGAAAATCCAAGTGGCTCACAGAACAAGCTTTTTCTGAGGTGGTCACACTCATTAGTGCAGCCCTCAGGTAATAGCTGAGAGACTACTGGGAGAGGTAAGGTGAGAAAGCAGTCAATGCAGGGTTTCCTCTGTGACCATTCCCTTCAGCAAGTATAATCCTTTGGATACTGCTGGGGCTATTGATCTATCAGGGCACAGCCTTAGCAGGCTGGTGGCAATTAGGCCAGCTCTGAAGCTCAGCAAGGAAGGGCAAAGTCAGGCAGAGTGATAGTGATAGGAGATTCAATTGCAAGGGGTTCGAACAAGAGATTCTGTGGCCAGAATGGTGAGTCTGTTCCCTAGGTGTTAGGGTTCAGGATGTCTCAGAGTGGTTGTAGAATATCCTCAGGGGAGCAGTCTTGGTATATATTGGCACCAAGGGGAAGAGTTCCTGTGCAATGAGCATAGGGAACTAGGAAAGTGGTTGAGAAGCAGGACCTCCAAGGAGGTAATCTCTCAATTACTCTCAGAGATTCGTACTAATCAGGCTAGGAGTAGAACGATAGTACAGATGAAAGACTGAATGAGGAACTGCTGAAGGGGGAAGGATTTCAGATTCTTGAATCATTGAAAATTCTTCAGGTTTTTTTATAATTTGTTCTTACAAAAGCAGAATATTAGGTGAATCCAGGAGAGTTTCTTAAATCAATATGTAAATAGTACAACAAGAGAAGGGCTTGTATTGGACCTGGTGTCAAGTAAGGAGCCTTCAGTGGGTGGGCTATTAGGGAACAGTGAGCATAACTCCTTAAGTTTTAAGTTTTAAGTTAGTTATAGATAAGAATAAGCATGAACCTTGGGATAAGGGAGAGTTTTAAATTGGAGCAGAGCAAAATACAAGAAAATTAGGCAGGAGCTCGGGAGAGTTACTGGGGAACAGCTGTTTTTTGTCAAGTCCACATCTGACATGTGGAGCATGTTTAAAGACCAACTGCAGGACAGGTATGTTCCAGTCAGAAGGAAGAATAAGAATGGCAAGGTAAGAGAACCTTGGATATCGAGAGAGGTGATGACTTTAGAAGAAAAAGGTGATGACTTTAGAGAAGTATGCAGAAGAAACTAGAATCAAACAAAGCACTGGAGGCTTATAAAGAAGCCAGACAAAACTCAAGAAGGGAATTAGAAAAGGCAAGAGGGGTCATGAAAGCTTCTTAGCAAGTAAGATTACAGAGAATGCAGAAAGCATTCTATACATACTTCAAGAGCAAAAGGATAACTAGGGAGAAGTTAGGACCACATAAGCATAAACACGGGAACTTCTGTTTGTATGCGGAAGATGTGGGTGAGGTCCTTACTGAGTACTTTACATCAGTATTTACCAAGGAAAAGGGTATGGAGGATAGGGAGATCAGTACCAAACTTATTGATATGCTAGGACATTTCAAAGTAAAGGAGGAGGTAGTGTTGGGTCTCTTAAAGAGCATTAAGGTGGATAGGACCCAAGGGTTGATTAGATATACCCCAGGATATTGAGAGAGGCAAGAGAACAAATTACCGGGGCCTTGACCAATAACTTTGTGTCCCTGCTAGTCACAGGTGAGGTTCTGGAGGACTGGTGAGTAGTTAATGTTGTTCCATTATTCAAGAAAGGAACCAGGGATAATCCTGGAAATTATAGACTAATGAGTTTACATCAGTGGTAGGAACGTTACTAGGGAAAATTCTTAGGGATAGGATTCATGAGCACTTGGAAAACTACAGCCTAATTAGGGAGAGCCAGCATGGTGTTATGCAGAACAAGACATGTTTTACTAAACTCATTGAGTTTTTTGATGAGGTGACAACAGTGATTAATGAAGGTAGAGCTCTAGATGTTGTCTACATGGATTTTAATAAAGCGTATGACATGGTTCCTCATGGGAAGTTCATCCAGAAGATTAAGATGCATGGGATCCATGGTGAGTTTGTAATTTGGATTCACAATTGGCTTGTCTATAGAAGACAGAGGGTAGTGGTTGAAGAATCCTGTTATGTTTGGAGGTCTGTGATTAGTGGTGTTCTGCAGTGATCAGTACCAGGTCCTCTGCTGTTTGTGATGCAGATAAATGACCTGGATGAAGATGTAGATGGGTAAGTTAGTTAGTTTGCAGATGCTATATAGATTGGTGTGGTCATGGATAGCATAGAAAACTGGCAAAGAATACAGTGGGATATTCTTGTTTACATTAACAGTGCTGGTCAAGAGGGTTGAGAGCTTCAAGGTCCTCAGAGTGAACATCACCAATAGCCTGTCCTGGTCCAACCACATGGATGCCAAAGCCAAGAAAGTACACCAACACCTCCCACTTCTTCATTAGGCCAAAGAAATAGGGCAAATACCCTTTGATCCTCGCCAATTTTTACCAATGCACCACAGAAAGTATCATATCTGGATGCATCAGGTCTTGGTATGGCAACTGTTCTGCCCAAGACTGCAGGAAACTACAGGGATGTGTGGATACACCCCAGTACATCACAGAAACCAGACTTTCCTCTATACACTCTGTCTACTGTCTACACTAAAGCCTCAGTAGAGTAGACTTCATAATCAAAGACACCATTCACCCCAGACATTCTCTCTTCTCCCCCCCTCCCATTGGGCAGAAAATACAAATACAAAAGCCTGTAAGCATGTACCACCAGGCTTGAGGGTAGTATCTATCTCACCATTATAAGACCCTGGCCTGATAAAGTAGACTCTTGAACTCACAATATATTTTATTATAGTCTTATACTCTCGTGTCTGCCTACACTGCACGTTGTCTGTAATCGTAACACTTTATTTTCCATTCTACTATTTTTTTCTCATAGTACCTCAATGCACTCTTGTAATGAATTAATCTGTATGAAAAGTATGCAAGACCAGTTTCCCACAGTTCTTCAATATATGTGACAATAAATTGACATTCAACCAATTTAATGATCTATCAGTTTAAATACAAAGTAAAGAATGTAGCAGAGATCAAATTGAAGAGAAAACACGAAGAAAGCTAAAAAAGCAGATAAACATTTCTGTAGTCATTCTGTTCATGGGATCTAAGCATATTTGTAGCCATTACGTATTGTCCCCAGTGCAATTAGCTTAAAGAACTATTTCAGTGGGTAGTTAAATGAGAACAACATTGGTGAGACTTAAGTCAAATATGAACAACATAACTAGTGGAAGCTGCTTATCTATCATGAAGGAGGTTGCAGAGAAACGTGTGGGATGATTCTTAGGCACCTCTGAACCGATATGCCCTCTATCTTGCCCTTGGCAATCTGGCCATGAGTGTTCAGAGCCAGGTCTGGATAACTGATTAGAAAAGCAAGGGCACAGGCAGCATTTTGCTCCTGTTTAAATGGGCATTGATTATTTGAACATCGCAAACTAATTACACATTTTTAGTGCTATCTGGTTTCATTTCCCCAGATGTTTACTGATGCTACTTGATAATATTTACATAGAAATGGCAAATTGCTAAAATTCCAGAATCTATATTAACCTTTCGATTCATAAATCAGAGTTCGACCAACAAATTCAGGCCTCCATTTGCAGGGTGTCCTCCATCCAGCTTGTTCACATGGATTTAAAAGCAGAATGAAACGTAGTTGGTCCTTCTCCATTTTTACCACTTGTTTTCCTAAAATCTCAGTTTGCACATTTGTAAATTCCAACCCAGAGAGAAAAGGAAATGTTTATCTGCCTCATATTCTGTCAAATGTTCACATTGAGTCTGCAGTGTGGCAAGATCATTGGACGTGCTGTGTTTTTAAACATTCTGTTCGTGCATGTCAATCTTATTATGAATGTTTAGAGCATTCACTTGCAATCAATAGTACTGCATTTGTAAAGTGTAAATGCCAATGAATTAATTTTGAATGTAAAGTACTTTGAATGTGACTGACTTTTCCTTTTCTCTCTTCTGTAATTTTGAAGTAGGAACAATGACCTTACCTAAAGTTTTCATGTTACATTTGATCTTAATAAAGACAAACTTGATGTGGGTTTACACTAGACCATTTTATTATTGAACTGGTCCTCAACCTGAGCCCATGCCACCCACTCACCATCGTCACTTCTAGCTCTGGGTGAACCATTTGCATTGCCCACTGGGAACTGAATTTCTTTATTAAACTCATTTCTTTATTATACTTCCCCCTTTAAAGCAAATACTGTGTCCTCATAAACTTGCAAGGAGCAATAATCCTTTCCAACAAAGATATCTACTTTCCATAGCCCATCTCTTTTCATTTTTTTTTCGAATATTCAACTTCAATTGTAATGAACAACTACAGTCCCTATCCTCTCATCAACTTTCAATCAGTCTCTGAGGTGGCTTGATGATCCTTTTTTATCTTCTATTTGTTTCCATAGGTGTATTTCTTGCCTGTGCTGCATTAGTATTCTTTCTGAGAACAACATGTTTATTTTTGACATCTGCTATCCTCTTTGGTGTGCTGACAGATGACGCATCACAGCTTTGGGTTGGATATTGTGGTCATAGATCTACACGGTTCCTTCTCTGAGGAGTCCCTCACTCCATCAGGATCTGGTAGGAATGTGGAGCTACTTCCTCTTGCACATAGCCTTGCATGGATCATGTGCCAGAATCATGATCTCGGATTCGCACTTTATCTCCAAGCTTTAGGTCTGGTAGGTTTTTTTGCATCTTGACGTGATGCAGTTTCTGTTTTCCTTTCCCTTTCTCTTTAGCCATTTTGACCATGTGTGCTCCTTTATGTGTCAACAGGCTTTCATGCACTGTAAGGTCAGTGTGTCTGCATCGACCCACCAGCATTTGGGCTGGTGAAAGGCCATTCTGCAGTGGCACACTTCTGTAAATCATCAGACTTCTGTGAAAATCCTATCATCCATCTTGCGCTTTCCTCATGAGCCCCTTCACTACCTTGACTGAACTCACTGCTAAGCAATTAGATTTTGGGAGATGTGAGCTTGAAGTTTTATGTCAGAACCCCCCAATCTTTGGCAAAGGACCTCAAAGTTGTGGTCCATTGCCTGATAATACTTCACATGAAACTCCATGCCTCACAAATAAACCTTTCAGGAAGGTGATGATTAGCTTGCTGGATGTTGATTGCAGTGTTGCTACCTCTGGGTAATTGGAAAAGTAGTCCACTACAACAATATGGCTCCTCCCATAATAATCTAACAAACCCACTCCAACTTTGAAGTGCAGTCTATCTGGTACAGGGTGTATTGTAAATGGTTCTACTTGCTGCTTTGGTCTGTAGGTAAGGCATTCTTCACAGGAAGCAGTGGTCTTGCTAATGTCTTGATTTATTCTTGACCTTTATCACTTCACAAGCTCTATGTTTACATTTTTCCTCACCAAGATTTACTTCATGGATCTTCTGCAGCATTTCCTTGTGTAGCGACACTGGAATCAAGAAACTTTTGAAGACCATGTCTTTAACTACTTGTAGTTCAGTTCTGCATACCCAATAATCCTGAATACACTTGGGCAGTCATTATTAGCCGCTGGCCAACCTTTCCATATTGTATGTTGTACTTTCATTGTTTCATTTGTCCCTGCTTCCGTCCTAATCTTCCCTGTTCTATCAGGGAATACTGGACTGTAAGTGACAATTATGTTAACATAGGGCTGTAAATCTGCATTAACCTCTTTCTTGTCAACTGCTTGAGACAGTGCACCAGCAGCAAACATATAGTTTCCTGGTGTATAGATCATCTCCACATTATACTTCTGCAGTCTTATCAACGTGTGCTGTATCCTCATGGATCAATCATTCAGTGGTTTGGAGATAGTTGAGACCAATGGTTTCTGGTCAGTCTCCACTTCAAAGCTTGTCCATAGATTTATTAATGGAACCCTTCGCATGTATATGTGCTAGCAAGAAGCTCTTTCTTTATCTGTGCATAGTTGGTTTCCACTCTTGCTAAAGCCCTTGATGCATAGGCTGCTGGTTGCCGTGTGTCATCATGTTACTACAGTAGTACTGCTCTAAGTCCATTCTGAGACACATCACTGAGATCCTAGTAGATCTTTCCGGATCATAAAACTTCAGCACGGGCTCTTCAGTTATGATTATTTTCGGAGTTCGGAAACAGTCTTCTTCTCGTGAAACAAATGTCACTCCACTCTTTAAGAAAGGAGGAAGGCAGCAGAAAATAAATTATTGACCAGTTAGCCTGATCTCAGTGATTGGGAAGATGTTGGAGTCAATAGTTAAGGTGAGGTGATGCAGTTTTTGATGACACAGGACAAGATAGGACAAGGTCAGAATAGTTTCCTTCAGGAAAAATCTTTCCTGACAAACCTGTTGGAAATCTTTGAGGAGATTACATGTAGGATAGATAAAGGGGATGTGGTAGATGTTGTATATTTGGACTTCCAGAAAGCCTTTGACCATGTACCACACATGAGGCTGCTTACCAAGTTAAGAGCCCATTCTACTACAGGAAAGTTACTGGCATGGTTAAAATAATTGGCAGCGAGTGGGAATAAAAGGATCCTTTTCTGTTTGGCTGCCGTTCGTTCTGCAGGGGCCAGTCTTGGGACCACTTCTTTCTCTGCTATATATCAATGATTTAGATGATGGAATAGATGGTTTTGTTGCCAAGTTTGCAGATGATATAAAGATTGATATGAAGATTTTCCCTCGCAGGAGGAAACAGGTAGGCTGCAGAAGGACTTAGACAGGTTAAGAGAATGGGCAAGAGAGTGGCAAATGAAATACAATGTTGGAAAATGCATGGTCATGCACTTTGGTAGTAGAAATAAATGTACAGACTATTTTCTAAATGGGGAGAAAATCCAAAAATCTGAGATGCAAAGGGACTTGGGAGTCCTTATGAAGAACACTCTAGAGGTTAACTTGCAGGTAGAGTCAGTGGTGAGGAAGGCAAATGCAATATAAGCATTTATTTCAAGAGGTCTACAATACAAGAGCAAGGGGTGATTCTGAGGCTTTATAAGGGACTGGAGAGGACTCACCTCAAGTACTTTGAACAGTTTTGGGCTCCTCACATAAGAAAAGGTGTGCTGGCATTGGAGAGGGTTCAGAGGAGGTTCACAAGGATGATTCTGTGAATGAAAGGGTTATCACTTGAGGAATGTTTGATGGCTCTGGGCCAGTACCCACTAGAATTTAGAAGAATGGGGGTCAGGGAGATTCTCATTGAAACCTTTCAAATGTTGAAAGGCATATACAGAGTAGATGTCGGAAGGATGTTTCCCATGGTGGGTGAGTCTAGAACAAAAGGGCACAGCCTCACTATAGAGGGGAATCCATTTAAAACAGTCATGTATAGAAATTTCTTTAGCCAGAGGGTGGTGAATTTGTGGAATTTGTTACCACAGGCAGCTATAGAGACCAGGTCATTAGGGGTATTTAAGGCAGAGCTTGATAGGTTCTTGATTACACACAGCATCAAAGGCTGGGGAGTGGGGCTGAAGAGGGGGGAAAGGATCAGCCATTTTACTAGAATGTTACCTGGGTTTCAGCACCTAAGCTACAGTGAAAGGCTGAACAAGTTAGGTCTTCATTCTTTGGAGCGTAGAAGGTTGAGGGGGGATTTGATAGAGGTATTTAAAATAATGAGGGGGATCGATCAAGTTGACGTGGATAGGCTTTTTCCATTCAGAGTAGGGGAGATTCAAACAAGAGGACATGATTTGAGAGTTAGCGGGCAAAAGTTTAAGGGTAACACGAGGGGGAATTTCTTTACTCAGAGAGTGGTAGCTGTGTGGAATGAGCTTCCAGTAGAAGTGGTAGAGGCAGGTTCAGTGTTGTCATTTAAAGTAAAATTGGATAGGTATATGGACAGGAAAGGAATGGAGGGTTATGGGCTGAGTGCGGGCCAGTGAGACTAGGTGAGTGTAAGCATCGGCATGGACTAGAAGGGCCGAGATGGCCTGTTTCCGTGCTGTAATTGTTATGTGGTTATATAGTTATATGATTAAATAGCAGAGCAGACTGGATGGGCCAAATGGCCTAATTCTGTTCCCATGGCTTATGGTCTTATTGTCTTAAGTCAAATCCACTGATTTCGCTGCTTAAGGAGTAACCTAAGTGGTGCTGACACAATTGACAATCAAGAGATGAACTTAGCCAGCTAAGTCATCAACCACTTGAAACTTCCTCTTTGTTTTGGGGTCTCTCCATGTTTTCATTGGCTGATGTCTTTCTTGGGTCAGGCTTCATTCCCTCTTCAGATATGACATCTCCTACGAAGATCAGTGACTTAACACCAAACTCATATTTCTCTTTATTTAACTTCAAATTGACTTCCCATGTCACGTCTCAGTCGTGCATCATGCTCATCCTTGGTGGACCCCAGACAATGATGTCATCCATCATGGTCTTGACGCCAGGTAGGCCCTCAAAGATCATGTGGATGGCTTTATGATAGACATCTGGTGTGTAGAGAACCCCATATGGTAGCTGAAGAATGCAATATCTTCCCTGTGGAAGATACCTCATCAAACTTCATCTGCCAAAACCCAAATGATGTGTTGAGCTAACTAAACCTATTGACACCTGCAAACTGAGGCATGATCTCCTCCCATGTAGGTAATTTAAAATGCTCTCTCTTGATGGCTTTATTGAGATCTCTTGGGTGTAGACTTATCTGTAATGCTTCATTTTCCTTTTGCACAATGACCAGATCTGTTGGCTCTTCAGTTTTCTGTATGAGGTTTGTCCATTCCATGCATGCTAGTTCTTGTTTAAGATTGTCTCTAAATGAAGATGGAACTTTCCTGCATGCATGGACAACAGGAGCCACTGTCTCATCTATATGAATTTTGTGTACACCAGGTAATTATCCTAGTCCCTCAAAGAGATCTGTGTAATCTTCCATGAGTGGTGGAATGTTCTCTCCAGTATAGCTTATCACTTGTAACTTGGTAAATCTTTCTGTTTACTGTGAGAATCTTGCAATCATCCATGGATAACAGATTCATCTTGTCTCTGACTGCAAGCTTGAATGGAATTACCATCTCATTCACAGTCATTGGAGCAATCTATTCAGCTTTTCCAACACCAGCAATCTGTAGATATTCCATAAAGACTTTGTCCATTTCCTCGTCAACTGTGTGCACCTTACTCTTGGTAGTCCCAGCTTTGCAGGGACTACAAAATGATTCTTCTTCCCACAATTATTGCAGGATCTTCCATAAGCAGGATATGTCTTTGGAATGAGATTACCTCCTCATTTGCTGTTTGAGCCTTCCTCTTGGCTTTGCCGATGTTTTGGGAAACACTTTGTACACTGCTCCTCTCTATTCACAGCATTGTGTCTGCACTGCGCAGCTCCTTAGCTTGTGCTAGTGTGGCCACTGCGGCCCTACACAAATTCACAGCCTTTTCCAGTGTCATTTTTTTTTTCACATAGCAACCTTTCTCCAAGTCCATCATCTGAAATTCTGTCTCTAACTAGGGAGTTTCTCAAATCTCCAAAGTCACAGCACTTACTCAGTGTGTAAAGCTGAGTTAAGTATTGGTCAAAACTAACACTTTGTTTCTGGTCACAGGGATAAAAAACATCTTTCAAATGTGATATTTTTATTTTGGACAAAATATTCCTCAAATTCTTTCATCAGAGTGTCCAACATATAAGCTGTCTCATCAATTTGATAGCTATTATAGATGCCCAAAGCATCTTCAACAATTACTTGCAGAAAAATGGATGCTTTCAACTTTTCATCCGTTCCCTCCCCCCACCACTCAGCTAGCAGCTAAGTATAAACTGAATTGCTATTTGAAGCATTTCCAGTTATGTTGAATTGCTGATAAACCCCGTATGTGTAGGAGGACTCAGCTTATCTGTGACGAGAAGTTTCAGCCTCTTACCTAGATTTCTCTTGGTGAATTATGTGACTGCTTCTGGAACAATGTTCTCTCTCACCTTGCTTGCCCGTTTCTCTGCGTCACTTGCTGCTAGCACTTTTTGTACTCATGCAGTCTCTTTCTCAGTGGAACTTGGTATCATTCACTCGCCATGTTTAGACCTCACACTGACTTCTGACACCATGTTGTGTTTGTTCCTAATAAACACAGACTTGGTGTAGGTTTGCACTAGAAGATTTTATTACTGACATGGTGCTCAAACTGAACGTGTGTCAGTCATTCACCATTGTCACTTCCGGTTCTGGATGAACTGCTTGCATTGCCCACTGGGATCTGAAGTTATTTCTTATGCACAGATAATAACACATTATGGAAATACTTTGAAGTTTTAGTGAATTCAAAAGTATACACTGTCAGTTCTTGTTGGAAGAGGAAGTCTGTTATAAATAGACACAAGTCATCATGATCAAGCAAATTCAAGGCTGGAAAAGCCTAGCTTGCAAAAGCTCTTTAACCCAGCAGGCTAAACTTCATTCATCTTTTCTCATGCACTGCTTCATCTGTCTACTATTGCCTGCATTTTCTGTTATTTCATTTTTCTAGCATCTGCAGACTTTTTTTTACCTTTTATCAGGGAATTAAGAGACTAATCGGGAGTTGTGAATACCTATAACCTATGAGTTGATTTATAATGCTTTCCTTTGTTTTACACCAAAAGCTGTCCCATTTATTTTGAGAATTCACTGAACTCGATCATAAATTAATCATTAAACATGTCACATAAATTTAAACCTGCTAATTTATATTATAAGCACCTTTTAAAAGGTTATTGTGGGTAGACAGGAATGCAGAGTTGAGGTTACATTCAGATCAGCCATGAGTTTATGTAATGGAGGAGCAAGCTTACTGTATGTCCTATTGGCCTGCTCCTGCTCCTATAAAGACTACACATATTCCCTATGGTCTGGAAGGAGAATGATTGAAACTATTAGGTCTAAAAGCTTCAAATGTAATTTAAAAATTATATTCTTATTTTCCTTTTCTCTCTTTTGTCTCTTTACTACTCTTTGCTTGATTTATCACTCTACATCACCTAATTTTCTCCTCTATATCTTTATTGCACCTTTAATGTCACTGGCTAAGTGGATGTCAATGTTCACCTCTATCCTAGATGCCCTGATAACAAAGCAATTATCAGCAACCTATAACACACTTTCAAGATGATGGGTTCAGGGAAAGGCTAACTTGGAGAACGTGCCTTGAAATGCCCAGCTCTAGCAAGTTCTAGTTCAATGTAATCCATATTTTTTATTGAAGTAAACAACAAGTGTATACACTATAGGGTATGGACAATTACATTATTGTGGTGATAGGAAGAGGATATGTTGCAGCTTTGTGGATTTTTCCTTCTGAATTGATGAAGTGAATCATTTGCTCTACTGAAACAATTTGTCTACACTATTAACAGCTTCTGCTCCAATCACCAGTTCACAGAACATACAACATAGAAATCTACAGCACATTAAAGGCCTTTCAGCCCACTAAGTTGTGTTGACCATGTAACCTACTCTAGAAACTGCCTAGAATTTCCCTACCGCATAGCCCTCTATTTTTCTAAGCTCCATGTACCTATCTAAGAGTAGCTTAAAAGACCCTGTTGTATCCACATCTATCACCATCACTGGCAGTGCATTCCATGCACCCACCAACCTCTGTGTGAAAAACTTACCTCTCAAGTCCCCCATGTACCTACTCCCAAGCACCTTATAACTATGCCCCCTTGTGTTAGCCATTTCAGCCCTGGAAAAAAGCCTCTGACTAACCACATGCTCAATGCCTCTTATCATCTTATATACCTCCATCAGGTCAGCTTTCATCCTCCATCACTCCAAGGAGAAAAGGCCAAGTTCACTGAACCTATTCTCATAAGGCATGCTCTCCAATCCCAGCAACATTTGCACTCTCTCTAGTATCCACATCCTTCTTGTATTGAGGTGACCAGAACTGAACACAATACTCCAAATGAGGTCTAACTAAGGTCTTAAATAGCTGAAACGTTACCTCATGGCTCTTGAACTCAATCCCACATTTGATACAGGCCAACATGCTATATGCCTTCTTAATAACACTATCAACCTGCACAGTAGCTTTGAGTGTCCCATGTACGTGGACCCTAAAATCTCTCTGATCCTCCACACTTCCAAGAGTCGTACCATTAATATTATATTTTATCTTCAAATTTGACCTACCAAAATGAATCACTTATCTGGTTTGAACTCCGCTTGCCACTTGTCAGCCCAGTTCTGCACCCTATAAATGTCCTGCTGTAACTTCTGACACCCTCCCGACTATCCACAACGCCCTCAACCTTGGTGTCATCAGCAAACTTACTAACCCACCTTTCTACTTCCTCATCCAGGTAATTTATAAAAATCACAAAGAGGTGGGATCCCAGAACAGATCCCTGTGGAACACCACTGGTCACCAACCTCCACACAGAATATGAACCATCTACAACCACCCTTTGCCTTCTGTGGGTGAGCCAATTCTGGATCCACAAAGCAAGGTTTCCTTGGATCAAATGCTTCCTTACTTTCTGAATGAGCCTTGCATGGGGAACCTTATCAAATGCCTTACTGAAATCCATACATCCACTGCTCTACTTTCATCAATGTGTTTTGTTACCTCCTCAAAAAATTCAATCAGGCTCATAAGGCCTTTGACAAAGCCATGCTGACTATCCCTAATCAGATTATGTCTCTCCAAATGCTCATAAATCCTGCCTCTCAGAATCTTCTCCAACAACTTGCCCACCACTGAAGTAAGAGTCACTGGTCTATAATTTCTTGGGCTATCTCTCCTTGAACAAGGGACCAACATTTGAAACCCTCCAATCCTCTGGTACTTCTCCCATCCCTATTGATGATGCAAAGATCATCATCAGATGCTCAGCAATATCTTCCCTCACTTCCCACAGTAGCCTGGGGTATATCTCATCTGGGTCCGTTGACTAATCTAACTTAGTAACTTTCAAAAGCTGCAGCACATCCTCTTTCTCGATGTCTATATGCTGAAGTGTTTCAGTCCACTGTACATCATTCCCACAATTGCCAAGGTCCTTTTACCTGTTGAATACTGAAGCAAAGTATTCATTAAGTACCTTCACTACCTCTTCCATCTCCATGCACACATTTCCACTACAGGTTTCCCCCGCTATCCGAAGGTAGAGCGTTCCTAAAAAACCGCTTTTAAGCCAAAATGTCATAAAGCAAAGAAGTAATTACCATTAATTTATATGGAAAATTTTTTTGAGCATTCCCAGACCCAAAAAATAACCTACCAAATCATACCAAATAACACATAAAACCTAAACTAACACGAACATATAGTAAAAGCAGAAATGATATGATAAATATACAGCCTATATAAAGTAGGAATATTGAATGTACTGTGTAGTTTCACTTATTAAATTCGGGAAGACAGCGAGCTGAAATTGATCTGGAGAAAAAAAATTGGCACGTTCACGCATGCACACACAACTGCCCGCACAAGACTTCACGGTCATGGTAGTCTTTCTTGAGGTAAACACACATATAAAGCAGGCATCTTTTTTTTCATAAAAGTGACAATCCTCTTTGGTTAGCGAAATCAGGTACTAATGTAGGTCTTTCTTAACAGCGAGCTATCATAAAGCAAACGTTCGAAAAACAGGGGCACCTGTATTTCACCTGGTTGTTCCTATACTCACACGGCTCATCCTCTTGCTCTTCACATACTTGTAGAATTCCTTGAGGTTTTCCTTAATCTTTCTCACAATGGCCTTTCCATGGCCCCTTCTAGCTCTCTTAATTTCATTTGTAAGCTCCTTCCTGGCAACTGTGTTATTTTCTATAACAGTATCTAGTTTCTTAAACCTTTTATAAGCTTTTCTTTTCTTCTTAACTCAATTTTCTATACCCTTTTTACACCATGGCTCTTTTCCCCTACCAACGTTTCCCTGCTTCAATGGAACATACCAATGCAGAACTCCATGCAAATGTTTCCTGAATAGTTGCCACATTTCTGCCATACACCTCCCTGAGAACATCTGCTCCCAAGTTCCTGCCTAATAGCATCATATTTCTCACTACCCCAATTAAATGTTTTCTTAAATTGTCTGCTCCTATCCCTCTCCAGCCCTATTGTAAATGAGATAGAGTTGTGATCACTGCCTCCAAAATGCTCTCCCACTAATATACCTGACACCCAACCAGGTTCATTTCTCAATACCAGATCAAGTATAGTCTCACCTCTAGTTGACTTATCTACCTACTGCATCAGGAAATCCTCCTGAACACACCTAACAAACTCTACCCTATCCAAACCCCTTGGTCTAAGAGATACCAGTAAATATTAGGAAAGTTAAAAGCACCCAACAACCCTACTGTTGATGCACCATTCCAAACTCTACCTCCCTATCTGCTCCTCGATGTCTCTGTTACTCTTGGGGGGGGGGGGAGGTCTATTAAAAACACCCTGTGGAGTTATTGCCCCCTACCTGCTTTTGACTTCCACCCACACTGATTCAGTAGACAATCCCTCATGACTTCCTCCTTTTCTGTAGCCATGATACTATTTCTGATTAGCAATGCCACACCCCCACCTATTTTGCCTCCCTCCCTGTCCTTTTTGAAACATCTAAAGCCTCACACACTCAGTAGCCATTCCACCCCTGAGACATCCAAGTCTCTGTAATGGCCACATCATAGCTTTACGTACTGATCCATCTTTTAAGTTCATCCGCCTTGTTTATGATACTCCTTGCATTAAAATAAACCATCTGGCTGAGTACATTCTGCTCTATCATTTTTTTATCCTTCCTCACAAACTCCCTACAAGCTGTATCTACTTGTAACCACCGCATCCTCTGCCTCTTTCCTTTGGTTCCTATCCCCCTACAAATCTACTTTATACTCTACCCAATAGAAGTAGCAAACCTTCCTCCTAATAAGGCACACGAGTGAATCTGCAGATGCTGGAAACAAATAAAAACACAAAATGCTGGCAGAACTCAGCAGGCCAGACAGCATCTATGGGAGGAGGTAGTGATGACGTTTTGGGCCGAAACCCTTCATCAGGAGGGTTTCTCCTAATAAGTTGGTTTCCCTCCAGTTCAGGTGCAACTCATCCCACTTTACAGGTCACCCTTCCCTGGAAAAGGCTCCAATGATCCAAGAACTTGAAACCCTCCCCATGCACCATCTCCTCAGCCACTCATTCGCCTGTGCTATTTTCCTGTTCTAACCTTCCCTAGCTCATTGCCCTGGAAATAACCCAGATTACCACCTTGGAAGTCCTGCTCTTCAGCTTCCTCCCTAACTCCCTAAACTTACTGCACAGGACCTCTCTCCTGCCTATGTCATTGGTACCAATGTGTACCACAACCTCCAGCTACTCACGCTCCTCTTCAAGAATATTCTGCAACTGCTCAGAGACCTCCTGGACCCTAGCACTTGGGATATCAATATAATTAGTTACTGGCAAACTCACAGGCTGAATCTCTGAGAGTTGTGGCTATTGCTAGCAAAGAGTTAACAAGGCAAAATCAGTAGTTCCTTATTTTGGATCAATTACTAACACGTTTAAGATTCATGCGCCTTGTGGTCTGGTGAACACCACGAAGGAAATTATTTAAAATTCATTGGTGAGAATAGACACAGGCAATGATAACTCTAACTCAAATCTTTAGAATGAATAGTAAGGAATTTTGCATTGCACAAATATTAAGCAATGTATTTCCAGATAAAGAGGTCGAGCTTCAAAGCCAAGTACCATGAGGACTTATCTGGATCAATCAATGAAATTTGCAAAGGTACATTATGAGCTCACGATCAATGGAATTCTTTATGTCTTTACAATGCAGCGGACTGGTTTATCAAGATTCTTCTTCCAACCACGTGAAATGTCATTTTTAAAATTATACCAGAAACTATTCAATGACATGAAACAAATGTAAAACACTTTTTATTGAGAGCTACCTCGACACTGTGGAAAAGCGCAAACTTGTTAGAAAAAATAATAAAACGGCAACAAAACCGACAGAGAGCAAGACGTCATCTGAGAGAAAAAAGCTATGTGATCACTGTAGGTGAGAGCACCGACCTAAAAAGCGTCCAGCGTATGGAAAAATGTGCAATCGTTGTGGTAAGAGTAATCATTTTTCACACTGTTGCAGAAATAGGAAGGAAATATAACACGTAAATGGAGTGTTTGGAAATGAACATGGGGAGTTTTATATAGATGTGCTTTGTGAAAGCAAACAAAGTAAGACTGACTGGACTATTCCATTGCAAGTGAACCAAAACAATATTCTGTTTAAATTGGATACTGGAGCACAAGTAAATGTTCTTGCAGAATCTGAGTTTAAAGCCAAGACCAAAGCCATATCAGACAAATATAAAAGTGACTGGGTATTCAGGTGCAGACATTCGAGTTAAAGGAACATGTGTGGCGAAAGTATCACACAAAAATATTGTGCACACACTTTCATTTGTGGTGGTGCCAAAAATGTACAGTCAATATTTGGTTTATTTGCCTGTGAGAAACTGAATTTGGTGAAAAGAGTATTAGTCCTGAAAAGTGACACAGAGTCAGAATACAGTGAATTGATGAAAAAGTTTGAGGACTTGTTCAAAGGGCTTGGTTGTCTTGCAGGAGAGCACACAATTAAAATTGACAACTCAGTGCCACCCATAGTACATCCATGTAGAAAAGTGCCTTTTGCATTATGTGATCAACCAAAAACAGAACTTGACAGAATGGAATGGGTAGGAGTCACAACAAAATTTGATGAACTGACTGAATGGGTCAATTCGCTTGTTATTGTTAATAAGAAAAATGGAAAACTGAGGATCTACTTAGATCCAAGAGCCTTGAATTGAGCCATTAAAAGGGAGCATTTCACATTGCATACTCATGAAGAAATTATGTCACAGTTTGCTAATGCAAAGTATTTTAGTAAATTAGATAAATTCTCCGGATTCTGACAACTCAATTTAGATAAACTGAGTTAAAAATTGTGTACCTTTAACACTCCTTTTGTCAGATACTGTTTTCTTAGACTTCCATTTGGAATTGAATCAGCTCCTGAAGTGTACCATAAAACCATTCACATGTTATATGAACACTTTGACATAGATTCTTCCATGGACGATATTATTGTTTGGGGATCATTCAAGAGCATGATGCTAGACTCAGACAAGTCTTTGAGGCAACACACAAGGCAAACCTGAAGTTAAATAAAGACAAATGTCAGCTAGGAGTAACTGAACTTACCTATCTGGGTGATATCATCAGCAAAGAGGGTATGTGTCCTGATCCATTGAAGGTTTCTGCTATTAAGAACATGCGAAGACCGCAATGTAAAAAGGATGTTCAAAGGTTTATGGGAATGGTCAACTACACGGGAAAATTCATACTGCAATCTTTCAGAACAGTTTGCTCAATTAAGGCAGCTAACAGAAAAGAACAACGATTTGAGCTGGAATCATGAACAGGAGAAAGCATGGCAAAATCTCAAGAAAGTGCTCACCGAAGAACCTGTGTTGAAATTCTATGATGCTGAGAGACCCATTAAAATCTGATGTGATGCACCTTAGTCAGGCATAGGGGCAGTATTACTCCAGAAACATGATCAGGAATGGCTACCAGTGTCATGTGCATCTCATGCATTATCCGATCCAGAAAAAAGGTATGCCCAAATTGAAAAAGAATTGCTCAGCATTATGTTTGCTTGTAACAGATTCCATCAGTTTGTGTCAGGGTGATCTATTGATGTTGAAACTGATCATAAATCTCTGATTGCATTGTTCAACAAACCTTTAAATGACTGTCTTCTGCGAATTCAGCAAATGGTGATCAAATTGCAAAGATATGTTTTGAATGTGTCATACACACCTGGAAAATTCATGTACACGGCTGACACACTTTCTAGAGTTGTGGATCCAACAACAAAAGATAGTCACAGGAACATTATTGATGTTCGGGTATTCATTGATATGGTCATGGAAACTGTACCTATTGCTCCCAAAAAGTTGGAACTGCTGTGTCTTGAGACATGAAGTACAAAATTCTCAATATCAGGTAATACAAATGGTGATGGATGGATGGCCAGATAATAGGCATGACTGTACCTCAGTAGTACAAGATTATTGGAACCAAAGACCAGATCTTTCTGTTATGGATGGGAAAAGGTTGCAGTACAAAGGTTGTAGAATTGTGATACCTTAAACCATAGGTGTCAAACTCAAGGCCTGCGGGCCATATCCGGCCTGGCGTACAATTATATCCAGCCTGCGAGATCATTTTAGATAGATCTATTATTTTAATTATTAATGGCCCGGCGATATGAAGCCTATGATTGTAAGTTAATACCAATTATAAAAATAATGCTTGCTCAGCAGTCTTCTTCATAAGAAATGGAATTTGTGAAGTGAAACACTTTGTAGTTATAGCAGAGACTGAGACACATGAGAACAGGCTGAAAAAAGGGAGGCAATGAAAGCTGTGTTCGCACGCGCCCGACTGATCCGGCCCACATGAAGCTGCATTTTGCCCAATCGGGCCCGTGACCTAAAATGAGTTTGACACCCCTGCCTTAAACTCTCCGAAAAGAAATGCTTGGGAAAATTCACGAAGGCCACTCAGGTATTGAGAAGGGAGTGGGAAGTGATGTTTTGTCCCAGGATGAATCAGGCGTGGGAAGTGATGTTTTGGCCCATGAAATTGCAGAATTGGTGTCTTCTTGTCAAATATGCTTTAATTACCAACCTAGCAACCCTAAGGAACCATTGCATCCACATCCTAGTCCTACCTTATAAGAAGGTAGGCATTGATCTTTTTGGGACTGACAACAAAGATTATCTATTAATAACAGATTACTACTCCTTGTATCCTGAAGTGTGTTGTCTGGGCAGAACACAGCAGAGAATGTAACTACATGCATGAAATCAGTTTTTTCCAGACATGGTGTACCTGATGAAGTTTTCACAGACAGTGGTTCACAATTCAATGGTGAATATATGAGACATTTTGCTCAGGAATGGGGCTTTGTTCATACAACATCTAGTCCATTTTCCCCTCAGTCCAATGGGTTAGCTGAGGATTCTGTAGGAATTATCAAGAAACTGATGCACAAAGCAAAAGATAGTGGAGGTGATTTTTATAAAGCTTTGTTAGCCTATCATAGAACTCCACTTGAATGTGGACTTTCACCCGCTCAGCTCTTGATGGGACGCCATTTGAGATTCAATCTGCCAATAGATGAGAGCCTTCTGAGAACAGAGGGAGGAGAACAAGTGAAAAGATGGAAAGATGAACACAAAGCAAAACAGAAAACATACTTTGACAGATGTTCTCATCCATTACCTGAATTGCACCAAGGAGATGAAGTGAGACAAAATGAACACATGGACACAGAAAGCTACAGTACTTAACGAATATGACCCAGATCAGACATGGTCCAAACAGAAGAAGGAGCAGTGTTAAGAAGAAATCACAAAGACCTCAATAAAGAGCCAGCTTCAGAGTTTCCATTAACTGATGCAGACCAGACAAAACATGAAAATAACAACGAAACATAAGAACTGTGTGAACCACTTAGAAGGTCTACTCGTGTTCATAAACCCCCAGAGAGACTGATAGAGACATGTTGAATTATGCATTTGTTTTGATTAATGTTGCTAATTGTTTTTCTTTTTAAGGAAAAGACGATGTGGTGATATCACATGTCACGTGTAAGAACGTGATTGGACAGAGTTATGAGCATGCGCAGAAATCATAGAATGATCAAGAAGCTTGGCAACGTAAAGCGTAGTCGCTGTTTGCTATTAAATGAAAGTTCTAGTTATGTTCTTCCAGAATATGTTTCTCTCCAGAATATGTTTCTTTATGAGCAACCCATGGTACGAATAAAGAACACAACAGAAAGTACTAAAGATATTTTTTTAAACTCAAACCAAAGAAACTCTTAGGTGGCTGCAGAGATATTGACTACAGTGTGTATTACAAACTGTTTTACTGAATTTGCTTGGACATTGCTGGAATGATATTATTGAATGATGTAGTAAGTTATCTCAGAAGCTATCTAAGAATTGTTGGATGTGGACTCACATATCAGTCAGACTGGGAGAGGACAGTAGGCTTCCCTGGAAGGAAGTGATTGAACCCTATGAATTTTTTAAACCACAAACTGATTGCTCAATGTTCATTGTTGCCAAGGTGATTTTTATATTATTAATTTCTGGAATTTGAAGTGATGTCAACACCATGACATCACAGTTCCTGCAGACATTTGCTGGAAATCAGTGGAGGAGCAGGCAGAGAGGTTGGTCTGAGTTCAGCAAAGACCCCAGTAACTATGAAGCAGACACAATTACCTGCCAAACCCTGAGCTCCTTGGGCAAAGAAAGCTACATCAGGGCTGATGGAACCCAGTACTCTGTTTGTGTCTCTTCTAACATTACTGTGCATGGGAAGAATTTCCTAAAACCCACGCTATAAGGTTCTCACACTTAATGCTGAGAGGGCATGTTCTTTGCCTTGCATTCTGAAGTCAATGATCAGCTCATTTGTTTCCCTCACATTGAGGGTAAGGTTGTTATTTTGGCATCATGTCATTAGGCTCTCTTTATCATCATCCAGTACTCTGTCTCATTGTTTGACACTTGGTCCACTATGGTGGAATCGTCTGCAAAATTTAAATAGAGTTTAAGCAGAATTTAGCCAAAGAGTCATGAGTGTGCAGGCAGTATAATAAAGGCTGAGGAAAGCCTTGTGGGTCACAGACAAAGAGTGCAGAAGTTGAAGGGGGTTACAAATTTAAGGAGGAGTTTAGAATCTGGAACAAGTTACAAGATGAGGAGGATGTAGCTGTTGGGGAAGGTTTATAGATCAGGAGGGGTGTAGAAACTGGAGGTGGTTACACAGATGGGAAGGGGTGACAATAGGATTGAAAAAAAAGAAGAACAAATGTAGGAAAGACTCTGTCAATCTCTTTTGGAAAGAGAAAGACGGCAAATGTTTTAAGCTGAAGACATTTCATAAGAAGTGGAAATGAGAAAACAGCGTGTTAATTTTAGAGTGACATGCACAAAATGCTGGAGGACTGTTGCGATCATCTCTGTGTCCAGTGTTCCTGGTATGGCCTCCGCTATATCAGTGAGACCAAACGTAGGTTTGGAGACAGATTTGTTGAGCACCTTCACTCTGTCTGCAATAGGCAGGATTTCCCTATTGCCAACCATTTCAATTTCTCTCCCCATTCCCATTCTGACATGCTGTTCCATGGTCTCCTCTACTGCCATGATGAGGCAACCCTCAGGTTGGAGGGGAAACACCTCATATTCCATCTGGGTAGCCTCCAAGATGACGGCATGAACATCAATTTCTCTAAGTTCTCCCTTTCCTTCACTCTTTTTCCGTTCTCCATTTCTGTCTCCCAACTTTTTAAAATTTCTCTTCTCTTCTACTGACCAGTCTATCAGCTCTCCCTGATGTCCCTCCTCCTTCCCTTTCCCACATTGTCCACACTACTCTCCTATCAAATTCCTTCTTCTTTAGGCCCCTACTTTTTCCTTCTCTCTCCTCTCCGTTTCTCAACTTATACGCCTCCCCTACCCACTTACTTACCCCACTCCTGGCATCCCCTTTGAGTTTGCACTCCTTCCTCTTCCCCCCTCCGCCTTCTTATTCTGGCTTCTTCCTTTCCCATCCTGATAAAGAGTTTCAGCCTGAAACATCAGCTGTTTATTCCTCTCCAAGATACTACCTGCTGAGTTCCTCCAGCATTTTGAATGTGTTACTCTGGGTCTCCAGCATTTGCACAATCTCTTCAGTTTGAGGTTAATTTTAGGCTGCAGAGAGGCTGGAGGAATTACTAGCGAGGACTAAAGGGTTATTTCTCAGGGACCAGGAGCCCACAGCAAAGCCTCTGCCTGCATCAAGTTAGGTTGTTCTGGACCTTCTCAAGCTAGGGAGTTCAATCAATCTGAGCCATTCAATCAAGTTTTGGATAGCTCAGACTCAGCAGAAAGCAGCTGATTGGGCAATCAAGGTCAGGTCACCAACCAGTTTGAAAAACTCAAACAAATAAATAGAGGAGTAGGTCAAGTGGAACAGCCTGTGGAAAGTGACCAGTGAGTTGGTGGGCCAGTGAAAGAGTGGAGATTTGAGGCTTTGACAAGCAGAGGCTGAGGAAAAGCTTCACTCCAAGTGAGGTAAGGCTGGGTAAGTTCCTTTCAAAGGAGAAAGTTTCAAAAGTTGAGGCAAGTATTGGGTAGGTCATGGCAGCTGAGATCGGCCCCGTGATTTGTTCATCCTGCAACATGTGGGAAATTGGATACTTCCAGTGTCCCTGATGACTATGTGTGCAGGAAGTGTGTCCAACTGCAGCTTCTGGCAGACTACATTGAGCATCTGGAGCTGCAATTGGATTCATACTGGAGCATCCGCGATGCTGAGAAAGTCATGAATAGCACGTTCAGTGAGTTGGCCACACCGCAGGTAAAGGCTACACAGGCAGAAAGGGAAGGGGTGGCCACTAGACAACGTAGCAGTAGGCAGGTAGTGCAGGAGTCCCCTGGGGTCATCTCCCTCCCAAACAGATATACTGTTTTGGATACTGTTGGGGGGGAGATGTCTCATCAGGGGAAGGCAGCAGCAGCCGAGTTCTTTGCACCATGGGTGGCTCTGTGGCACAGGAGGGAAGGGAAAGGAGTGGGAGAGCTATAGTGATAGGGGATTGGATTGTAAGGGGAATAGGTAGGCGTTTGTGCAGCCACAAACAAGACTCCAGGATGGTATGTTGCCTCCCTGGTCCAAGGGTCAAGGACGTATCTGAGCGGCTGCAGGACCTTCTGGAATGGGAGGGTGAACAGCCAGTGGTCGTGGTGCACATGGGTACCAACGATATAGGTAAAAAACAGAATGAGGTCCTACAAGGTGAATTTAGGGAGTTAGGAGATAAACTAAAAAGTAGGACCACAAAGGTGATAATCTCTGGATTACTACCAGTGCCATGTGCTAGTCAGAGTAGAAATAGGAGGATATCTCAGATGAATATGTGGCTTGAAAAATGGTGCAAGGGGGAGGGATTCAAAGTTCTGGGGCATTGGAACCAGTTCTGGGGGAGGTGGGACCGGTATAAACAGAACAGTCTGCACCTGGGCTGGACTGGAACCAATGTCCTAGGGGGAGCGTTTGCTATGCTGTTCAGGAGGATTTAAACTAATGTGGCAGGGGGATGGGAACAAGTGCAGGGAGACAGGGGGTGTAAAATGAGGGTAGAAGCAAAAAGTAGTAATGTGAAAAGTAAAAGTGGCAGGCAGAACCAGGGCAAAAAGCAAAATGAGCCGCTTTTCAACATAATTGTATAAGCGCTAAGAGTGTTGTAAAAACAAGCCTGAAGGGTTTGTGTGTCAATGCGAGGAGCATTCGTAACAAGGTGGATGAATTGAATGTGCAGATAGTTATTAATGAATATGATATAGCTGGGATCACAGAGACATGGCTCCAGGGTGACCAAGGATGGGAGCTCAACATCCAGGGATATTCAATATTCAGGAGGGATAGACAGGAAGGAAAAGGAGGTGGGGTAGCATTGCTGGTTAGAAAGGAGATTAACGCAATAGAAAGGAAGGATATTAGCCTGGAGGATGTGGAATTGATATGGGTAGAACTGCAGAACACTAAGGGGCAGAAAACGCTGGTGGGAGTTGTGTACAGGCCACCTAACAGTAGTAGTGAGGTTGGGGATGGCATTAAACAGGAAATTAGAAATGTGTGCAATAAAGGAACAGTAGTTATAATGGGTGACTTCAATCTACATATAGATTGGGTGAACCAAATTGGTAAGGGTGCTGAGGAAGAGGATTTCTTGGAATGTATGCGGGATGGTTTTCTGAGCCAACATGTCGAGGAACCAACTAGAGAGCAAGCCATTCTAGATTGAGTATTGAGCAATGAGGAAGGGTTAGTTAGCAACCTTGTTGTGTGAGGCCCCTTGGGTAAGAGTGACCATAATATGGTGGAATTCTTCATTAAGATGGAGAGTGACATAGTTAATTCAGAAACAAAGGTTCTGAACTTAAAGAAGGGTAACTTTGAAGGTATGAGATGTGAATTAGCTAAGATAGACTGGCAAATGATACTTAAAGGGTTGACGGTGGATTTGCAATGGCAAGCATTTAAAGATCGCATGGATGAACTATAACAATTGTTCATCCCAGTTTGGCAAAAGAATAAACCAGGGACGATAGTGCACCTGTGGCTGACAAGGGAAATTAGGGATAGTCTCAAGTCCGAAGAAGAAACAGATAAATTAGCAAAAAAAAGCAGCACACTTGGAAAAATTCAGAGACCAGCAGAGCAGGACAAAGGGCTTAATTAGGAAAGGGAAAAAAGATTATGAGAGAAAGCTGGCAGGGAACATAAAAACTGACTGTAAAAGCTTTTATAGATACGTGAAAAGAAAAAGATTGGTCAAGACAAATGTAGGTCCTTTACAGTCAGAAACAGGTGAATTGATCATAGGGAACAAAGACATGGCAGACCAATTGAATAACTACTTTGGTTCTGTCTTCACTAAGGAGGACATAAATAAACTTACAGAAATAGTAAGGGACCGAGGGTCTAGTGAGATGGAGGAACTGAGGGAAATACATGTTAGTAGGGAAGTAGTGTTAGGTAAATTGAAGGGATTAAAGGCAGATAAATCCCCAGGGCCAGATGGTCTGCATCCCAGAGTGCTTAAGGAAGTAGCCCAAGAAATAGTGGATGCATTAGTGATAATTTTTCAAAACTCCTTAGATTCTGGATTAGTTCCTGAGGATTGGAGGGTGGCTAATGTAACCCCACTTTTTAAAAAAGGAGGGAGAGAAAAACCGGGGAATTATAGACCGGTTAGTCTGACATTGGTGGTGGGGAAAATGCTGGAGTCGGTTATCAAAGATGTGATAACAGCACATTTGGAAAGAGGTGAAATCATTGGACAAAGTCAGCATGGATTTGTGAAAGGAAAATCATGTCTGACGAATCTTATAGAATTTTTTGAAGATGTAACTAGTAGAGTGGATAGCGGAGAGATAGTGGATGTGGTATATTTAGATTTTCAAAAGGCTCTCGACAAGGTCCCACACAGGAGATTAGTATGCAAACTTAAAGCACACGGTATTGGGGGTATGGTATTGATGTGGATAGGGAATTGGTTGGTGGACAGGAAGCAAAGAGTGGGAGTCAATGGGACCTTTTCAGAATGGCAGGCAGTGACTAGTGGGGTACTGCAAGGCTCAGTGCTGGGACCCCAGTTGTTTACAATATATATTAATGATTTAGATGAGGGAATTAAATGCAGCATCTCCAAGTTTGCAGATGACACAAAGTTGGGCGGCAGTGTTAGCTGTGAGGAGGATTCTAAGAGGATGCAGGGTGATTTGGATAGGTTAGGTGAGTGGGCAAATTCATGGCAGATGCAATTTAAAGTGGATAAATGTGAGGTTATCCACTTTGGTTGCAAGAACAGGAAAACAGATTATTATCTGAATGGTGGCCAATTAGGAAAAGGGGAGGTGCAACAAGACCTGGGTGTCATTGTACACCAGTCATTGAAGGTGGGCACGCAGGTACAGCAGGCAGTGAAAAAGGCAAAAGGTATGTTGGCATTCATAGCAAAAGGATTCGAGTACAGGAGCAGGGAGGTTCTACTGCAGTTGTACAAGGCCTTGGTGAGACCACACCTAGAGTATTGTGTGCAGTTTTGGTCCCCTAGTCTGAGGAAAGACATTCTTGCCATAGAGGGAGTACAAAGAAGGTTCACCAGATTGATTCCTGGGATGGCAGGACTTTCATATGAAGAAAGGCTGGATCGACTAGGCTTATACTCACTGGAATTTAGAAGATTGAGGGGGGATCTTATTGAAACATATAAAATTCTAAAGGGATTGGACAGGCTAGATGCAGGAAGATGTTGGGGGAAGTCCAGAATGAGGGGTCACAGTTTAAGGATAAAGGGGAAACTTTTTAGGACCAAGATGAGGAAAAACTTCTTCACACAGAGAGTGGTGAATCTGTGGAATTCTCTGCCACAGGAAACAGTTGAGGCCGGTTCATTGGCTATATTTAAGAGGAAATTAGATATGGCCCTTGTGGCTAAAGGGATCAGGGGGTATGGAGAGAAAGCAGGCACAGGGTTTTGAGTTGGATGATCAGCCATGATCATACTGAATGGTGGTGCAGTCTCAAAGGGCTGAATGGCCTACTCCTGCACCTATTTTCTATGTTTCTATGTTTCCATGTTTCTAGGGAGTGGAAACTGGGGGCTAGTGTGTTTATTTTAAACACTGGATTAATATAGTCAAATAAAATCAAATGGCAGTGATTAGTACTTTCTTTTATACCAAGTCTGATCCATCCAATGTTTAATGTCTTAGGAATGTACATATCAAACCTAACTATGGTACCTGTCAGCTTCTGTTGGCTCTGCCAGATTTATGCAGGTAAGTAAGGTTAATGTGTCTGTCAGTGGCATTTTAATTCTGAAAGCTCATTATTTCCTTTTCCTTCTGAGCTTTCCTTTGGATACACAACAGTGGATGTGATCAGGGCCCACACAGTGTAATCTGGGATCCAGTACCTAAAGTAGCAATTCAAAGATGGACTAGTGATTCTGATTCACTACAGCTCTTTTTATCACAGGTCTGAACATGATGGACCTAATGACCTATGTGATAAATTTCTGTGATTCTAGGATGGCCCATCGCTTCAGACTGTTGCAATGTTGCCTTCCCGACCTGCTTCTGAAATGAGAAGAACTGAGCTAACAAGCTTTTTTAGTTAACAAAATAAACTTTATTCATAGTAAAAGATTATTTACTAGAATAAGCCATTCCACGTCTTTCAATTCTTTACATACCTGGTCAATGCATTTCCGACTGTTCTAGCACTGCTGCCACTCAAGTGGCACTCTGAGGTTTTATATTGAATACTACAATGATTGGGTGGTCTTCATTCTCCCTCTCCCTCTCCAGTAGGAGGAGGACCATACACCGTGGTCTTTTCCCACTGAGCCCTTGCAGTGGCTGCACCAGACTTCAGTGCGCCCCACCGCACATACTCCAGCAGCCTGGAAAGTGACCATCAGCAGCTTTCTTCCATGGACATTATCTCACTGGCTGGTGGACCAACGAGCTATGTTGGTGATCTTCCAGCAGCATTTGATGTTTAGCTCCATGTCTGCCCCTGGGAACAGACCGTGAGATCAGAGAGTTCTCTGTCAGGATGAAACACCATGCAGGCCCTTTCATCTTTCTCCAGACTCGCTTCACAAGCCTATAGTGTGCAAAGAGATGCGCTATTATCTCTTCCCCACCAAAGTCACTCCAAGAGCAGCAAGTTGTGGGCTTTGTTGCAATGGGCCATGCAAATCGGATCTGACAGGGAGGGCCCTTCTCACTGCCAGTCAGACAAGGTTTTTGTGCCTACTGATGAAGTTTGGCAATAAGGAATTCTGCCAGATGGTTTGGACAGTCTACTCAGGAAACCACCCTACTGTGTCCATTGAATCCTTCTCCTGCAGTGTCTGCAGGATGTGCCTTGCTGACCACTGCCTGATGCTCTTGTGGTCAAAGGTGTTGAGCTTCTCTGTGAAGGACAGGTAGTTCAGCATCGTCTTGCTGACTGGGACGTTGCACACCAACAGAGGTAGACCCATCCTTCATAATACTGGGTCAGGTAGAACCTTGGCATGCAGTGGTTCTTAGTGCCACATATTTAGGTTCCACGCAGACATGGATGCAGCTACACAAAAAGGTGGTCATCAGGGTGACAGCAACATTGGGCATGTTTTTGCCCCCATTGTCCAGGGACTTGTGCATTGTGACCTCTCTTACCTGCACCACCTTGGATCCCCAGGTGAACCTGAAGACAACTCAGGTGATTCCCAACCTGGAGGAGCAGGGAATGGACCACACCTGTGCCAGGTACAGCAGCCCTGAGAGCACCTTACACCTGATAACCAAATTCTTCCCTGTAATCGACAGCAAGTGCACTCCCCACAGTCCCACTTTCTGTTTTGTTTTCCTAGTCCACTCCAGCCAATTTTTGTTGCACAGCTCAGCCCCTCCTAACCAGATCTCCAGCACTTTCATGTAATCAGACCTGATGGTGAAGGGGATAGTGGACTGGCCGGGACAATGGCTGAAGAGTATGACCTCACTCTTCATGTGGTTAACCCTGGCCCCTGATGCCAACTCAAACTGGTCACTGATGCTGACCTTGGATCTGAGCAGAAGACAATGAAGTTGCCAATGTCCAGGGAGATTTCCAATTGCCTCGCTGCATCACCTGCTTATTCTCTTGTCCTTCCTGATGGCTTTGGCTAAGGGTTCTGTACAGCACATAAACAAGATGGGGAGATTGGGCAACCCTGCCTGAATTCAGACTTGATGGGGAAGCTCTCTGATTCCCATTCATTGATTTGTAGAGCAGTTGGATCCAATTCCTAATGTCCTTCCCAAATCGCATTTTGGAGAGTACTTCATCACATACTGTACATGTGTAATATCCTGACAGAGGCTTTCTGTTGGTTCAGGCTGACCAGGCAGGCCACCACCACCCTGTCCTGCATGTGGGTAGCGATGCCCCTCAGCAGCAGAGGCTTGGTCCAGGTGGATCACCTGTCACAGAACAGACTTCACCCTGCTGAAGATGGCCTTGCTCAGGATCTTACCATCATCATTCAAGAGCAAAATAGGTCTCCAATTCTTAACATCATCCCTTTTCCCTTCTGCCTATAGATGAGAATAATGATGCCCTTTCTCATGGAGTCCAACATGCTGCCAGCTTTAAACATTGCATTGTGCACTTCCAGCAGGTCTGGGCCCATCCAGTCCCTCAGAGGAATAGAATTCAGTTGATAAGCCTTCACTTCTGGGAGTTTTATTCATGTCAAAGGAATGGATACAGCTAGTCAGCTCTTCCAGTGTCAGTGGCTAGTTCAAACTCTCCCACTTGCTGTTGCATAACACCTGTGTGATAGATGCAGGCATATCTGGGTGGCTGTGGTGTCTGTGGTCTTTCTCACATAGAAGGGCCACAGGTCCTCAATATATCCATCAGTGAGGATGCTACTGAGCAATCCTCTTCCTTAAGACTGTGGATCACAGAGCTCTCCTGTGAACAGTCTAGAAAAAGAAATGTGAGCACGCCTCATCCTGTTCTATGGTGTGACCCTGGATTGGAAGGTAATCTTGGAGGATTTGGCGGTGAAATGCTGGGCTTGCCGGCTTTTCACTTCTTGGATTTCTTCCCTCACATCCACCCCCTTCAACTGCAGGAGGGCAAGTTCCTACAACTCTGTCTGGAGTTTATGCAGTTCCCTCTGACCCTGCTTTGCTTTCTGAACCTGTTTGTGGATGAAGAACCTCTTGTTGATCTCCTTGGTTGCTTTGTACCAGAGAACAGGGGATTCAAAGAAGGGTTTCAGGTTCTCCAACTTGTGTATCACCTTTCTAGTTTCTTAGTGTTCTCTAGGATCAGCAGCTTAACGTTCAGCTTTCACATTTTCTGGTTTCTGGTTCTTCTCTATGAGACAAGAGGCTTGGAGAAGTCAGAACCAACAAGCTTGGCACAGTCAGACTTCTGTGAAATGTAACACCCACTCTCACAAATCTGTCCTCTCCTCCAAGCAAAGATTAATTGCACAGCTTTGACTTGAGAAGGGCTGTTAATTTCGCTTTTATAAAAGATAAAGCTTCTTGAGGTTGGAAGTTCATGGTGCTGTTCCATCACAAACAAATGAAAACAGCGCAGTTCTCCTTTTAATCTATTAAACATGCAAAGTTCTCATTTGTCATTTACCCTTGCATCTGAAGCATGCAAATCTTCATCCATCAGTTACGCTGCAAAACAACTTGTAAACTAAAGGCTTTTGAAAAAGGCAGTAAGAAGTAGCTTGAAAAATATTTGCCTGACATAAAAGAAATTGAAGATGGGGTTCCTTTTAATGAAAAAGGACATTTACGTTCCTGGAAATTATGATATTTGTATAAATTAGGCTTATCACACTATCATCTGTGGATATTATATGTTAGTTTTAATATATATAAGCTTGCCTTTCTTATTCTGATCTAATTAATAGGCTTATTACAATCAGAATCAGCTTTCACAACTATCTATGCTTAGTTTTGTAATTCTATGACGTAGTGAGATTTTTTCAAAAGGTGATCACAGATTCTAGGTAAGCATAATGTATTTTCTGATCCCCTACTTACACAAGGAATAGGAAAGAAATTATTTGGTAGAAATTTCACCAACATTACTTTCTTCACAAGGCCTAAGTGCCAATCAAATTACCTCATCCTTTATGTCAACAAAATAAATGAGATGGTTATCAACTTCAGGAGAACTTGCACCACTCACACCCCGCCCTGCCCCCCTTTTACAATGGTGGCACAGCAGCTCTTCAAACTCCAGGGAGTGCACATCACACAGCCTTTCATGGTCCCAGAACACATCCTACACAGCCAAGAAATCTCATCAACACCATTACTTTCTGAGGAGGCTGAAGAGAGATGGACTTTTCACGTCCATATCCACGTCATTC